>NC_044555.1:141751728-142351728 GCF_007565055.1 Rhinopithecus roxellana
GTTTGCCTGATACCAAAACCACACAAAGTCATTACAAAAATTAAAACAAGAGACCAATATTCACTATAAATAACGATGCCAAAATCCTTTTTTAACTTTTATTTTAAGGTCAGGGGTACATGTGTAGTTTTGTTATAGGGGTAAACATGTGTCATGGGGGTTTGTTGTACTGATTATTTGATATTTGATACAAATTATTTGTATTATTTGATACAGATATTAAGCCTAGTATCCACTATTATTTTTCCTGAACCTCTCCCTCCTTCTACCCTTCACCCTTCAATAGGCCCCAGTGTGTATTGTTCCCTGACATGTGTCCATGTGTTCTCATCATTCAGCTCCCACTTATAAGTAATAATATGCAGTATTTAGTTATCTATTCCTGCATTACTTTACTAAGGAAAATGCCCTGCATCTCTATACATGTCCCTGCAAAGGACATGATGTCTGTATCATTCCACTTTCACACCACTATAAAGATACTATCGGAGCGGAGCAAGATGGCCGAGTAGGAACAGCTCCAGTCTCCAACTCCCAGCGCAAGCGAGACAGAAGACCGGTGATTCCTGCATTTTCAACTGAGGTACTGGGGTCATCTCACTAGGGAGTGCCATACAATCGGTGCTGGTCAGCTGCTGCAGCCCGACCAGTGAGAGCTGAAGCAGGGCGAGGCATCGCCTCACCTGTGAAGTGCAAGGGGGAAGGGAATCTCTTTTCCTAGCCAGGGGAACTGAGACACACAACACCTGGAAAATCGGGTAACTCCCACCCCAATACTGTGCTTTAAGCAAACGGGCACACCAGGAGATTATACCCACACCTGGCCAGGAGGGTCCCACGGACGTGGAGCCTCCCTCATTGCTAGCACAGCAGTCTACGATCTAACCCCAAGGCAGCAGCAAGTCTGGGGGAGGGGTGCCTGCCACTGCTGAGGCTTAAGTAGGTAAAAAAAGCTGCTGGGAAGCTCGAACTGGGTGGAGCTCACAGCAGCTCAAGGAAACTTGCCTGTCTCTGTAGAATCCACCTCTGGGGACAGGGCACAGCTAAACAACAACAACAAAAAAAGCAGCATAACCCTGTGCAGACGCAAACGACTCTGTCTAACAGCTTTGAAGAGAGCAGTGGCTCTCCCAACATGGAGGTTGAGATCTGAGAACGGAGAGACTGCCTGCTCAAGTGGGTCCCTCACCCCTGAGTAGCCTAACTGGGAGACATCCCCCACTAGGGGCAGTCTGACACCCCACACCTCACAGGGTGGAGTACACCCCTGAGAGGAATCTTCCAGAGTAAGAATCAGACAGGTACACTCGCTGTTCAGCAATATTCTATCTTCTGCAACCTCTGCTGCTGATACCCAGGCAAACAGGGTCTGGAGTGGACCTCAAGCAATCTCCAACAGACCTACAGCTGAGGGTCCTGACTATTAGAAGGAAAACTATCAAACAAGAAGAACACCTATACCAAAACCCCATCAGTATGTCACCATCATCAAACACCAGAGGCAGATAAAACCACAAAGATGGGGAAAAGCAGGGCAGAGAAGATGGAAATTCAAAAAATAAGAGCACATCTCCCCCTGTAAAGGAGCGCAGCCCATCACCAGCAATGGATCAAAGGTGGTCTGAGAATGGCTTTGACGAAATGAGAGAAGAAGGCTTTAGTCCATCAAACTTCTCAGAGCTAAAGGAGGAATTACATACCCAGCGCAAAGAAACTAAAAATCTTGAAAAAAGAGTGGAAGAATTGATAGCTAAAATAATTAATGCAGAGAAGGTCATAAACGAAATTACAAAGATGAAAACCATGACACAAGAAATACGTGAAAAATGCACAAGCTTCAGTAACCGACTCGATCAACTGGAAGAAAGAGTATCAGTGATTGAGGATCAAATGATTGAAATGAAGCGAGAAGAGAAATCAAAAGAAAATAAGAAGTAAAAGAAATGAACAAAGGCTGCAAGAAGTATGGGATTATGTAAAAAGACGAAATCTATGTCTGATTGGGGTGCCTGAAAGTGAGGAGGAAAATGGAACCAAGTTGGAAAACACTCTTCAGGATATCATCCAGGAGAACTTCCCCAACCTAGTAGGGCAGGCCAACATTCAAATTCAGGAAATACAGAGAAGGCCACAAAGATACTCCTCGAGAAGAGCAACTCCAAGACACATAATTGCCAGATTCACCAAAGTTGAAATGAAGGAAAAAATCTTAAGGGCAGCCATAGAGAAAGGTCAGGTTACCCACAAAGGGAAGCCCATCAGACTAACAGCAGATCTCTCGGCAGAAACTCTACAAGCCAGAAGAGAGTGGGAGCCAATATTCAACACTCTTAAAGAAAAGAATTGTAAACCCAGAATTTCATATCCAGCCAAACTAAGTTTCATAAGTGAAGGAGAAATAAAATCCTTTACAGATAAGCAAATGCTTAGAGATTTTCTCACCACCAGGCCTGCCTTACAAGAGACCCTGAAGGAAGCCCTAAACATGGAAAGGAACAACCGGCACCAGCCATTGCAAAAACATTCCAAAATGTAAAGACCATCGAGGCTAGCAAGAAACTGCATCAACTAACGAGCAAAATAACCAGTTAGTATCATAATGACAGGATCAAGTTCACGCATAACAATATTAACCTTAAATGTAAATGGACTAAATGCTCCAATTAAAAGACACAGACTGGCAAACGATAAAGAGTCAAGACCCATCAATCTGCTGTATTCAGGAGACCCATCTCACATGCAGAGACATACATAGGCTCAAAATAAAGGGATGGAGGAAGATCTACCAAGAAAATGGAGAACAAAAAAAATCAGGGGTTGCAATCCTAGTCTCTGATAAAATAGACTTTGAACCATCAAAGATCAAAGGAGACAAAGAAGGCCATTACATAATGGTAAAGAGATCAATTCAACAGGAAGAGCTAACTCTCCTAAATATATATGCACCCAATATAGGAGCACCCAAATTCATAAAGCAAGTCCTTAGAGACTTCCAAAGAGACTTAGACTCCCATACAATAATAATGGGAGACTTCACCACTCCACTGTCAACATTAGACAGATCAACGAGACAGAAAGTTAACAAGGATATCCAGGAATTGAACTCATCTCTGCACCAAGCAGACCTAATAGACATCTGTAGAACTCTCCACCCCAAGTCAACAGAAGATACATTCTTCTCACACCACATCACACTTACTCCAAAATTGACCACATAATTGGAAGTAAAGCACTCCTCAGCAAATGTAAAAGAACAGAAATTATAACAAACTGTCTCTCAGACCACATTGCAATCAAACTAGAACTCAGGACTAAGAAACCCAATCAAAACCACTCAACTACATGGAAATTGAACAACCTGCTCCTGAATGACTACTGGGTACATAACGAAATGAAGGCAGCAATAAAGATGTTCTTTGAAACCAATGAGAACAAAGATACAACATACCAGAATCTCTGGGACACATTTAAAGCAGTGTGTAGAGGGAAATTTATAGCACTAAATGCCCACAAGAGAAAGCTGGAAAGATTTAAAATGGACACTCTAACATCACAATTAAAAGAACTGGAGAAGCAAGAGCAAACACATTCAAAAGCTAACAGAAGGCAAGAAACAACTAAGATAAGAGAAGAAGTGAAGGAGATAGAGAAACAAAAAACTCTCCAAAAAATCAATGAATCCAGGAGTTGGTTTTTTGAAAAAATCAACAAAATTGACAGACAGCTAGCAAGACTAATAAAGAAGAAAAGAGAGAAGAATCAAATAAATGCAATAAAAAATGATAAAGGGGATATCACCACCAACCCCACAGAAATACAAACTACCATCAGAGAATACTATAAACACCTCTACGCAAATCAACTAGAAAATCTAGAAGAAACGGATAATTTCCTGGACACTTACACTCTTCCAAGACTAAACCAGGAAGAAGTTGAATCCCTGAATAGACCAATAGCAGGCTCTGAAATTGAGGCAATAGTTAATAGCCTACCAACCAAAAAAAGTCCAGGACCAGATGGATTCACAGCTGAATTCTACCAGAGGTACAAGGAGGAGCTGGTACCATTCCTTCTGAAACTATTCCAATCAATAGAAAAAGAGCAAATCCTCCCTAACTCATTTTATGAGGCCAACATCATCCTGATACCAAAGCCTGGCAGAGATACAACAAAAAAAGAAAATTTTAGACCAATATCCCTGATGAACATCGATGCAAAAATCCTCAATAAAATACTGGCAAACTGGATTCAGCAGCACATCCAAAAGCTTATCCACCATGATCAAGTGGGCTTCATCCCTGGGATGCAAGGCTGGTTCAACATTCGCAAATCAATAAATGTAATCCAGCATATAAACAGAACCAAAGACAAGAACCACATGATTATCTCAATAGATGCAGAAAAGGCTTTTGACAAAATTCAACAGCCCTTCATGCTAAAAACGCTCAATAAATTCGGTATTGATGGAACGTATCTCAAAATAATAAGAGCTATTTATGACAAACCCACAGCCAATATCATACTGAATGGGCAAAAACTGGAAAAATTCCCTTTGAAAACTGGCACAAGACAGGGATGCCCTCTCTCACCACACCTATTCAACATAGTGTTGGAAGTTCTGGCTAGCGCAATCAGGCAAGAGAAAGAAATCAAGGGTATCCAGTTAGGAAAGAAGAAGTCAAATTGTCCCTGTTTGCAGATGACATGATTGTATATTTAGAAAACCCCATTGTCTCAGCCCAAAATCTCCTTAAGCTGATAAGCAACTTCGGCAAAGTCTCAGGATACAAAATAAATGTGCAAAAATCACAAGCATTCTTATACACCAGTAACAGACAAACAGAGAGCCAAATCAGGAATGAACTTCCATTCACAATTGCTTCAAAGAGAATAAAATACCTAGGAATCCAACTTACAAGGGATGTAAAGGACCTCTTCAAGGATAACTACAAACCACTGCTCAGTGAAATCAAAGAGGACACAAACAAATGGAAGAACATACCATGCTCATGGATAGGAAGAATCAATATCGTGAAAATGGCCATACTGCCCAAGGTTATTTATAGATTCAATGCCATCCCCATCAAGCTACCAATGAGTTTCTTCACAGAATTGGAAAAAACTGCTTTAAAGTTCATATGGAACCAAAAAAGAGCCTGAATTGCCAAGACAATCCTAAATCAAAAGAACGAAGCTGGAGGCATCACGCTACCTGACTTCAAACTCTACTACAAGGCTACAGTAACCAAAACAGCATGGTACTGGTACCAAAACAGAGATACAGACCAATGGAACAGAACAGAGTCCTCAGAAATAATACCACACATCTACAGCCATCTGATCTTTGACAAACCTGAGAGGAAAGAGAAATGGGGAAAGGATTTCCTATTTAATAAATGGTGCTGGGAAAATTGGCTAGCCATAAGTAGAAAGCTGAAACTGCATCCTTTCCTTACTCCTTATACGAAAATTAATTCAAGATGGATTAGAGACTTAAATGTTAGACCTAATACCATCAAAACCCTAGAAGAAAATCTAGGTAGTACCATTCAGGACATAGGCATGGGCAAGGACTTCATGTCTAAAACACCAAAAGCAACGGCAGCAAAAGCCAAAATTGACAAATGGGATCTAATTAAACTAAAGAGCTTCTGCACAGCAAAAGAAACTACCATCAGAGTGAACAGGCAACCTACAGAATGGGAGGAAATTTTTGCAATCTACTCATCTGACAAAGGGCTAATATCCAGAACCTACAAAGAACTCAAACAAATATACGAGAAAAAAACAAACAACCCCATCAAAAAGTGGGCAAAGGATATGAACAGACATTTCTCAAAAGAAGACATTCATACAGCCAACAGACACATGAAAAAATGCTCATCATCACTCGCCATCAGAGAAATGCAAATCAAAACCACAATGAGATACCATCTCACACCAGTTAGAATGGCAATCATTAAAAAGTCGGGAAACAACAGGTGCTGGAGAGGATGTGGAGAAATAGCAACACTTTTACACTGTTGGTGGGATTGTAAACTAGTTCAACCATTATGGAAAACAATATGGCGATTCCTCAAGGATCTAGAACTAGATGTACTATGTGACCCAGCCATCCCACTACTGGGTATATACCCAAAGGATTATAAATCATGCTGCTATAAAGACACATGCACACGTATGTTTTTTGCGGCACTATTCACAGTAGCAAAGACTTGGAATCAACCCAAATGTCCATCAGTGACAGACTGGATTAAGAAAATGTGGCACGTATACACCATGGAATATTATGCAGCCATAAAAAAGGATGAGTTTGCGTCCTTTGTAGGAACATAGATGCAGCTGGAAACCATCATTCTTAGCAAACTATCACAAGAACAGAAAACCAAACACCGCATGTTCTCACTCATAGGTGGGAACTGAACAATGAGATCACTTGGACTCGGGAAGAGGAACATCACACATCGGGGCCTATCATGGGGAGGGGGTAGGGGGGAGGGATTGCACTGGGAGTTATACCTGATATAAATGATGAATTGATGGGTGCTGACGAGTTGATGGGTACAGCACACCAACATGGTACAAGTATACATATGTAACAAACCTGCACGTTATGCACATGTACCCTAGAACTTAAAGCATAATTAAAAATAATAATAAAAAAAGATACTATCAGAGACTGGGTACTTTATAAACAAAGGTTTAATTGACTCAGTTTCACATGGCTGTGGAGGCCTCAGGAAACTCACAATCATGATGGAAAGCAAGGAAGAAGCAAGCGTGTTTTACATGGCAGGCAGCAGGAGAGTGAAGAAAGCAAAGGGGGAAGAGCCCCTTATAAAACCATCAGATCTCCTCAGAACTCACTCAGTATTATGAAACATCATGGGGGCAACTACCTTCATGATCTAATCACCTCCTACCAGGTCTCTCCCTCAATACCTGGGAATTGCAATTCAAGATGAGATTTAGGTGAGAACACAAAGCCTAACCATATCAATGTCATTCTGTGTGTGTGTGTGTGTGTGTGTGTGTGTGTGTGTGTGTGTGTGTGTTTTGAAACGGAGTTTCACTCTTGTTGCCCAGGCTGGAGGGCAATGGCATGATCTCAGCTCACTGCAACCTCCGCCTCCCAGGTTCAAGTTATTCTCCTGTCCTCAGCCTCCCAAATAGCTGGGATTACAGGGATGCACCACCACGCCTGGCTAGTTTTGTATTTTTAGTAGAGACAGGGTTTTTCCATGTTGCCCAGGCTGGTGTTAAACTCCTGACCTCAGGTGATCCACCTGCCTTGGCCTCCCAAAGTGCTGGGATAACAGGCATGGCCACTGTGCCCAGCCAATATCATTTTTTTAATGGTTGCATAGTATTCCATGGGGGTATATATATCACATTTTCTTTATACAGTCTGTCACTGACGGGCATTTGAGTGGATTCCATGTCTTTTCTATTGTGAATAGTACTGCAATGAACATATGCATCTTTATAATAGAATGATTTACATTCCTTTTGGTATATCAGCAGTAGTGGGATTGCTGTGTGAAATTGGATTTCTGTCTTTAGTTCTTCAAAGAATTGACACAGCCTTCCACAATGGTTGAACTAATGTACATTCCCACCAACAGTGTATAAGCATTCCTTTCTCTCCACAGCTTCACCAGCATCTGTTATTTTATGACTTTAATAATAGCCATTCTGACTAGAGTGAGTTGGTAACTCATTATGATTTTCATTTATATTTCTCTGATGATCGATGATGTTGAGCTTTTTCATATGCTTATTGGCTGCATATATGCCTCCTTTTGAGAAGTGTCCACTCATGTCCTTTGCTCACTATTTTATGGGGTTGTGTTTTCTTATAAATTTGTTTAAGTTTCTTATAGATGTTGGATATCAGACCTTTGTCAGATGTGTAGTTTGCAAAAATTTTCTCTCATTCTGTAAGTTGTCTGTGTAATCTGCTGATAGTTTCTTTTGTTGTGCAGAAGCTCTTTAGTTTAATTAAATCCAACTTGTTAATTTTTGCTTTTGTTGCAATTGCTTTTTGCATCTTCATCATGAAATAATTGCCTATTACTTAGTTCAGAATGGTATTGCTTAGGTTGTCTTCCAGGGGGTTCATAGGCTTTGATTTTACATTTAAGTCTTTAATCTATCTTGAGTTAATTTGTGTGTGTGGTCTAAGGAAGGGGTCCAACTTGTATCTTCTGCATATAGCTAACCAGTTATCCCAGGACCATTTATTGAATAGGGAGTCTTTTCCCCATTGTTGTTTTGTCAGCTTTGTTGAAGATAATATGGTCATAGATGTGTGGTCTTATTTCTGGGCTTTCTCTTCTATTTCATTGGTCTATGTGCCAAATGTTTGTACTACTACCATGCTGTTTGGGTTACTGTAGCCATGTAGTATAGTTTGAAGTTGAGTAATGTGATGTTTCCAGTTTTATTCTTTTTACTTAGGATTGCCTTGGCTATTCAGGCTACTTTTTGGTTTCACATAAATTTTAAAATAGTTCATTATAGTTCTGTGAAGAATGTCATTGATATAATAGTTGGATAGAAATAGCACTGAACTTGTAAATTGCTTTGGACAGTATAACCATTTTAATACTGTTGATTCTTCCTATCTGTAAGCATTGGATGTTTTTCCATTTGTTTGTTTCTTCTCTGATTTCTTTGAGTAATATTTTGTAATTCTAATTTTAGAGATCTTACACTTCCCTGGTTATCTGTACTGCTAGGTATTTTATTCTTTTGTGGCAATTGTGAATGGAATTGCCTGTTTGATTTAGCTCTCAGTTTGGCTTTTGTTAGTGTCTAGGAATGCTAGTGATTTTTGTATATTGATTTTGCATCCTGCAACTTTACTGAAGTTGTTTATCAGCTGGAGGAACTTTTGTGCACAGATCATGTTTTTTTTTGTAAATATAGAATCATGTCATCTGCAAACAGGGAGAGTTTGACTTTCTCTCTTCCTATTTGGATGTACTTTGTTTATTTCTCTTGCCTGATTCTACTGTCTAGAACTTCCAATACTATGTTGAATAGAAGTGGTGAGAGAGGGCATCATCAGAAGTGCCAGTTTTCAAGTGCTGAGACCAGCTCGGTTGGGGACACCCTAACCCAGTGGCACTAGAGGAATTAAAGACACACACACACAGAAATATAGAGGTGTGAAGTGGGAAATCAGGGGTCTCACAGCCTTCAGAGCTGAGAGCCTCAAACAGAGATTTACCCACATATTTAGTAACAGCAAACCAGTCATTAGCATTGTTTCTATAGATATTAAATTAACTAAAAGTATTCCTTATGGGAAAAGAAGGGATGGGCCAAATTAAAGGAATAGGTTGGGCCAGTTAACTGCAGCAGGAACACACCCTTAAAGACACAGATTGCTCATGCTTTTGTTTGTGGCTTAAGAATGCCTTTAAGCGGTTTTCCACCCTGGGCCGGCCAGGTGTTCCCTGCCCTCATTCCCGTCAACCACAACCTTCCAGTTTGGATGTTAGGGCCATTATGAACATGTTACAGTGCTGCAGAGATTTTGCTTACGGCCAGTTTCGGGACCAGTTTATGGCCAGATTTTGGGGGACTTGCTCCCAACATGTCTCCCTTCTTTGATTTGCAAAGAGATAAAAGCAAGGGCAGCTTTCTCACGGTGAGCTACTTCTCACAGGAATCGGAATCCTCATC
Organism: Rhinopithecus roxellana; assembly: GCF_007565055.1. Classification (NCBI taxonomy): domain Eukaryota; kingdom Metazoa; phylum Chordata; class Mammalia; order Primates; family Cercopithecidae; genus Rhinopithecus; species Rhinopithecus roxellana. The sequence continues at coordinate 141,761,422 of NC_044555.1, forward strand.
TGCAGACTGTACAAAGACAAACAACATAGATTAAAAGCACCATGATCCTTGAAATCACAGAACTTCCACGTGTTTTTATCCACTTTAATGGGTTACTAGCTGCTAATTTGTCTGCAGCTCCTTTAAGCATTCCAGTTCTTGACATTAAAGTCAGGTGTGCCTGGGATGCTTTAAATATTTGTCCTTTTAATTTTGCTGTATCCAAAAACAAGTTTGTAGAGTGTCCTTCTAGATGCTTTTTTATTCTTTCCCAAATTTTGATCTTATTAAGAGCATGTAATAGTTTCCACAAATCCTTATGTTTAGCTCCTAGAGTGGGCCATGCCATTTGAGGTTGAGGTGCCACTATACCGCCATGGTTCCAGATAATAGGAACTTTTGTTGTACTTCTTATCATTTCTACCATCTGACTGTTTTGTTCAGATCATCTGAACATAGTATGGCCCTGGCACGCAGACTGAGAGGTGCAATTCAAGCTAAACATCCCCTTAGGGGACCAATTAATAATGATTCCATGGGAATCATTGTGCAGCTCCTCTGCCTGTACTGCAAAGCAATCTTCCTAAACAAGTATGTTCATTTTTTCTAACTGGGTTCAATCCTGTTTACAAAATAGGTTTTTAAGTGCGGTATGTTGGGCATCACTGGATAATAGTTTTAGCTTCTTTCCAGGTAATGCTGTATCTGCGTTTGAGACCAAAGGCATTAACATGGTTTAAATTGTGAAGAGGTGTATGAGCCCTAATGTGAGTGATGTAAAAAGGGTACATTCTACTCCTGACTGCTGTTTGCAATTGGGTAAATGAAGTCATCAGTTGTTCATCTGTATGAAATCGTAACTGAGCATTTTCAATTAACTGTGTGGAATGAACCACGTATGAAGAATTAGAAATCACATTAATAGGCATATCAAAAGCAGTCAATACCTCAATTACAGGTACAAGCTCCGCTTTTTGAGTTGAAATATAGGACATCTGGAAAACTTTACTTTTTGAGCCAGAATAAGAAGCTTTACCACTACTAGACCTCTCCGTAAAAACATTCGCACCACCTTCGATTGGTTTAAGTTTAGTTATTTTAGGGAGAATCCAATTAGTTAATTTCAAAAACCGAAACAGCTTTGTTTTAGGAAAATGATTATCGAGAATACCCACAAAGTCAGCTAAATGGGTTTGCCAAGTAAGACTATTTATAAAAGCTTGCTATATTTGTGCCTTTGTGAAAGGGACAATATTTTTCCAGGATCATATCCATGTAATTTAACAATCTGTGTTCTCCCAATCCCTATCATAGTAGCGATTTGATCTAAACAAGGAGTTAGAGTCCATGAATTAGTATGTGGAAGAAAAAGTCACTCTACTAAGTCCTGTTCTTGGACAATAACACCAGTAGGTGAATGCTGAGTTGAAAAGATTAGCAAATCTAGAGTCTTCTCTGGATCTATTCTATTTATCTGAGCTTTATGGATTTGCTTCTCAATCAGTTGTAATTGTGCCTCCACCTCCTTTGTTAATTCCCGAGGGCTAGTGAGACTAGGATTTCCTCTAAGGATAGAAAACAGATTACTCATGGCATAGGTAGGAATACCTAGAGTAGGTCGTACCCAATTAATATCCCCTAGTAATTTTTGAAAATCATTTAATGTTTTTAATTTATCCCTATGTGTGGCTACTTTCTGTGGCATATTGGTAGTGTCATTTACTAAGGTCCCCAAGTAGGAGTAAGGAGTAAGTAATCTGGAGCTATAATTAAACCAGCACGAGAAATTGAATATTGCAAGTGACCATAACATTGGAACAATATTTCTCGAGTGGAAACAGCACAAAGTATATTATAATAAGGTTACACTGTGAAAAATTTTTACGAGTAGGTTCAATTGCTTGCCCCACATATGTCTGACAAATACTCAGACTGTTTAACATGCCCTGTGGCAATGCCCTGTGGCAACACTTTCCAATGATAAGCTTAGCAGGCTGCAGGTTGTTTACTGCAGGAATTGTAAATGCAAACCCTTCACAGTCTTGCTCAGCTAAAGGGATAGTAAAGAAAAAGTCTTTTAAATCTATGACTATTAAAGGCCAATTTTTTGGAATTATAGCAGGAGAAGGCAATCCTGGCTGTAATGCTCCCATAGGTTGTATAACTGAATTGATGACTCTTAAGTCAGTTAACATTCTCCATTTACCTGATTTTTTCTTAATTACAAAAACTGGAGAATTCCAAGGAGAAAATGTTGGAGCTATGTGCCCATTTTCTAATTGTTCAGCAACTAATTTCTCAAAGCCTCCAGTTTCTCTTTATTTACCGGCCATTGTTCTATCCAAATTGGCTTACCTGTTAACCATTTTAAAGGTATAGGTTCTGGAGGCTTAATAATGGCTGCCATCAAAAATTATTTCTTAATCTTTGGTGGGAACTTTGTATTTCCACTTATTCTGGAAATAGAACTTGTGCTCCCCATTGTTGTAATAAATCTCTTCCCCATAAATTTATAGGTACAGAAGTTATAATCGATTGAATAGTCCCAGGTTGTCCGTCAGACGCCTCACAATGCAAAATATAACTACTTTGATATACTTCAGCGGTTTTACCAATTCCAACTATATTCAATTGAGGAGGTTGAATTGGCCATACAGATGGCCAGTGCTGTAGAGAAATGATTGAAATGTCCGCTCCTGTATCTACCAAACCTTTACATTTCTTTCCTTGAATAGTTATTTCACAGATAGGACGTTTATCAGTAATTTGATTTACCCAATAAGCTGCTTTGCCTTGTTTGTTTGTGCTTCCAAATCCTCCTGTTCATTTAATTTCACTTTTTCCCACTCTCACATATGGTACAATCAGGAGCTGTGCTCTGTGCTCTCCTGGTTCTGCTTTCCAGGGAACAGAAGTAGATATAATAATTTGAATTTCCCCATTGTAATCTGAATCAATGACTCCTGTATGTATCTGTATGCCTTTTAAACCTGAACTAGACCTTCCTAAAATTAATCCTATTGTCCCTGTTGGCAAGGGTCCACAGACTCCTGTTGGGACCTTTTGCAGGGGTTCCCCAGGCAGAAGACTCACAGCTTTTGTGCAGCATAAATCTACTGTGGCACTAGCAGCTGTGGCGGGGGACAGACATTGTACAGGGATGAGGGAATGGCCTGAGCTGGAAATGCCCTGGTTTAGAATGGGGCTCAGGACGGGCCCCTCATGGCATTTCCCAAAATTGGGTTCCCATCTTTATCAAGCTTAGAGTGACACTGACTAGCCCAGTGTTTTCCTTTTTTACATTTTGGACATTTTTCAGGCTCAACAGTTTTCTGTTTTCCCCTATTTGGTGACCTAACTCAATGATTTATTCTACATTCTTTTTTAGTATGACCATGCTTCCCACAGTTAAAACAAGCTCCAGGAAATGGAGTATTTCCTTTGTCCAGTCTCAGTCCTGCCATTGCCTGTGCCAACAAGGTTGCTTTATGCAGATTACCTCCGATACCATCACAGACCTTGATATAATCAACTAAATGTGCTTTCCCTCTGATAGAGCGCAGAGCAGCCTGGCAATCCGGATTAGCATTGTCAAAAGCTAATAACTGCAACACTATATCCTGAGCAGCTGAATCTGCAATCATCTTTTTAAGAGACTCCTGTAACCGAGCTATAAAATCAACATATTGTTCTCCGTGTCCCTGTTTTTTAGCACTGAAGGAAGAGTATTGCTCTCTGCCTGAAGTGATTTTTTCCCAAGCTCTAATGCACACTCCTCTAAGCTGTTATATGGTATCATCCTGCATGACCAGCTGTGCATATAAACCAGCCCAGCTGCCAACCCCCAAAAGTTGGTCTGCAGTTACATTAATTTGAGTTTAGGCCTGGGCATTGAAAGCAGCCTAAATGGAAGCTTCATCTGCCCACCAAGTTTTTTTTTTTTTTATTTTATTTTTGTTTGTTTGTTTTATTATTATTATTATACTTTAAGTTCTAGGGTACATGTGCATAATGTGCAGGTTTGTTACATATGTATACTTGTGCCATGTTGGTGTGCTGCACCCATCAACTCGTCAGCATCCATCTTGGTGGGATTGTAAACTAGTTCAACCATTATGGAAAACAGTATGGCGATTCCTCAAGGATCTAGAACTAGATGCACCATATGACCCAGCCATCCCATTACTGGGTATATACCCAAAGGATCATAAATCATGCTGCTATAAAGACACATGCACACATATGTTTATTGCACCACCAAGTTTTAAATTGTAAGAACTGAGCAGGATTTAGACAAGCTCGAGTAAGAGCGTCCCAGTCAGTAGGAATCATCTGACTGGAAATAGTAACTTTCTTTAACAATCCCATTACAAAAAGAGAACCTGGTCCATACTGATTTATTGCTTGTTTTAATTCTTTGAGTAATTTAAAAGGAAAAGGCTCAAATGTACCATAATATGTCCCTCTTGATCTGGGGGGTGTATTCTAACAGGGAACTGCCAAGCCTCTAAATCACCCTCTCATCTAGCTTGCTGAATTCCTGCCTGAATAGAACTAAGAACGGTCACTGAAGGTGCTGCTCAAACAGTCACTGGGGCAACTATTTTTTGCCTAGTGTCTTCTGGAAAAGAAAGATCTGGGGGGTCATTTTCTTCAAAATAATAAGGAGGGAATGCAGAAGGGTAGGGGTGAACCTCTTCCTCCTTTGCTGCTTTAGCTTCAGCTGGCATATAAACATGCTCTGTAACCTCTTCTGTTATTTCGCTATAGTCTTGTTCCTCTTCATTATCAGTGTGAAAAAGTTCCAAGGTGAAACGAACCAGACCCCACACTTGTCCCACTGTTACCCTGATACTTCTGAGCTCCCCTTCTTACTCACCATGGGGATTGCTTTAAGAGTACTCGGGTGTCCCCCAGCTAGTTTTCTGTTCCAACTGTCGCTCTGGGGACCCTTCGACCTGGATTTGAACCCCCATGAATGGATGCCACTTGCTGAGACCAGCTCTGTTGGGGAGACCTTAACCCAGCAGTGCTAGAGGAATTAAAGACACACACACAGAAATATAGAGGTGTGAAGTGGGAAATCAGGGGTCTTACAGCCTTCAGAGCTGAGAGTCTCAAACAGAAATTTACCCACATATTTAGTAACAGGAAACCAGTCATTAGCATTGCTTCTATAGATGTCAAATTAGCTAAAAGTATCCCTTATGGGAAACGAACGGATGGGCCGAATTAAAGGAATAGGTTGGGCTAGTTAACTGCAGCAGGAACATGCCCTTCAAGACACAGATCACTCGTGCTTTTGTTTGTTACTTAAGAATGCCTTTAAGTGGTTTTCTGCTCTGGGCAGGTCAGGTGTTCCTTGCCCCTATTCCTGTAAACCCACAACCTTCCAGAGTGGGCATTAGGGCCCTTATGAACATGTTACAGTGCTGCAGAGATTTTGTTTATGGCCAGTTTTGAAGCCAGTTTATGGCTGGATTTGGGGGGATTTGCTCCCAACATCAAGGGGGATGCTTGTAGCTTTTGCCCATTTAGTATAATATTGGTTGTGAGTTTTTTACATATGGTTCTTATCATTTTGAGGTATATTCCTTCAATACTTACTCTTTTGAGTTTTTAACATGAAGCACTGTTCAACTTTATCAAAAGTCTTTTCTGCATCTATTGAGATAATTATGTGGCTTTTGTCTTTACTTCTGTTAATGTGATGAATCACATTTATAGATTTGCCTATATTGAACCATCCTTGCATCTTGAGGATGAAGCCTACTTAATCATTTCAGGTTAACTTTTTAATGTGCTGCTGGATTTGATTGGCAAGTATTTTGCTAAGGTTTTTTGTATTGTGATTCATCAAGAATACTGACCTCAAGTTTTCTTTTTTTGTTGTGCCTCTGCCAGGTTTTTGTATCAAGATTATTCAGGGAGGAGACTCTCTGCTTCAGTTTTTTGGAATAGTTTATGTAGGAATGATACCAGCTGTTCTTTGTATATCTGGAGGAATTTGGCATGAGTGCATCATGTCCCAAGCTTTGTTTTGGTTCATAGGCTATTTATTACCGATGCAATCTCAGAGTTCATTATGGGTCTGTTTAGGGAATCAATTTCTTTCTGGCTCACTCTTGGGAAGATGTGTGTTCCCAAGAATTTATCCTTTTCTCTAGGTTTTCTAGCTTGTGTGCATAGTAGTGTTTTTAGTGGTTTCTGATGGTTGTTTTTTTTTTTTTTTTTTTTCTGTGGGGTCAGTGGTAACATTCCTTTCAGCATTTCTAATTGTGTTTATTAGTATCTTCTCTCTTTTCTTCATTAGTCTAGGTAGCGGCCTATTTTATTAACTTTTTTGGAGAAAAAACCTCCTGGATTCATCAATCTTTTGAATGATTTTTCATGTCTGAATTTCCTTCAGTTCAGCTCTGATTTTTGTTATTTCTCATTTTCGGCTAGTTTTACGATTGATTTGTTCTTGCTGCTTTAATTCTGTCAGTTGTGAAGTTAGGTTGTTAACTTGAGGTCTTTCTAAGTTTTTGACGTGGGCATTTAGTGCTGTAATTTTTTTTTTCTTTTTTTTTTTTTTTTTTTTTTTTTTTTTGAGAGGGACTTTTGCTCTGGTCACCCAGGCTGGAGTGCAATGGTGCAATCTTGGCTCACTGCAACCTCTGCCTTCTGGGTTCAAGCGATTCTCCTGCCTCAGCCTCCCAAGTAGCTGGAACTACAGGCACACACCACCAAGCCTGGCTAATGTTTGTATTTTTACCTCCTGACCTCAAGTGATCTGCCCACCTCTGCCTCCCAAAGTGCTGGGAGTTAACAGGCATGAGCCGTCATATCTAGCCTGACTTTTCCTCTTAGCACTGCCTTAGCTGTGTCTCAGAGATTCTGGTATGTTGTACCTTTGTTTTCATTAGTTGTACAGAACTTCTTGATGTCTGTCTTAATTTCATAATTTACCCAAAAGTCATTCAGGAGAATGTTGTTTAATTTCCATATAATCGCATGATCTTAGGCAGTTTTCATAATCTTGACTTCTATTTGTATTGGGTTGTGACCAAAAGTGTGTTTGGTATGATTTTGGTTATTTTGCATTTGTTGAGCATTGTTTTATGTTTAATTATGAGGTCAATGTTGGAGTATGTGCCATATGGCAATGAGAAGAATGTATATTCTGTTGTTTGGATGTGCAGAATTCTATAAAGGTCTAAAACCCATTTGGTCCAATGTTGAAATTAGGCTCAAAATCTCTTTAATAATTTTCTTCTGCTTGGTGATCTTTTCAGTACTGTCACTGGAGTGTTGAAGTCTCCCACCATTATTGTGTTGGAGTCTATGTCTCTTTGTAGATCTCTAAGAACTTGATTAGTGAATCTGGGTACTCCTGTATTGGGTGCATATATATCTAGGATAGGTAGGTGTTATTGTTTAATTGAACACTTTTCCATTAGGTAATGTTCTTCTTTGTCTCTTTTGATCTCTGTTGGCTTGAAATCTCTTCTGTCTGAAATTAGAATTGCAACCTATGCCTTTTTGCTTTCCATTTGCTTGGTAGATTTTCCTCCATCCTTTTATTTTGAGCCCATGATTGTCATTATGTGTGAGATGGGTCTCTCAAAGACAATATACCATTGGGTCTTGCTTTTGTTATCCAGCTTGCCACTGTATGCCTTTTAAGTGAGGGATTTAGCCCATTTACATTCAAGGTTACTTTGATGTGTGTGGATTTGATCCTGTCATTGTGATGTTAGCTGGTTATAATGTTGGCTTGTTTGTGTAGTTGCTTTACAGTGACACTGGTCTGTGTGTTATTGTGTTTTTGTATTAGCTGGCAGCAGTCTTTCTTCTTGATATTTAGTGCTCCTTTCAAGATCTCTTTCAAGGCAGGTCTGGTGGTAAGAAATTTCCTCAACATTTGCTTATCTTAAAGGATCTTATTTTTCCTTCACTTAGGAAGTTTATTTTGGCTGGATATAAAATTATTGGTTGAAGAGTTTTTTTCTCTAAGAATGTTGAATATAGGCCCCCAATCTCTTCTGGCTTGTAGGGTTTTAGCTAAGAGGTGTGCCATTAGCCTGATGGTGTTCCTTTTGTAATTAACCTGCCCTTTCTCTCCAGCTGCCTTTAACATTCTTTCTTTTTTGACCTTATGAAATGGACAATTAAGTGTCTTGAGGATGATCTTCTTGTGTAGAATCTTGCAGGAATGCTCTGTATTTCCTAAATTTGACTATTGGCCTCTCTAGCAAAGTTGGGGAACTTTTCACAGATGATATCCTGAAATATATGTCCCAAGTTGTGTGCTTTCTCCACCTCCATCTCAGGGATGCTAATGATTTGTAGACTTGGCCTCTTCACATAATCTCACACTTTTCAGAGGTTTTGTCCATTCCTTTTTATATTTTGTTCTTTATTTTTGTCTGTGTTATTTCAGAGAACCAGTTCTGAAATTATTTCCTTATCTTGGTTTATTCTGCTGTTAATACCTGTGACTGCATTGTGAAATTCTTGTATTGTGTAATTCAGCTCTGTCAGATCTGTTAGGTTTTATTATTTGTTTTTTTTTTTTTTTTTAACTGGCTATTTGGACCTTCAGTTCCAGTATTACTTTATTGTGATTCTTATTTTCCTTGGATTGGGTTTTGCCAATCAAAGATCTTGATGGTCTTTCTTTCTATCCATATTCTGAATTCCATTATGTAATTCCAACCAGTTCAGCCTGGTTAAGAACTCTTGTTTGAGAACTGGTGCAGTTGTTTGGATGACATAAGACACTCTGGCCATTTGAGTTACCAGATGTTTTGTGTTGGTTTTTTCTCATCTATGTATGTGGGTGTTCCATTAATTGCACTGTAGATTGAGTACACTCAATAGACTTCTTTCCTGGATGTTTTCACCAGGCCAAGGCATTGTGTAGGGTCTTTACTTGAGGCTGACTTTTCATCTCTGGTTTTAGATGGGTGTATATTAGTGAAATACTTTTAGTGTTCGCTCTATGCTGTGTGATCCAGCAGGTGGCACTTAGGCTTATCGATCAGTTGGTAGACTCTTGAATGGCTGTGTTGCTTCCTTATGTGTCCACACAGTTGCAGCTCTGTTCCCTTTCAATGCTCTGAAAGTGTGGGTTCATCTCCTGCTTGAGTGCTGGCTATAGATCTTGATTTGGCACTCCTGGACTACCCACTGCAGCTCTGGGGAAATCTCATTGTTTATGTTTCTTCTCCAACTTGGAGGCAGCGGAGGAAGGGATCTAGTAGTCACTGTGGCCAAGGGTCACTTATTTGTCTCCTGAGGGCTCCACCCCAGAGAGATGCAGATCAGCAATTGCTCAATGCAATCATCCCAGGATGGAGAGTCCATGCTGTGGGCCCAAGCCCAGGGTTCTCTGTCTGATGTGTGTGGGATCCATGGGAGATGGACTGGCCTCTTTATGGGTCAGCTGCAGCTTCTTGGAGGCACTTAGGGTCTTTGCTCCTTTGTTAGTCTGACGATGGCAAGGACAGCTCCACTGCAGAGGCAGTGGCAGAGAGGCCTTCAGTTGCTCCTGGAGGCTCTGCACAGGGAGTTACTAAGTTGCTACTGTCTCGATAGTTCTGGTGGAGGATGACTGGAATCCGAAGCCTGGAGCACCTGCTTGGTGAGGAGATATAGGAATGGGTACCCACATAATAGTGTGATCACTTGTCCATAGGGCTGCTGTGGTATGCTTGGGGCCCACTCTAGTCCCTAGTTGCCTTGGATTTTCCAATACCTAGAGGTATCAGCCATGATGTCTATAAAACAGCAAAGATGCCAACCTGCCCCTCCCTCTGGAAGCTTCATCTCAAGGAGTTACAGGCCTATTTCCAGCCAAAAGGCATCTGTAGAAGGTGTTTGGAGACTCTGGTTTGGAGGTCCCACCCAGTGAAGAGGAACTGTATCAAGGATATGCTTAAAAAATCAACCTGGCCATGTTTTGGTAGAGCGGTTGTGCTGTGGTAGGGGTCCACTTTAGCCCCTCGTTGCCTCAGACACTCCAAAGCCTGAAGGCTGAAATGGCTAAGTGGCCCAAACAGCAAAGATGGTGACCTGCCCCTCCCTTTAAGAGCTCTGTCCCAGGGAGTTTACAAATCTCTGTTGGCCAAAGGACATGAACAGGGGTGGTTGGGAGCCCAGTTTGGGAGGTCTCACCCAGTGAGTAGGAACGGGAACGGGGACCCACTTAAAGTAGTCTGGCCATGTTTTGGTAGGGCAGTTGTGCTGTGCTGGGAGATCCTTTCCGCCCCAGTCGGCTCAGACTCTCCAATGCCCAAAGGCTGAAACAGTTAATTTGCCAAACAGCAAAGATGGTAGCCCACCCCTTCTTCTGGGAGCACTGTCCCAGGAAGAATTCAACTCTCTGTTGGCTGAAGAACACCAGTGGTGGTGGCTGGAGCTCCTGGTTGGGAGATCCCACCCAGTGAAGAGAAGTGGGGTAAGCAACCTGCTTAAAGAAGTAGTCTGTCTGAAGGCTCTACTTTCACGGCACCTCATAAGATAAGACCCACTGGTTTGCTTAAAGAAGTAGTCTGGCTATGTTTTGGTAGAGCATCTGTGCTGTGCTGAGGGATCCCTTCCACCCCTGGTCAGCTCAGACTCTCCAAAGCCTGAAGGCTAGATCAGCTAAATTGGCAAAACAGCAAAGATGGTGGCCCACCCCTCCCTCTACGAGCACTGACCAAGGGGGGGATTCAAATCTCTGTCACCTGCAGAACAAGGTGGGGGTGGCTAGAGGCCCCAGTTGGGAGGTCCTGCCCAGTGAGGAAGAATGGAATCAGGCACCTGCTTAAAGAAGTCTGGACATGTTTTGGTAGAGCAACTGTGCTGTGCTGCGGGATCCTTTATGCTCCCTGGTTGGTTTGGACTCTCCATAGCCTGAAGGGTGGAATGGCTAAGGTGCTCAAACAGCAAAGATGATGGCCCACCCTTCCCCCTAGGAAGCTCCTTCTTAGAGAGGTACAATGCCACTACCAGTGGCTGGCTGGAATTCCATGCCCATGGGTCTTACCTTATGAAGTGCCGTGTAAGTAGAGCCTTCAGGCTGTCACTGCTCAGCCCTCTGTATTCAGCCTCTTTCCTAGGGGTATGTATGGGGGTCTACCCTCCTATTTTGCTGGAGCTGCAGCTACTTTTGCCAGAAATCCCTAGTATCTAAGATTCCAGGGTTTCCACGCATGCCTGAGCAGCTGCTCTGCCAAGACTCCACATAGTTCTGCGTGTCAGACTGAAGGCCTTAGTGGAGTGAGTTCACAAGGCTATCTCCTGACCCAAGGGTTGCAAAGATCCATGGGATAAGCATAGTGTTTCTCTATGGCACATTCACTCACTGCTTATCCAGGCAGGGAAGTTCTCTTGGCTCTGTGTTGCTCCTGGGTGCATCACTGTCCTGTCTTGCTTTTCTTCATTCTTTGTGGGTCAAGTTGTTTCATTGATTAGCCCCAATGTGAGTACCTGAAGGTTTCAGTTGAAGGTGTTGTATTTACTCACCCCTTCCATTCCTCTCCTTGAGAGCCATGCACGCTAGCTGCTTCTAGTCAGCCATCTTGGTCACTCTCCCCATATACAAATGTTAACTCAAAATGGATCCCAAACAAAAATTTAAAACCTAAAAGTATAAAACTCCTAAAACAAAATATAGGAGAAACTCTTTGTGACCTTAGGTTAAGCAAAGATTCAATAGGTAAGATACCAAAATTCCAACCCACAAAAGAAAATATCAATAAATTGGGACTTCATCAAAATAAAATTTTCTGTTCTTTGAATGATAATGTTAAGAGAATGAAAAGGCAAGCAACAGAGGAGGAAAAAATATTTGCAAGTCATATATATGATAATGGACTTGCATTCATAATAAAGAACTCTCGAAATTGAATAATTAAAAAAAGTCCCAAAAATCTTTTTGACACAACAACCTCATTAAACTTATATTGATTTTTTATTATTTTTGTGATAGAAACCAAAGACAACTCTGTAATTGTGTCAACTTCTGTTAAGGGCAAAGAGAGGAAAATCAGCTATGGGAGATTAAAGAAGCAGTTGCTGAGCTTCTATTTGTCTTAGATAACTAGAAGGGACATTTTAGCTACACAGGGTGATGAAAAGTGAAAAACAGTTAATAGTTAATAATTTATTCCACCCCACACATTTTAAGTGAAATGCTAAAGTTTTGGCCAGGCGCGATGGCTCATGCTTATAATTCCAGCTACTCGTGAGGCTGAGGCAGGAGAATCGCTTAAACCTGGGAGGCAGAGGTTGCAGTGAGGCGAGATTGTGCCACTGCACTCTATCCTGGGTGACAGAGCAAGACCCTGTCTCAAAGGAAAAAAAAAAAGTTGAAGTGGCTTTGAACTGTCGTTGAGGGCTTGTCAAATGAAGAATAATGCAATGTATTCTCACTATATTGCTTTTTATTTTTATTGTGGTATAACATCTTGTGGCCTGTAATGTTTCTGACTTAAATCTTAGGTTAGGTGAAGAAATTTTATATCAATGACTGTGTACAAGTTATATCATTCCTTTTTTTTTTTTTTTTTTTTTTTTTTTTTTTACAGAGTCTTGCTCTGTCGCTGAGGCTGGAGTGCAATGGCATAATCTCGGCTCACTGCAACCTCTCCCTCCCAGGTTCAAGTGACTCTCCTGCGTGAGCCTCCCAAGTAGCTGGGACTACAGGCACATGCCGCCACACCTGGCTAGTGTTTGTATTTTTAGTAGAGACGGGGTTTCATCATGTTGGCCAGGCTGGTCTCAAACTCCTGACCTCAGGTGACCTGGTCGCCTCGGCCTCCCAAAGTACTGGGATTACAGGCGTGAGCCACTGCACCCAGTCATCATTCATCTTTAATGAATGCATGCACTTATCCAGAAAGTACTGAGTACCTAATATATACTGGGCAGTAAGAGACAAAAATGATCAAGGCCAATCTTCACATAAAAGAGCTATCAGACTGGTTAAGAGGATGAACACTTAAAAAGATAGTGACAATGCAGTATAATACATGCTGTATTAGAGACACACAAAAGATTCTGCGTAGCCTAACAGAGAGAAGTTTAATTCTCCCTGGGGATGACTTAATTGGGCAGCCCTGAAATTTAGAATTTACCCTTCAGGTGATGGATGGCTATTGAAAGCTTTAAGTATGGATTATGATAGGAATTAATTTAGGCTTTAGGGAGATAATTCTACATGGCAGTGTTGAAAGTGGATTTGAGAGTGGCAAGATTAGCAGCACAGACACTTATTAAAAATATATTATTGTAGTCTGGTGATAAATGATTACATCCTAAATTAAGACAGTCACACTGAAGATGAAGTGCAGATGAACGTAAAAGGTATATTCCACAGGATTTTACCACAGAACAGATGTGGTGATCATGACTACACTTTTTCCCAACAGAGAACTTACACAAGGTTACATGATCCTTATTCCCAACTCAATCAAAAAGGTTGATGTTAATGGCATCTGGTCTTGCAAAATAATTTTCAAGTCTCATCACGATGGAAAAAGAAAACTCTGGAAGCTTACTATATAACATTTTGCAATAATATGCTTCCCCAATAAATAACTAGCCCTGGTTTTCTTTTTGAATTTTCTTACAAAATGCTATTTTAATTGAAGACTTTAAAGTTTGATATTTAATAATCAGTAGAGTAAACAGATAACCGACAGAATGTAAGAAAATATCTGCACACTAAGTATCCAACAAAGGACTAGTATCCAGAATCTACAAGTAACTCAAATCACCAAGAAAACAATAACAATCACATTAGAAAGTGGGCAAAGGACATGAATAGACATTTCTCAAAAGAAGATATACAAGGCCGGGCACGGTGGCTCACGCCTGTAATCCCAGCAGGCTGAGGCAGGAAAATTGGTTGAACACGGGAGGTGGAGGTTGCAGTGAGCGGAGATCGCTCCACTGCACTCCAGCCTGGGGACAGTGTGAGACTCTGTCTCAAAACAAAACCAAAAAACAAAACAAAAAAAGATATACAAATGTCCAATAAACATATAAAAAGAGGTTCAACATCACTAATCATCAGGGATATGCAAATTAAAACCACAGTGAGATATCGCCCTACCCCAGCCAGAATGGCCATTATTTAACAAGTCAAAAACAATAGTTTTTGGCATGGATGTGGAGAGAAGGGAACCCTTAAGCACTGCTAGTAGAAATGTAAATTAGTACAACCTCTATGGAAACCATTATGGAGATTCCTTAAAGAGCTGAAAGTAGATCTATTCAATCCAACAATCACACTACTGGGTATCTACTCAAAGGAAAATAAACCACATCAAAAAGATACCTGCACTTGCATATTTATTCCACCATAATTTGCAATTATAAAGATGTGGAATAATCCTAAGTGCCCATCAATTAATCAGTGGATAAGGAAAATGTGGCTTATATACAGCATGGAATACTATCAGCCATTAAAAGGAATGAAATAATGCAACTTGCAGCAACTTGGATAGAGCTGGAGACCACTAGTCTAAGTGACATAACACAGGATTGGAAAACCAAAAACGGTATGTTCTCACTCATAAGTGGGAGCTAAGATATGAATATGCAAAGATATACAGAGTGATATAATAAACTTTCAAGGTTCAAAAGTGGGAGTATGAGAAAGGGCCTAGTGATAAAAAGAACTACACATCAGGTACAATGTACATTACTCAGGTGATGGATGCACTAAAATCTCAGAATTCACTACTATATAATTCTTTCACGCAACAAAATACCACTTGTACACCAAAAGCTATTGAAATAAAAAATATAAACTAAAACCACTAAAAATATAATATGAAATGCTAGCACACATGAAGTTGCAGAGACTGTTTTTAATTGATCTCTACCCCTTGTTATTCTCATTGGTCTACCAGCAAGAATAAACTGTCGCACAAGAAAAATAAATAAACAAAAATAAAATTTGATATTTCACCACAGTAACAGCAATAACTCATTTGTTCAGAAGCACACAAACCCTGTTCTTCTGCAGTAATATATAACACAACAGATTGGGGAAAGTTCCTTTCAATTAGTTTGACATTTTAACCTACTATTAGAAGATCCACTCTTCTATATCTACATTCTCACCTTTGTACCGTCAAATAATTATCTTGCCTTCACAAGTTAGTTGAATAGGTATGTTAGTTAACTAATTTTGCAGCAAGAAATTTTCATAACTGAAGGATATCCAGTATCTTATAAATGAAACTATGATCTAGTTTATATACTATAATTTCTTACCAAAATTTAAGAACTCCTCATTGAATTATTACTTAATTCATGGAAAGGAACTGATATGGCTGACAGGCCAACCTATTTTGAAGGTACTTAGTTGGCTTTACATTCCCACATATAAGTAAGTGAAGGTTTCATGTGAATCGGTATTAGTACTGGAAAGCCTCAAGAATGAGACATTCTGTTCTGCAGTTATGCTTGTTATTGGAACCATTATTTTTTTTTTAAAAAAGATCATTTTTATAAACAACAATAACTGAAGTGTTTATATATGCCACATGGACTACTGGTTTCCTTTCTTCCCTCCCTCCCTTTCTTCTTCTTGTCAGGAGTTCCTCAACAATTGAAGTGGTTTTAGCTCCAAATTGAATTTTTTGAAGGCCTTAAATCTTCATAAAAAATAAATTTACCAAAAGGTTATCAAAAGTTACTTTAAAAAGTATTATATTGATAGTAAATCTACTAAAGTTATTTATAAAAGAGAATGTCTCTGGAAATACACAAGTGGTGACAGAAGGGAGGGGAGGAGAAGGCCTCTCAGGTAAACTGTGAAGGAAAGGTGACTGTGGGTAAGGGGCGGAGAGGCATTCACTGAACTGCTCCTATTTCTTGAGGTCACTCTGGGCGAAGGGCAGTGCCTGGGGTCCTACTTGCCCGCCAGGCACAGGCACAGGCAAGGAGTGAGACCGTCCCGCCCCGCCCCTCCCCCCAACTTTTCACCTTCCTTTCCAGCCCCACCCCGCTCCCATGGCCCCGGCCCTTGGCAATGCTGCGCAGCGCGTCAGTCAGCGTCAGAGGGCGTGGGGGTGGCTAGAGGCTCCCGTGGCCTCTGATCTCACAGAGCGGATCCGCGCGGGTGTCCAGCGCCCCGATGTGGGCAGTAGGGGCTAGCCGCTGGGGCAGGCTGCCCCCAGCAAGAGGAGCGGCGGCTCCAAACCACAGAATCTCCAACACTGGAAAGCGTGGCCTCCGTCACCCTAAGCCACAGGTATCCTGCGGGTCATCGCTTGTGGTGGAGCGCCCGGCGCCAATCGTGGTCAGTCCCCCTCTACGCCACAGTCCGATTCCCCCGGCGCCCCCGCCGACCCCGGAGCCGGCCCTCAACCCCTTCGTCTGCGGAGAAATACCCTTGCTGCCCATCCCATCCCAGCCAGGGATCACCACCGCTGCCCTCTACCAAGCGTCGGGCCCGGTACCGAGGACTGGCCGCCAAGTTTTGCGGACTACGGCCCTAAAGCTCATCCACAAGGAGTTCCTCGACCTAGCCCGCGACTCCTAGCCCCACTGTTCAGCAGGGCCAGTGTAGGACGATATGCTCCACTGGCAGGCCACCGTAACGAGGCCCAACGACAGCTCCTACCTGGGAAGGGTCTTCTTCCTAAGTATCCAGTTTCCCTCCCACTGCCTATTCAAACCACCCAAGATCAAATTTACCAACGGAATTTACCATCAACATCAACGGAAATACAGGATAGGAGGAAGTATGGCAGAATAAGTAGAGACTGGACTCAGTAGTGTACCAGGTAATTTCAAAATATAATTCCATCGCCTTAATAATAAAGATGCAGAAAGTGACAGTTCACTTAATTGGCTGTTTTGATTACTTTCTATGAAGGGGAGTCTCCTCATTCTTCTACGCTTTTCTTAGCAGGCAATGAGTGGAGGGCATAGAAGTGGTGGGGTTCTGGGGGTTGGGGACAGGGGCGTGCACGGTTGGTGAGGGTGTGGCCGAGTGGGAAGTCAGGGTGTGTGGAGAGTGTAAGACAAACAGGTCAGTTTTCATTTAGTTTTGACAAAAAAGATTTATTTGTTGATTTAGGATTGTAAAACAAAGCAAGAACAACGGGGCGGGGGATGGCTTTAAGATTGAGAACAGTTCCACTGACTAGTGGGAATTTTATTTATTTATTTATTTATTTATTTATTTATTTATTTATTTGAGAGAGGAGTCTAGCCCTGTCGCCCAGGCTGGAGTGCAAGGGCATGATCTCGGCTCACTGCAACCTCCACCTCCCGAGATCAAACGATTCTCCTGCTTCAGCCTCCGGAGTAGCTGGAATTACATGCGTGAGTCACTACGCCCAGCTAATTTTTGTGTTTTTAGTAGAGACGGGGTTTCACCATGTTGGCCAGGCTGCTCTTGGAACTCCTGACCTCGTGATCTGCCCACCTCAGTCTTCCAAAGTGCTGGGATTACAGGCGTGAGCCACTGCCCCTCGCCGGGAAAATTTTTAATGCGCAGTCTGTTTTGAACTGACATCAGTTGGGAAAAGCAAGATGAAGATTAATAAAGCTCGTATTCATTTTATTCTGAAGAACTATTCATCCATCCTCTACTTTGAGATTCAGATTTAACTGGCCCAAAATGAAATCAATTAGTTGTTACAATAAAAAATGTGTTTTGTTCCCAGTTTCCAACAGCTCCCACACCTTCATCTCCCACCTTTTTGCCCACTCTGCCGCTCTCCCACGCCCAGGGTTGGGTTGTCTGTGACTTCTCAGGCCATACCTACTAGCTCTTATTTCTCATGTTTTCTCGAGAACCATGTAAGGTCTGAGATTCTACCCAGCCTGCAGCTACAAGTTAGCTTGTCAGAGTTTGGTGGAGGCTGGCAAAATGACAGAGTCGTGGGTTAGAGGCAGGAGTCATACATAGCACAGCAGGCAGTGTTAGTTTCACTGACATCAGTTTCCCTTGCTCCCTCAAGTCCCAAGGAGGAGAGGTGGATCAGACCAGGTGAGTGCTGCACACATAGTGGGTTTGGGTCACAGCTAAGAGAATTTAAATTTAGGAATCCCCAGTCTTTGAAAGGGGACTACTAGCAAGCCTGCCCACCCTTTGCCTAGAGAGAGATGTTCTTATTAAGCTGATCAGGAAACAGTCAAATCTACCCTCTCCCCTGGAGGGGTTTCTAACTTCCAAGGCTGTTATATACAAGTATATGTCAATAAAAATATTTGAAAAAGAAAAAAAAAATACTTTCAATATGAAACCGAGTTTTCAATAATCCCCTTTTATTCACTTAAACACAATTTTTACGTTTCTTTTTAGTTTTTGTTTACATTCTTACAAGGAAAATCAACTATTAAATAAAGATTAGTATATCTGTAAGAAAATTTTTATTTTTCTAAATATAAAAAAAAAAAATTTGAAATAATAGTCCAGGACAAATGTCGTCACAAGGTGACTAGAATTATCATGAAGAGTTGCACCCTGACAGTTTTAACTGGACTATCTGGTTGTACAGGTAAAAATTAATTTTATGAAAATACTTATGTGTAAGGAAAAGCCCAATTCCTCCATTAGAACTTGTATATTCAGGGATGGCCAATCAGTGTAATAAGCAGATTACTACCATCATCACATTTAATACATTTTGTGATTTAATCAATTACTTCATCTAATCTTAGTAGGCTAAAAAAGTTTTAATTTTCTGAAAGTAAGTTTATTTCTTAACACTTCAAATAAAAGAGAACAAAAACTCCTCAGCAGGAAAAATATGTGCTTAATGTCTTACTGCTTTCATCCACGTTTAAAATAATTTATTTGGATTCTGACAATGTTATTGACATTACATTTTCAATACATGCCAAATTTTCTCTTACCTGGAGCACAGAAGAAAAAGAGATGTAGAGAAACTTCTTTGGGCCTGGCGCAGTTGCTCATGCCTCTAATCCCAGCACATTGGGAGGTCAATGAGGGCAGATTGCTTGAGCTCAGGAGTTCAAGACCAGTTTTGGCAACATGGCAAAACCCCATCTCTACAAAAAAAAATTAAAAAAAAAAAAACAACCCAGACACCAGACATAATGGCGCGCACCTGTAGTCTCAGCTACTTGGGAGACTGAGGTGGGAGGATCCCTTGAGCGGCGGGGGCGGGGGGGGGGGGGGGGGGGGCGGTGGCGGGAGGTTGAGAGGCTGCAGTGAGCTGTGATTGAGTTACTGCAATTCAGCTTGGGTGTCAGAGTAAGATCCTGTTTCAAAAAAAGAAAAAAGTCTTTGCATTTAAATTTGTTAATTTGTAAATTACACTAAATCTCACTTGAGAAAATTTTGTTTCTAAATGAGACTTTACAAACTCTTTTTTGAAGTGTAAAAGTTAACTTTAGTTTGTTACCTGTATCTACTCTTTTTAAAGGGGAGATGGAAGGATGAAGGCAATACTGTCTAATAAAACTTTCTGCAATGACGGAAACATCCTATATCTACACAATCCAAATACAGTAGCCTCTAGCCATGTATGGCTATTGAACATCTGAAACAGAGAGAGAGAGGGAGAATTTTTTTTTTTTTTTTTTTTTTTTTTTTTTTCTACTTTGTATATCTTTATTCTTCTTGCTTCACCACCTTTCATGTTCTAAGAAGAAATGTAAATGAAATGATACATCACATAGTCCTTTATAGCTCTATATCATTATTGTTTAGTCTTCTCATGTTGAGACACATCTCTAAGTAAAGATACAATATGATACCCCACTGACAATAGCACATTGGTATAGAAGAAAAATCAGTTTTCAGAGTGAGAAATAGGATAAGTATTGCCGAAGTCAGGAATCCAGTTTCTATTTATGTCATGGTATAGAACTTCTATAGGATATCTTTCTGAAAGACTTTTTATAATGAGGGGAGGTTTCTGTTAAGGATGGATGATTAACATAAATATCGTGTAGGCTGGACTCAGGGAAATTTAATTCCATGTCTATTAAGTCTCTGTATTCCTTTCAAGTCTTGAATTATCAACATGAAGTTTCATCAGCTGTTTAATTAGCTTCCGATCCAGGCATCTCACTACTATATACCAAAAAAGAAAAAAAATTCCATAGCCTGTGAGCTAGGTGAAGTGTGAAAAGTAAATAATACTTTTATTATTTATCTTTAATTTTCTGACATGGAGCGTCACTCTGTTGCCCAGGCTGGAGTGCAGTAGCACGATCTCTGTTCATTGCAGCCTCCACTTCCTGGACTCAAGCGATTCTCCTGCGTCAGCCTCCCGAGTAGCTGGGATTACAAGTGCATGCCACCACGCCTGGTTGATTTTCTTTTTGTATTTTCAGTAGAGATGGGGTTTCGCCATGTTGGCCAGGCTGGTCTCAAACCCCTGACCTCAAGTGATCTGCCTGCCTTGGCCTCCCAAAGTGCTAGGATTACAGGTGTGAGCCATTACGCCTGGCTGCCCTCAATACATTTATTTATTTACTTATTTATTTTTATTTTTTTCTGGTGGATGCTCTCTTGCCCCCTCCCCTAAACTGAGATATCCCCATTTGGCACTTTGCCTAGTTGGAGTCAAGCTCCAAGTTTTAGACTTAACAAGAGTGAGGTATGTGCTCATTTTTCCTCTGATAAACTCACCCATGCAGAGGGGATGATGAGTGATCTTGATGGGCAGCATGTCAAAGGGGCATTTTGAGGGCAGTATCTTTTTTTTTTTTTTTTTTTTTTTTTTTTTTCTCTTTTTTTTTTTTTTTTTTTTTTATTATACTTTAAGTTCTAGGGTACATGTGCATAACGTGCAGGTTTGTTACATATGTAAACTTATGCCATGTTGGTGTGCTGCACCCATCAACTCGTCAGCACCCATCAATTCATCATTTATATCATGTATAACTCCCCAATGCAATCCCTCCCTCCTCCCCCCTCCCCCCTCCCCATGATAGACCCCAGTGTGTGATGTTCCCCTTCCCGAGTCCAAGTGATCTCATTGTTCAGTTCCCACCTATGAGTGAGAACATGGGGTGTTTGGTTTTCTCTTCTTGTGATAGTTTGCTAAGAATGATGGTTTCCAGCTGCATCCATGTCCCTACAAAGGACGCAAACTCATCCTTTTTTATGGCTGCATAGTATTCCATGGTGTATATGTGCCACATTTTCTTAATCCAGTCTGTCACAGATGGACATTTGGGTTGATTCCAAGTCTTTGCTATTGTGAATAGTGCCGCAATAAACATACGTGTACATGTGTCTTTGTAGTAGACTAATTTATAATCCTTTGGGTATATACCCAGTAGTGGGATGGCTGGGTCATATGGTACATCTAGTTCTAGATCCTTGAGGAATTGCCATACTGTTTTCCATAATGGTTGAACTAGTTTACAATCCCACCAACAGTGTAAAAGTGTTCCTATTTCTCCACATCCTCTCCAACACCTGTTGTTTCCTGACTTCTTAATGATTGCCATTCTAACTGGTGTGAGATGGTATCTCATTGTGGTTTTGATTTGCATTTCTCTGATGGCCAGTGATGATGAGCATTTTTTCATGTGTCTGTTGGCTGTATGAATATCTTCTTTTGAGAAATGTCTGTTCATATCCTTTCCCCACTTTTTGATGGGGTTGTTTGTTTTTTTCTCGTATATTTGTTTGAGTTCTTTGTAGATTCTGGATATTAGCCCTTTGTCAGATGAGTAGGTTGCAAAAATTTTCTCCCATTCTGTAGGTTGCCTGTTCACTCTGATGGTAGTTTCTTTTGCTGTGCAGAAGCTCTTTAGTTTAATTAGATCCCATTTGTCAATTTTGGCTTTTGCTGCCGTTGCCTTTGGTGTTTTAGACATGAAGTCCTTGCCCATGCCTATGTCCTGAATGGTACTACCTAGATTTTCTTCTAGGGTTTTGATGGTATTAGGTCTAACATTTAAGTCTCTAATCCATCTTGAATTAATCTTCGTATAAGGGGTAAGGAAAGGATCCAGTTTCAGCTTTCTACTTATGGCTAGCCAATTTTCCCAGCACCATTTATTAAATAGGGAATCCTTTCCCCATTTCTTGTTTCTCTCAGGTTTGTCAAAGATCAGATGGCTGTAGATGTGCGGTATTATTTCTGAGGACTCTGTTCTGTTCCATTGGTCTATATCTCTGTTTTGGTACCAGTACCATGCTGTTTTGGTTACTGTAGCCTTGTAGTATAGTTTGAAGTCAGGTAGCGTGACGCCTCCAGCTTTGTCCTTTTGACTTAGGATTGTCTTGGCAATGCGGGCTCTTTTTTGGTTCCATATGAACTTTAAAGCAGTTTTTTCCAATTCTGTGAAGAAAGTCATTGGTAGCTTGATGGGGATGGCATTGAATCTATAAATAACCTTGGGGAGTATGGCCATTTTCACGATATTGATTCTTCCTATCCATGAGCATGGTATGTTCTTCCATTTGTTTGTGTCCTCTTTGATTTCACTGAGCAGTGGTTTGTAGTTCTCCTTGAAGAGGTCCTTTACATCCCTTGTAAGCTGGATTCCTAGGTATTTTATTCTCTTTGAAGCAATTGTGAATGGAAGTTCATTCCTGATTTGGCTCTCTGCTTGTCTGTTGCTGGTGTATAAGAATGCTTGTGATTTTTGCACATTAATTTTGTATCCTGAGACTTTGCTGAAGTTGCTTATCAGCTTAAGGAGATTTTGGGCTGAGACAATGGGGTTTTCTAAATATACAATCATGTCATCTGCAAACAGGGACAATTTGACTTCTTCTTTCCTAACTGGATACCCTTGATTTCTTTCTCTTGCCTGATTGCCCTAGCCAGAACTTCCAACACTATGTTGAATAGGAGTGGTGAGAGAGGGCATCCCTGTCTTGTGCCAGTTTTCAAAGGGAATTTTTCCAGTTTTTGCCCATTCAGTATGATATTAGCTGTGGGTTTGTCATAAATAGCTCTTATTATTTTGAGGTACGTTCCATCAATACCGAATTTATTGAGCGTTTTTAGCATGAAGGGCTGTTGAATTTTGTCAAAAGCCTTTTCTGCATCTATTGAGACAATCATGTGGTTCTTGTCTTTGGTTCTGTTTATATGCTGGATTACGTTTATTGATTTGCGAATGTTGAACCAGCCTTGCATCCCAGGGATGAAGCCCACTTGATCATGGTGGATAAGCTTTTTGATGTGCTGCTGAATCCGGTTTGCCAGTATTTTATTGAGGATTTTTGCATCAATGTTCATCAGGGATATTGGTCTAAAATTCTCTTTTTTTGTTGTGTCTCTGCCAGGCTTTGGTATCAGGATGATGTTGGCCTCATAAAATGAGTTAGGGAGGATTCCCTCTTTTTCTATTGATTGGAATAGTTTCAGAAGGAATGGTACCAGCTCCTCCTTGTACCTCTGGTAGAATTCAGCTGTGAATCCATCTGGTCCTGGACTTTTTTTGGTGGGTAGGCTATTAATTGTTGCCTCAATTTCAGAGCCTGCTATTGGTCTATTCAGGGATTCAACTTCTTCCTGGTTTAGCCTTGGGAGAGTGTAAGTGTCCAGGAAATTATCCATTTCTTCTAGATTTTCTAGTTGATTTGCGTAGAGGCGTTTATAGTTTGATGGTAGTTTGTATTTCTGTGGGGTCAGTGGTGATATCCCCTTTATCATTTTTTATTGCATCTATTTGATTCCTCTCTCTTTTTTTCTTTATTAGCCTTGCTAGCGGTCTGTCAATTTTGTTGATCTTTTCAAAAAACCAACTCCTGGATTCATTGATTTTTTGGAGGGTTTTTTGTGTCTCTATCTCCTTCAGTTCTGCTCTGATCTTAGTTATTTCTTGCCTTCTGCTAGCTTTTGAATGTGATTGCTCTTGCCTCTCTAGTTCTTTTAATAGTGATGTTAGAGTGTCCATTTTAGATCTTTCCTGCTTTCTCTTGTGGGCATTTAGTGCTATAAATTTCCCTCTACACACTGCTTTAAATGTGTCCCAGAGATTCTGGTATGTTGTATCTTTGTTCTCATTGGTTTCAAAGAACATCTTTATTTCCGCTTTCATTTCGTTATGTACCCAGTAGTCATTCAGGAGCAGGTTGTTCAGTTTCCATGTAGTTGAGCGGTTTTGATTGAGTTTCTTAGTCCTGAGTTCTAGTTTGATTGCACTGTGGTCTGAGAGACAGTTTGTTATAATTTCTGTTCTTTTACATTTGCTGAGGAGTACTTTACTTCCAATTATGTGGTCAATTTTGGAATAAGTGCGATGTGGTGCTGAGAAGAATGTATATTCTGTTGATTTGGGGTGGAGAGTTCTATAGATGTCTATTAGGTCCGCTTGGTGCAGAGATGAGTTCAATTCCTGGATATCCTTGTTAACTTTCTGTCTCGTTGATCTGTCTAATGTTGACAGCGGAGTGTTGAAGTCTCCCATTATTATTGTATGGGAGTCTAAGTCTCTTTGTAAGTCTCTAAGGACTTGCTTTATGAATCTGGATGCTCCTGTATTGGGTGCATATATATTTAGGAGAGTTAGCTCTTCCTGTTGAATTGATCCCTTTACCATTATGTAATGGCCTTCTTTGTCTCTTTTGATCTTTGATGGTTTAAAGTCTGTTTTATCAGAGACTAGGATTGCAACCCCTGCTTTTTTTTGTTCTCCATTTGCTTGGTAGATCTTCCTCCATCCCTTTATTTTGAGCCTATGTATGTCTCTGCATGTGAGATGGGTCTCCTGAATACAGCAGACTGATGGGTCTTGACTCTTTATCCAGTTTGCCAGTCTGTGTCTTTTAATTGGAGCATTTAGTCCATTAACATTTAAGGTTAATATTGTTATGTGTGAACTTGATCCTGCCATTATGATATTAACTGGTTATTTTGCTCGTCAGTTGATGCAGTTTCTTCCTAGCCTCGATGGTCTTTACATTTTGCCAAGTTTTTGCGATGGCTGGTACCGGTTGTTCCTTTCCATGTTTAGGGCTTCCTTCAGGGTCTCTTGTAAGGCAGGCCTGGTGGTGACAAAATCTCTAAGCATTTGCTTATCTGTAAAGGATTTTATTTCTCCTTCACTTATGAAACTTAGTTTGGCTGGATATGAAATTCTGGGTTTAAAATTCTTTTCTTTAAGAACGTTGAATATTGGCCCCCACTCTCTTCTGGCTTGTAGAGTTTCTGCCGAGAGATCTGCTGTTAGTCTGATGGGCTTCCCTTTGTGGGTGACCCGACCTTTCTCTCTGGCTGCCCTTAAGATTTTTTCCTTCATTTCAACTTTGGTGAATCTGGCAATTATGTGTCTTGGAGTTGCTCTTCTGGAGGAGTATCTTTGTGGCGTTCTCTGTATTTCCTGAATTTGAATGTTGGCCTGCCCTACTAGGTTGGGGAAGTTCTCCTGGATGATATCCTGAAGAGTGTTTTCCAACTTGGTTCCATTTTCCCCCTCACTTTCAGGCACCCCAATCAGACGTAGATTTGGTCTTTTTACGTAATCCCATACTTCTTGCAGGCTTTGCTCATTTCTTTTTCTTCTTTTTTCTTTTGGTTTCTCTTCTCGCTTCATTTCATTCATTTGATCTTCAATCGCTGATACTCTTTCTTCCAGTTGATCGAGTCGGTTACTGAAGCTTGTGCATTTGTCACGTATTTCTCGTGTCATGGTTTTCATCTCTGTCATTTCGTTTATGATCTTCTCTGCATTAATGAGTCTAGCTGTCAATTCTTCCACTCTTTTTTCAAGATTTTTAGTTTCTTTGTGCTGGGTACGTAATTCCTCCTTTAGCTCTGATAAGTTTGATGGACTGAAGCCTTCTTCTCTCCTCTCGTCCAAGTCATTCTCTGACCAGCTTTGATCCGTTGCTGGTGATGGGCTGCGCTCCTTTGCAGGGGGAGATGCGCTCTTATTTTTTGAATTTCCAGCTTTTCTGCCCTGCTTCTTCCCCATCTTTGTGGTTTTATCTGTCTCTGGTCTTTGATGGTGGTGACGAACTGATGGGGTTTTGGTATAGGTGTCCTTCCTGTTTGATAGTTTTCCTTCTGACAGTCAGAAGGACTCTCTGTTGGTCTGTTGGAGATTGCTTGAGGTCCACTCCAGACCCTGTTTGCCTGGGTATCAGCAGCAGAGGTTGCCGAAGATAGAATATTGCTGAACAGCGAGTGTACCTGTCTGATTCTTCCTTTGGAAGTGTCCTCTCAGGGGTGTACTCCACCCTGTGAGGTGTGGGGTGTCAGACTGCCCCTAGTGGGGGATTTCTCCCAGCTAGGCTACTCAGGGGTCAGGGACACACCTGAGCAGGCAGTCTGTCCGTTCTCAGATCTCAACCTCCGCGTTGGGAGATCCGCGGCTCTCCCCAAAGCTGTCAGACAGAGTCGTTCGCGTCTGCACCGGCTCCCGCTACTTCCCCTGTTGGTCTTCAGCTGTGCGCTGTCCCCAGAGGTGGAGACTACAGAGACAGGCAGGCTTCCTTGAGCTGCTGTGAGCTCCACCCAGTTCGAGCTTCCCAGCGGCTTTGTTTACCTACTTAAGCCTCAGCAATGGCGGGCGCCCCTCCCCCAGCCTCGCTGCTGCCTTGCGGATAGATCGCGGCAGACTGCTGTGTTAGCAGTGAGGGAGGCTTCGTGGGCGTGGGACCCTCCCGGCCAGGTGTGGGATATATTCTCCTGGAATGCCTGTATGCTTACAGCGCAGTATTGGGGTGGGAGTTACCCGATTTTCCAGGTGTTGTGTGTCTCAGTTCCCCTGGCTAGGAAAACGGATCCCCTTCCCCCTTGCGCTTCCAGGTGAGGCGATGCCTCGCCCTGCTTCAGCTCTCGCTGGTCAGGCTGCAGCAGCTGACCAGCACCGATTGTCCGGCACTCCCTAGTGAGATGACCCCAGTACCTCAGTTGAAAATGCAGAAATCACCGGTCTTCTGTGTCGCTCGCGCTGGGAGTTGGAGACTGGAGTTGTTCCTATTCGGCCATCTTGCTCTGCCCCCCGAGAATTTTGTTTTTAGCTAGTTTTTAGTAAAAGCTTTATTGCAAGGTTTGCAAACCCCTTTTTTTTTTTTTTTTTTTTTTTTTTTTTTTTTTGAGGCAGAGTCTCTTTCTGTCACCCAGGCTGGAGTGCAGTGGCACGATCTCGGCTCACTGCAAACTCCGCCTCCTGGGTTCACACCATTCTCCTGCCTCAGCCTCCCGAGTAGCTGGGACTACAGGCGCCCACCACCACGCCCGGCTAATTTTTGTGTTTTTAGTAGAGACGAGGTTTCACCTTGTTAGCCAGGATGGTCTCGATCTCCTGACCTCCTGATCCGCCCACCTCAGCCTCCCAAAGTACTGGGAGGACAGGCGTGAGCTACCGCACCCGGCCTGCAAACCACTTTTTAACCTTTGTATTTTAGATTTTACATGCCATCAACAGATCTTTACAAAATGTTTACATTATGATATGTAACTATAAAAAAAGAATAAAATTTCTCTCCATGTCACTAAAGATCATTGATTTAGTAGAGAGCTATGCTATGAATATGTTTAATATTTGTAGACTGTTGAAACATTACCACTTAAGAAATTTCTAACCAAGAAATTCAAAATGTGAGTCTGTTCCTAAGAAACTAATATAAATTTTTATTGTAGAGATTATGTATGTAGGTCATCAATAATGATAGTCAGAATTTTCAGAATATTAATACAATGATCTCACACTATTATGACCTTTTCCTATTATGGTCCAATTCACAGTTACTAATTATATTGCCTTTATTATTTTGCTTCAAATACCATATTTTCACCATCAAAATCAAACCCACATAATAGTAAATATTTGGGGATAAACAATAAAATCTAAGCAGGACATTATGAGACAGTCAAAACGGCCATAGTAGGATGGCAATTCTATTTCTGATTAGAATATTTAATGTTCTTTTTTATTCAAAATGGTTACTCCCATCTTGCTCTGTTAGTCTCTACACACCAGTTCCTCGATTTCAGTGAAATCAATTATGAAATGTTAAAATTTGTATTTGGATTAGGGGAGGGAAAGATGATTGTATTCTATTGTCAGTATTTTCAGAAGCAGAATAACTGAGCCGATTTGGGGAAAAGGTTCTATCCTAGGTATCAAAAAACATAGCTTTTGCCTCGTAGAAACTGCTAACAGATACTCTACACGTAAAATTGAGTACTTTCAACTTATTAAATGTTTGGCATGATTTCTAATATCACGTTTTATGTGTATTGGGGTAAAAAATTATGACTGTGTCTTGCCTCTATAGATACCATCAGGGCAAGTGAATTCAGTTTGAAAGTTAGACCCTGAACAAGGATAATCCGGCTTATATTATTAGCATATATTAAAATATTTAGCTAAAAATATTTAGCTTTCTCATGTTAGGTATATGAAAAGCATAGCAAATATCCAACTATCCATGGTATAGCTTTCTTTCATCTCATGATTAGAAAAGAGTTTCTTATATAATTCATACTGGCCTCAAATCATGATCTTTACTTGTTTTGGGTTTATACTGTGAACAAAAAGAGTCAAGCTCTGTAAAATATTGGAAGAGGTTTATTCTGAGCCAGATATGAGTGACCATGGCCTGTGACACAGCCCTCAGGAGGTCGGTCCTGAGAACATGTGTCCCAGGTGGTCAAAGTGCAGCTTGGTTTCATATATTTTTATAGAGGCATGAGATACCAATCAAATGCATTTAAGAAATATGTTGGTTTGGTTCAGAAAGATGGGACAATTCAAAGTGGGGGCTTCCAGGCAATAGGTAAATTTAAACATTTCCTGGTTGACAATTTGTCGAGTTTGTCTAAAGACCTGGGATCAATAGAAAGGAAATGTTCATGTTAAGATAAAACATTGTGGAGACCAAGGTTCTTTTAAGATCTTACAGTGGCTTCCCTCAGAGACAATAGATGACAAATGTTTCCTATTACGATTTTTAAAGGTGGTAGACTCTTGGTTAATCTCTTTAGGATTGGAAGGGCCTGGAAGAAAAAGAGCTAGCTATGTTAATAGAGATTCTTTACAAATGCAGATTTTCCCCCACAAAGGACAGCTTTGCAGGGCCCTTTCAAGATATGGCAAAGAAACATGTTTCGAAGTAAGATATTTTGACTTTCTTATTTGTCACATGTTATGCCAGAATCAGATTGAAAAGTAAGTCACAGTAAAATAAATAAAACCCATCTGATGAGAATTTGTAGTTTGCAGAGCATGACTTTCCAGACCCCTCAGATAGGAATTTGGGGAGGATTAAGAAAAAAAAAAAATCAGAGCTTAGTCCTCAGTCCCCTCTCTTGGACAAATGTTCAGACCAACAAACAGCAGCAGGTCCCACGGTCCTAGGAAGGCTCATTCCTAGAGTTGTCTGGTTTGGCCATCTGACAAGGTGTCCTGGCACTAGTAAGGCTCATTCCTAGAGCTCTCTGATTTGATGGTAATACTTTTAAATATTAAGCTGGGTGCGGTGGCTTACGCCTGTAATCCCAGCACTTTGGCAGGCCAAGGTGTGTGGATCACAAGGTCAGGAGTTCAAGACCAGCCTGGCCAAGATGGTGAAACCCTGTCTCTACTAAAAAAAAAAAAAAAAAAAAAAAAGACAAAAAAATTAGCTGGGTGTGGAGGCATGCGCCTGTAATCCCAGCTACTCCGGAGGCTGAGGCAAGAGAATCGCTTGAACCTGGAAGACGGAGGTTGCAGTGAGCCAAGATGGCACCACTGCACTCCAGCCTGGGCAACAGAGCGAGACTCTGTATCAATCAATCAATCAATCAATCAATCAATATTAGCTATTTGGATCATGGGGGAGGATGTGGTCTGACCCAGTATAATAGCCATTTGTTTAAGGGGTGAGATGGAGTCAGGCCTAGGGTTTAGTAAAAACAAAGAAACAAAACTCCCGGGCCAGATGTATTTTGCGATCTATCATGATCCAGGTCCTTAATTGTGCCTTTTCCTTTTGCTGTATCTGGCATAACATTTACAAGAGTTGCATAATGCTAATATAGTAAGAAATATAATAAAGATAGTGAAGATTGAGTGTCCAAGGTTATAGGTAGAATCAGAGGGCAGTAAACAAGCCAATCTGCCAGAAAAACCCCTGTATGCCTTATTATGTGCTTTGATCAAACTCACAATGTGTTCAACCCCCTTATTAAGGGTTATTTGAACTTTATGATAAATCTTATTTGAGGATTGTAGGACTGACATTAAATCAGAATCCAATAAATTTAGTGTCTCTTCTAGGCAATTTGTCTCCATAGGTATAATAACCTGAGGAGGGTATTAATGAATTGCAAGAAACACCTGGTCCTCAGTGTCTAAATTGTTATAAACTTGCTAACAGTAGAAAAATCTATTTTTCCTAACAGTAGAAAAATCTATTTTTCACACCACTTTTGTATTGCACCATATACTGGTATTTGGGAGAGAAAAGAAGGCTTTGTCACAGGAGAAGTCATGTAGTTCTACAGTGGCATTTCTTTTTGTCCCTTGGCAGGACTCCCTATGGCTGAGAGCCTTAAGAGTCGAAAGACTTATAGCCAATTAATTGTTCCAGGCCAGCTAGGAATGGATATGGACAGGCATTTGTTACTTCTTAAAATTATTTTAAGTAAAAAAGCCAACAACAAAACCAAAAGGCAGTTACAAGACTGACTTATTTTTAACTTCTATGTGTTGAGCTACTATAAGCTTGGTTTTTGTTACAGACTTTTAGCAATTAGCTATATAAAACATAAGCATTGCTCTGAAAAATAATTAAACATGTATATATCTATATCTATATAGATATAGATACATTTATCTTCACAACTCATAATTGGGAGTGTTATACCCAGAAGGCTTTGTTACAAGGTATTTTTATTCTGTTATTTTACTAGTTAGTAAATATTTCCTTTTAATTCTATAGTAAGCAGAAAATTTTTATAGTTGTGGTGGATGCAAAAGTGACACATGATAGTTTAGAAGGCAATTAAACTTGTTTTACCTGATATTTAGGCATTTTTGTACTCCCTTTTAGATTTGGAGGGTTTGACTTTGACCTAGTTTTATCCCTCAAAACTGACCCTTACAGTCCTATGCACCCATCTCTTCCACGATAGTTCCTGGGCCTACAGGGAGGCAGCTTGTAAAGTTTTAGCAGCAGAGCATTAGCGATGAAACAGATCTGGGCCCAGTGGGATGCCAAATGAGGGAGATTCATATCTCCAGAATACCGTGGCTTTGGTTTCCTTGGAAGTAAAACAAGGAGAGATAAATAACAATTATAGTTTAACAATTATAAGAGTAATTGAGGCCGGGCGTGGTGGCTCACACCTGTAATCCCAGCACTTTGGGAGGCCGAGGCGGGTGGATCACCTGAGGTCAGGAGTTCTAGACGAGCCTGGCCAACATAGTGAAGCCCTGTCTCTACTAAAAATACAAAAATTAGCTGGAAGTGGTGGCAAGTACCTGTAATCCCAGGTTCTAAGGGGGGCTGAGGCAGGAGAATCGCTTGAACCTGGGAGGTAGAGGTTGCCGTGAGCCGAGATACCACCATCGCACTCCAGCCTGGGGGACAAGAGCGAGGCTTCATCTCAAAAAAAAAAAAAAAAAAAAAAAAAAAGAGTAATTGGTATGTCAGAACAGAAAAGGAAACTTATTCCATTAGGGCACCAATTAAAAATATGAAGAAAAATTATAATCTAATACATTCTAGAGGATTATTGTAGCCAAGAAATAACGATCTAATCTGTACTCGAAAAAGTTAGGGCTGAAATCTAGTATTAAGTATTACATTTTCCCCTTGAAAGTATTTTTTTAGCTGCCTTTATTTATTAAAGAGAAAATTATAGCAAGGCCAATTCGTGTGCAAGGTCAGTTTTGGGCTTATTATGCTTGCTTGATTATTTGCATAAAATACATTGATAATTGATTGGCCATATAAACTTGTCTTAAGTTGGCTATTGCTGGAACTTTGCCTAAAAATAGGCTATTTTAGTTTAAGTCTTGGTAAAATAACCAGTGTCTCCAATTGTTTTTTTAGACAGAGTCTCGCTCTGTCACCCAGGCTGGAGTGCAATGGCAAGAACTTGGCTCACTGCAACCTCTGCCACCCGGACTTAAGCGATTCTCCTGCCTCAGCCTCCTGAGTAGCTGGGATTACAGGCACCTGCCACCATGCCCGGCTAATTTTTGTATTTTTAGTAGAGACGGGGTTTCACCATGTTGGTCAGGCTGGTCTCGAACTCCTGACCTCGTGATCTGTCCGCCTGGGCCTCCCAAAGTGCTGGGAGTCCAGGCATGAGCCACCGTGCCCAGCCCATTTACTGGAATTCTTAAAAATATTAGGAGAAAAACAACCCTAGAACTGTAAATATTATATGTAGTGTTAATGTAAATAATAAATATAAGACAACACTAACGACACCACAGGATGCCCTAAAATATTGCATGTTAAAACATTATTTTTGTTTTGAAAATTAATTTAGTTTATTCCTCTCAACTACCAAATTAGTTTGGCATAAAAAGACACAGGGCATAAGGGGGAAATTATTGAAATATTTTACTAAATCACTGAGTAGAATGCCCTTCTCAGAGAGAAGAGGATCACTTTTTAATGGCCAGATGATCAGCATGGTATTCAAATTACACAACCACAGTTACCTATAAAATTTGGTTTTAAAGAACATTTATTTCGGCCAGGCGTGGTGGCTTACGCCTGTAATCCCAGCACTTTGGGAGGCCGAGTCGAGTGGACCACCTGAGGTTAGGAGTTCTATACCAGCCTGACCAACATGGAGAAACCCTGTCTCTAATAAAAATACAAAAAATTAGCCGGTCGTCGTGGCGCATACCTGTAAACCCAGCTACAGGCGGAGGTTGCAGTGAGCCGAGATCGTGCCATTGTGCTCTAGTCTGGGCAAAAAGAGCGAAACTCCATCTCAAAACAAAAACAAAACAAAACAAAAAAGCAAAAAAAAAAAAAAAAAAAAATATTTCACAAAAACCTTTAAGATAGGTAAGATATGACTGGAAAGGTAATGAGACTAGCTCATAAACTACAGGTGGAAAATAACCTCATTATATTCATGCATAATATATTTTCTTCCAAAGTTTTGGGGCATATGGGCCATTATTCAAATTGTACATTTAAATTTTCAACTATCCTGAATAATGGTAGCTGTTGTTTTTACAAAACCAAGGGTTTAATTTCTAGGTTACCACCTAACTCCTAATTATGTGTCTTACCACATGGTGCAAGGGGTGGTGATCTATAGTCTAATGGCAAACTCCTGCCCACTTACAGGATCCATTTGGTCTTTGAGGAAGAAGGTAAAAAGGATAGCCCTCTCTTCACTACCCCCTGGTTCAGTATGTGCTTACTGAACCATGGCTTTGGCATCAGAAGAAAAGGACAAGTAGTGAGATTTCTTTCCCCTATTTCTTACCAGCCCAGAAGATAAGATACCATTTCAGACTTGAGCAACCTGAATTTTGTGTATGGTAGCAAAACCACATAAGTAATGCAAGGATACAGGCTGCCACACTTCAGTTACTGCCAATGCGTGACTCAGAAAAAAACAAACTGACAATTCACCCTGTTTAAAAGAGAGTCTATATATACACGATCTTGTCACACTGACTTTGTGAAACAGAACTATTACATTTTTAACCTTCAAAGGGAACCACCTTGTGGGTGCAAAAACAGTAAAATAAGATGGAAACTGAGAAATGGCTTATTAAGAACTAACATTTAGTACAAAGCAAGTAAAAAAAAAAAAAGAGAAACAACTATATATAATTGTTCTCAACTATATATAATACTGACATATAATTGAAAAAGGTCACTAAAACACCAACATCATCAACAACAGCAGCAAAACCCTGCGATGTCAGTGTTATTTCTCATCCTTTATGATCAATATATTTTGGGGGTACTGTATTTAGTGACTTTAAATATAAAAAAAAATGTAAAGTGGCCAGGTGTTTCTTTGCAAAATTTTAAGAAATTGAATGAAACTAAGGTAAAGAATCAAATGTGAAGATGGTCTAAGAAGATAATTCTCAACCTTGTAAAGAAAATTACTTCCAAATATTGTTAGTTCAGACCAGAGCAATGCAAAAGTTTCAATGTCACATCATTATTTATCTTCCAAGATTGTCCCATGTCTTCTTAGGGCTCTCTATGTCAAGTAAATTATCTAAAGTCATTCAATAATCATCATAATTCCAGAGGAAAGAGAGTAAAGAACATGGAATATACTGAATAAGAAATTTTCATCACAAATTTCACATAAATTGAACCTGAGGCTTTCATGAAAAAAATGTTAAAATTGAAAATCTAAAGGCATAGGATTGAAGAAAGAAAATGATGAGCCATTTCCAATTCTCTTGCTTTTTCCAAATAAATGACAGATTAAAATTACCTACATGTAATATATTTACATTTTAATATGTTCCTATAAAATAAGAAGAAAATTAGTTGCTAAAATTGATGATAGCATAGGATGGGAGAAAGAACTCTGAATGTTTCCTGCATATTTTACTATGCAAGAAGGAACATTTAATCAGAAAACAACAATAAATAGTTATTAGTTAACCACCATAATTAGCCACATTGTTTCCTTCTAAAGCTATAGAAAAATGTAAAGTGTGCACTGCTCAGTGTAAGAGATAAATTTTTCTAATTTTACAGACGTTTTACATACATTCCCCTAATTATACTAAAATAATTTTAAATTGTAAATTAAATTGTACAATGTGCATTCAGACAAGTTGAAAGAATTTTTAACTAAGCAGAAGAATGAGTTTTCTTTACTAAATAATATTTCTTTTATGTCTGTTTAAGTCTTCAAAAATTAAGCAAATGAAAGAATGTTTTCCTCAAAGGTTAATATGATGGAACTAAGGGGAAACATATTTGATACAAAAACACTTATCTAAGAACCAACAAAATGCAGTATTCGAATATCATAACTTCTACTTTCATTTCAATAAACACAGTGTTAGAAAAATATTTCTCGAAGCATTTAATTCAATTCAAAATATTTTTGAAGCATTCTGAATAGGGAAATCATTCACACATAACCACGATCTGTATATTAGAACAAAGGGACTTCAACTGTTTGTAACATTAAAAAAAATATATTTCAAATGGTCTGTTTGTCTATAATTAGAAGGTAAAATGAAGAATTGAGGCTTTACACATGTAGTGAAATCTTAATTTATTTCAGAAAACCACAATATCAAGAATCGTTATAAAATTACAACACATAACTATAGAAGAAATTTTATCCAAAAAATCAAGCAAGGGCATTAATTTTGAACATTAATCTCATGGTAATTGAATGTACAACAGTACTTCTTTTTAATAATGAAACAGTATAGACAGTGTGCATAATTTATATTAAAATCCATTAACTAGCAAGAAAGCTTCATTTATTGCATATGGCGTTTCCATCTAATAATTAAACTTTAAGTATGTTTTAGAAGTGGAAACTTAAAATACAGCAAATTGCTTTTAGTAGATCATAGGGTATAAAGTACATATGCCTGTTCAGCAAATCTTTTAAGAGCAAAGAGCCTCATTGATGTGTGATAATCTTGTAGAAAGTGAGGGGATAAAAGAAGAGCAAAACAGAAATTAGAATAAAACTGTAGCTGAAGGGGGGCAGAGCCAGATGGCCGAATAGGAACAGCTCCAGTCTCCAACTCCCAGCGCGAGCGACACAAAAGACCGGTGATTTCTGCATTTTCAACTGAGGTACTGGGGACATCTCACTAGGGAGTGCCGGACAATCGGTGCTGGTCAGCTGCTGCAGCCGGACAATCGGTGCTGGTCAGCTGCTGCAGCCTGACCAGCGAGAGCTGAAGCAGGGCGAGG
The DNA here is from genome assembly GCF_007565055.1 of Rhinopithecus roxellana. Classification (NCBI taxonomy): domain Eukaryota; kingdom Metazoa; phylum Chordata; class Mammalia; order Primates; family Cercopithecidae; genus Rhinopithecus; species Rhinopithecus roxellana. The sequence continues at coordinate 141,797,174 of NC_044555.1, forward strand.
CATCGCCTCACCTGGGAAGTGCAAGGGGGAAGGGAATCCCTTTTTCTAGCCAGGGGAACTGAGACACACAACACCTGGAAAATCGGGCAACTCCCACCCCAATACCGCGCTTTAAGCAACGGGCACACCAGAAGAATATATCCCTCACCTGGCCGGGAGGGTCCCACGCCCACGGAGCCTCCCTCATTGTTAACACAGCAGTCTGCGGCGTATAACAGCAAGGCAGCAGCGAGGCTGGGGGAGGGGCGCCTGACATTGCTGAGGCTTAAGTAGGTAAACAAAGCCGCTGGGAAGCTCGAACTGGGTGGAGCTCACAGCAGCTCAAGGAAACCTGCCTGTCTCTATAGACTCCACCTCTGGGGGCAGGGCTCAGCTAAAAAACAACAGGGGAAACAGCAGAGGCCTGAGCAGACGCGAACAACTCTGTCTGACAGCTTTGAAGAGAGCAGTGGATCTCCCAACATGGAGGTTGAGATCTGAGAACGGACAGACTGCCTGCTCAAGTGGGTCACTGACCACTGAGTAGCCTAACTGGGAGACATCCCCCACTATGGGCAGTCTGACACCCCACACATCACAGGGTGGAGTACACCTCTGAGAGGAAGCTTCCAAAGTAAGAATCAGACAGGTACACTCGCTGTTAGCAATATTCTATCTTCTGCAACCTCTGCTGCTGATACCCAGGCAAGCAGGGTCTGGAGTGGACCTCAAGCAATCTCCAACAGACCTATAGCTGAGGGTCCTGACTGTCAGAAGGAAAACTATCAAACAGGAAGGACACCTATACCAAATCCCCATCAGTACGTCACCATCATCAAAGACCCGTGGCAGATAAAACCACAAAGATGGGGAAAAAGCAGGACAGAAAAGCCGGAAATTCAAAAAATAAGAGCGCATCTCCCCCTGCAAAGGAGCACAGCCCATCACCAGCAATGGATCGAAGCTGGTCAGAGAATGACTTTGACAAGATGAGAAAAGAAGGCTTCAGTCCATCAAACTTCTCAGAGCTAAAGGAGGAATTACGTACCCAGTGCAAATAAACTAAAAATCTTGAAAAAAGAGTGGAAGAATTGACAGCTAGACTAATTAATGCAGAGAAGGTCATAAACGAAATGACAGAGATGAAAACCATGACACGAGAAATACGTGACAAATGCACAAGCTTCAGTAACCGACTCGATCAACTGGAAGAAAGAATATCAGCGATTGAGGATCAAATGAATGAAATGAAGCAAGAAGAGAAACCAAAAGAAAAAAGAAGAAAAAGAAATGAACAAAGCCTGCAAGAAGTATGGGATTATGTAAAAAGACCAAATCTACGTCTGATTGGGGTGTCTGAAAGTGAGGGGGAAAATGGAACCAAGTTGGAAAACACTCTTCAGGATATCATCCAGGAGAACTTCCCCAACCTAGTAGGGCAGGCCAACATTCAAATTCAGGAAATACAGAGAACACCACAAAGATACTCCTCAAGAAGACCAACTCCAAGACACATAATTGCCAGATTCACCAAAATTGAAATGAAGGAAAAAATCTTAAGGGCAGCCAGAGAGAAAGGTCTGGTTACCCACAAAGGGAAGCCCATCAGACTAACAGCAGATCTCTCGGCAGAAACTCTACAAGCCAGAAGAGAGTGGGGGCCAATATTCGACGTTCTTAAAGAAAAGAATTTTCAACCCAGAATTTCATATCCAGCCAAACTAGGTTTCATCAGTGAGGGAGAAATAAAATCCTTTACAGATAAGCAAATGCTTAGAGATTTTGTCACCACCAGGCCTGCCTTACAAGAGACCCTGAAGGAAGCCCTAAACATGGAAAGGAACAACCGGTACCAGCCATTGCAAAAACATGCCAAAATGCAAAGACCATCGAGGCTAGGAAGAAACTGCATCAACTGACGAGCAAAATAACCAGTTAATATCATAATGGCAGGATCAAGTTCACACATAACAATATTAACCTTAAATGTAAATGGACTAAATGCTCCAATTAAAAGACACAGACTGGCAAACTGGATAAAGAGTCAAGACCCATCAGTCTGCTGTATTCAGGAGACCCATCTCACATGCGGAGACATACATAGGCTCAAAATAAAGGGATGGAGGAAGATCTACCAAGCAAATGGAGAACAAAAAAAAGCAGGGGTTGCAATCCTAGTCTCTGATAAAACAGACTTTAAACCCTCAAAGATCAAAAGAGACAAAGAAGGCCATTACATAATGGTAAAGGGCTCAATTCAACAGGAAGAGCTAACTCTCCTAAATATATATGCACCCAATACAGGAGCACCCAGATTCATAAAGCAAGTCCTCAGAGACTTACAAAGAGACTTAGACTCCCATACAATAATAATGGGAGACTTCAACACTCCACTGTCAACATTAGACAGATCAACGAGACAGAAAGTTAAAAAGGATATCCAGGAATTGAACTCATCTCTGCACCAAGCGGACCTAATAGACATCTACAGAACTCTCCACCCCAAAACAACAGAATATACATTCTTCTCAGCACCACATCGCACTTATTCCAAAATTGACACATAATTGGAAGTAAAGCACTCCTCAGCAAATGTACAAGAACAGAAATTATAACAAACTGTCTCTCAGACCACAGTGCAATCAAACTAGAACTCAGGACTAAGAAACTCACTCAAAACCGCTCAACTACATGGAAACTGAATAACCTGCTCCTGAATGACTACTGGGTACATAATGAAATGAAGGCAGAAATAAAGATGTTCTTTGAAACGAATGAGAACAAAGATACAACATACCAGAATCTCTGGGACACATTTAAAGCAGTGTGTAGAGGGAAATTTATAGCACTAAATGCCCACAAGAGACAGCTGGAAAGATCTAAAATTGACACTCTAACATCACAATTAAAAGAACTAGAGAGGCAAGAGCAAACACATTCAAAAGCTAGCAGAAGGCAAGCAATAACTAAGATCAGAGCAGAACTGAAGGAGATAGAGACACAAAAAACCCTCCAAAAAATCAATGAATCCAGGAGTTGGTTTTTTGAAAAGATCAACAAAATTGACAGACCGCTAGCAAGACTAATAAAGAAGAAAAGAGAGAGGAATCAAATAGATGCAATAAAAAATGATAAAGGGGATATCACCACCGACCCCACAGAAATACAAACTACCATCAGAGAATACTATAAACACCTCTACGCAAATCAAGAAAAAATGGATAATTTCCTGGACACTTACACTCTCCCAAGACTAAACCAGGAAGAAGTTGATTCCCTGAATAGACCAATAGCAGGCTCTGAAATTGAGGCAACAATTAATAGCCTACCCACCAAAAAAAGTCCAGGACCAGATGGATTCACAGCTGAATTCTACCAGAGGTACAAGGAGGAGCTGGTACCATTCCTTCTGAAACTATTCCAATCAATAGAAAAAGAGGGAATCCTCCCTAACTCATTTTATGAGGCCAACGTCATCCTGATACCAAAGCCTGGCAGAGACACAACAAAAAAAGAGAATTTTAGACCAATATCCCTGATGAACATCGATGCAAAAATTCTCAATAAAATACTGGCAAACCGGATTCAGCAGCACATCAAAAAGCTTATCCACCATGATCAAGTGGGCTTCATCCCTGGGATGCAAGGCTGGTTCAACATTCGCAAATCAATAAACGTAATCCAGCATATAAACAGAACCAAAGACAAGAACCACATGATTATCTCAATAGATGCAGAAAAGGCTTTTGACATAATTCAACAGCCCTTCATGCTAAAAACGCTCAATAAATTCGGTATTGATGGAACGTACCTCAAAATAATAAGAGCTATTTATGACAAACCCACAGCTAATATCATACTGAATGGACAAAAACTGGAAAAATTCCCTTTGAAAACTGGTACAAGACAGGGATGCCCTCTCTCACCACTCCTATTCAACATAGTGTTGGAAGTTCTGGCTAGGGCAATCAGGCAAGAGAAAGAAATCAAGGGTATCCAGTTAGGAAAAGAAGAAGTCAAATTGTCCCTGTTTGCAGATGACATGATTGTATATTTAGAAAACCCCATCGTCTCAGCCCAAAATCTCCTTAAGCTGATAAGCAACTTCAGCAAAGTCTCAGGATACAAAATTAATGTGCAAAAATCACAAGCATTCTTATACACCGGTAACAGACAAGCAGAGAGCCAAATCAGGAATGAACTTCCATTCACAATTGCTTCCAAGAGAATAAAATACCTAGGAATCCAGCTTACAAGGGATGTAAAGGACCTCTTCAAGGAGAACTACAAACCACTGCTCAGTGAAATCAAAGAGGACACAAACAAATGGAAGAACATACCATGCTCATGGATAGGAAGAATCAATATCGTGAAAATGGCCATACTGCCCAAGGTTATTTATAGATTCAATGCCATCCCCATCAAGCTACCAATGAGTTTCTTCACAGAATTGGAAAAAACTGCTTTAAAGTTCATATGGAACCAAAAAAGAGCCCGCATTGCCAAGACAATCCTAAGTCAAAAGGAGAAAGCTGGAGGCGTCACGCTACCTGACTTCAAACTATACTACAAGGCTACAGTAACCAAAACAGCATGGTACTGGTACCAAAACAGAGCTATAGACCAATGGAACAGAACAGAGTCCTCAGAAATAATACCACACATCTACAGCCATCTGATCTTTGACAAACCTGAGAGAAACAAGAAATGGGGAAAGGATTCCCTATTTAATAAATGGTGCTGGGAAAATTGGCTAGCCATAAGTAGAAAGCTGAAACTGGATCCTTTCCTTACTCCTTATACGAAGATTAATTCAAGATGGATTAGAGACTTAAATGTTAGACCTAATACCATAAAAACCCTAGAAGAAAATCTAGGTAGTACCATTCAGGACATAGGCATGGGCAAAGACTTCATGTCTAAAACACCAAAAGCAATGGCAGCAAAAGCCAAAATTGACAAATGGGATCTAATTAAACTAAAGAGCTTCTGCACAGCAAAAGAAACTACCATCAGAGTGAACAGGCAACCTACAGAATGGGAGAAAATTTTTGCAACCTACTCATCTGACAAAGGGCTAATATCCAGAATCTACAAAGAACTCAAACAAATATACAAGAAAAAAACAAACAACCCCATCAAAAAGTGGGCAAAGGATATGAACAGACATTTCTCAAAAGAAGACATTCATACAGCCAACAGACACATGAAAAAATGCTCATCATCACTCGCCATCAGAGAAATGCAAATCAAAACCACAATGAGATACCATCTCACACCAGTTAGAATGGCAATCATTAAAAAATCAGGAAACAACAGGTGTTGGAGAGGATGTGGAGAAATAGGAACACTTTTACACTGTTGGTGGGATTGTAAACTAGTTCAACCATTATGAAAAACAGTATGGCAATTCCTCAAGGATCTAGAACTAGATGTACCATATGACCCAGCCATCCCACTACTGGGTATATACCCAAAGGATTATAAATTATTCTACTACAAAGACACATGCACACGTATGTTTATTGCAGCACTATTCACAATAGCAAAGACTTGGAATCAACCCAAATGTCCATCTGTGACAGACTGGATTAAGAAAATATGGCATATATACACCATGGAATACTATGCAGCCATAAAAAAGGATGAGTTTGCGTCCTTTGTAGGGACATGGATGCAGCTGGAAACCATCATTCTTAGCAAACTATCACAAGAAGAGAAAACCAAACACCGCATGTTCTCACTCATAGGTGGGAACTGAACAATGAGATCACTTGGACTCGGGAAGGAGAACATCACACACTGGGGCCTATTATGGGGAGGGGGGAGGGGGGAGGGATTGCATTGGGGAGTTATACATGACATAAATGATGAATTGATGGGTGCTGACGAGTTGATTGGTGCAGCACACCAACATGGCACAAATATACATATGTAACAAACCTGCACGTTATGCACATGTACCCTAGAACTTAAAGTATAATAAAAAAATGAAAAAAAAAAAAAAAAAGAATAAAACTGTAGCAAACCACCATGGCACACATTTACCTATGTAACAAACCTACACATCCTGAATATGTACCCCTGAACTTAAAAGTTGAAAATCAAAAAAGAAACTTAGAAATTAATGATAAAATATTGTGAGCAGTCCCAGATCATATTTTAGCATTCTTTTGCCAAGTGAATGGAATGATTATGAAACAAATATCTCATTTGCCATTAGAAAAGGAATTAGTTGCATAATAGTAGACTTCATTATATTGTTTGTCTCACTGTCTTCCCACTTTTCATTTGGGCAGCATCTCTTTTTTTTTTTTTTTTTTTTTTTTTTTGTATCCTTTGTTGGTATGCAAAGTAGATCGATACATTAGTTTTAAAAAAGGAAAAAAAATAAAATGATATATTTTGAAGACTTTTAAAAATTTTTGCAGGTTTGAACTTGTCATTTTACTTTTTATTAATATGAACAAATAAGCCTTAAAATAATTAAACTTTAGCACTAACATCCCTAAAGTTTATGCTAACCCTGGCTGGGTGCAGTGGCTCATGCCTATAATTCCAGCACTTTGGGAGGCTGAGATGGCTGGATCACGAGGTCAGGAGATGGAGATCATCCTGGCCAACATGGTGAAACCCCGTCTCTACTAAAAATACAAAAATTAGCCAGGCGTGGTGGTGTGCACCTGTAGTCCCAGCTACTCAGGAGGCTGAGGCAGGAGAATCGCTTGAATCTGGGAGGCAGAGGTTGCAGTGAGAGGAGATCACGCCACTGTACTCCAGCCTGGGTGCCAGAGCGAGACTCCATCTCAAAAAAAAAAAAAAAAAAAAGTTTATACTGTCCCCGATTTCCTAATTCTTATGATGTACATCATCAATTTATGAATTTGCCTAGAGCATATTTTTGCTATTGAAAAGTAATATTTAAGAGTTTATTTTAAAGCTGATTTACCTCCAGTAGATCTGATTATCTTATGCAACTAGTATTTATCTACAAACTAAGTTCTCTATTCTTACACATATACTAGAATAAAATAAGAGATCATCTTCAAAATAAAACTTCAGAAATGCAGTGACATTCAAAATTATAGCTAACACAATATTAAATCGTGTTAGAATTATTATCAGTTAATAATGCTGATTTTCACCAAAGCCCAATACTGAAGATCATCATGAAAATACTAATTTTCATAATTCCTCCATAAGTGTATTGAGTCATTCAAAAACAAATACACATACATTTCAGAATTTTAAAGTTGCAGAATAATAATGGACAAAGTTCATTCCTGAAACTTAACATTTCATTACTATGTAATAAGTGCTAATGGCGACACATGTGCAGTACTCAGATGGATTCAAAAGTCTGTGAAGAAGAAAAGATCACGAAGACGTAGTATTGACTTGGAAATACCCATTATTGTCAATATTCGGTAATAACACCTCTACACATTACACCTTCTCAAACCTTTAAGCCTGTCAAGTTCTCAAACCAAGTGTTTCAGTTTGTTGTATCTGTGTGCAGTATGTTTCACATAAGTGACTCTACATTTATCTTTTTCTACATTTATCACCAGTGACTAGAGAACAAATCTGCCTTAACTTAAAAAACAACAACAACAAGAAACCCCTTTCTTGATTCAAGAAAATCAGCAAGAGCTGATGCAGTGCTTACAATTTTACTATTCGTTATGAATCTAAACTTTTTCTCTTTCGGAAATGAAAGATACAACTTGAATTTATTTTCAAAGAAAAGGACAGTGAGTAAAGTACGCTGGTATTATGAAAAACCTTCCATTTTTACACTGATTCTGTATTCAATTTTTTAAAATGTGTATTGCCATTAACTGCTGGCCATTGTTGACTTCTGTCTTATTTATGAAGTGTCTACTTGGATAGGTTTAAACAGTGTACCATTCAAGGTGATATTTTAATATATAGGTGGCATGTATACCTTGGCCTCTATTGTATCTTTAAATAAAATGTGGTATAGATTGATGTGACAGGTTTTTTTTTTTTTTTTTTTAATTCTGGAGTTGAATTATCACAACACTAGGATATTAAACTGTTGGTGCTCAATCTGTACAATTAACCTAATCTTGCAAAGTTCACAACAGGTATTTTAATATCTTACTAAGTTAAAATTCTAATAAAGAAAATTGCAGAGGGGTTATAACCATTTAAATGCAAAATTTTTACAAGATTAATCTTATTTCTGCAGCAAAATTTACCAATAATTTATTAGGACTGTTTGCAAAAATAAACAAAATTAGGCCGGGTGAGGTGGCTCACATCTGTAATCCCAGCACTTTGGGAGGCCGAGGTGGGAGGATTGCTTGAAGCCCAGGAGTTCAAGACCAGCCTAGGCAACAAAGTGAGACCACCCCACCCCCCACCATCTCTACAAAAAATAAAAAAATTAGCTGGGCACGCTTGCAGTCCCTGCTACAGGGAAGCTGAGACAGGAGGATCACTTGAGTCCAGGAGTTCGAGGTTACAGTAAGCCATGATCATGCTACTGCACACCAGCCAGGATGACAGAGTGAGACTCTGTCTCAAAAAATAATAATAAAATCAAAATCACTTCTACACCTACTGATGCAGCTGTTACCATGGTCTTTTGTCCAAGTGTCATGCTATGATGTAGGCACTATCATTTTTGGATCTTTGTGAGTGTATATGTGCATGAATGCACATATATGTGAAACACAGAGAAAGGAGACTTGGAAATAAATATATACACCATCATTCGCACTTATGTTTAATCATTAACAGTTTTAACATAGTTGCTTTCTTAAGCACCTTAAGATTATTTTATATTTTACTGTAGAAAGATTCCAGTATCATTTCATTTGTATTGGTAATATAAACCTGTGGTTCTTATGCTTTTCTTGCTAAGCTGGCAAGCAGAGAAATAGATATTTTAAATGTTACCTTTTGTGTCCTAAATTAGTGATTAAATATCATACAAAAGTAGAAAAAATGTTACGATTAATTCTATGTAATAGAAAGAAGAGCTAACCTACAAACTTATGCACTGAAAATCTTGGTTTGTTCTGTTTCACATGTTTCATTTATATACAAAATTTCATTAAAAATTCAGTTTTTCTTTATTCAGAAAGTGAACTGTTTTGTGAAATGCAAACTTGATTAAGAAACATATGAAGTAAAACACTAGAAATGTTTGATGTTAGAGAAATTAAAATTAACTCACTTTCATCTTATATCTTAAAAATAAATTTCAACTTGTGGATAATGTTGTTTTTCCTAAATATTTTAAATTTTATATTTGTAACATGTTGAGACTTGTACTCTAAGTTATGTAACCTATAATGTTAGTTGTTTCTTTTCCTTCTTCTCATCAAGTAAATTATGAAACTTATTGTAATTGGTGCCATTTTGCTATCAGATTTCTGCCAGATACCTTGTTGATATTTAGTGTCTGGTAAAATTTGTTGATGGTGAATGTTACTGTGCAGTCCTCATTAGGCATATATTTTCCAGTACATTACAATGATATGCAAGGTCCACTGCAAACATGTTTTAAAATGGTCTTTTATCTTATATATTGACCTGTTGCAAATAATATACATTTGGCACAATAGTGAAGGGAATATATTTCTTCCTAAATTCAATTTTTTCCCCACTTTTATTGTCTATTTATTTTTTATTTTTAATTTAAGTTCTGGGATACACGTGCTGAACGTGCAGGTTTGTTACATAGGTATACACGTGCCATGGTGGTTTGCTACACCTATCAACCTGTCATCTAGGTTTTAAGTCCCGCATGCATTAGATATTTGTCCTAATGCTCTCCCTTTTCCTTTCCCCAATCCCCCGACAGTCCCCGGTGTGTGATGTTTCCCTCCCTGTGTCCATGTGTTCTCATTGTTCAGCTCCAGCTTATGAGTGAGAACATGCAGTGTTTGATTTTCTGTTCCTGTGTTAGTTTGCTGAGGATGATGGTTTCCAGTTTCATCTATGTCCCTGCAAAGGACATGATCTCATTCCTTTTTATCTTTGAATAGTAATCCATGGTGTATATGTACCACATTTTATTTATCCAGTCTATCATTGATGGGCATTTGGGTTGGTTCCAAGTCTTTGCTTTTGTAAACAGTGCTGCAAAAAACATATGTGTGCATTTGTCTTTATAGTAGAATGATTTATAATCCTTTGGTTATATACCCAGTAATGGGATTGCTAGGTCAAATGGTATTTCTGATTCTAGATCCTTGAGGAATTGCCACTCCACAATGGTTGAACTAATTTACACTCCCACCAATAGTGTGAAAGCGTTTCTATTTCTCCACAGCCTTGCCAGCATCTGTTGTTTCCAGACTTTTTAATGATTGCCATTCTAACTGGTGTGAGATGGTATCTCATTGTGGTTTTGATTTGCATTTCTCTAATGACCAGTGATGATGAGTTTTTTTTAAGAAAAAAAAAATCCCATCAAAAAGTGGGTGAAGGATATAAACAGACACTTCTCAAAAGAAGACATTTCTGCACCCTAAATTCAAATTTACCTTTTGCTTAAAAACTTCATCTAAAAATTTAGATTTCAATAAATGGTGTCACCTGCTCTCAAGTATTGTATTTTCTCTTTTTATTTCTTTCAGATACAGTTTGCTTAGTGTTACAGTCATCCCTTGGTATTTGTGCAGGCTTAGTTCCAGGACCCCTTCAGATAACAAAATCCACAGATACTCAAGATTTTTATACAAAATGGTGTAGTATTTGTATATAACCTACACATATCCTCTCATATACTTTAAATCATCTCTAGATTACTTATAATACCTAATACAATGTAAATGCTACGTAGATAGTTGTTATACTGTATTGTTTAGGGAATAGTGACAAAAAAATCTGTGCATGTTTAATACAGACACAATCACCCATTTTTTCCCCAAATATTTTTGATCCACAGATAATTTAATCCATGGATGTGGAATCTGTGGATATGGAGGGCCAACTGTACAAACATCCCTAAGTCAGATATGTTGAATCTCAATCAAATAATAATAGAGCTAATTATTTGAATGCTTGAAACCTCAAGCCATATCCCATAAAATAGTCCAGTAATTTAAAAAGCATTTGATGGTGCTACTTTAAATCTTGAGTGATTTATAGTTGAATCCAGTTGTGTGTAAACAAAACCTATTAAGCAACGTTAGAATTTGTGAGAAACACAAGCTTCCATCACATCCCAGGATTCTGACACACATGGGTCTCCAGCTAGAACTCTGCTAAAGGCTTCTCTTCCCAAGTCACCAATCTCTCAATAACGTTACTGATGTGCCTCAGGTGTAGATGGGGTGACTTTCCATTTTGGGGAACTTCAAGCATTTCAGAGGTCCGAACATGCTGAACATAACTTCAGAAGAGCACTATTTACTCCTTTCCATTAGATAGATGTTGAGAAAATATTGATATGTTTCATGAGTATATATATTCATTTATATATATGTATATGCTAATATGTATTGCACATATTAGAGTTTATTCTAACTACATTACATTGATGAGACAAAGATAATGAATAAGGCCAAACCAAATCAGCTATTTTTCTTTATTACCTGGTCCCAATTTTAATTTCTGGCTATTTTTATAACTTAAAAAGCTGGGGCCAGGCACAGTGGCTCATGCCTGTATTCCCAGCACTTTGGGAGGCTGAGGCGAGTGGATCACCTGAGGCCAGGAGTTTGAGACCAGCCTGTCCAATACGGCGAAACCCTGTCTCTGCTAAAATTACAAAAATCAGCTGGGCATTGTGGAGGGTGCCTGTAATTCCAGCTACTCAGGAGGCTGAGGCAGGAGAATCACTTGAATCTGCGAGGCGGAGGTTGCAGTGAGCTGAGATCATGCCACTGCACTCCAGCCTGGGTGACAGAGCGAGGCTCTATCTGAAAAAAAAAACAAAAACAACAACAACAACAAAAAAAACTGAACATTTTATGTAGGATAAAATATTCTAACCAATGAATGAATGAACATCGGTATGCTAATAACAGTGTTTCATTGAGAAGCGAATTACTGCAGAAAACTTGAGAAGAGAGAGCTATGGCATCCATTACTTTTTTTCAACATACAGTTGAGCACCAACCTCTAACCTGTACTGAGCTAGGCACTAGGGAATATAATGGTGGAAAAAACAACCTCATTCATACATACACTCTGGAAACATACAAGCTTATTGGGGATACAGAGTAAATAGAGTGGTCATAAAAGGCCACTTTGGCAACAAATGGTAATTACTTTCACTTCATTTTTATAGGAAATAACTCTTAAAACCAGCTACAAATAATTCACACAGACAAAAAGGTCTGCTTCAGTCCTTACCACGTTTTTATAACATAAAATAGCCTTGGACAAATATTGAGTGGTATCCTATAAGAATTCCAGAAGAGTATTCTCTCTCTAAAAATCAGCAGTCTTAGGCATGAAATCCTATAATAACTCAACACAACAATAGCAAAGAAATCAACTCACAATTGTTGCTCCTGTTTATGTTGTTGATAAGTTTTCTCCAATGCAATGACTCAGATTTGATGTGTATCGAAATGTCTTGGAGAAGTAGTTATAAAGACAAATTTTGAAGACAGACCTTAATACTAAACAAGAATCTTTGAAGCTAGGACATAGGAACCTATATTTTTATTTTTATTTTGAAACAATTGCATACTTGGAATAAAAGTATAAGTGCAGTAGAAAACATTTTTATTTCCGGACCATTTCAGACTAAGTTGCTCACCTGATGCACCTTCGCCCTCAAATAATTTAGCGTGTATTTCCTACAAGCAAGGACACCACTTATGTAACCACAATACAATCATCAAAACAAGACAATTGACAGACCCTATTGGAATTTTACCAAGAGTCTCAATAATGTACAATATGGCAAAAGAATCCAGTTCAGTATCATATGTCGTATTTAGATGCATGATTCTTTAGTCTTCTTCAACCTGGAGCAGTCCCTCAGTCTCTCCTTGAGTTTCATGACCTGGACTTTTTTTGAGGATTACAAGCTAGTAAGTTTATGTGTGTTTGTTTGTTTAGAATGTTTATGAATTGGGTTTGTCTCATGCTTCATCATCACTAGATTCAGGTTATGTATCTTCAGCAGGAATATGACAGGATGTTGTGATCTTATTGTGTCCTATTGGATGGCACACAATTTCAATTTGTCTTATTTAGCTATTCTGATCTCCATCAAACTTTTAATTTGTCATTCATTTATTTATGTCTGCAAGGACACACTAGTTTCTGATTTATTCAATGATTTATAATCTACTATTAATATTATTTTTATGCCCCAAATATCCTCCACTTAGTCAGTAGGATCTCCTTAAGACCTGACTTCTTATCCTTTCAACATGTCACCATTGTTCTTTTGTACTTCCTGGCTCTATGGCACAAGATGTCCCAGCTTCATCTAGTATTTTTCCTGTACCAGCCCAGGAATCACCATTTCTCCAAAGAACCATCATTCCTTTTAGTGGAGATTGGTATTTAGAGGCCTAAATCTAGGTATTAAGTGTTCAATATTACAGGGGTGTGGTGGCTTTTAGGGTTCATGGTTAAACAAAACCACAGTGTGATTCTCATTTTCTCCTTTTCCAAATTTGTAATGTCCTTCTCTGGCAGTGAGAAATCTGGCTTTAATTATACTTAATATACTTACTTCTTTGATTAAGAAACCAATCTCCCATTTATGCATCCACAACCCTCCCCCTTACAGATACTGTCTTATCTCTGTTACCACTCTGAGTTCCCATTCTGAGCCAAACATATCCCTCAGCCCACATGAATGCCCTCCTCATGCTACTTAAGCTATGACTTCCTGAGCCAGGCCACCCCTCTGTAGATATGCCATCCTTACCTTGCTAAGGCTTGGACTCAATATCTTTAGAACTGAATGGTTCAGGAATAGCATAAAAGAGAAGAGAGAGAAAAGGAAGGGAAGAGAAGGGGAAGGGGAAGAGGAAGGGGAAAGGGTGCTTGTCTGGAACCACTGAGGAGTAAACCCTAAGATGCAGTTAAATGTACAAGATTTTTATTAGGGGAAACACCAGTGATGGAAAATGGGAAGGGAGCTGGGAAAGACTGGAAAAGTCATCAGACCTAAAGTGAAAGAGTGAGGGAAAGAAAGTTGGGTAGAAGTGTTCTAGACTACCTTGTGATTTCAGGAAGGTTTGTCAAGACTGTGGTGGAGTGCTCAAACCCATGACATTTGTCCAGAGGAGTTCTATGTCTCTCAGGGATGTGCCTGCCTTAATTTGCCTGCCATGCTCAATCATATGGCAGGAACAGTCCATGGGAGGCATGATTTTAGTCCAAATACAACAGTGAATTTTGGAGTACTGTACTTGAGGCCCTTGGTGAATTACACTTACTGTAGTTGGAGGCCTATAAGGAACTTTCTCAATGTGTCCACCTGAGAGAGAAAGGAAGGGATTAAAAAGGTAGAGAAATGTACCCAACAGAGCATCTAGAAGTCATTGTGCTGTTTGTTGAATATTATAAAAAAAAGTATGCGAGGAAAAGGACTTCCTGGAGGTGGAGCAAGATGGCAGAATAGAAGGCTTAACCGATCATCCATCCCCAAAAAGGGCACCAATTTAACAACTATCTACATGAAACAAACAAACAAACAAAAACCTTCATAAGAACCAAAAATCAGGTGAGCCCTCATTGTATCTGGTTTTAACTCTGTGTCATTGAAAGAGGCATTGAAGAGATAGAAAAATCATGCCCTTGGAAATATCAAAATAGTGTGTAGAGATTTACATTGTGAACTTCTATCCAAGAAGGAACATGGGAGCTCAGGATAAAAGCAAAAGAAACTTTGGATCCTCTGAAAAATATGACAGATGGCAGACTGCATGGTGGGGGCAGCAGAAGACTGTGAGTAAAGCCTCAGTTCATGAGAGAGGTAGAGAAGGCTTGATTCCCACTGGGGAGTCAAGCAATCAAGGCTACCTGGGGGTTCCCTGACCCCACCAAACACCGGATCTGATGTGGGGAGCAGTAGGGAGACCCTGGGAAAAAGTGTCAGCAGGAATTGCTCCATGCATGCTCCCGGTCCCTGGCAACAATAGAGGGAGCAGCAGTCACTGTTTTAAAGAGTGACTGCTATCCATGATGTCACCAGAGTGGCCAGAGACACAGTTTCTTGACTGTGGTTGGCAATCTACTCTCAAGTGGAGTAGTGAGTGTGGCATGGGTTCCAGCCACTGGCCTGGGAGTTGGGAACCCCCTCACTTTGCAAGACCAGATTGGGAGGGGTATGGCCTGGGAGCCATGGTTTTTCACCTAGGCATGGAGTTCCTTAACCTGGGGTAGGTTTGCAATCTGAGGACAGACTGCCTGTGATGTGGCTGGCTGTTTTGGCTTGCTGTGGCCAGCTGTGGGCCACAGGAGGGAGTCCCAGTGGGCCAAGATCATAGGAGTGAGGTGGGTCCCTCTGCAGCCTGCTAGTCTGTGGAGCCTTAGCCACCCCTCTTTCCTCATGCTGGCTCTTTGGTGTGGCAGTGGTTGCTCCAATCTCCCCTGGAGCATTGCCCTAGTGACCTGAGAACTGTCTTCTGACCCCCATCAGGGTAAGCCCTTATGTTAGCTCTCAGGGATCCCAAACATGGGCTTTCCTGACTCAGCCCTGCTTGGCTTACCCCCTACACCTGCCTCAGAAGCAGAGCATGGGACAAGGACCTCTGGGAGTTCCACAGTCAAATTCATTGCCTAAGACATCTGGCATCTCCTGGTTAAAAAAGTTGAAGCATACATGGAATACTATGCAGCCATAAAAAAGGATGAGTTCATGTCCTTTGCAGGGACATGGATGAGCTGGAATCCACCAATTTCAGCAAACTATCGCAAGGACAGAAAACCAAACACCACATGTTCTCACTCACAGGTGGGAATTGAACAATGATAACACCTGGACACAGGGTGGGGAACATCACACACCAGGGTCTGTCATGGTCTGTCATGAGGTGGGGGGAAGGGTGGAGGGATAGCATTTAGAGATATACCTAATGTAAATGACAAGTTAATAGGTGCAGCACACCACCATGGCACATGTATACATATGTAGCAAACCTTCGTGTTGTGCACATGTACCATATAACTTAAAGTACAATAATAAAAAAAATGTTGAAGTATAAACTCTACTGTCACCACTGTGGCTGGCACTCACATGAAAGTACCACCTACTGGCTGGGAGGTCAACCTGCACAGACCATTACAACATCTGCTGATACAATTGCACAGTGCTCAGGAAGGAGACAAATTTGTGTAACTGCTGCTACCACCATTGTGCACACCACCCTAGCTACTCAGAAGGCCCTGAGTCCATTCACTTGCCCAATGCATTACTACTGCAGCTAGCATTTGAGAAAGCCACCACATTTAGGCTATTTATGACCCAGGAAATCATACAGAGACTATGCCACTGAATGCACCCATAATCAAAGACAAATGACCCTACAAACCATACATCATAAACACATCCTGAAGAAAAAATGTCCTACCCTAATAAAAGTAAACTCAAAAATGAGAAATGATTGTTACCTCAGATGCAAAGGAATCACTGCAATAATACTAGACATTTTAAAAAAGAGCCAAGACGCAATGACACCCTTGAAGGAACACAGTAATTCTCTAGCAATGGATCTTAACCAAAGAGAAATCTTCAAAATGGCAGACAACAAATTAAAACTACAGATTGTAAGAAGGTCAATGAGATACAAGAGAAAGCGGAAAACCAATACAAAAAAAAAATATAAGAAAATCAATTCAGGATATGAATGAGAAATGCATCAAAGAGATAGATTTTTTTTTAAGCCAACAGAACTTCTAGAAATGAAAAATTCATTGAAATAATTAAACATATAGTTGAAAGTTTCAACAATACACTTGACAAAGCAGAAGAAATCCTCTTGGAACTTGAAGACAGGTCTTTCAGATTAATCCAGTCAGACAAAAAGAAAAAAGAATTTAAAAAAATGAACAAAGCCTTTGAGAAGTATAGAATTATGCAAAATGACTTAACCTATGAATTAAAGATATTCACACAGAAGAAGAAAGAGCAAGAGCAAAAAGTTTGGAAAACTAATTTCAGGAAATAACTGAGGAAAACTTCCTAGTCTAGCAAAAGATATAGATATCCTGATACAAGAAGCTCAGTAAATACATTGCAAGAAGGACCTCACCATGACATATAGGCATCAGACTAAGATCATCAAGGAAAATAACCTAAAATCAGCTAAAGTGTCTAGTCATCTATAAGTGATACCCCACCAGACTAATAGCAGACTTCTTAGTAGAAACTCTATGAGCCAGAATGGAGTGGGATTCTATCATCAAGAGTGGTTCAATCAAAAAAGAAAATGTCAAACTCAAATTTTGTATCCTCTGAGAAGAGCTTCATAAATTAAGGAAAAATAAAGTCTTTCCCAGTCAAGCAAACACTGACAGAATTTGACACCTTTAGACTAGTCCTAACAAAAATAGGCAAAGGAGTTCTAAACATGGAAACAAAAGATCGATATTCACCATCCTAAAATCCCATGAAAGTATAAAACTCACAGATTTTATAAAAC
Organism: Rhinopithecus roxellana; assembly: GCF_007565055.1. NCBI lineage: Eukaryota > Metazoa > Chordata > Mammalia > Primates > Cercopithecidae > Rhinopithecus > Rhinopithecus roxellana. The sequence goes on from NC_044555.1 coordinate 141,814,753, forward strand.
AGTAACACAAATAAGAATGAGAAAGAAAGAAAATGGCAACATGACAGAACTCCACCAAATCACAAAAAGACAGAGAAAAAAAGAAACAAAGAATTTACAAAGCAACTAGATAACAATATTATGACAGGAACAAAACCTCATATATCAATATTAACTTTTAACAGAAATGGATTAAATGCTCCATTCAAATGACACAGATTGCAGAATGGATAAAAAACATGGGTTAACTATATGCTACTTACAAGAAACTCACTCTTAAAGACACATAGACTGAAAGTAAAAGGGTGGAAAAATGATATTCCATGGAAACAGAAACCATAAAGCAAACAGGAGGCCAGGTGTTGTGGCTCATGCCTGTAATTCCAGCACTTTGGGAGGCTAAGGCAGGTGAATCACTTAAGATCAGGAGTTTGAGCCCAGCCTGGCCAACATGGTGAAACCCCGTCTCTACTAAAAATACAAATATATATATTCCAGTCATGGTGGCGTGTGCCTGTAATCCCAGCTACTCAGGAGGCTGAGGCAGGAGAATCACTTGAACTTGGGAGGCGAAGGTTGAGGTGAGCCAAGATTGTGCCACTGCACTCCAGCCTGGGTGACAGAGTGAGACTTCTTCTCAAAAAAAAAAAAAAAAAAAAAAAAAAAAACAGAATACACACAAACAAAAGTAGCTATACTTATCTAAGATAAAACAGAATTTTTTTTTTTTTTTTTTTTTTTATTATACTTTAAGTTCTAGGGTACATGTGCATAACGTGCAGGTTTGTTACATATGTATACTTATGCCATGTTGGTGTGCTGCACCCATCAACTCGTCAGCACCCATCAATTCATCATTTATATCATGTATAACTCCCCAATGCAATCCCTCCCTCCTCCCCCCTCCCCCCTCCCCATGATAGACCCCAGTGTGTGATGTTCCCCTTCCCGAGTCCAAGTGATCTCATTGTTCAGTTCCCACCTATGAGTGAGAACATGCGGTGTTTGGTTTTCTCTTCTTGTGATAGTTTGCTAAGAATGATGGTTTCCAGCTGCATCCATGTCCCTACAAAGGACGCAAACTCATCCTTTTTTATGGCTGCATAGTATTCCATGGTGTATATGTGCCACATTTTCTTAATCCAGTCTGTCACAGATGGACATTTGGGTTGATTCCAAGTCTTTGCTATTGTGAATAGTGCCGCAATAAACATACGTGTACATGTGTCTTTGTAGTAGACTAATTTATAATCCTTTGGGTATATACCCAGTAGTGGGATGGCTGGGTCATATGGTACATCTAGTTCTAGATCCTTGAGGAATTGCCATACTGTTTTCCATAATGGTTGAACTAGTTTACAATCCCACCAACAGTGTAAAAGTGTTCCTATTTCTCCACATCCTCTCCAACACCTGTTGTTTCCTGACTTCTTAATGATTGCCATTCTAACTGGTGTGAGATGGTATCTCATTGTGGTTTTGATTTGCATTTCTCTGATGGCCAGTGATGATGAGCATTTTTTCATGTGTCTGTTGGCTGTATGAATATCTTCTTTTGAGAAATGTCTGTTCATATCCTTTCCCCACTTTTTGATGGGGTTGTTTGTTTTTTTCTCGTATATTTGTTTGAGTTCTTTGTAGATTCTGGATATTAGCCCTTTGTCAGATGAGTAGGTTGCAAAAATTTTCTCCCATTCTGTAGGTTGCCTGTTCACTCTGATGGTAGTTTCTTTTGCTGTGCAAAAGCTCTTTAGTTTAATGAGATCCCATTTGTCAATTATGGCTTTTGCTGCCGTTGCTTTTGGTGTTTTAGACATGAAGTCCTTGCCCATGCCTATGTCCTGAATGGTACTACCTAGATTTTCTTCTAGGGTTTTTATGGTATTAGGTCTAACATTTAAGTCTCTAATCCATCTTGAATTAATCTTCGTATAAGGGGTAAGGAAAGGATCCAGTTTCAGCTTTCTACTTATGGCTAGCCAATTTTCCCAGCACCATTTATTAAATAGGGAATCCTTTCCCCATTTCTTGTTTCTCTCAGGTTTGTCAAAGATCAGATGGCTGTAGATGTGCGGTATTATTTCTGAGGACTCTGTTCTGTTCCATTGGTCTATATCTCTGTTTTGGTACCAGTACCATGCTGTTTTGGTTACTGTAGCCTTGTAGTATAGTTTGAAGTCAGGTAGCGTGACGCCTCCAGCTTTGTCCTTTTGACTTAGGATTGTCTTGGCAATGCGGGCTCTTTTTTGGTTCCATATGAACTTTAAAGCAGTTTTTTCCAATTCTGTGAAGAAAGTCATTGGTAGCTTGATGGGGATGGCATTGAATCTATAAATAACCTTGGGGAGTATGGCCATTTTCACGATATTGATTCTTCCTATCCATGAGCATGGTATGTTCTTCCATTTGTTTGTGTCCTCTTTGGTTTCACTGAGCAGTGGTTTGTAGTTCTCCTTGAAGAGGTCCTTTACATCCCTTGTAAGCTGGATTCCTAGGTATTTTATTCTCTTTGAAGCAATTGTGAATGGAAGTTCATTCCTGATTTGGCTCTCTGCTTGTCTGTTGCTGGTGTATAAGAATGCTTGTGATTTTTGCACATTAATTTTGTATCCTGAGACTTTGCTGAAGTTGCTTATCAGCTTAAGGAGATTTTGGGCTGAGACGATGGGGTTTTCTAAATATACAATCATGTCATCTGCAAACAGGGACAATTTGACTTCTTCTTTTCCTAACTGGATACCCTTGATTTCTTTCTCTTGCCTGATTGCCCTAGCCAGAACTTCCAACACTATGTTGAATAGGAGTGGTGAGAGAGGGCATCCCTGTCTTGTGCCAGTTTTCAAAGGGAATTTTTCCAGTTTTTGCCCATTCAGTATGATATTAGCTGTGGGTTTGTCATAAATAGCTCTTATTATTTTGAGGTACGTTCCATCAATACCGAATTTATTGAGCGTTTTAGCATGAAGGGCTGTTGAATTTTGTCAAAAGCCTTTTCTGCATCTATTGAGACAATCATGTGGTTCTTGTCTTTGGTTCTGTTTATATGCTGGATTACGTTTATTGATTTGCGAATGTTGAACCAGCCTTGCATCCCAGGGATGAAGCCCACTTGATCATGGTGGATAAGCTTTTTGATGTGCTGCTGAATCCGGTTTGCCAGTATTTTATTGAGGATTTTTGCATCAATGTTCATCAGGGATATTGGTCTAAAATTCTCTTTTTTTGTTGTGTCTCTGCCAGGCTTTGGTATCAGGATGATGTTGGCCTCATTAAATGAGTTAGGGAGGATTCCCTCTTTTTCTATTGATTGGAATAGTTTCAGAAGGAATGGTACCAGCTCCTCCTTGTACCTCTGGTAGAATTCAGCTGTGAATCCATCTGGTCCTGGACTTTTTTTGGTGGGTAGGCTATTAATTGTTGCCTCAATTTCAGAGCCTGCTATTGGTCTATTCAGGGATTCAACTTCTTCCTGGTTTAGCCTTGGGAGAGTGTAAGTGTCCAGGAAATTATCCATTTCTTCTAGATTTTCTAGTTGATTTGCGTAGAGGCGTTTATAGTATTCTCTGATGGTAGTTTGTATTTCTGTGGGGTCAGTGGTGATATCCCCTTTATCATTTTTTATTGCATCTATTTGATTCCTCTCTCTTTTTTTCTTTATTAGCCTTGCTAGCGGTCTGTCAATTTTGTTGATCTTTTCAAAAAACCAACTCCTGGATTCATTGATTTTTTGGAGGGTTTTTTGTGTCTCTATCTCCTTCAGTTCTGCTCTGATCTTAGTTATTTCTTGCCTTCTGCTAGCTTTTGAATGTGATTGCTCTTGCCTCTCTAGTTCTTTTAATTGTGATGTTAGAGTGTCAATTTTAGATCTTTCCTGCTTTCTCTTGTGGGCATTTAGTGCTATAAATTTCCCTCTACACACTGCTTTAAATGTGTCCCAGAGATTCTGGTATGTTGTATCTTTGTTCTCATTGGTTTCAAAGAACATCTTTATTTCCGCTTTCATTTCGTTATGTACCCAGTAGTCATTCAGGAGCAGGTTGTTCAGTTTCCATGTAGTTGAGCGGTTTTGATTGAGTTTCTTAGTCCTGAGTTCTAGTTTGATTGCACTGTGGTCTGAGAGACAGTTTGTTATAATTTCTGTTCTTTTACATTTGCTGAGGAGTACTTTACTTCCAATTATGTGGTCAATTTTGGAATAAGTGCGATGTGGTGCTGAGAAGAATGTATATTCTGTTGATTTGGGGTGGAGAGTTCTATAGATGTCTATTAGGTCCGCTTGGTGCAGAGATGAGTTCAATTCCTGGATATCCTTGTTAACTTTCTGTCTCGTTGATCTGTCTAATGTTGACAGCGGAGTGTTGAAGTCCCCCATTATTATTGTATGGGAGTCTAAGTCTCTTTGTAAGTCTCTAAGGACTTGCTTTATGAATCTGGGTGCTCCTGTATTGGGTGCATATATATTTAGGAGAGTTAGCTCTTCCTGTTGAATTGATCCCTTTACCATTATGTAATGGCCTTCTTTGTCTCTTTTGATCTTTGATGGTTTAAAGTCTGTTTTATCAGAGACTAGGATTGCAACCCCTGCTTTTTTTTGTTCTCCATTTGCTTGGTAGATCTTCCTCCATCCCTTTATTTTGAGCCTATGTATGTCTCTGCCTGTGAGATGGGTCTCCTGAATACAGCAGACTGATGGGTCTTGACTCTTTATCCAGTTTGCCAGTCTGTGTCTTTTAATTGGAGCATTTAGTCCATTAACATTTAAGGTTAATATTGTTATGTGTGAACTTGATCCTGCCATTATGATATTAACTGGTTATTTTGCTCGTTAGTTGATGCAGTTTCTTCCTAGCCTCGATGGTCTTTACATTTTGCCAAGTTTTTGCGATGGCTGGTACCGGTTGTTCCTTTCCATGTTTAGGGCTTCCTTCAGGGTCTCTTGTAAGGCAGGCCTGGTGGTGACAAAATCTCTAAGCATTTGCTTATCTGTAAAGGATTTTATTTCTCCTTCACTGATGAAACTTAGTTTGGCTGGATATGAAATTCTGGGTTTAAAATTCTTTTCTTTAAGAACGTTGAATATTGGCCCCCACTCTCTTCTGGCTTGTAGAGTTTCTGCCGAGAGATCTGCTGTTAGTCTGATGGGCTTCCCTTTGTGGGTGACCCGACCTTTCTCTCTGGCTGCCCTTAAGATTTTTTCCTTCATTTCAACTTTGGTGAATCTGGCAATTATGTGTCTTGGAGTTGCTCTTCTGGAGGAGTATCTTTGTGGCGTTCTCTGTATTTCCTGAATTTGAATGTTGGCCTGCCCTACTAGGTTGGGGAAGTTCTCCTGGATGATATCCTGAAGAGTGTTTTCCAACTTGGTTCCATTTTCCCCCTCACTTTCAGGCACCCCAATCAGACGTAGATTTGGTCTTTTTACGTAATCCCATACTTCTTGCAGGCTTTGCTCATTTCTTTTTCTTCTTTTTTCTTTTGGTTTCTCTTCTCGCTTCATTTCATTCATTTGATCTTCAATCGCTGATACTCTTTCTTCCAGTTGATCGAGTCGGTTACTGAAGCTTGTGCATTTGTCACGTATTTCTCGTGTCATGGTTTTCATCTCTGTCATTTCGTTTATGATCTTCTCTGCATTAATGAGTCTAGCTGTCAATTCTTCCACTCTTTTTTCAAGATTTTTAGTTTCTTTGCGCTGGGTACGTAATTCCTCCTTTAGCTCTGATAAGTTTGATGGACTGAAGCCTTCTTCTCTCCTCTCGTCAAAGTCATTCTCTGACCAGCTTTGATCTGTTGCTGGTGATGGGCTGCACTCCTTTGCAGGGGGAGATGCGCTCTTATTTTTTGAATTTCCGGCTTTTCTGCCCTGCTTCTTCCCCATCTTTGTGGTTTTATCTGTCTCTGGTCTTTGATGGTGGTGACGAACTGATGGGGTTTTGGTATAGGTGTCCTTCCTGTTTGATAGTTTTCCTTCTGACAGTCAGAAGGACTCTCTGTTGGTCTGTTGGAGATTGCTTGAGGTCCACTCCAGACCCTGTTTGCCTGGGTATCAGCAGCAGAGGTTGCCGAAGATAGAATATTGCTGAACAGCGAGTGTACCTGTCTGATTCTTCCTTTGGAAGTGTCCTCTCAGGGGTGTACTCCACCCTGTGAGGTGTGGGGTGTCAGACTGCCCCTAGTGGGGGATTTCTCCCAGCTAGGCTACTCAGAGGTCAGGGACACACCTGAGCAGGCAGTCTGTCCGTTCTCAGATCTCAACCTCCGCGTTGGGAGATCCGCGGCTCTCCCCAAAGCTGTCAGACAGAGTCGTTCGCGTCTGCACCGGCTCCCGCTACTTCCCCTGTTGGTCTTCAGCTGTGCGCTGTCCCCAGAGGTGGAGACTACAGAGACAGGCAGGCTTCCTTGAGCTGCTGTGAGCTCCACCCAGTTCGAGCTTCCCAGCGGCTTTGTTTACCTACTTAAGCCTCAGCAATGGCGGGCGCCCCTCCCCCAGCCTCGCTGCTGCCTTGCGGATAGATCGCGGCAGACTGCTGTGTTAGCAGTGAGGGAGGCTTCGTGGGCGTGGGACCCTCCCGGCCAGGTGTGGGATATATTCTCCTGGAATGCCTGTATGCTTACAGCGCAGTATTGGGGTGGGAGTTACCCGATTTTCCAGGTGTTGTGTGTCTCAGTTCCCCTGGCTAGGAAAACGGATCCCCTTCCCCCTTGCGCTTCCAGGTGAGGCGATGCCTCGCCCTGCTTCAGCTCTCGCTGGTCAGGCTGCAGCAGCTGACCAGCACCGATTGTCCGGCACTCCCTAGTGAGATGACCCCAGTACCTCAGTTGAAAATGCAGAAATCACCGGTCTTCTGTGTCGCTCGCGCTGGGAGTTGGAGACTGGAGTTGTTCCTATTCGGCCATCTTGCTCCGCCCCCGATAAAACAGAATTTAAATCAACGGTAAAAAATGTCAAAGAAAAGTGATTATATAATGATCGATGGATTCAACTAATAAGAAGATATAAAAATCCTGCATCTATCTGCACCCAATCCTGGAGCACCCAGATTCATAATACAAATATTACTAGACCTACTAATAAAGATGGAAAGCAATATAAGAATAATGGGGGAATTGAGCACTCCACTGACAGCACTATATAGATTATCAAGGCAGAAAATCAATAAGAAAACACTACTTAAATTGGGCTTTAGACCAAAATTGATCTAATAGATATTTATAAAACATTCTATCCAACAACAACAGAATATACATTCTTATCATCAGCACATAGACTGTGCTCCAAAACAAACCATGTATTAGGCCACAAAAGAAGTCTCAATACATTTTTAAAAATTGAAATCATACCTAGTATCTTCTTGGACAAAAGTAGAATAAAACTACAAATCAATTCCAAGAGGAATTCTTGAAAAAATACATAGAAATTAAACCACACACTACTGAATAATATTTGGATCAATGATGAAATTAAGATAAAAACTTTAAACATTTTGGAAACAAATGAAAATGGAGACACAACATACTAAAATCCCTGGGATACAGTAAAAACACTGCTAAGAGGAAAGTTTGTAGTGCTAAATGCCTACATCAAAAAACTCAGAACACAATTTAACAACCTAATGTCACACCTCAAGGAAGTAGAAAAGTAAGAACCAAACATAAAGCTAGCAAAAGAAAAGAAATAACAAAGATCTCAGAAGACCTAAATGAAATTGAGGCCAAAAAATACAAATAATCAATTAAACAAAAAGTGGATTATTTCAAATGATAAACAGAATTGGAAAAATTTTGTAATCTATCTGTCTGACGAAGGGCTAATATCCAGGATCTACAAAGAACTTAAACAAATTTAAAACAAAACAAAACAAAAAAAACCCCAACAACCCAATCAAAAAGTGGGCAAAGGATATGAACAGACACTTCTCAAAAGAAGACATTTATGTAGCCAACAAACATATGAAAAAATGCTCATCATCACTAGTCATTAGAGAAATGCAAATCAAAACCACAATGTGATACCATCTTACACCAGTTAGAATGGCAATCATTAAAAAGTCAGGAAACAACAGATGCTGGAGAGGATGTGAAAAAATAGGAACACTTTTACACTGTTGGTGGGAGTGTAAATTAGTTCAACCATTGGGGAAGACAGTGTGGTTATTCCTCAAGGATCTGGAACTAGAAATACCATTTGACCCAGCAATCCCATTTCTGGGTATATACCCAATGGAGATTATAAATCATTCTGCTATAAAGACACATGCACATGTATGTTTGTTGCGGCACTGTTCACAATAGCAAAGACTTGGAACCAACCCAAATGTCCATCAATGATAGACTGGATAAAGAAAATGTGGCACATAGACACCATGGAATACCATGCAGTCATAAAAAAGGATGAGTTATTTTCCTTTGCAGGGACATGGATGAAGCTGGAAACCATCATTCTCAGCAAACTAACACAAGAACGGAAAACCAAACACTGTAGGTTCTCACTCATAAGTGGGAGTTGAACAACGAGAACACATGGACACAGGGAGGGGAACATCACACACTGGGGCCTGTTGGGGGCTGGCGGGCTAGGGGAGGGATAGCATTAGGAGAAATATCTAATGTTGATGATAGGTTGATGGGTGCAGCAAACCACCATGGCACATGTATACCTATGTAACAAACCTGTACGTTCTGCACATGTACTTCAGAAAATAAAGTATAATAAAAAATAAATATAAAATAAAGGCTGTTTATAAAAAATACAAATAATCTATTAAAAAGTTGATTATTTCAAAAGATAAAAAAAATTAGGCCAAGTGCAGTGGCTCATCCTTATAGTCCCAGCACTTTGGGAGGCTGAGGTGGGCAGATACTAAGATACTAATCAGCCAAAAAAAGAACAAAATCATGTCTTTTGCAGTAACATGGATGGAACTGGAGGCCATTATCTTAAATGAAATAACTTAGAAACAGAAAGTCAGTATCACATGATCTCACTTATAAATAGGAGCTAAATAATGTGCATACATGGACGCAGAGTGTGGGATAACAAACATTGGAGACTCAGAGGTGTGGGAGGTGGGAGGGGTGTGAGGGATGAGAAAATACTTAATGGATACAACATCTACTATTTGGGTAATAGTTACACCAAAAGCGCAGACTTCACCACTACACAATATATCCATGTATAAAAACTGTACTTGTACCCCCTAAATTTATAGAAATAAAAATAAAAAATAATAAAATAACATAGCCACAATGGAGAAGAGGAGATTTAGCTGCCTAAAGTCAGGTATATTTATACTGAATGTGGGGTTTTTTCGAAGAGTAAAATGAAACTTTTCCAGTGAGACTGGGTAGATGAGTTTATTGGCAAAAAAGCGGTTGGAGAGATGTACCACAAGGTCTAGGCTGGTGAGAAAATAAAATGAGGCTAGAAGGGACTAACATAGTGAAAAAGGAGATGTGATGGTGGCTTTAAAATATGTATTTAAAGTCTTTGGTATTCCTCCATTTAAAGCTAGAGCCTAATAGCTCTACGAGTTCTATGAGGACACTCACACAAACTTATGGAGTGATTCACATGGCATATCTGAAGGCTCCTGTCAACAACCACCAAAGCGAATGAGTCATTTTGGAAGTGGATCCTTAAACCCCAATCAAGCCTTCTGATAACTGCAGCTCTGGCTGATATCTTGACTACAACCTCATGAGAGATGAGTAAAATCATCCAGCTAAACCACTTCAGAACTCTTGACCCACAGAAACTGTGAGACAATACATGTTTCTTTTCTTTTTTTTTTTTTTTTCTATTGCTAAATTTGGGGTAAAGTGTTGTGTAGCCAAAGATAGCTAATATAGACATTAAGGTCTAGAGAGCTCGAGGAAGCCAATAAAATGTGTGGGTCAAAGAGCTCAAGGGAAAATAGTCGAAGTCCGAAAAATAATGTTTGAATTTAAAATTTCAGAGGAAATGTAGTTTTCTCAGCGATAACAGAGTCAAAACTATGGCCATTGTTGTGGATGGCTGAGGTAAAGTGAAAATAAAAGTCACTGGAGAGGAGGATTTCATGTGTCTACAAGAATACTGTTGTTGCCTAGGATCACCAAATACCATTAAATAAGAGCCCTTACATGATCCTAGGATGTCAGAGCTAGAAATAACACACCATTGTAAGTTATGTAGTCCATATAAGTGGACTTGATTTGTTTCTCAATATGTGGCCCAAGTAATGTCCATATTAGAAACACTTGGGGTACTCTTCAGACATGCCCCTACATCAGAACTAATAAATACCAATAGCCAAGGGTGAGATCCAGGAATTCTCATTTTATCAAATTATCCAGGTGATTCCCAAGCACACTAACTTTTGGAACATCTGGTCTAGCTCAACTCCTTCAAGCTTCTGCCTTTAGAGGCCAAGATCTTATTTTGATGCTAATATTCTCCATTATACAAAACTGCCTTTTGTGCCCAAAGCAATTAGTGGACAATTGGTAAACTTACAATAATAAATCAAAGAATATTTAAGAATAAATAACCTAAAAGAAAATCCAAATTCTTTATATAGATCTGGTTCCTGCCAGACTCTTCTATCACTTTCTGCCTTGCTCATGGCGCTCCAGTAAGTTTATTCTCACCTAACAGTCTTTGTATTAGCTGTTCCTTCTGCTTGGAGTGCTCAGATATTAACATGAGTAGACCCACTTTTCACTCAAGACTCTGCTGAAACATCTGCTCCTTCAAGAGGTATTCCCAATCTAAAGTAACTTTCACCCCAAACCAGAGACTAAATACTATAGTCACTCTGTATAGTACTTATCAGCATTTAAAATACTCTTAATTTATTTACTGTTTTAGTCAAAATATACTTAAGCTCCCTGGGACCAGGGATTGTATCTGTGTTGTTCATTACCTCAAGCCCAATATATATTTTTTCTGACTTTTTAAATATTTCTGCCGCTAATTGTGACATCACATATACATATTCTGAGAATCATACTTCTTTTTATTCTCATACGCAATAGTTCCGTGTCCTATATATCATTCTTACGTAAAGTCAAAGCATTTAGTTGAAAAAAACATGCCAATCATAAGCTTGCATATTTGTGGATAAGGTTATAAAAGCATTGAATGCATTCCACTGATTTATTCTTGATTGTTCATATAGGAAAAGATGAGTATAAGGGAATTATGAATTTTTTTCTATTTTTGGGATTGAAAAAGTTAATATTGTTTTTATTTATTTATTTACTTACGTTTTAAAAAAATTTTAGGTTCTGAGGTACATGTGCAGATTTGCTACATAGGCAAAGTTGTGTTATACGGGTTTGTTGTACAGATTATTTCATCACCCAGGTACTAAGCGTAGCACCAAATAGTTATTTTTCTGAACTTCTCCCTCCTCCCAACCTCTACCCTCAATTGAGCCTCAATGTCTGCTGTTCCCCTCTTTGTGTTCACATGCTCTCATCATTTAGCTCCCACTTATAAGTGAGAGCATGTGATATTTGGTTTTCTGTTCCTGCATTAGTTTAAGAATAAAGGCCTCCAGCTCCATCCTTGTTGCTTCAAAGGACATGATATCATTCTTTTTGGGCTGTGTAGTATTTCATGGCATATATGTACCATATTTTCTTTACCCAGTCCATAGTGATCGTACATTTAAGTTGATTACATGTCTTTGTTATTGGGAATAGTGCTGCAATAAACATACGTGTGCATGTGTCTTCATGATAGAACAATTCATATTCTTTTGTGTTTTTACTCAGTAATGGGATTGCAGAGTTGAATGGTATTACTGTTTCCAGCTCTTTAAGGAATTGCCACACTGCTTTCCATAATTGTTGAACTAATTTACACTCCCAGCAACAGTGTATTAGTGTACCCTTCTCTCTGCAACCTCACCAGCATCTGTTATTTTTTGACTTTTTAATAATAGCCATTCTGACTTGGGTGAGATGGTATCTCATTGTGGTTTTGATTTACATTTCTCTAATGATCACTGATATTGAGCTGTTTTTCATATGCTTGCTGGCTGCATGTATATCTTCTTTTGAGAAGTGTCTGTTCATGTCCTTTGCCCACTTTTTAATGGGGTTATTTGATTTTCTTGTAAATTTAAGTTCCTTACAGAAGCTAGATATTATTTTCTCCCATTCTGTAGGCTGTTTATTGATAGTTTCTTTTGCTGTGCAGAAGTTCTTTAGTTTTATTAGATCCCATTTGTCAGCTTTTGCTTTTGTTGCAATGGTTTTGGTATCTTCATCACGAAATCTTTGCTAGTTCCTATGTCCAGAATGGCATTGCCTAGGTTGTCTTAAAGGGTTTTTATAGTTTTGGGTTTTACATTTAAGTCTTTAATCCATCTTGAGTTAATCTTTTATTATGGTATAAGGAAGGGGTCCAGTTTCAGTCTTCTGCCTATGGCTTGCCAGCTTTTCCAGCACCATTTATTGAATAGGGAGTCCATTATTGGGTATGTACCCAAAGTCATATAAGTCATTCTACTATAAAGACACACGCATGGGTCTGTTCATCACAGCACTATTCTCACTAGCAAAGACATTGACTCAACCTAAATGACCATCAACAGTAGACTGGCTAAAGAAAATGCCATAAAAAACATAAAAAAGAATGAGATCATATCCTTGGCAGCACCATGGGTGGAGCTGGAGGCCATCATCCTCAGGGAACTAATGCAGGAACAGAAAACCAAATACTGCAGGTTCTGACTTATAAGTGGGAACTAAATGATGAGTATGCATAGACACAAAGATGGAAACAATAGACACTGGTGCCTACTTGATGGTGGAAGGTGGAAGGAATTGAAAAACTACCTATCAAGTGCTATGCTTATTACCTGGCTGAGGAAATAATCTGTATGTCAAACCCACTTGACATGCAATTTTCCTGTATAACAAATCTGCACACGTACCCAAACCCAAAATAAAAGTTAAAGTTGGAAAAGAAGCAACAACAACTACAACAACAAAACATGAGTGTTATTGAAATTCCTGAAATTTTTGGGAAATAAAATTGTTATAAATTTATTCTAAGCTTATTCACAATTTTAAGACTTTTCCTATTTGCCTGTTGATTATTGTGAAATAAACCTGACATATTAAAATCAATAAAACGTGTGCATCTATCAGTTATGAACAAAGTTAGCTTGACAAATCTAGGTATACTATTTATTTAATATGCAGAAATGTTAAATTTGGATGAAGTTATTGACAAATATACAGAGGTTAAGGCTCAAAACCAGAAACTGTAATATTATTATTCATTCCTGTGGTAGACCACCATGTAGATATAAGTTTTTTTCCTTTGAAAAATACATTAAAGCAATTAAAACACCTTGATCCATTTTTTTCCTTTTTGGTTCTGTACTATTTATTTTGCATTTTATTTTTATATTGGCATATATATGTATGTATATGTTTATATTAAGTTCAATAAAAGAAAATAGTCATTCAATGTTTCTTTCGCAGCCAGTATTATTAGTTTCATTTCATCATTATTTCTTAAAATAATTTTGTCATTTACAGGATAGTTCTGTTAAAAAAAGATCTGTTTTCGGTATGAAATGTGATAGGTATCAACTAATGCCTAGTATATAGTTTGTACTTAATAAATATTTGTTGACTGAATGAATGAATACATGAATTAATATTGGGACTGTTAATGGGCATATTATGAGCATCCTCTTTCCTCAGAATCCTTCATGGAGGCCTACGGAAGACCTTGCTCCTGTTGTGAATATGGCAATATACCCTTAGTATTTCTCCTGATAGCACCAAAATCATCCTTCAAAAACGTAAATTAGATCACATCACACCTTTGCTCAAAATCCTCCAACGATTTCCCATCTTATTCAGCATAAAATCCAAATTTATTTTTTCGTAAGCACGAAAGCCCTTACACTGCATTACTTCACTACCTCTGAAATTATTGCTCCAGCCTCACTGGCCTTTTTCATTGCTCTTCCTTCCGTATGCAACCCTCTTCTCTAAATTCCTCCAGGACTTTTATCAAATGAGCTTATCAGAGAGTCTTTCTCTCATTTATATAAACCAGTAAACTCCCACCTCATCCCCACACTGTTTTATTTTCCTTCATAGCATTTGTCTCTTTTACTCCTGGAATCATAACTATGAGGAAGCCACCATGTTTTGTCTGTGCCCCGGACAACTGCCTGCCATAGAGTAAGCTCTCCGTGACATAGTTTTAGAATGAATGAACTTACCCATGTTTCTCAGAGGTAACAACTTCTTTTTCTGACTATATAATTAATTATTAAAGCAGCTACACTTGGGTAGTAAGTCCTTATGTAGACATATCACATATGCCTGAAACAAAATAATTAAAAGTTCTGCACCCAGGAAAATAACTCCCACCTAGACTATGGATAATATTCTGAAAGGCTTTATCTGGGACCAGGAGGGGCAACCACAAGAGTGAACAGTTTCTCCGGAAGACAGCCGACCAAAACTGCAGCAGTTGCCAAGGCCGCTGGAGGAGGGCGGAGAAAAGGCGGTAACTGGCAGGCAACGGGCGTAACGGGGCGGGGCTGTCGGAAGGGGAGCCTAGTCGAACTGATTTGTCCCTCTCCGCTCTCCGTCTGAAAACCTTGGCGAAAAGGGTCGTAGACATGGCGGCCATCAGGGTAAGCGAAAACGAACTTGCTTAATTTCTGTGGTTGCCGATAGCATCCCAGTAACTGTAAAAGGGATCCTACTAACTTCTGAAGGAGCCCCGGAGCAAGGGGCGGGGTGGAGGTGGGTTTTGACATAATTACAATCTTTATTGTTTGAAGCGTCAAGACACCTGCCTTTCCCCATTAGAGTTTTATCAGCCTGGGACACTGCTTCCTCAATCCCCGGCGGTTGTCGATTTACACAGTGGCACAGTACAAAACTGGGAAACGGCTGGGTGAAAATGGCTGGCCAGGCGACGAGCCACAGTAGACGTTTTGGTCTTGAGCTGCAATAAAGAGAAAAAAAAAAATCCTGGGCATTTGTCTCGGCGCACAGGGCAAGGCCTCATGACCCTATGGAAGGACTTTGTTGAAACATTTGGGGTGAAACTGACCAGGATAGAGAGGTCCCATAGTCTCTCAGGAATGCGCTGGTTTACAAGTAGTGTTGTTGCTCTCTGTGCTCGAATAACCTGTTTCTTTCGAGTTTTACGCTTGGAAAACGTGCCTTTACTTGGGAATCCGTGTACAGTGAGTGACTCAGCTGGCTGCTTGCTGCAGTTCCCTAAGTAGTGTTTAATAATGGTAGTCTACAGGTATTTACGTAGCGGGTTTTAAGTGTAAAATATTCTGTTAGGCTTGCAGGAGATACAATATGAATAATTCAGTTTCGCTGAAGTTTAAGTCGGCAGCATCTGCAGTTCTGGTTCTCATACTTCATCTGAGTTCTTTCAACAACCTCCTACCTGAACTTGCTGCCTCAAGCCTGGCTCTCATGTAATCCGTTTTCTGTGTTGCCAGAGTACATCTACCAAAATGCAAATTTGATTTTTGCCTCCCCACCCCCCCCATTTAAAAAACTATATGGGCATGTCATCATCTCCCCTCTGGGGTCAGGTCATGCTCTTATGTCTAGAACACCTGATTTTACCTAGACTTTCCAGCCTTATCTCTTGTCACTCAGGAACCCTCCTCCTGTCGATACTGAGCTATTTGCTTGACCCCTCCTTGCTTTTTTATGTGCTCTTTCTCTGGGCCTAAAGTGCCTTTTCCCCTGCTTATCTAGTTGCATTTATAGGTCATTCTTTAATTCAACAGATATTTGTGTACAGCCTCCCCATAGGCAAAACACAAAAATGCCTTGTCTAACAGTGTCCTTGATCTCCCCAGTCTATTTTATTTTATTTTCTATTTTTGAGACGGGGTCTTGCTCTGTCTCCCAGACTTGGCGTGCAGTGGCGCGATCTCAGCTCACTGCAACCTCCCCGCCCCCCGCTCCCCCCCGGGTTCAAGTGATTCCCTGCCTCAGCCTCCTGAGTAGCTGGGACTACAGGCGCGCGCCACCATGCCTGGCTAATTTTTTTATTTTTTAGTAAAGACTGGGTTTCACCATGTTGGTCAAGCAGGTCTCGAACTCCCGACCTCATGATACACCCGCCTGGGCCTCTCAAAGTACTGGGATTACAGGCGTGAGCCACCGCGCCCGGTCCTCGCCAGTCTATTTTAAATAACTCTTGTCTGTGCTCCCAGAGGACTCTGGGCACACTCTTAACCAAGCATTTATTCCACTGCGCATACAGAATACTTACTTGTCTGTTCTAGCTACCTAAACTTTAAGTTCCTTGAAGACAGTAATTATATTTTGTATCTGTAGTACCTGGCACAAATCTGATGTATATTAGGTAGTCAACATGTTCTATATGAATAAAGTGCCAGGCAATGAGGACAAAAGAGATTAAGTGGTGGAGATATAACACATATAACACAAATGACTGTGATTAAGAGTAAGGGGAGTTTCTTACCTCAAGAGAAGTACAAAGTGCTCTGAAGCTCAAAAAGAGAGAGAGCTCACACTTGGTTTGAAGAGAGTAAAGAAACGCTTCATGGAGAAGGTGCACAGGCAGAAGGAATGGTCAGTGGCAAAAAGCAAACCAGAATAGTGTGTTGTCATTGAAACTTAGAGAAGAGAGTTGAACAGGCCTTTGATTTCACCGTTAATAAGTTGCTGCAGTTATCATTTATTAAGTGCTTACTGCAGGCCAGGCACTATGCTAAAACACGTTACATGTGTTAATTCACTAATTCTCAAGACAGCTTTATGTGGTGGGTATTATTACCATTTTACAGATTAAAATTAAGGTTTAGAGGAGTCAGATTATTCAAAACCATGCTAATAAGAGCTGAAGTGAGCTAAAGAGATAGAGTGGTAGAGGAACAACCAAAATTGTAAGGGGTTAAGAAAAGAATAAGGGATGGAGAACTGGCATTCATTTAGCACCTACTTTGGCCAGATGATTTACATATATTATTTTAGTTTAATCCTCTTGATGACCCTAAGAAATGGGTAGTATATCCATTTTACAGATGAAAAAACGGAGGGTTAGAAAAACTGCTTGCTCCAGGCCATACAACCACTAAGTGGAAGAACTAGGTTCAAACAGTATATTTATCCCCAAAGTCTTTCCACTACTCCATGCTTCCTCTGGAAAGGAGTTATACATTACTCTTTGGTGGTGAAAGAAAGGAACGAAATCTTGGAATGAGGGTAGCAAATTCCAGAAAAGGTGTCTTTTAATTTAAAAAAAAACAAAAACAAAAACAAAAAAAAACTGAAAACAAACAGGAGACAGAAGACTTGAGCTACTTTGGAGACAAGGGGAAATGTACCAGGAGGTATCTAGAGGGAAAGGTAATAGTATTTACAGCTATTATGTTATTGAATATTGACTACGTGCTAGGAATTTTGCTAAGCACTTTATGTGGATTCTCTCATTTATGCTTCACATTGGCCCTATG
The DNA here is from genome assembly GCF_007565055.1 of Rhinopithecus roxellana. NCBI lineage: Eukaryota > Metazoa > Chordata > Mammalia > Primates > Cercopithecidae > Rhinopithecus > Rhinopithecus roxellana. Next base: position 141,832,215 of record NC_044555.1, read on the forward strand.
AGTAGGAACTGTTATTAATCACTTTTTGCAGGTAGGGAAACAGAAGCTTAAAAAGGTTGAGTAACTCCAAGGTCATACAGGAGTAAAGTGGTAGAGCTGGATCTGAAATCACATGGTTTAAGTCCTGAACCTGGACTCTTAACCATACTTTGTAAGAAAGTGGTAAAATCAAGAGAACAAGTGGAGGGATTAACCTTGGCAAAGAGGAGACACACTTTGCTTCAAAGGCCAGAGTTGGTCAAGATAGAAGGTGAAGATACAAAGTGATTTTGAAGAACGAAGGAGGTCAAGGAGGGAGCTCACATTGGAGGTCTGTATCTTCTGGGTATAAGGTCATCTGCTGAGAGAGTAAAATGTGCCTTTAGGAGTTTAAGAATAGGATAGGCTTGGAAAAGGTGTTGTAGGAATTCAGTAAAGTATCAGTAGATATTGAATAAAATATTAATAATTGCTGAGAAGTGAGGGCCCGGCTAATGTTGGCTCTAGTAGTGACTTTCTCCAGCAGTGCTCACAGCATAGGGGAAGAGGAGACAGTGGGTTGCTCCAGTGCTGAGTGTTGTCAAGGTGAGAATGTTAGAAGATCTAGGGAATTTATCCAAATAATAGTCATCTACTCTGGATAAGGAGACAAACAAAGAAGACTGAAGTGATGGACTAGGGTACTAGAAGATTTATGGCCATAGTGAGAAAGAAGATCTAGTTCAAAAAGAGTAGGAGAGTTGAAAGAGCATTCTATTTTAATGAGGGAAATTTCAAGCATTTAGGATCTCGAAGGTGAAACAATTTCTAATAATTGCAAGGTAGGGTAATTGCGTTAGAAATGGCTGAGATTTGTGGAGATCATGGTGCTTGAGAAGCAAGGACTATGCTGATCTCTCAGGTCTTCTGGAATCAGGGGGAATTGCTGGGGGTCTGGCCTTCAATTAAGTGGATTGGGAGGAATGTATAATAGTAGTGTCAAGTAAAAGCCAAGTTTCATTTAATGCCAGAGGTTGAGAGTGAGTGTGAGAACAATTTGGGTATTGGCAGATAATTTGTTTGTAATAGAATACTTAAAATCAAAATTTGTCTATGATTTATTGAGGACTTACTGTGTATCAGGTACTGTGCTAAGCTGTTGATACACATTATTCCATTTAATTCTCACTAAACGTCTTCTAAGGTAGGTAACTTTACCTGTAAGAACTGAAGTAGATCAGTAAGGAAATCGAAACTGTAATGATAGGAGGTTGTACTCAGAAAAAAACTTGCTGAATTTATGATTTTAGCTATTAAGAAGTTCTAGGGAATGGTAAATTCAAGATGTACCCAGGGAATAGGTAGCTATAAGACCCTCTGGGTTTATGTATTTTTTTTTCTTTTTTTCCCCAGCTTTATTGAGGTATAACTGACAAATAAAATTGTTTGATTTTAAGGTGTACAGTGTGATGATTTGATATACATATATTTTGTGGAAAGATTACCAGAATCAAATTAGTTTATATGTATCACTTCCTATGCTGTGTATTGTATCCCTTGAACTTACCTATCTTATCATTGAAAGTTTGTGCCCTTTGGCCAACCTCCCAACCTCTCCCCTTTCCTTCACCTTTGCCCCTGGTAACCGCCATTCTATTCTCTAGTTCAGTAAGTTCAACTTCTTAAGATTCCTAGTACAGATAAAATCATACAGAGTTTGTCTTTCTTTGTCTGACTTACTTTACTTAGCATAATACCCTTGAGGGTTATCCATGTTGTTGCAAATGACAGGATTTCTTTCTTTTTTTATGGTTGAATAATAACCCGGGGTGTGTGTGTGTGTGTGTGTGTGTGTGTGTGTGTGTATGTATACACCACAATTTCTTCATCCATTGATCTGTTGGCAGACACTTGTTAGACACTTAGGTTGTTTTCATGTTTTGGCTATTGTGAATAATCCTGCAATGAACATGGGAGTGCAGATATCTTTGCAATTGCTGATTTCATTTGCTTTGGTTGTACACCTACTTTGGCTATTCAGAGTCTTTTGTGATTCCATACAAATTTTGCAATTGTTTATTTTTTCTGTGTCTGTGAAAAATGCCATTAGAATTGAATCTGTGGATTGCTTTGGGTAGTATGGATATTTTAACAACATTCATTCTTCCAATTCATGAACATAGGATATCTTGCCATTTGTATCTTCATTTTTGTTCATTATGGTTTGATAGTTTTCAATATACAGCTCTTTCACCTCTTGGGCTAAGTTTATTCTTAAGTGTTTTATTCTTTCTGATGTTTTAAACGGCATTGCTTTCTTTCTTTCTTTTTTGGGTAGATCATCTTCAATAGTATATAGAAATATAACTGCTTTTTTGTATGTTGACTTTGTGTGCTGCAGTTCCCTGAGTTTATTTATTAGTTCTAACAACTTTTTGGTGGCATGTTTAAGATCTTCTATGTATAATATCTTGTAATCTGCGAAAAGAGACAATTCTACTTCTTCTTTTCCAATTTGTATGCCTTTCATTTCTTTCTCTTGCCTAATTGATTTGCTAGAACTTCCAGTGCTATGTTAAATAGAAGTGGCAAGAGTCTTGTTCCTGATCTTAGAGGAAATGCTTTTAACTTTTCACCATTGGGTATATTAGTTGTGGCCTTATCATATATGGCTTTTATTATGTTGCGGTACATACCTTGTATAATTAATTTGTTGAGAGTTTTTATCACAAAAGGATATTGAAGTTTGTCAAATGCTTTTTCCGCATTCGTTAAAATGATCGTGTTGTTTTTGTCTTTCATTCTATTAATGTGGTGTATCATGTTTATTGATTTGGATATGTTGAACTGTCCTTGCATCTCTGGGATAAATCTTACTGATCATGGTGAATGAGCCTTTTATTTATTTATTGACTTCTTTGTTCAACTTCTATTTTAGGTTCAGGTGTACATGTGAAGGTTCGTTACACAGGTAAACTCGTATCATGGGCATTTATTGTGCAAATTATTTCATCACCCAGCTATTAAGCTCATTACCCAAAAGTTATCTTTTCTGCTCCCCTCCTTGCTCCCACCCACTACCCTCAAAGAGACCCCAGTGTCTGTGGTTTCTTTGTGTTTGTAAGTTCTCATCATTTAGCTCCCACTTATAAGTGAGAACATGTAGTATTTGGTTTTCTGTTCCTGCGTTTACTTGCTAAGGATAATAGCCTACAGCTCCATCCATATTCGTGCGAAAGACATGATCTCATTCCTTTTTACGGCTGCATAGTATTCCATGGTGTATATGTACCAATTTTTTTTAATCCAATCTGTTATTGGTGAACATTTGGGTTGATTCCGTATCTTTGCTATTGTGAATAGTGCTGTCAAGCTACCCTTCTAAGTGGTTGTACCATTTTGCATTCCTACTAGCAATGAATGAGACTCCCTGTTGCTCCATGTTCTCCCCAGCATTTACCATCATCAATGTTTCGGATTTTCACCCTGCTAGTAGGTATGTAGTGGTATCTTATTGTTGTTTTAATTTGTAATTCTCCGGTGACATGATGTTAAGCATCTTTTCATATGCTTATTTGCCATCTGTGTATCTTTGATGAAGTATCTTTTGAGATATTTTGCCCATTTTAAAACATTTTAATAGTTTTTCAGGAACAGGTGGTTTTAGGTTAAATGGATGAGTTCTTTAGTAGTGATTTCTGAGATTTTGGTGCACCTGTCACCTGAGCAGTTTACACTGTCTCCAATGTGCAGTATTTTGTCCCTTACCCCTCCCAGTGTTCCCAAGTCCCCAATGTGCATTGTCTTATTTTTATGCCTTTGAATTCTCATAGCTTAGCCCCCACTTATTAGTAAAAACATATGATAGTTGGTTTTCAGTACCTGAGTTACTTCACTTGGGATAATGTTCTCCAACTTCATCTGGTTTGCTGCAAATACTATTATTTTGTTCCTTTTTATGTCTGAATAGTATTCCATGTTGTATATATACCACATTTTCTTGATCCACTCATTGGTTGATGGGCATTTAGGTTGGTTACATATTTTCACAATTGCAAATTGTGCTGCTGTAAACATGCATGTGCAAGTGACTTTTTTATATAATGACTTTTTTTCTGTGGGTAAATACCCAGTAGTGGGATTGCTGGATCGAATAGTAGTTCTACTTTCAGTTCTTTAAGGAATCTCCATACTGTTTTCCATAGTGGTTGTACTAGCTTACATTCCCACCAGCAGTGTAAAAGTGTTCCCTTTTCACCACATCCACACCAACATCTGTTATTTTTTGATTTTTAATTATGGCCATTCTTGCAGGAGTAAGATGGTATCGCATTGTGGTTTTAATTTCCATTTCTCTGATAATTAGTGATGTTAAGCATTTTTTCATGTTTGTTGGACATTTGCATATTGTGAGAATTGTCTCTTCATGGTCTTTGCCTACTTTCTGATGCAATTATTTGTTCTTTTTCTTGCTGATTTGTTTGAGTTTCTTGTAGATACTGGGTATTAGTCCTTTGTCAGATGCATAGTTTGTGAGTATTTTCTCCCACTCTGTCGGTTGTCTGTTTTCTCTGCTATTTTGTTTGCTGTGTAGAAGCCTTTTAGTTTAAATTAGGTCCCATCTATTTATTTTTGTTTTTATTGCATTTGCTTTTGGGTTCTTGGTCATGAACTACTCTTTGCCTAAGCCAATGGCTAGAAGAGTTTTTCTGATGTTATCTTCTGGAATTTTCATGGTTTCAGGTCTTAGATTTAAGTCTTTGATCCATCTTGAGTTGATTTTTGTATGAGGTGAGAGATGAGGATTCAGTTTCATTCTTCTACATGTGGCTTGCCAGTTATTCCAACATGATTTGTTGAACAGGGTGTGTGTGCTTTTCCCATTCTGTTTTTATTTGCTTTATCTAAGATCAATTGGCTGTAAGTATTTGGCTTTATTTCTTGGTTCTCTACTATGTTCCATTGGTCTACGTGCCTACTTTTATACCAAAACTATGTTTTGGTAACTGTAGCCTAGTTTGCAGTATAGTTTGAAGTTGGGTAATATGATGCCTTCAGATTTGTTCTTCTTGCTTAGTATTACTTTAGCTACGTGGGCTCTTTTTTGGTTCCATATGAATTTAAGGATTGTTTTCTTCTAGTTCTGTGGAGAACGATGATGATATTTTGATGTGAATTGTATTGAATCCGTAGATCACTTTTGGCAGTATGGTCATTTTGACAATATTGATTGTACCCATCCATGAGCATGGGACATGTTTCTATTTGTTTGTGTCATCCATAATTTCTTTCAGCAGTGTTTTGTAGTTTTCTTGTAGAGATCTTCCACCTCCTGAGGTTTTTTTGTTTGTTTATTTTTTGTTTCTGTTTTGTAGCTGTCGTAAAAGGGATTGAATTATTGATTTGATTCTCAGCTTGGTCATTGTTGGTGTATAGCAGTCCTACTGATTTGTGTACATTGATTTTTGTATCCTGAGACTTTACTGAATTATTTGTTAGATCTAGGAGCTTTTTGGATGAGTTCTTAGAATTTTCTAGGTATACTGTCCTATCATTGGTGAACAACACCGGTTTGACTTCCTCTTTTCCGATTTGATTGTCCTTTATTTCTTTCTTTTGTCTGATTTCTTTGGCTAAGACTTCCAATATCATGTTGAATAGAAGTGGTGAAAGTGATTATCCTTGTCTTGTTTCAGTTCTCATTGGGAATGCTTTCAATTTTTCCCCATTTAGTATGATATTGGCTGTGGGCTTGTCATAAATGGCTTTTATTACCTTGAGGTCTGTCCCTTCTATGCCAATTTTGCAGAAGGTTTTTGTCACTAAGGGAGCCAGGATTTTTTTTAAATGCTTTTTCTGCTTCTATTGAGATGATCTTATGATTTTTAGTTTTAATTCAGTTTATGTGATATATCACATTTACTGACTTGTGTATGTTAAACCATCCCTACATCCCTGGTATGAAACCCACTTGCTTGTAATGTATTATCTTTTTGATATGCTGTTGGGATTCAGTTAGCTAGTATTTTGTTGAGGATTTTTGCATCTGTGTTCATCAGGGATATTGGTCTGTAGTTTTCTTTTATTTTTTGTTATGTCCTTTCCTGGTTTTGGTATTTGGATGATACTGGCTTCATAGAGTGATATAGGGAGGACTCCCTCTTTCTTTCTTTCTTTCTTTCTTTTTTTTTTTTTTTGTAATAGTTTCAGTAGGATTGGTACCAATTCCTCTTTGAGTGTCTGATACAGTTTAGCTGTGAATCTATCTGGTCCTGGAATCTGTTTTTGTTGGCAATTTGTAAATTACTGTTTCGATTTCGCTATTGGTCTGTTCAGTTTCTACTTCTTCCTTATTTAATCTAGGAGGGTTGTATATTTCCAGGAATGTATCCATCTCTTCTAGGTTTTCTAGTTTGTGTGCACAAAGGTATTCATAGTAGCCTTCAATGATCTTTTGCATTTCTGTGGTGTCAGTTGTAATATCTCTCTTTTCATTTCTACTTGAGCTGATTTGGATATTCTCTCTTCTTTTCTTTCATTTAATCTCTCTAATGATCAATCAGTTTTCTTAATCTTTTCAAATAAACAGATCTTTGTTTTATTTATCTCTTGCATTTTTTTTGTTTCAATTTTATTTAGTCCTGCTCTGATTTTGTTATTTCTTTTCTTCTAGCTTTAGGTTTAGTTTGACCTTGTTTCTCCAGTTCCTAGAGGTGTGATATTTGATTGTCAATATTTGGGCTCTTTCACACTTCTTGATGTAGGCATTTAATGCCATGAACTTTCCTCTTTGCACTATTTTTGCTGTATCCTAGAGGTTTTGATAAGTTGTGTTACTATTATTCAGGTCAAAGACTTTTTAAATTTCCATCTTGATTTCATTGTTGGCCCAAAGATCATTCAATAGGAGATTATTTAATTTACATGTATTTGTATAGTTTTGAGGGTTCCCTTTGGAGTTGATTTCAGTTTTATTCTACAGTGGTCTGAAAGGATGCTTAATATGATTTTGATTTTCTTAAATTTATTCAGAAGTGTTTTTTGGCCTATCATGTGGTCTGTCTTGGAGAATGTTCAATGTCCTGATGAAAAGAGTGCATATTCTGCAGTTTTGGGGTAGTAAGTTCTATAAATATCTAAGTCCATTTGTTCTAGGATGTAGTTTAAATCCACTGGTTCTTTGTTGACTTTCTGTCTTGATGACCTGTCTAGTGCTGTCAGTGGAGTATTGAAGTCCCCTACTATTATTATGTTGCTGTCTGTCTCATTTCTTAGGTCTAGTAGTAATTGTTTTATGAATTATGGAGCTCCTGTGTTAGGTACATATATGTTTAGGACTGTGATATTTTCCTGTTGGTGTAGTCCTCTTATCACTATATAATATCCCTCTTTGTCTTTTTAAACTGTTGTTACTTTAAAGTAGCTACTCCTGCTCACTTTTGATGTCCGTTTGCATGGACTATCTTTTTCCACCACTTTACCTTAAGTATATGTGAGTCCTTATGTGTTAAGTGAGTCTCAGCAATTACTTGGTTGGTGGATTATTATTCATTCTGCCATTCTTTATCTTTTAAGTGGAGCATTTAGGCCATTTGCTATCAGTGTTAGTATTGAGATATGAGGTACTGTTCTATTTGTCATGCTGGTTGTTGCCTGAATACCTTTTTTTAAATTGTGTTATTGTTTTATAGGTCTTGTGAGATTAATGCTTTTAGTTGATTGTATTTTGGGTGTATTTCCAGGTTTTCTTTCAAGATTTAGAACTGCTTTTAGCAGTTCTTATAGTGCTGGCTTGATAGTGGCGAATTCTCAGTTTTTTTTTTTTTTTGTCTGAAAATAACTTTATCTCTCATTTATGAAGTTTAGGTTTGCTGGAAACAAAATTACTGGCTGACAATTATTTTATTTAAGGAGGTTAAAGATAGGACCCCAATTCTTCTGACTGTAAAGTTTCTGCTAGGAAATTTGCTGCTAGTCTGATAGGTTTTTCTTTATAGTTTACCTGATGCTTTTGTCTCACGGCTCTTAAGATTTTTTCCTTCGCCTTGAGTTTAGATAACCTAATGACTGTGTGTCTAGGTGATTATCTTTTTTGTGATGAATTTCCCAGAAGTTCTTTGAGCTTCTTATAGTTGGATGTCTAGATCTCTAGCAAGACCAGGAAATTTTTTTCTCAATTATTCCTTCAAATGAGTTTTCCTAACTTTTGGATTTCTCTTCTTCCTCAGGAAGACCAGTTATTCTTAGATTTGGCCATTTAACATAATCCTCAGTTTACTGGAAGCTTTGTTCATTTTTTTAGATTATTTTATCCTTGTCTTTTTCTGATTGGGTTAATTTGAAAACCTTGTCTTCGAGCTCTGAAATTCTTTCTTCTACTGGTTCTAGTCTATTTTTGAAAATTTCCACTGCATTTTGTTTTTCACTAAGCGTGTCTTTTATTTCCAGAAGTTGTGATTGGTTTTTCTTTATGATACCTATTTCTATGGAAAACGTTTCATTCATATCCTGTATTTTTTTAAAAAAGTTTTCTAAGGTCTTTTTCACCTTTCTGTGGTATCTCCTTGAGTAGTTTCATAATCAGCCTTCTAAATTCTTTATCTGGCAATTCAGAGATTTCTTTTTGGTTTGGATCCACTGCTGGGGAGCTGGTGTGATTATTTGGGGGTGTTATAGAACCCTATATTGTCATTACCAGAGTTACTTTTCTGGTTTCTTCTCATTTATGTAGACTGTTTCTTAAAATTGTTCTTGAATCTTTTTTTGATTGGACTTCTTTTTTATTTTAAATTTCTTCTTTTCCTTCTTAAGTATCAGACTTTAATATTTATTTATTTATGAGATGGAGTTTCACTCTTGTGGCCCAGGCTGGAGTGCAATGGCATGGTCTGTGCTTACTACAACCTCTGCCTCCTGGGTTTAAGTGATTCTCCTGCCTCAGCCTCCTGAGTAGCTGGGGTTATAGGTGTGTGTCACCAAGCACAGCTAATTTTGTATTTTTATTAGAGATGGGGTTTTGCCATGTTGGCCAGGCTGGTCTCAAACTCCTGACCTTCTTTTTGCTTGTAGGGATGAAGACTGTGTATGAGATATTTAGTTATAAAAAGAGCCTTTGTGTGCTGGCTTTCCCTGATGCTGGTTGTAGTAGTTATATTTGTGGTGTGTGGGTGAGTTCACTGTCTCCTATGGAGTTGGAATGGCAGGGATCTTTTGAAGGTTATCTCCTTCTCTCATGGCATACAATTTATTTATTTACTTAATTTTTTCCATTGTTTTATTTACTAAATTGATGATTCAGTCTTCAGTCCAGTAGGGAAAGTATCCCTGGATAGTCACCAGTTGTGGCTAAGATAGGGTTGGTGCAAAGGTAATTGAGGTTTTTCCCATCAACGGCAAAAACCTCAATTACTTTTGTACCAACCTAATAATGCCCAACTGTGGGCCAAGGTCCCAACCTTGATGAGGGTTGCTGGGGGAGCTCTCAGTGAAATCTGCTGAGGTTTTATCAGGGTGAAGAGTGAGAGCTACCTCAGCCCCCCTGCCAGATCAGCAGGAAAGTTATTCACCTCATAGCTTCACTCCTGTCTTTGTGTTTCAGCTACTTGGGTTATACAGACACATCTTTTAATGTATAGGAATGTTGATCTTCCAGGTAGGGAGGAATTGTGACTCTGCCTCTCTGCTGGCCTGAACCTGGAGTATGCTCCTGTTATGGGGATACACTCACCCTGGATTGTTCCAGCAAGGCTGTCTATACATTCTTCTAGGCTGCATTCCTGTGGGGGAAGCCCACTGTGTCTTCAGTGGAGTGCTGGCGAGGAACAAGGTCCCCTTCTCCAAGACCTTTTATGATCACAGAAGCTGCCTGCCTGTTGGGGTATAGGTCTAGACTTTCCCTACTGTACCCAGCATTGCAATTGTGTCTCTGTTGTGAGAAACTACCCACTAGCATAAAGATCTAGAACTCAAGTCCTGCTGTTCAGATTCTTTTATCCCATGGGGTGATTGCCTGACGTGGTGCTCTCCCCCTTCTTAGGAGCAGGGTTATTCTGTCATGAGTTGCTGTAATGGCATGAGATAATTGCCCTCCAGTCAGGAGGTAACACATTCAAGATAACACCAGCTGTGGTAGCAGTAGTGGGATATAAGCTTGCCCTCAGTTGGCAGAGGAAGTATTCTGTTTTCTCAGGTAATGGGCAGGGCCATAAAGCTCCCAAGAGTTCATGTCTTTTGTATTTGGTTACCAGGCAGGTTGGAAAATACCACCACGTGGGGGCAGGGTATTAGGTGGATCTGAGCTTAGTCTCTTCTTGCATGGGGCTTGCAAAGGTTCCGTGGAGGTTGCGCGGGGTGGTTCTCAGGCCAGTGGGGTTATGTTCGAGGGGATTATGGCTGCCTCTGCTGTGCAGTATAGTTCTCCAGGGATTTAGGGTATAGCCATTAGTGAAAGGACTCACTCAGCTCCCATGCATTTGGCGAGGCCGATCTTGATTCTGCAGTGCCCTACTAACAGTTTAGATCCAGGCAGCCTGTGCGCAGAGCTCAGACCTGCCCCGGGCCATAAGTTTCCTTGCTAAGAATGCAAGCACAGCTTTCAGGCCCTCATCTCTCTTTGTGCTCACAATGTTGATGGTTCCTATGCTCATATTTGCAGCAGTTCCCATTCACCCCCTATATTCTGCTCAAGAATGTTTGTGCCCAGTCAAAATTATTACAAAATTCAGTTGGAAACTTCTTTCACCCTTTGACCCCTCCCTAATTCTGCTGGCTGTCTTCCCTGAAGGCCCCTGTGAGATCTTAGCAGTTAGGGATGGCTTCCCTGGGCTTGAGCTGGAGACTCTGAGTGCCTACAAGGTCCTTCCCCACTGCTGCTTTTACCTTTATATTTCATACGGCTCCTGAAATCTGTTCCAGCTCTAGGCAGGGTTAAATCCTTCTCCCATGATCTGAATTTTTAGATTCCCCAGTGGAATATGTGTTTGGAGGCAGGTTTTCACCCTCTCTCACTTTGGAAACTCACCCATCTCATGGAATTTGCAGCAGCGCTCTGCTACCATCAAAGGATCTGTGAATTCTTTTGGTTTTCCTGGTATGTTCCTGCAGTGGTTCTTGGAACAAAAGTTCGTGGTATGAGTCTCCACACACTGTTCTGTCTGTTCAAGTGGGAGATGCATGTTAGCCCTGCTTCCTGTTTGCTATTTTCCTCCCATCCATAAATGAGTCTTTTAATGTGCTGTTGAATTTAGTTTTTACTAGTATTTTGTTGAGGACTTTAGCATCTATGTTGTATTAGACCATTTTTGCATTGCTATAAAGGAATACCTGAGACTAACTACTTTGTGAAAAGAGGTTTTATTTTTGGCTTATAGTACTTCAGGCTGTACAGGAAGCATGGTGCTGACATGTTTCTGGTGAGGGCCTCAGGAAGCTAACTATCATGCCAGAAGGCAATGAGGAACCAGCATGTCATATGGTGAGAGTGGGAGCAAGAAAGCAAGTGGGGAGGTGCCACAAAATTTTAAACAACCAGATCTTGCAAAAACTCACTCACTATTATGAGGATAGCACCAGGTTATTTATGAGGGACTGCTCCCATGATCCAGTAACCTCCCACTAGGCCCCAACTTCAAATTTGAGATGACATTTCAACATGAGATTTGGAGGGGACAAACATCCAAATGTGATCAGTGATTCAGTTGATAGTGTCCTGTAAGTTCTTTGGGTTTTCTTCACTATTTTTCATTTTTTTAAAAATCTTCTCAGTGGATCATTTCATAAGGTCTGCCTTCAAGTTTGCAGATTCTTTCTTCTATTTGATCATGTCTCCTGTTTGAAGCTCTCTTTTACATTTGTATTTCATTCATTATATTCTTCAGTTCTAAAATTTTTGTTGGTTCTTTTTGATAATTTCTGTTTCTTTGTTGATCTTGTTTTGTTTATTACTTTCCTGAGTTCATTGAGCTGTATGTGTTCTCTTGTATCTCACTTATCTTCTTTAAAATAATTATTTTTAATTGTTTTTCGGGTAACATAGATCTCTGTTTCTTTGAGATCACTTACTGCATAGTTAGTGTGTTTCTTTAGTGGTATCATATTTCCTTGATGTTTTCCTTTTTCTGGCAGCCTTATGTTTATATGTGTGCAGTCTGTGGTGGCTATAGTGGCTAGGGCTCTTATGGTCCTTGGTAGTGGTGGCTGCTGGGTTCCTCTTGCATTCCTTTTCTCTCATGGGGGGATATTCTAGCCAAGGTTATTCCTCTTGGCACTGGTTGTGGCATGCTGGCATTCACACAACTGTAGCTGTGGTGATGCTGGGATTGGGGCAGGTGCATGATCAGTGGCTGCTATGGTTTGAACGTGGGTGTTCCCTTCAAATTTATATGTTGGAAACTAATACTGTATGTGACAGTTTTAATAAGTAGGCCCTATCTGAAAGATATTAAGTTATGAGGGCTCTGCCCTCACAAATGGGACTAATGCCCCCATAACAGAGATTGAAGGGTAAGATTGACTTATTCCTTCTGCCATGTAAGGATGCTGGAAGAAGTTACCATCTTTGAAGCACAGATCAAGCCCTGATTAGAGACTATATCTTCTGTTGCCTTGATATGTGACTTTCCAGCCTCCAGAACTGTAAGCAATGCATTTCTATAATTTATAAATAATCCAGCTTAAGGCATTTTGTTATAGAAGTCCAAAGAGGCTAAGACAGTGATGGTGGTGCCAGTACTTAGGGCACAGGTATTTGGAGTAGCAACAGATCTGAGGATCTGTGGTTAGGTGTGCACAGAACTTCTGTGGCATCTGGGAACTGGAGCACAGACATACTTGCTGGGATAGTGGTGCCAGTGATTAAGACATGGTCTTGTGCATATCATCTACAGAGTTTACAGTGGGTCTCTAGGACATTCCCCAATGACTTGACCTCATGGGGAAGGGATATAACAGCAACACAGATCCAGCAATGACAGGACCAAGAAGAGGCCTGGGTTGTGGGTCTGTGATGCAGCAGTGGGTAGTATGGCCCAAGGGATGGCTGGTTGTAGCCACAACTCAGGCCCCAGGGAGTGGAGCAAACAGCAGTGATATCTGTGACTTAAGCTCCAGAGTGTAGAGTCTAGAGCAGTGGCAGCATAACCCCAGGGATGGTTAATCAAAGCCCTGGCTCAAGACCCAGGGGCTAGGGCACAGAGTAGCGGGAGTGCAGCCTCAGTAAGGGCATGTGAAAGCCCTCATTCAGGACCTGTGGGTGGGTGCTGAACAGAGGCAGTGTCAGCAAGATTGGTGATGATGATATGATTGGTCAAAACCCTGACTCAGAGACAAGCATCAGCAAAATGGCAGAATAGGATGCTCCAGCACTCTTTCCCTTGCAGAAACATCAATTCGAAGATCCCTCCATATATGAAATGACCTTTATAGGAGCTAAGGAAACCAAGTGAGAAATTACAGCTCCCGGGTGTAGCACAGAATTATGAAAAGATGCATTTATGAGGGCAGGAGAGATGGTCAGTTTTACATTGCCCATGTCACCCCTCCCCCAACACCAGGCAGTGTAGCGTGAAGAGAAAAGGGGGCAATGGACACCAGACTTTGCCTTGGACACCAGCAATAGATTTGTCTTAGTAAAACACAATGCAGGGTAGGCCTCCACAGCTCTAGACTCCAGGTCAGTATCTATGGACTAAGCCTCTAAGCCCACCTGTTCCAGCAACCAGGCTGCATCCTACAGCCTCAGGCTCCAGACCCATGCAGCAGACTTGGTCTCCAGGCTTCTTTACTGTCAGGACAACCTCAGGATCCTCAGGTTCTGGACTGTCCTCAATGTTCAGCTGACCTCAGTGGTCCTAAGCTCTCGGCTATCCCCAGCACCAGGCTGGCTCTTGCAGCCTTAGTCATCAGGCTGGCATGTGTGGATACAGGTTCCACGTCTGCTCAGTACCAGGCTAGCCCCTTTACCCCAGGTTCAAGTTAATACCTGCAGATACAGTCTGAAAGCCCACCCTGGTATCAGGCAGAAGCCTCTAGCCCCAGGCTCCAGGCCTCCCTAGTGCTAGGCCAACACCAGCAGCTCCAGGCTCTAGACTATCCCCAGTCTCAGACAGGTCCTTGCAGTTTTAGGCTCCAGAGCCACCCCAGGGCAAGGTCACCCCTAGTGATACTAGCATCAGGATCGTCCCCAGGAATGGGCCAGTTCTCATGGCCATAGGCTTGAGGTCCACTCCTGTGCTGGATTAGCACCCTTAGCCTCTGACACTAGGCAGGAACTCAGAGACACAGGCTCTAGGCCTGCCCGATGTTAGGCCAGTCCCTGTGGCCCCATGCCCCAGCAGACCTAGAGTACATGCCTGTCCCAGTAGACACTGCTAGTGGATTGGTCTCCATGGACTCAGGCTCCAGGACCACCCATGTATACCCAGGACCCAGGCTGGCCCCAGAACCAAGGCCAGTCCTTGCAGACTTAGCCTCTAGACAAGCACCTATATACTCAGCCTCCAGCCAGCACCAGTAGATACAAGCTCCAGGCCTGTCTCCAGAGCCCTAGGATCCTGGCCATTTCTAGTGGCTCCAGGTACCAGGCCAGTGCCATAATCCTAGGCTTCATACCAGCCCCTACAGAACCGAGCTCCATGCTGGCCCCAGGCTCTAGAGAACCCAGAGTTCAGGCCTGCTTCAGCAGATCCAGGGTCCATTCTCACCCCAATACTGGGACAGACCCTATAGACTGAGGTACTAAGACAACCCAGACCCAGGTTCCAGGCCCATCCCAGTGGTCCCAGGTGCCAAGCCTCTCTCGGTGCCAGGCCAGTTCCTGTGGATTCAGGCTCCAGGTCCCAAGTATAAAACCTAATGTTATACCTCAAGAAGCTAGGAAGAAACAAAACAAAACAAACAAACAAAAAATAAGCCCAAAGTTAGCATAAAGAAGGAAATAATAAAGATCAGAACACAAATAAATGAAATAGAAACCAGAAAAACAATATAAAAGATCAGTGAAACTAAGAGTTGGTTTTTGTGAAAAGGTAACATTGATAAACCTTTAGCTAGACTCAGTTCTAAAAAAGAGAGAAGACAAATCAGAAATGAAAGAGGAGATATTACAAATGATACCACAGAAATACTAAAAATCATGAGACTACTGTGAACAATTATATGCCAACAAACTGGATAACCTAGAAAAAATTGGCAAATTGCTAGACACATACAACTTATCAAGACTGAATTATAAAGAAATAGAAAATCCGAACAGAGTGCTAATGAATAAGGAGATTGAGTCACTAGTAAAAAGTCTATCTAAGAAAAGCTGGGGACATGATGGCTTCACTGCTGAATTCTACCAAACATTTAAAGAAGGAATAATACCAGTCCTCAAACTCTTCAAAAACTGAGCAACAGGCATTAGTTTCAAATGCATTTTATAAGGCCAGCATTACCGTGATACAAAAGCCGGACAAGGACACAACAAGAAAAGAAAATTACAGGTCAGTATTCCTGATGAACTTAGATGCAAAAGTCTTCAACAAAATACTAGCAAACTGAACTCAACAGCACATTAAAATAATCATTTACCCTGGTCAGTGGGATTTATCCAAGGGATGGAAGGATGGTTCAAAATATCCAGATCAATAAATGTGACATATGGCATTAACAAAAGGAAGGACGAAGCCATATGATCATGTCAATAGATGCAGAAAAGGCATTTGACAAAATTCAACATCCTTTCATGATAGAAACTTCAAGAAATTGGTTATACAAGGAATGCACCTAAACATGGTAAAGGCCATATATGAGAATCCTACATTTGACATCATACTCAATGGTGAAAAGCTGAAAGCTTTTCCTCTAAGACCAAGCACAAGACAAGGATGCCCACTCTTGCCATTTCTATTTAACATAGTACTGGAAGTCCTACCCAGAGCAATTAGGCAAGAGAAAGAAATGAAAGGTATCTCAATTGAGAAGGAAAAAGTTAATTTGTCCTTATGCTATAATCTCAATGTTTTTTCCCCCAAACCTCATATTGAAATTTGTTTCCCAGTGTTAGAGGTGGGTCCTCATGGTAAATGTTTGGGTCACAGGGCCAGATCCCCCATGAATGGTTTGGTGCAGTCCTTACTATAATAAGTGAATTCGTGCTCCATTATTTCCTGCAAGAGCTGGTGGTTACAAAGAGCCTGGCACCTCCACTCTCTCTCTTGCTTCCTCTCTTGCTATGTATCTAGCCTTTTAGCCAGCTGAATCGTGAGCCAAATAAACCTTTTTTCTTTACAAATTACCCAGTCTCAGATATTCCTTCATAACAACACAGAAAGACTAAGACTCTGTTTGAAACAACATGATCCTTGTATACAGAAAACCCTAAAGACTACAGAAAAATCTTTTAAAAGTAATAAATGAATTTACTAAAGTTGCAGAATACAAAATCAGCATACAAAATCAGTGTTTCTATACAGTAACAGTGAACTATCCAAAAAATAAATCAAGAAAATTATTTCATTTAAATTAGCTACTATAAAAAATACTTAGAAATAAATTTAGCCAAGTAAATGAGAGATCTGTACACTGAAAACTTTAAAACACTGATGAAATAGAAGACAGAAGCAAACTGAAAGCTATCCCCTGGTTATGAATTGAGAGAATTCATATTATTAAAATGTCCATGCTACCCAAAACAGTCTACATATTCAGTGCAATCCCTATCAAAATTTCAATGACACTTTCCCCAGAAACAGAAAAACAATCCTAAAATCCATATGCAACCAGAAGAGACTCCGAACAGCCAGAACAATATTGGCAAAAAGAAGAAAGCCAGAGGTATCACATTGCATGATTTGAAAATCTATTCCAATGCTATAGTAATAAAAAAGCTTGGCACTGACATAAATACATACACACAGATTAAGGGAATAGAGTGGAGTCTAGAGTAACTCCACCAGACAAAATAGCTTTCAAGACAAAAGTATAAAAAGAAAGAGAATATCACTGCATCCATCTGGATTTTCTCTAAGACAATTTCTATTGGGTCAAAACTTCCTGTTTATTTGCATGTTTTATATTTTTGTGTTGTAAATGGGACATTTTAGATAATATATTGTAGCAACTCTGGTTTCCAACAACACGCTTCATCCCACCCCAGGCTTCTTGTTATTGTCGTTTGTTCACTTGTTTAGTGACTTTCTTGGACTTACTCTGTGATGTCTATTTGTAACATGGTATGAAGTCTCAGATATCCCTGCCTAGATACTTCTTTTCTGTTTTTATATTTAGGCCTAGATTTCTAGGGATTGCCTCTGTGTCAGCATGCTAAGTGATCTGTGGTTAGCCAGAGGTTGTGATTAAGCATTTTAAACCAGCAAGGTGTTTACCCTTTACTGTTGATTCTGTTTGTGGCTTGGAGAGTGCTTTCACAGTCCAAGGAGCTTGAGGTTGCCTCATATTCAGCCAAAGACCAGATAATCATTATTTTCCTCTTCAGGCATTCCTCGGAGTATGCAGCCTTGGGTATGTGCCTAGTATTCTGGGCCACTAGCGATGACTGGTATTTGTGGAATTCTCTTTGTCTCTTTTTCTGATCTCCCCAATAATGGCTCTTGGCTTCTATTTATATCATACCAAACTTTTAGTCTCCACTGATTGCTGTTAGTTCTGTTGTTTTTGATTACCATACGGAGCATAAATTGCCCCGCAGTTTGATCCAGATAAAAGTCTAGTTGCTTGGCAAAGTTAGGGTGTTGCCAGTTTTCACGCTTGATCCAGTTTTCCCCTGGGAAGAACCCCTGCCAAATCTAACTGGGATACCACTTTTGCACCATAAAGTTGGGAGATATGCAAGATTCCACAGGGCTGTTTTGACTCCTAGACCAGCTCTTCAGTCACACAGAGCTATGAGGGACTAGGGGACTGGACTTTTCACCAGCAGCCGTCCTTTCTGAATCCTTCCTATGGGACAGAAGCTTTGGTTGAGAAAGCAGCATATTTCCTAGTTTTCACCATCTGCCAAATTCACCTGGAATATCTCTTTTAGCTCAGGGAATTGGGAAAGATGGTAGTTGCCACTCTGCTGGAGAGCTCTTTGGAATAGCTCTTTCAGAACAGAGCTCTGAATGGGTATGGGTACAGGCCATTGTTGTAAACTGGACTGTGTTAGGCCATTTGTGCATTGCCTAAATGCCTAGATGTTTGGGTCACAGGGTCACAGGTTTGGTGCAGTCCTTACTATAATGAGTGAGTTCGCACTCCATTATTTCCTGCAAGAGCTGGTGGTTACAAAGAGCCTAGTACCTCCACTCTCTCTCTTGCTTCCTCTCTTGCCATGTATCTAGCCTTCTAGCCAGCTGAATCATGAGCAGTAAAGAAATACCTGAGATGGGGTAATTTATAAGCAAAAGAGGTTTAATTAGCTCACAATTGTTTAGGCTTTACATGAAGCTTGGTGGCATCTGCTTCTGGGGAGGCCTCACAAAGCCTCCAATTATGGCAGACTACAAAACGGGGAGCAGGCATCTCCCATGACAAGAGCAAGGGCAAGAGAGAGAGATAGAGAGTATGTGGGGAGGGGAGGTTCCACACAGTTTTAAATGAGCAAGTCTCACAACAGCTCATTCACTGTCATGAAGACAACACCAAGCCGTGAGGGGTCTGCCCCCATAATGCAAACACCTCCCACTAGGTCTCACCTTCAGCACTGGGGATTATAATTCAACATGAGATTTGGGCATGGACAAATATCCAAATTATATCATTCCACCTCTGGCCCCTCCTAAATCTCATGTCCTTCCCACATTGCAACATACAATCGTACCTTCCCAACACTCCCCAAAAGTCCTAACTCCTTCCAGTGTTAACTCAAAATTGCAAAGTCCAAAGTCTCATCTGAGACAAGGCAAGTCCCTTCTACCTATGAGCCTGTCAAATAAAAAACAGGTTTTTTATTTGTTGGGTATAGGCATTAGGTAAACATTCGCATTCCAAAAGGGAGCAATCCGCTAAAAGAAATGGGCTACAGGCCCCATGTACGTTCAACACCCAGCAGGGCAGTCATTAAATCTTAAAGCTCCAAAATAATCTCCTTTGACTCTGTGTTCCATATCCAAGACACACTGCTGCAAAGGGTGGGCTTCCAAGGCCTTGGACAGCTCTGCCCCTGTGTCTTTGCGGGATTCATCCCCCAGGGCTGCTCTTATGGATTGGATTTAAATGATTGTAGCTTTTCTAGGTGCAGGGTGCAAGCAGCTGGTGAATCTAC
This sequence comes from Rhinopithecus roxellana, assembly GCF_007565055.1. Classification (NCBI taxonomy): domain Eukaryota; kingdom Metazoa; phylum Chordata; class Mammalia; order Primates; family Cercopithecidae; genus Rhinopithecus; species Rhinopithecus roxellana. The sequence continues at coordinate 141,851,419 of NC_044555.1, forward strand.
CATTCTGGGGTGTGGAGGTTGGTATCCCCTTTTTCTTTTTTTTTTTTTTTTTTTGAGACGGAGTCTTGCTCTGTCGCCTGGGCTAGAGTGCAGTGGCCAGATCTCAGCTCACTGCAAGCTCCGCCTCCCGGGTTTAGGCCATTCTCCTGTCTCAGCCTCCGGAGTAGCTGGGACTACAGGCGCCCGCCACCTCGCCCGGCTAGTTTTTTTGTATTTTTAGTAGAGACGGGGTTTCACCGTGTTAGCCAGGATGGTCTCGATCTCCTGACCTCGTGATCCGCCCGTCTCGGCCTCCCAAAGTGCTGGGATTACAGGCTTGAGCCACCGCGCCAGGCCTGGTATCCCCTTTTTCATAGCTCCACTAAGCAGTGCTCTGTTGGGGACCCTCTGTGGGGGCTCCAACACTTGACACTGCTGGAGTACAGGTTCTCTGCGAGGGCTCCACCTCTGCAGTAGGCTCCTGCCTCAGTCCCAAGGCTTTCTCATATATCCACAAATCAGGGAAGAGGCTGCAAAGTATTCATCACTCTTGGATTCTGTACCCCTACAGGCTGAACACTACATAGAAGCTACCAAGGCTTATGTCTTGCATTCTCCAGAGTGGTAGCCTGAACTCTACCAGGGCCAGTTTGGGCAATAGCTGGAGCTAGAGTGGCTGAGATATGGGAAAGTGTTCTGAGGTTGTGCAGGACTGTGGGCCCCTGGGCCTGGCCTACAAAACCCTTCTATACTCCTAGGCCCCTGGGCCTGTGATGGGAGGGGCTGCCGCAAAGGTGTCTGAAATACCTTCAAGGCCTTTTCCCCAGTGTCTTGGATATTAGCCCTTGACTCCCTTTTAGTTATGCAACTATCTCTACCAGGTGGTTGCTCAGCAGCCTGTTTGAAAGAGCTTTTTTTTTTTGTCTGCCACGTGGCCAGGCTGCAAATATTTCAAACTTTTATGCTCTACTTTCTGTTTAAATATAATTTCTAACTTTAAGTCATTTATTTGTTCTTGCATCTCAGTGTAGGCTATTATAAGCAGCCACATCACTTCTTGAACGCTTTGCTACTTATAATTTTTTTTTTTTTTCTGTCAGATATGCTAGGTCATCACTCTCAAATTCAAACCTCCACAGATCCTAGGGCATAGACACAATATAGCCAAGTTCTTTGCTAAGGCATAGCAAGGTTGACCTTCGCTCCAATTCCCAAAATATCCTCATTTCCATCTCAGACCTCAGCAGCCTAGAGTTCGTTGTCCATATCGCTGTCAGCATTTTGGTCAAAACCATTTAAACAGTCTCTAAGAAGTTCCAGACTTTCCCTCATCTTCATATATTCTGAGCCCTCCACACTTTTCCAACTTCTGTCCATTACCCAGTTGCAGAGTCACTTTCAAATTTTCAGGTATCTTTATAGCAATGCCCCACTCCTGATACCAATTTTCTGTGTTAGGCATTCTGGAATTGCTATAAGGAAATACCTGACACTGGGTAATTTATAAAGAAAAGAGGTTTAATTGACTCACAGTTTTGCAGGAAACGTGGTAGTATCTGCTTCTGTGAAGATTCTCAGGAAGCTTCTAATTACAGTGGAAGGTGAAGCTGGAGCAAGCATCTCACATGGCAGAAGCAAGAGAAGTGGAAGGAGGGAAGGAGGAAGGGAGAAGGGAAGGTACCACAGACTTTTAAACAACAAGATTTCACGAACTCACTGTCGTGAAGACAGCACCAAGCCATGAGGGATCTGCCACCATGACCCAAACACCTGCCACCACCAGCCCCCACTTCCATTATTGGGGATTAATATTCAACATGTGATTTGGGCAGGGACAAATATCCAAACTATATCACGGACATTTTAGATAATATATTGGAGCAACTCTAGTTTCTGATAACACTTCACAACCCCACCTCGGGCTTGTTATTGGTGTTGCATGTTTGTTCACTTACTTGTTTAGTGACTTTCCTGGACTAACTCTGTGATGTCTCTTTCCTGTATAGCATGAAGTTCAGATATCTGATACATATTCTGGATACTAATGCTCTGTTAAATAAATAGTTTGGGTCACTATTTTTCATCCCCTCTGCCAACATCTGCCTTAATTAGTATATTTAAACAATTTACATGTAATTCAGTTATTGGTATGTTAGGGTTTAAGTCGCCATGAATGCCATTGCATCTCACTCTTCTTACCAAATTCTATAGATTTTGTTGAATAAATGCATCTCAATTTGTTGTGAGTGATTTGATCAATATTCAGAGAATTTGCTAATTTTTGCTAGTTTGATAGAAGTCTCCCTGAGGGAGAAGTTTCATTAAGCTTTTCATACTGCCATTCAAGAACCAACTGAACGTTTCCAGTTTGGGCTGTTGCAAACAAAGCTGCTACAAACAATTGTGTATAGGATTTTTTGTGGATATAAATTTTATTTTACTGGTATAAATGCCCAGAAATATGATTGCTGAGTCCTATGGTAATTACGTTTAGTTGTTTAAAAAAATGATTTTTGGTGGATTGACACTTCTATTAATTTTTTATAGCTGCTGTAACAGATTACCACAGTCTCAGTGGCCAAAAACAACACAGATTTGTTTCCTCACAGTTCTGGGGGTCATAAGTCTAAAACTCAAGGTGTTGGCAGGCATGTGTTCCTTCTGGGAGTTTTAGGGGAGAATCTATTTCTTTGCCTTTTGTAGTTGCTAGAGACCATCAGCATTCCTTGTCTCATGACGACTTCTTCCATTTTGAAAGCCAATAATGGCTGTGCAAATTCTACACATTCTGCCTCACTATGATACTCTTCTGTAATCAAATGTCTTTTTTATTTTCATGTTTTTTAAAAGTTTTCTAGGTACATAGTACATGCATATATTTATGGGATACATGAGATATTTTGATATAGGCATGCAATGTGAAATAAGTACATTATGGAGAATGGGGTATCCATTCTCTCAAGCATTTATCCTTTGAGTTACAAGCAGTCCAATTGTACTCTTTAAGTTCTTTATAAATGAACAATTAAGTTATTATTGACTTTAGTCACACTGTTGTGCTACCAAATAGTAGGTCTGATTGTTTTTTTTTTTATTTTTTATTTTTGTAATAACTAACCATTCCCACCTCTCCCCTTACGCCTATCACCATCCTTCCCAACCTCTGGTAATCATCCTTCTACTCCCTATGTCCATGAATTCAATTGTTTTGATTTTTAGATCTCACAAGTAAGTAAGAACATGGGATCTTTGTCTTTCTGTGCCTGGCTTATTTCACTTAACATAATGACCTCCAGTTTCATCCTTGTTGTTGAAAATTACTGGATCTCATACTTTTTTGTGGCTGAATAGTACTTCATTGTGTATAGGTACCACATTTTATTTATTCATTGACCTGTTGATGGACACTTAGGTTGTTTCCAAATCTTAGCTATTGTGAACAGTGCTGCAACAAACACAAGAGTGCAGATATCTGTTGGCTATACTGATTTCCTTTCTGTTGGGTATATATCCAGCAGTAGGATTGCTTGATTATATGGTAGCTCAATTTTTAGTTTTTTGAGGAACCTCCAAAGTGTTCTCCATAGTAGTTGTACTAACTTACATTCCCAGAAACAATATACAAGGGTTCCCTTTTCTCCACATCCTTATCATCATTTGTTACTGCCTGTCTTTTGGATATAAGCCATTTTAACTAGACTCACATGAGAATTTCCCTCCCCTATCATATAAAAGCTGCATAACTTTGAGCCGATCACATAAATGATCTAAGTGTATTTTCTTATCTGCATAATTAAAATAAGAATTGTACTTGTTTCCCAGAGTTTTTATACTGGAAAATACTAAATTGGTAATAGGTAAAGTGCACAACACTATGCTAGGGCTATTTCAAATGTTCAATAATTGCTAGCTTCTGCTGTTATTCTGTTTTAGAAGAATTCTTTTTTTCCCAGTACTTACTGTAGTGCAATATTTCTTCCGATCTTCAGATTTCAGTTTAATTCTCACCTCCTTCATGCCAGTGGACTAATAACCTGTTTCTCGTCACAGTGAACGTGAAAAGTCTCAAGCAATTATAATTGAAATTTGTTGTGTAGTTTTATCAAACAGAATCTATAAGGAACTCAAATCACCAAGAAAAACAAATAATCCCATCAAAAAGTGGGCAAAGAACATAAATAGACATTTCTCAGAAGATGTACAGACAGCCATCAAACATATTACAAAATTCTCAACATCACTAATCATCAGGGAAATACAAATTAAAACCACAATGAGATACTACTTAACTCCTGCAAAAATGACCATAATTAAAAAGCCAAAAAGCAGTAGCTGTTCATGTGGATGTGGTGAAAAGGGAACACTTTTACACTGCTGGAGTGTAAATTAGTACAACCACTATGGAAAACAGTATGGGGATTCCTTAAGTAACTAAAAGTATATCTACCACTCGATCCGGCAGTCCCACTACTGGGTGTCTACCCAAAGGAGAAGAAGTCATGATATGAAAAAGACACGGACATGCATGTTTATAGCAGCACAATTCACAATTGCAAAAACATGGAATCAACCTAAATGCCCGTCAGCCAACAAGTAGATCAAGAAAATATGGTATATACACAGCATGGAATACTATTCAGCCATTAAAAGGAATGAAATAATATTTTTTGTGGCATCTTGGATGGAGCTGGCAGTCATTTTAAGTGAAGTAACACAGGAATGGAAAACCAAAAACCATATGTTCTCACATATAAGTAGGAGCTAAGCTGTGAGTACACAAAGGCATACAGAGTGGCATAATGGACTTTAGAGAGTCAGAATGGGTATACTGGGAGGTGGGTCAGGGATTAAAAAAAAAAAAACTACACATTAGGTATAATATTCACTGCTCAGGTGACAGGTGCACTAAAATCTCTACTACATAATTCATCCATGTGACCAAAAACCACTTGTACCCCAAAAGCTATTGAATTAAAAATAAATAAGTAGATAAATACAATAAAATGTTGTGTATACACCACGGAATACTACTCATCCATAAATAAAAGTGAAATAATGTCTTTTGTAGCAACTTGGATGAGACTGGCAGCCATTCTTCTAAATGAAGTAACTCAGGAATGGAAAACCAAATACCCTCTGTTCTCACTTAGAAGTGGCATTTAAGCTATAGGTATGCAAAGACATACAGAGTAGTGTGATGGAATTTGGAGACTCAGAAGGGGCAGAGTGGAAGGAGGACGAGAGATAAAAGAGTACATATTGGGTTAAAATGTATACTATTTGGCTTATGGGTGCACTAAAATCTCATAGTTTACCTCTATACAATTCATCCATGTACACAAAAACCACTTGTACTCCAAAAAGTATTAAAATAGTAGATATAAGAAATTAAAAATAATAAAATGATTTTTCAGAGTTCACCAGAATTGTATTTGATTCTTAGAGCACTCCTGAGGGAATTTTGTATCTGCATATCAGGATAAAATGTACTTGTGATAAATTTCATTTGTGTTAGAGCTGGATTGATTGGGTCCTCAAATGCCTCAGAGTGTGTTGGCCTGCAAGCATATGCGAAAATTTCAGAGTAAGTACATTTTGAGCTAAGATAGTTAATAACTTTCATTAAATTTTCAAAAAGTTAAGATTGCTGAATCAGTCTTAAAATTTCAGTTTCGCTTTAGGACCTTTAGTTGTTTGCTTCCACAAATGCTTGGTGGATAGGCATTTCATAAATGCTATTACATAAAATAACTTAGTAGATTCTCTGTGTGTACTGCCCTATTTAAACCTGTGTATCATTTTATTATTTAGTTTTAAGGTCCTTAGTCGTGCAAAGTCTTTTGGATACGAGAGGTCTAAGACTACTCACAAGAGTCTATATTTAATAGAAAAATAGGCTGCATATATTTCAAAAAGATAAATAATAATGTGATGTTATATTTGTTAAACACCAGATTAGTGCCTCACAAAAATATGAACTGTATGAATTCAGAGATATGTCTTTGAGTGAACTAGTGGGAATTGAGCCAGGCCATCAGTGAAGGGCAGGGTTTTGGTAAGTGTATTCATTCAATAATTATTTTCTGAGTGCCTGCTGTGTGCCAAGTACTGTTAGGTACTGGAGAGGAGAGGGCATTCTAGTACAACACATGGAGTGTGTGAAGGCACTGAGGGAGGAATGTGCTTGACATGTTTGGGGCCTAGGAAGATTAATGTGGCTAGGGCCAGAGGAAGGCAGTAAAGGTTGTAGAGCTGAGAGAACAAGCAGTATTTTAGAAAGATCAGTTCAGCATTTCTGTATAGCTTATTTAACCCTGTTTTGAAATTTTGTAACATCTGAATTCTAAACTGACAACAGCCTTAAAATCATCTTTTATTGGAGTGCTACAATCTTTTCAAGTAAATAGAATGCTCTCAATATTCCTCTCCCACATTTCCACCAGGGAGATACAGCCTGATTTTTTCCCCAGATATAGCATATGTGTATATATGTGTGTGTCAAAGGAGGCTGTCAGGTGTTTTTCAAAATCTTATTACTGAGTTTGACAATATTCAGTATTTGTCAAAGTACTGATTAAAGTATCTAAAAAATACTCATAAAATACTTTAGCCTGATTAACAAACTGGCTAAAGTAATTTTGGCTGATCTGTTGTGCCATTTCTGGAGGATTTTTAAGATGTTTAATTGTGGTTGGGCGCGGTGGCTCACGCCTGTAATCCCAGAACTTTGGAAGGCTGAGGCGGGCTGATCAACTGAGGTTGGGAGTTTGAGACTAGCCTGACGAACATGGAGAAACGCCATCTCTACTAAAAATACAAAATTAGCTGGCTGTGGTGGCACGTGCCTGTAATCCCAGCTACTTAGGGGGCTGAGGCTGAGGCTTGAACCTGGGTGGTGGAGGTTGCAGTGAGCTGAGATCGCGCCATTGCACTCCAGCCTGGGCAACAAGAGCAAAACTCCTTCTCAAAAAAAAAAAAAAAAAAAGAAAAAGTTTTAAAAAAGATGTTTGTGTAAATATACTCCCGATGTATGTTTTTATTTTTAATTTTCTAGTTAGATTTTTATTTAAGATAAACTTTTGATACTTTCAAGTATTACCCAGTAATAATTACACCACAGTTATTGAATGATTAATATGTTCAGAAATTTCAGAATAATCCTTTCATACATTGTAATTAAAGTAACTTAGTGCTTGAAATGCTTTACCATTAATGTTCTATAATTTTGTAATACAACCACACTGATCTAGACACTTATTTGTTGTAGGTAACTTAAGATTGGTCTTTTAAGTGCTAGAGCTTTAATTTTGATGACCATTGTATCTCAAATGTACTACCTAACTCCTATCTATGTTAAACCAGACAGTTGAACACTTTCTTCGTAACTCTTTAGTTTTTAACTTTGCCAATTATAATACGTTGTATTTGTTATGTAAGTGACTATATAGATAGTGGACCTGAATGGGTATTGAGCCCGGAAATAGTCTTAGAAAATGCTATCTTGAAAAAGTGGCTGTTATCATTTTCTTTTTCTTCCATAATTGTGAATTGAAATATATACAGCTTCTTGGCCCTGTGGGCAGGGTGACATGCTCAGTAAATCAAAGGCAGCCTTTTTCCAAGTGTTTTTTTGTTCTCCAAAGGCCACTGCTGGTATTTGTGGTCTTGTATCCAAATACTTTCTGGTGCATAGTAGGCGTTCAGCAAATGTTAATTACCCCTTTTCCATTGCTATTATATTAGACCACAGGTGTTATTTTGTCAGCACAGTCGTCTTCAGAGTATTTGACTTTTACAGCTGTGTTACAGGTCACTCCTTTTTCTTAGTGTTCCTTAATATTTAGTTTTCAAGAAAACACCAGATGCTATGCATCATTTTAAATGGCACTTTGAGATACCATCTCACACCAGTTAGAATGGCAATCATTAAAAAGTCAGGAAACAACAGATGCTGGAAAGGATGTGGAGAAATAGGAACACTTTTACACTGTTGGTGGGATTGTAAACTAGTTCAACCACTGTGGAAAACAGTATGGCGATTCCTCAAGGATCTAGAACTAGAAATACCATATGACCCAGCCATCCCATTACTGGGTATATACCCAAAGGATTATAAATCATGCTGCTATAAAGACACATGCACACGTATGTTTATTGCGGCACTATTCACAATAGCAAAGACTTGGAATCAACCCAAATGTCCATCAGTGACAGACTGGATTAAGAAAATGTGGCACATATACACCATGGAATACTATGCAGCCATAAAAAAGGATGAGTTTGTGTCCTTTGTAGGGTCATGGATGCAGCTGGAAACCATCATTCTCAGCAAACTATTCCTAGAACAGAAAACCAAACACCACATGTTCTCACTCATAGATGGGAATTGAACAGTGAGATCACGTGGACTTGGGAAGGGGAACATCACACACTGGGGCCTATTATGGGGAGGGGGGAGGGGGGAGGGATTGCATTGGGAGTTATACCTGATGTAAATGGCGAGTTGATGGGTGCTGACGAGTTGATGGGTGCAGCACACCAACATGGCACAAGTATACATATATAACAAACCTGCACGTTGTGCACATGTACCCTAGAACTTAAAGTATAATTAAAACAAAACAAAACAAAATACTTGGAATTTTGCTACATAGATCAAACAGAGTTTGAATATTGTATATTCTCCTTTTTAATGAAAACAGACTAAAATACGTGGAGTAAATAAATAAATGGCACTTTGATGTGGGCAACAGAGAAAAATGGAAGAACCTGGGTTCTCAGTAAGCTAATGAATTAACCAATCCTTATGTCTGCCTGCTCCTAGACTTTGTTATATGGAGAATAAGTTTTTTTCATTGTCGAAGCCAGTTTAAGTTGGAGATTCCAGAATTTTAGCCAAAAGCATCTTAAATAAGACCACAATATTGGATTATTGTGAAGATTAAAAATACTAGATATATATAAAGCACCTGGCACACAGTATGCACTCCTTAAATACAGAACAGACACACTGTCATCAGAGATCTCTTTTCTTTTCAGAGACATTATAATGAGGTGTGGCACAGGTACCATAACACTACCAGGTTATAGAGCTTTTCCATCATGCATTTGTAGCCTTGTTGCTGGTTCTTTTCCTTTGCCAGCCATACTGTGCCTCTGCTACTTTTATTCTCTTTTTTATTATTTCTTGACTCTTCTGTTCCTTGTTACTTCTCCCATTTTGTGACTTTTGGTATGTATAATCGTAACTTTTATAATCATAACTAGCCAACTGGAGTAACCTTACCTCTAATACTCAGCTCTTGATTTTTCTCCCTCTGTGTTGGTTGCTGGATGTTCCAGGACAGCTTTTTGGCCACAAGAGATTTTGAAAATGTCTTGTTTCTTTCCCCCCTTTGCTGGTTGAGGAACTCCTCTAGAAGCTGAAAAGTTCTAGATAGCTGAGTCACACAATGTATATTTTATAAATTAAAAAAAAAAAATACCATTAGTCAAGATAGGTGTTATTGGGGAAAAGTATATTTTCTTGCAGAATGACTTTTTTCTCCTCTTTTATTTTAGAATCAAGTTGCATTTGATCATGTATCCCCATAATGTTGTTAGACTAGAAGTAATAAAACAGATTATTGAAATGTTTTATAAATATTATTTTAGAAAAATGCTAGGTGGTAGGGAATAATTATAGAAATCAGCCTTATGTTTTTAGTAAAAGTAATAGGCTTCATAATTAAATTCTAGTTGACACCTTTTTGCATTTTTTTTTTTTTTTTAAATAATGTCAACTTTTATTCTAGGTTTAGGGGTACATGTGCAGGTTTGTTACAAGAATATATTGAATGATGCTGACATATGGGGTTTGATTGATCCCATCACCCAGGTAGTGAGCATATTGCCCAATAGTTTTTCAATTATTTTCTCCCTCCCTCCCCCATCTACTAGTCCTCAGTGTCTGTTGTTCCCATCTGTATGTCCATGGGTACCAATTGTTTAGTTTCCACTTATAAGTGAGAACATGCAGTATTTGATTTTCTGTTCCTGCATTAATTCAGTTAGGATAATGGCTTCCAGCTGCATCCATGTTGCTGTAAAGGACATGATTTCTTCTTTTTTATGGATGCGTAGTATTCCATGGTGTATATGTATCTCATTTTGTATATTCAGTACACCACTGGTGGGCACCTAGGTTCATTCCATTTATTTGGTATTGTGAATAGTGCTGCAATGAACACATGAGTGCATGTATATATGGTAAAATAATTTATATTCCTTTGGATATATACCCAGTAGTGGGATTGTTGAGTCAAATGATAGTTCTGTTTTAAGTTCTCTGAGAAATATCCAAATTGCTTTCTACAGTGGCTGAACTAATTTATATTCCCACCATCAGTGTATAATGTTCCCTTTTCTCTGCAGCCTCACCAGCATCTGTTGTTTTTTGATTTTTTAATGATGGCCATTCTTACTGGTGTGAGATGGTATCTCATTGTGGTTTTGATTTTCATTTGTCTAATAATTAGTGATGTTGAGCTTATTTTCATATATTTGTTGGCCACTTGTATGTCATCTTTTGACAAGTGTCTGTTCATGTCTTTTCCCCATTTTTTAATGGGGTAAATTGTTTTCTGCTTGTTCCATTGTCTAAGTTTTGTGTAGATTCTAGATATGAGACCTTTGTTAGATGCATAGTTTGTGAATATTTCCTCATATTCAGTAAGTTATCTGTTTAATAGTTTCTTTTGCTGTGCAGATGCTCTTTAGTTTAAGTTCCATTTGTCAATGTTTGCTTTTGTTGCAATTGCTTTTGGTTTCTTTACCAGGAAAACTTTGCCAGGGCCGATGTCCAGAATGGTATTTTCTAGCTTATCTTTCAGGGTTTTTATTTTTTTAGGCTTTACTTTTAAGTCTTTAATCCATCTTGAGTTGATTTTTGTGTATGGTGAAAGGCAGAAGTTTAGTTTTAATCTTCTGCATAGGACTCACCAGTTATCCCAGCAACACTTGTTGAATAGGGAGTGCTTTACCCATTACTTGTTTTTGTTGAGTTTGTAAAAGATCTGTTGGTTATAGTTGTGTGGCTTTATTTCTGGGTTCTCTAATGTCTAACCTGGGTTCTCTAACCTCTAACCTGTTACATTGGTCTATGTGTCTGTTTTCGTACCGGTACCATGCTGTGTTGGTTACTATAGCCTTGTACTATAGTTTGAAGTCAGGAAGTGTGATGACACCAGCTTTGTTCTTTTTACTTAGGATAGTTTTAGCTATTTGGGCTTGTTTCTGGTTCCATATTAATTTTAGAATCATTGTTTCTACTTCTGTGGGAAATGTTGTTGGTAGTTTGATAGGAATAACATTGAATCTGTAAATTGCTTTGGGCAATGTGGCCATTTAAAAAATACTGATTCTTCCTACCCATTAGCATGGATTGTTTCTCCATTTGTTTGTGTCATTGCTGATTTCTTTCAGCAGTGTTTTATAGTTCTCATTGTAGAGATCTTTCACCTCTGTGGTTAGCTGTATTCCTAGGTATTTTATTCTATTCATGGCTAATGTGAATGGTATCATATTCTTAAGGTGGCTCTCAACTTGCATGTTGATAATTTATAGAAATGCTCCTGATTTTTCAAATTTTTATTTTGTATCCTAAAACTTTGCTGCAGTTGTTTATTAGCACCATAAACTATTGGACAGAGACTATGGGGTTTTCTAGGTATAAGATCATATCTTCTTTGAAGAGACTTTGTCTTTTCATATTTGGATGGATTTTATGTCTTTCTTTTGCCTAACTCCTGGCTAGGACTTCCAGTACTATATTGACTAGGCATGAAAAGAATGCACATCCTTGTCTTATTATAGTTCTCAAAGGGAATGCTTCCAGGTTTTGCCCATTCAGTTTGTTGTTGGCTGTGGGTTTGTCATAGATGGCTATTATTATTTTGAGGTATGTTCCTTTGATGCCTAATTTGTTGAAGGTTTTTAAAATGAAGGGTTGTTGAATTTTGTTGTATTTTAAAAATTTTATTTCAATAGTTTTTGGGGAGCAAGCGGTTTTTGGTTACATGGATAAATTCTTTAGTAGTGATTTCTGAGATTTGGTGTACACGTCACCTGAGCAGTGTACACTGTACCCAATATGTAGTCTTTTTTCCATCACATCCCTCTCATCCTTCCCCTTGAGTCCCAAAAGCCCATTATATTATTATTATGTCTTGCATCCTCATGGATTAGCTCTCCTGAAGCTTAGCTCTCATGTGTAAGTGAAAACATACAATATTTGGTTTTCCATTCCTGAGTTACGTCACTTAGAATAATGGCCTCCAACTCCATCCAAGTTGCTGCAGAGGCCGTTATTTCATTCTGTTTCATGGCTGAGTAGTATTCCCTGGTGTATATATAACACATTTTCTTTATCCACTCCTTGGATGATGGTTATTTAGGTTGGATTCATATTTTTGCAATTGCAGAAGGTACTGCTATAAAGGTGTATGTGTCTTTTTCAAATCTGGAGGCATCACATTACCTGTTGATATGGGTTGACTGTGTTCCTACCCAAATCACATCTTGCATTGTAGCTCCCATAATTTGTTCATGTTGTGGGAGGGACCCAGTGGGAGACAATTGAATCATGGGGCGGTTTCCCCCATACTGTTCTCATGGTAGTGAACAAGTATCATGAGATCTGATGGTTTTATAAGGGGAAACCCCTTTTGCTTGGCTCTCATTCTTCTCTTGCCTGCTGCCATATGAGATGTGCCTTTAACCTTCTGCCACGATTTTGAGGCCTTCCTAGCCATGTGGAACTGTGAGTCCATTAAACCTCTTTCTTTTGTAAATTGCCCAGTCTCGGGTATGTCTTCATCAGCAGTGTGAAAACAGACTAGTACACCTGACTTCAAACTATACTCTAAGGCTATAGTTACCAAAGCAGCATGGTACTGATGTAAAAATAGGCACATAGACCAATGGAACAGAGTAGAGAACCCAGCAATAAAGCCAAATACAGCCAACTGATCTTTGACAAAGCGTACAAAAGCATAAAGTGGGGAAAGGACACCCTATTGAACAAGTGGTGCCAGGATAACTGGTAAGCCGCACATAGAAGAATGAAAATGGATCCCTATCTGTCACCATATACAAACATCAACTCAAGAGTGATCAAAGCCTTGAATACAAGGCTTGAAACTATAAAAATTCTAGAAGACAACATTGTAAAAACTCTTGTAGACATCAGTCTAGGCAAAGAGTTCATGACTAAGACCCCCAAAACAAATACAACAAAAGCAAAAATAAACAAATGGCATCTAATTAAACTAAAGAGATTCTGCACAGAAAAATAAATAATCAACAGAGAAAACAGATAACCTACAGAGTGGGAGAAAATATTTGCAAACTGTGCATTCAACAAAGGTTGTTGAATTTTACTGAAATCCTTTTCTGCATCTATTAAGAGGATCATAGCGTCTTGTTTTTAGTTCTGTTTATGTGATTAATTACATTTATTATTCTGCATCTATTAAACCAGCCTTGCATCCCAGGTTTAAAGCCTGCTTGGTCATGGTGGATTGGCTTTTTGATGTTTTCCTAGTTTTGGCTTTCTAGTATTTTGTTTAGAATTTTTACATCTATGTTTATCAGAGTATTGGCCAGAAGTTTTCTTCTTTTGTTGTGTTTCTGTGGGGTTTTGGTATACAATGATGCTATCCTCATAGAATGAGTTAGGGAGGAGTCCCTCCTCCTCAATTTTTGGAATACTTTAGTAGGATTGGTACCAGCTCTTCTTTTCTTCTTTACTAAGCTGTGAATCTATCTGGTCCAAGTTTTTTTTTTTTTTTTTTTTTTTTTTTTTTTTTTTTTTTTTTTTTTTTTTTTTTTTCCTGATTGGTAGGCTTTTTATTACTGATAAATTTCTGAACTCATTATTTCTCTGTTCCGAGTTTTAATTTCTTCATGGTTCAATCTTGGGTGGTATATATTTTTAGGAATTTATTTGTTTCTTCCAGGTTTTCTAGCTTGTGTTCATAGAGGATTTCATAATAGTTTCTGGGGGTTGTTTGTATTTCCATGTAGTTGGTGATAATGTTCCATTTGTCATTTCTGATTGTGTTTATTTGGATCTTCTTTTTTTCATTATTAGTCTGGCTAGTTGTCTCTCAATCTTATTTATTTCTTCAAAAAACCAACTATTGTTTTTTTTAATCTTTTGTATCATTTTTCACATCTCTGTTATATTGAGTTGCTCTATGATTTTGGTTATTATTTTTCTTCTGCCTTTTTGGTTGGTTGGTTCTTGTTTTTCAAGTTCCTCTAGTTGTGATGTAAGGTGATGTTAATTTGAGATCTGTCAGGCTTTTTGATGTGGATTTTCAGTGCTGTAAACTTTCCTCTTAATAGTGCTTTAGCTGTGTCCCAGGGGTTCTGGTATGTTGTATCTTTGTTTTCATTAGTTTCAAATAATTTTTTGGTTTCTGCCCTAATTTCATTGTGTACCTAAAAGTAATTCAGTAGCAGATTGTTTAATGTCCATGTAATTATATGGTTTTGAGAGATTTTGGCATTGACTTCTTTTTTTTTTTTATTGCATTGCACTGTGGTCTGAGAATGTGATTGGTATGATTTCAGTTTGTTTGTGTGTGTATTTTTTGAGAACTGCTTTAGGGATGATTGTGTGGTTAGTTTTAGAGTATGTGCCATATGCAGATGAGATTAATGTATATTATGTTTTTGTTGGGTGGACTGTTATGTAGAAGTCTGTTAGATTCATTTGGTCATGTGTCAAGTTCAGGTCCTGGTATCTTTGTTAGTTTTCTGTCTTGATGATATTTCTAGTACTGCCAGCCGGGTGTTGAAGTTTCCTACTGTTATTGTGTATTTATGTAAGTTTCCTTGTAGGTCTCTAAGAACCAGAACTTGCTTTATGGATCTGGGTACTCCAGTATTGGGTGCATATTTATTTAGGATTGTTAAGTCTTCTTGAATTGAACTCCTTATTATATAATGTCCTTCTTTGTCCTTTTTTGATCATTGTTGGTTTAAAGTCTTTTTTGTGTGAAATTAGATTAGCACCCCTTGCCCTTTTTCATATTGTGTTTGCTTGGTGAATTTTTTTCCATCTGTTTAATTTGACCCTATGGATGGTCATCTTATATACTGTCTCATATGGCTTCTATTCATTTCTTGAATTTGAATGTTGACCTTTCTAGTGAGGTTGGGGACATTCTCATGGACAATATTCTCAAATATGTTTTCCAAGTTACTATCTCTTTCTCTCTGTGTTTTAGGGATGCCAGTGAGTTATTGGTTTGGTCTCTTTACATAATTCCACATTTCCAGAGGTTTTGTTCCTTTTTTTAAATTCTCTTTGTTTTTGTCTAACCGAGTTGATTGGAAGAACTGATCTTCAAGCTCAGATTCTTTCCTCAGCTTGGTCTTTTCTGCTGTTAGTACTTCTGATTATATTATGAAATTTTTACAGTACGTTTTTTCAGCTCTTTCTATTGGTTTTAGTTCTTAAAATGGGAATTTTATCTTTCAACTCTTGTATTGTTTTATTTACTTCTTTAGATTCTTTGGATTTGCTTCAACTTTCTTCTGAATCTTGATGTTCTTCATTCCTATCTATATTCTAAACCTTTTGTCTGTCATTTCCACCACTTTCGTCTGGTTAAGTACCATTGCTGTGGAGGTAGTGCGTTTGTTTGGAGGTAAGAAGACGCTTTGGCTTTTCCAGTTGCCCGAGTTCTTGCACTCATTCTTTTTCATGTGTGGGCTGATGTTCCTTTAATGTTTGATGTTGCTGTCCTTTGGATTTGTTGTTGTTTTGTTTTGCTGCGGTAATTGTAAAAGTCATGTGTCTCTTGATTACTTCTGGGAGCTCCATCCCAGGGAAATGCAGAGCTGCTGCCAGCCCAAGTGCTCAGGTTGGGGTAGGGTGGCTGTACTGGGGACCCTGGTAGGGAAGCTCTGCCCAGTGAGGAGTAGCACTGGCAGAGACCTGCATGGAAAATAATCTGGCCACTTCTCTGTAAGGCTGCTGCCGTGTGCTGGAGGCCAGCAATATTTTGGGCTCTTCTCTCCCTTCTCAGCCTGAGTGTAGTAGAGGTGGGGGCTGAGGCATTAGCCAAAATGTCAGGCCTGTCAGTTACCTCTGGGAGCTTTATCCCAGAAGAATTGCAGAGCTGCTATTGGCCCGAATTCTTAGGTGGGGTTGGTGTGGTTGTGTTAGGATTGCAGGCCAGTGGGCTTTGCCTAGACAGGTGTAGCAGAGGCAAAGCCTGCAGTCCGTCCATTCCTCAGTACCATGAATATGGCCCCTATCCTGGGGGCATGTGAGAGAGTCTAGCCTCCCTTGTTGGTGGAGCTATGGTAGCTGGTGCAAGAGTGCTCAGGAGTCCAAGGCCCTTGGGCATCCTTATGTGCCTGAGTGGCAACTCTGCCCACCGAGAAAACTCCAGGCAGCCTGTGTCAGTCTGGAGGCCTTGGGAATAGAGGGTCTATGGGGGTCTCCTGTGTACAGGATTGCAAAGGTTCATGGTATAAGTGTGAGCCCCTGACTTACCATTTTTTTTTGCTGATTTACCATTTCCCTGTGGTGGGGAACCCCCCTTGTCTTCCTGCCAGTCCTGGGTGGGCAGCTGTCCTGTCTTGCACTTCTCTGCTCTCTGTGTGTCATGTTGCTCCCTTGATGAATTCCAACATGTCTTCCTGGATGATTCAGTGGAAGAGCTTGTGTTTACTGGCTACTGTGTATCTTCTCCTTGAGAGCAGCATACACTGGCTGCTTCTAATCAGCCATCTTCACACCTCCCCAAACAAAAATTCTTAATAACAAGAGCTAACCAAACGCAAAATCAGTAGAAGAAAAGAAATAATAGTGATCAGAGCAGAAATAAATGAAATTGAAATGAAGAAAATAATACAAAAGATCAATGAAACAAAAAGTTGATTGTTTTAAAAGATGAAATTTACAAACCTTTAGCTAGACTAACAAAACAAAAGAGAGAGAACACCCAAATAAATAAAATAATAGATGAAAAAGACATTCAGCCAATACTGCAAAAATTCAAAGGATCATTAGTGGCTACTATGATCGACTATATGCCAATAAATTGGAAAATCTAGAAAAAATGGATAAATTCCCAGACACACGCAACCTACCAACATTGAACCATGAAGAAATCCAAAATCTGAGCAGGCAAATAACAGTGAGATGGAAGACGTAGTAAAAATCTCCCCAGAAGGAAAAGCCTGGGACTTGATGGCTTCACTGCTAGATTTTACCAAATATTTACAGAAGAAATACCAGTTCTACTGAAACTCTTCTGACAAATAGAGAAGAGGGGAGTACTTCCAAACTCATTCTACAAGGCTAATATTACCCAGATATTAAAACACATCAAAAAAGAAAACTATAGACCAGTATCCCTGATGAATATTGGTGCAAAAATCTTCAATAATACCAGCAAACCAAATTCCAAAACACATTAAAAAGATCATTCGTGATGACCAAGTAGGATTTATCCCAGAGATGCAAGGACGGTTCAGCATATGCAAATCAGTCACTGTGCTACATCATATCAACAGAATGAAGGATCAAAATCGTATAATCATTTCAATTGATGCTGAAAAAGCATTTGATAAAATTTAACATCAGTTCATGATAAAAAACCTTCAAAAAACTTGCTATCACAGGAAGCTCACCCTGCATTTTTCCCTGGAGGAATGGTTCAGTATTCTGTAAATCAGTATTCACAGCTACTTTATAGAATATAACTGCTGGAAATAACAAGAATCAGCTCTATTTTTATTGCAGTAACAGTTGGAGAGGGTGAGTCTTATGGGTAAGTTACCTCATACTCATCTTTTAGCCCTGCTGTTTGTAAATTTCCATGTGAGAGAATTCTGTTTTAGGACCTGTTATCTTTTGTAGAGAGCCAGTTTTCGATCTCTCATTGATTTTAAATAAGTTGTAATTTTGACTTAACGAGTTATTATTTTGAGTTAAAAATAGTTTTAAGTCAAGGCCTTTCCTCTTGTGAAAACTCGATTATCTCTGCTCAATTTTAATGCTGTTTGATTAATGACAGCCTTATGAGGCTGTAAGTTTTTTAATAACACCCCACACTCTGATAACTTTTTGAATATCTTATTTGGTTTTCTAAATTGGAGCCTGGCACATTTTTTTTTTTTTTTTGTAAATGGCCTCATAGTAAATGTTTTAGGCTTTGCAGGATGCATGAGATCTCTTGTCACATATTCTTGTTTTTACATATCTTTTTTTTTTTTTTTTTGAGACGGAGTCTCGCTCTGTCGCCCAGGCTGGAGTGCAGTGGTCAGATCTCAGCTCACTGCAAGCTCCGCCTCCCGGGTTCACGCCATTCTCCTGCCTCAGCCTCCCGAGTAGCTGGGACTACAGGCGCCCGCCACCTCACCTGGCTAGTTTTTTGTTTTTTTTAGTAGAGATGGGGTTTCACCGTGTTCGCCAGGATGGTCTCGATCTCCTGACCTCGTGATCCGCCCGTCTCGGCCTCCCAAAGTGCTGGGATTACAGGCTTGAGCCACTGCACCCGGCCTACATATTTTTAAATATGTTTTTTAAAAACATTTTTAGCTTAGCGTCCAGGCCAGATTTAGCCCAGAGTTGTAGCTTGCCAATCTTCGTTCAAAAATTTTCAATGTGCTGTACTATTAGCTTTCCCTCTTTAAGACAGTTACATGTACTTCACCAGTATAACAGACTTGCAGATGCCCTAGTGTGCCAGTCTTCCTGATTTCTTTTGACAAAACTTGTGACCTTTTTTTGTTTGGAGGTAATAAATATGCTGGATAGATTTTATTGTTCTCACTGTTCTCACTAGAGCCTGATTAGCATGAAATACATGTGAAAAGAAAAATGAGGAATAAGCATAACCACTTAATTTTTTTATTCAGCAAACAGAAGGAATGGGAAACTAAACTTAATTGCCTATGTACCAAATGTAAGCCATTGTAATATAACTCCTTATTTAATCCTTGTGATAATCAACAGGATGGCATACACATTTTTTCAGATATTTAACCTAATAGTACTTAGTTAACCTAGTTAAGAAATCACTGTCCACTGGAAATTTCTGCAATGATGAACTTGTTTTATATCTGTGGTCTACATTATGGCTGTTGAGCACTTGAAATGGGACTAATGCAACTGAAGTTTTTATTTATTAATAATTTTAATTTCAATTTAAATGACCACATGTGGCTAGTAGTTACCATACTGGGCAGCATAACTTGAAGAACTTCAATAATTTGTTCAAGTTTAGACAATAAGTTCTGTTTAACTCCTAAGCTTATACATATATATATAATTTTTTTTTTTTTGGAGACAGAGTTTTGCTCTTGTTGCCCAGGCTGGAGTGCAATGGTGCTATTTCGGCTTACTGTAACTTCTGCCTCCTGGGTTCAAGCGAGTCTCCTGCCTCAGCCTCCCAAGTAGCTGGGATTACAGGCATGCACCACCACACTCAGCTAATTTTGTATTTTTAGTAGAGACAAGGTATCACCATGTTGGTCATGCTGGTCTCGAACTCCTGATCTCAGGTGATCCGCCAGCCTTGGCCTCTCAAAGTGCTGGGATTACAGGTGTGAGCCACCACTCCCGACCCTAAGCTCATATTTTTTTTTGGTTGTGCCATACTGCCTCCTCAATAAAAGTCAAGGAATCTATGAAGACAATAGGAAAGAATGGTAACTGTAAGGTAACTTATTACCTTACAGAGTAAAAAATGTGGAGAAAGTACTTAGGCAATGTTCAAGTTATATTAACTTTTAGGCTATGAGCTCAATGAGTAAATCCATAATCTGGAATACTAACTAGATCATAATTATCAAGCAATACCTATGAAATTATTTTATAGCCTATGTATTATTATTGCATTATATGAAGTAATGTGAGTATACTCTGTGATCATTAGTGTGCTGAAAAAATTCAGATATTAGCATACTTTGAAAGTATGTGTCTTATATCCAGGGAGTAGTCTCTTAGGAAGAAGTAAAGTCTAGTCAGGCATTTCAAAAAAAGCTTTTAAATGTTATAAAATTTTACATCCTTCCTGTAGTATAGAGCTTTTATTAACAAAATTTCCCTGGTTCATGGGGACCATACTTGCTGGCATCAGTTTTAATATACATTTAAATTATACCTGACATAAGTATGGTATGGAAATCTTATTATTTCATTAATGAATACCAACTGGGTATAAGAAATAAAAAAAGTGATGTCTTTAAGGGAAGCATGCATAGATAAATAATTCTGTGATACTGTTTCCTCTACTAGAAGGAGGCATGTGGGAGGAGAATAAACAAAATTTATCTTCTTAGTGTTGACTCTTAATTTTACCCTGTATTTTTATTGCCCCAATCTAAATTAGAGTCCTGCCCAGTTTAAACAGGAAATTACATAACTGATTGATGCCTGAGTAGCTTCCCTTGCTCTTCTCAGAAAATATTAAAAACAGTGTCAGAAATGAAGTATAGGCACTATCACTGTCATTGGAGAACATTTAGAATCCTTTAGCCAATGATTCTTCCAGGTGTTGCACAGTTTTATTTGTGTGTAAAACAAGGAGACCGCTTTCCTCATGATGTCCTTTGTCAAAATTCAGGAAGCTTCTTTCCCATCTAAAGAATCAGAGTGTTAAAATATTTGTACCTTGGAAAGCTTTACACTTGGCCCTTGCTGAATGGATAATCTTTGGAAATTATTTTGGTACCTGAATAACACTAGAACACTTTATTCTTAGAGTCAGTACTTTTCCTGCATTCTTAATTCAAATCAAGTTATAGCTAAAACAAAGATCACTTTTTGCTTTAGATTTAGCATGAAACAGGTAAAAGGGAATGCATTGGGAAAATTGGGGCAAAGGATTTATAGTAGAAAGAATTCATTTTTATGGATAATGTTAATATAAATTGTATTTCAAGATGCAGCCTGCATCACTCAGTACTCCAGTCCACTCTTATCCTTTACATTCTCCAGAGCATTTATCAACTTGTAATATAACATATAGTTTATTGTGTTTATTGCCTGTCTCTTCTCTACTAGAATGTCATTTGTATGAGAGCAGGAATGTTTGTTTTGTTCACTGATATATTCTAAGCACTAAAACCAGAGTCTGGCACATAGTAGGTGTTCAACTGATGTTTGTAGACTGAATGAATACCAAGACCAATCCCACTCCATCCCTCAGATTTTAGTAATTATTACATTGCTATATTATTACATAATAATATTCCAGATAAATATTATATTGCTATATTCCTTATGAAGTAGTTAACAAACAGGTAAAAATAGTACTCTGCCATCCAGTATGAGAAGATAATTTTATGAACTATGTCTTAAAAATGTATGAAGTAATTTGGAGTGTTTGAATATTTAATATATTACTGTGAAACCAATAGATTACCTGAGATTCTTCCAGAATTTATTAGGAAATGGAAGATGGAAAGCTTTTCAACTAAAAAGGTGTTTTTGATATATCTTTCTCAGATGGGAAAACTGACAACCATGCCTGCAGGTCTGATATATGCATCTGTAAGTGTACATGCAGTCAAAGAAGAGGCATCCAAAAAGCAGCTAGTGAAACCAGAGCAGGTAATTTGCCTACAAAGGTTTATGAACTTTGTATAATATCAAGATAACACAAAAGCTATATTTTTAAAAATTATCTTTACTCATCAAAAATATCTTAGAAGTCTTTGTTAGGTAGGTTTTAAACGTTGAGAGAAATAGTTATGAAGTATCTCAAAAGACAATATATAACTCAAACATCTAAAATTCTAACTCCAATGAAAAACAACTGGTGGTTTTTCTTACTGAATAATCAATAAGTAGTAGAGGGTGTTAGACGTTCTAGTCAGTCTGGTTTTTCTTTCTTGAAAAATGTATACAGTTACATTCAGTATTAGGAAACTTCAGTTTAAGAGATTCATTAAGATCTCAGTTTTGGAAGTGACCTTAGATGTTTTCTAGATCAACCTTCTGTATGGTACTGTAATTCCCTGTATTGTAGGCACATTTAGTGGCCATATATCTTCTACGTGAATAAAACTCTAGATAAAGGAGTCTAAGGAGCCCATTCCATTTTCTAAATCCTCTCATTTAATTTAAGGTCCTTTTCTTATGTCAGACAGAAATTAGTCTCATAATCACTTCTACCTGTTGGTACTGTATCTCTTGCATTGGTGCCAAACAGAAAACTTCTCTCTTTCAAAAAACAAGCCTTTAAATATCAGTTATACTTGTAAGTAATTTTGCTTCCAGGATAAACATTTTAAAGCATTTAGTTGCTTCAACTATTTCTCATACATCACAGCTCTGAGTTCCTCACTATCATGATCAGCCTCTGCCAAGCATGTTCAGGATAGTTAGTGTTTTCTTCAGGTGTAAGTACTTTGTTTTTCTTTTTAAAAAGCATTTTGGTTTTTGGTGCCATGACTTGGATGTATGAACCAAGGTGTTTTGACTGCTACAGGACGGAGTCAGTCTCTGACTTCTCCTCTTCTAGATGTTATATTTCTATTAACGCTGCCTAATATCGTGTTAGTTTTTATGTTTGAGCGCTCAAAATCAACCATGCTCATAAGCAGCCTTTGACCATGATATAGTAAGCATGTTGTTCTCTAAAATTCATTAAGCCTTTTTACATGGACTACCAGTAAAGTATGCCTCATCCCAGTCTGTACTTAGGCATTTGAACTTTTTGGACTCGTTGAAGGTATATTTATACCTGTGTAAATTTTACCTTGTTGATCTGGCTTATCATGCCAGCCTGTTGAGCTGTAATTGTGGTTACTAATTCTATTCATCATTGTGCTTTTTATCTCTTCCCACTTTAAATCACCCCTAAGATTTATCTACACACTTAATAATATGTTTTTGAATCAGGCCTGAATTTGAATCCTGATTCCATGACTGACTAGTTAGATGACATTGGGCAGAACTCTTAATGGTGTCATAAGTATTCTGTTGTATGAATGTACTACCATCAAATAAATGTAAAATTTTCATAAATTTTTGGAAATGTAGACTATTTCCAGCTATTGCTCTTGTATTCAGTACTTGTTGAACCACTTTGTATTGAATCTATATATACGTCTATAACCATTTCCTTAGAATGAATTTCTAGAAGCAGAAGTGTAGGTCAAAAGGCACAAAAAATTGATAATATTGCCAAACTAATGTGCATAAAGGTAATATTCATAAATTCAACCAAAAATATTTTCTAAGCTCCTCTTATATATTTGTGAGGCACTGTTCTAATTACTAAAGTTTATTTTCATTAATGGTCTAGGGTAGAGTCATTTCCCTACCCGCTAACTGATTCTAAGTATTTTTTTAAATTTTTTCTTTTTATTAATCTTAGGAGGATGTTGATTTTAAGGCTTCCTTGACACTCCCATATCTGGACAGCTCAAATCTAGGTAGGAAGATAAATCCCTAATGACTGAATTTAATTTTTGAAATTTTAAAATAAAGTAGTGCTGTTTATTATGGAATACACAGTATTCCTTGGTATTTATTGTATTCCCCAAGTACATTTTAAATATCATTTAATTGAATTACTTATTAAACAAAGCTGGTTGCCAACTACGTGCTAGGGACTATACACAAAGTCAGGATCCAATCCTTGAGGACTGTAGAATTTCTGAAGGGATTAAAATGTGATTTATGTGCAACATTTCTAGCTACTTTTATTGTGTAAAGTGAGCTATACTTCTGTTTAAATCTATAATAATGCTTCTACTAAACCAGAATACTTTATGAATGAAGTGTTCTAGTTATTTGGTTATTTGAATCTTTTGGTAAACTTGTAGCTGAACAGAAAATCTGTTTTAGTTCAACTCTTCTTACTAAGTGTCCTTTTAAATATTCTCAATGTATTCCTGCCTTATATGCCATCTAGTGAACATAATTAAATCTCTGTTTAATAGAAAACTCTGTAGGACCATGAGACAATCATTTTTTTAACCATGAAATCTGCAGTATTCAGATCAGTAAAATGACTGGTAATTGGAATGCATGTATACAGCTAGCCCTAGATATCCCTGGACATTTCTTTTTTTTTTTTTTTTTTTCTCTTTTTAAGGGTCAAAGTATAATGTGGCCCAATGCAAACAAATTTCTTTTAACACACAAGACTAATGTTTAGAAGTCAAGACACTCAGATGTTTGCTAAAAATGAAAGCGGCGATGAGTAGGAGGCTCTGAAACCTTTCCATCCCCACTCATGCCCTAGTGCAAGGCTTGGAAGCCTACATGTGGGGCTTCAGAACCGGCAGGGATGGCTACGTCGTCACTGCCCGCTCCTGCGTCACATTCTAGCAGTCTGAGCAAGCCTTGGTGGTAACTTAGCTGAAAGTTACTTCATTCATGGAAGTAATACCAGGCCCAACTAGGACCACCAACCAGCCCCAAAATTTCTCCAAAAAGGTCTTCATACTTGGGATTCTTCTCTCCAGGGAGGGGTTGGTTGAGAACGGTGGGCTTGGATGGTGGCGCTGGAGCGGCCTCCTGGGAGGAGCTGAGGCCTGCGCTGGGCTCAGTACTCTGGCTGTCCTCCTCCAAGACCAATCTGCTTATTGTCATGCACTTGTTCTTGGGCTGCAGTTCTGAGCCACCCTCACCCTCAGCTGGGGCTGAACTTTCATAATCATCTTTTCTGGGTCTCTTGTTTTTGAGGGCTGGTGATGCTGGGGAAGCTTGAGTAGGAAGAACCAGATCCTTCTGGTCCAGTTTTGCAAAGGCTGCCTCAGAATCCTGTGCACCAGACAGAGTCTTGAAAGCTGCTTTCAGAGTCATCATTCCAATGGTGGTTGGAGGATTCCGTAGCCGCCTTGTGGGTTCTCTGGGTGGCTTTTCCACAGGCCCTGGTGCTGGCTGTTTATCTTCCTTCCCTGTACTTGAGGCAGCGGACTCAGATTTCAAAGCCTTTTTGGCCATCGTGAGGAGGTAGGGCTCTCTCGGCATCATCCAGGTGG
Source organism: Rhinopithecus roxellana (assembly GCF_007565055.1). Taxonomy (NCBI): domain Eukaryota; kingdom Metazoa; phylum Chordata; class Mammalia; order Primates; family Cercopithecidae; genus Rhinopithecus; species Rhinopithecus roxellana. The sequence continues at coordinate 141,876,406 of NC_044555.1, forward strand.
CTCTCCAGGAAGCGCAGCATCTTCTGCTGGAAGGTCTCGTAGGAAAAGTTCTGGATGACAGGATGGGCCAAGTTATTTTCTCGAATAATATTCAGGAGACCATTTCTCAGCTTCTGAGTTGTGGGGTCCTTGGACATATGTTTTTTCAAAATTTTTGAAGCCTTTTCAAATTCTTTGTTTTTGATACAAATAATGACAGCAGCCTCCTTGACCAGTTTTCTACTGGATTCAATCACTGCTTCTGTCAGTGTAAATTCCGTTTTAATCACCTCCGGCACATTGATAGCTGATTCCAGTGATGTGAGCTCAGCCTCCATATCAAAGGAACAGTCTAAATATTCCCCTTCTTCAATGCGCGACAGACACTGCATAACCTGCAGCAATCAGGACACGGTGTGCTCCTTCCCCAAGGGCCTGATGAGCAAAGCCTGCATGATGTCCGGGATCTGTCTGAAGTCCCCGTACCGGCTACCCCGAAAGGCCCGCAGCGCCTCGTGGAAGTAGAACTTGAGCACCCAGCGATTGACTGCCTCTTCCAGCCGTGCCTCCCCCGCGCCGCGCTCCGCCGGGCCCCCCAGCCCCGGCTCGTGGCGCCCCCGCCGGGCCCGCCCGCTACTGCCGGTCGCCCACCTGCCAGCTGCCCGCCCGCTGCCGTCGCTGCTCCCGCCTCCTCCCGCCATCGCGTCGACCGCCGCGCGCCCTCCCCGCCCTCCCCTCGCCGCACGCCCTCCCCGCCCTCCCCGACATTTCTTTTTAAAATCCCTCTATGAGATGAATTGTACTTATTTTTGAGACGCGGTGGCCTCACGCTTGTAATCCCAGCACTTTAGGATGCCAAGGTGGGCGGATTGCTTGAGCTCAGGAATTGGAGACCAGTCTGGGCAACAGGGTGAAACCCCGTTTCTACAAAAAAATACAAAAATTAGCCAGGTTTGTTGGGGGTGTGCCTGTAGTCCCAGCTACTCAGGATGCTGAGGTGGGAGGATTGCTTGAGCCCGGAAGGTTGAGGCTGCAGTGAGCTGTGTTCATGCCACTGTACTCTAGCCTGGATGACAAAGCAAGACCCTGTCTCAAAAAAAGAAAAAAAAAAAAAAAAAAAAAAAAAAAAAAAGAAACCTTAATCAGCCGGTTTTGATGGGGACAGAGGAGAGAATAAGAACAATGAGTGTAATAAAGTTTGGAATTGGGCTGTGTAAATAATAGAGAGGATAGAAACATGATGGGCAAACATATAAGTAAATAATGTTGTCCACTGTAACACCAGTACATCCACATATATCTCTCCTTTCTAGGGGAGAAGGGAAACTTCTCTACTTGCAGTGCACCTGCTTTTTATATATACAATGCATCTTTAATATAAAATATGCATCTCTCACCTTCCTAATTACACATAGTTGCCAATGTGGTGAATTTAAATCTAAGTAGTAGTCTAGAAAGATAAACACTAACTCTCTCATCCTGGTATGGGAAGTAAAGAGCCATTTAATGGTAAAGCAAGACTTTTCTGACTTACTACTGGAAAAACTTTACCAAACTGACACTGTCTTATGGTTTATATGTCTTTTAAATTTTAATTTAAAAAACTGACATAAAATTGTATGCATTTACCTTGTACAGCATGATGCTTTGAAGTATATATACATTATGGAATGACTAACTCAGTTTACATATGTATTACCTTAAATAGTTATCATTTTTGTGATGAGGACATTTTATACCCACTCTTAGCATTTTTCAAGAATACTATATAGTGTTAACTATAGTTTCATGTTTGTTGTTGATAGAGGACTAAATCCAAAGTCATTAATCATCTAGTTCCCTTGCTGTTGATTTGTAAACTTGATTCTTTCCGTTTATATCTTCATCAAACACCAAGCTTCGTAGAATGATTTATACCCTAAATATAAAAGCCAAAAATAATTTTTTTTTTTTAAAAGAAAGTAAGTCCCTACCTGGTTAAATTTTTCATTGTTCTTTTGTGTATGTTTGTTTTTATTAAGTAATAATTAGAATAAAAATCTGTTCAAAATATGAAAGGTATGAATAATAATAATATGATGATAATGACGTACAGCTGTGTGCCTACCACCCAATTTAAAGGAAAACAAAATCCCCTGTGTTCCCATTTCATTCCATTCAGAGGTTACCATTACCCTGAATTTTTACTATTATTCGCCTCCTTTACTTTTTAATTTTACCTTATATGTCTGTTTTGCTAAGCAATGTTTTTTGTTTTTTTTTAAGTAAACTTATATTCCTGAAATTCATCCAAATTTTTCCATGTTGCTGTAATTTTTATATTTACCCCCTAATTTCTAATATTTCTTTGTACGAATATGCCCCAATGTATCCATTTTACTGTGGATGGACATTGGGTTGGTTGTAATTAAAATGTTGCTGTGAACATTATTATACATAACTCTGGGTGTGCAAAAACAGTAGTTTCTCTAAATATACGTAGGAGTAGAACCACTATATTATACTATATTTGGCATCTTTTAATTTCTGGGTTTTAAATAGTCTTTATAAACAGTTTACCACATCATTCCTGTATTTAAGATGGTTTTTTCAAAGTATTTTATCAGCATTTTTAGTTGTTTTTAGGAAGAAGGCTGATGAGGATTCCTGTTCTGCCATACTGCTGTTACGGACAGTCCAGCTATTTTATGTTTTTGACATGAACATTTTTTGCCTGTAGCTCCCCATATATACTGCACCACCCCTTCAGTCTAAATATGTTGAAGAGCAGCCTGGTCATTTACAAATGGGCTTTGCTTCCATCCGGACTGCAACTGGTTGTTATATTGGCTGGTGCAAGGTAAGTCAATTCTGATAGTGGTTTAATATCAGAGGTTTCTGATTTAATTGTTCCAGTTACCTATTGATGTGTAGAAAACTAATCCAAAACTTAGTAGCTTAAAACCACAACCATTGTGTTACATCTTGTGATTTTGTAAGTCACAAATTTGATCTGAGTTCAGACAGATGATTTGTCTGTTGCATGTGGCATTGACAGAGGTGGCCCAGTGGTGTTCATCTGGCAAATGAGCTGATCGAGGCAGTCCAAGACAGCTTTATTTGCATATCTGGCACCTTGTTAAAGATGGCTGGATGGCTGGGTTTAGCTGGGATTATTGACTAGAACACCTACACATGGCCTCTCAAGCATGGTGATCTCAAGTAGGTCAGATATAACTTAACATGGGTAATTCAGGGCTCCTAAAAACAATGTTACAAGTGGCCCTAGGCAGAATTTGTCAGGCTTTTTGCCTGTCATCAGATGTCCAAGAAAGTCACTTCTACAGTATTCTATTGTTAAGTCACTAAGGCCAGCTTCGTTTTAAAGGGAAGGGAATTAGATGCCAATTCTCAGTAGAAGTAGCAGCAAATAATTTGTGGCTATATTGAACCTACTGTACCCCTACTGCATAAATTAGTTCAGCAAGCATTTGTGTCACCTAGCATGTACATAGTATCCCTCACTTTTTATGTGAACTTCTGAGATTACTTCTGAATATTTTCTTCTTTGGCTAAGCAAAGTGTTGTTTACTTGTTGGGGTTAGCCCATAAGACCATTCTAGCTATAGTAAGCTATTGGGCAAGCTAGAATACACGTGACTTTAATGCTTATCCTTCAATCAGTGATACCCATCAGCAGAGTGGTGGAGTAAGCTGATATAACACTAATGTTTCATTATCATCACATAAACATAATTGTGTTAGCATCGGTATCTCCAGTGTCAGTGTCTTAATGTTGGTACCAGTGTTTTCATCATTCTGACCTAGTAACCATGTGACTTTTCCCCAACTATAGCCTGATGGTGAACCATTGTTCTTGTTTAGTTTCTATCCATTATCTTTAAAAAGAAATCTAATGAGCTTATAAAAAATAATGTATGCTTAGGTGAAATACCAAATCAATGAACTCTGGTAATTCCAGATGATATTTTATTCAAATATCTGATAAATATATGATGTTATTTTTGAAAACTTGTGTTTGTCATACAATTGTTATGGTACTAGTTGTACTACACACTACTAATAGTTTGCTCTAAGAGGGAAATACCTTAACCAATTATGGTCTGAATCATGTCCCTATGACTATATGCCAATAGCTAGATGATTCAGACTTAAGCCTCCTGAGACGTAATTTTCCATAATGTTCTCAAATTTTTCTTTAGTGAGATAAAATGTTCCTGAGAGGTCTTTAAATTGCTCTTGTAACTATCATCCAATTTAAGACTCAAAGAATGTTTTATTCCATTAATATACTCAAACAAATAGGTTGAAAAAAGGCAATTTCCAATGCATTTTGTCCTAAATGTAAACAACTTTTTTTTCTAATTTTCCCCTAAAAATGTAATCTATTCTTTAAAAATTACGTCTGACTCAAATTTGTTCCACATTAAACCTTGAATTATGTAGAGCAAATTCAATTTCTACTACTGCTAGCTTAGTGTTTTGAAATTTAGATAGCACTGACCCCATGTGGTAAAAATGAATTCCTTAACAGAGATAAGAAAAAAATTTTTTTAAAAGATGACTAATTTTCTTCCTTAATGGTTAAATGATTCCCAATCGACTGGTCAATAGATATTTTAACTTTGAAGGTGAAATATTCTCAAGAGAGTCCCTACAGAAAAGTAGTTCAATAGCAGTTAGCATTTATGCTGATTTGTAAATTTTAAACCAAGATGAACCTCTGCATCTCTCTGATAACCATTAAAATATCTAAGATAAAATTACAAAACCAAGCTATCTCTATAACAAAAACTTATTTCTTCCCTGTCCAATATAATAATCTCTATTTTCTCTGCTTTGAAAGTCTTTTTTGTTCTGTTTTTTTCCCATGGTTTCATAGCAGCTAGTTCAGAGAAGGAGACCATATATTTGGATTGTGTTTTCTGGTTCCATCAACAGAGTACAATATGACCATGAGTAAATCATTTTGTGACTTCCTTTTTTTTTATATATATAAGTGAGATAATACCTAGCACTCAATAAATATATTTAACACTCTTTTGCACTAAAATAAATCAGTTAGAGACAGGTAAAGTTAAAGATTTGCTTTAAAACTTTAATTCCTCCAATGGATTAACATAGTTTTGATTTCTAGAGAATTTATGTTCCTGTTTAAAAACAGGATAAACAGTAGTCTATGTAGGATGATTTCTGTCCTGAGGTAATTTAGATTTTTTTTTCTCATTCTAATGTACAATAAGAAAAGGGAGGAAGATGAAGCCCTTTGCTTTAGGCTTTTTGTTCTTTTTTTCCCTCCACAAATCATTATGTTATTGCTATTGCATCTTTATTAATCAGATGTTGCTTCTAAACTGAAATATACCTCCCTTCTTGCTTTATTTAAATTCCATTTATTTTTCTAGTTCATTATAACATAAGATGATAAATCTTTATTTTCTTCACTATCATTTCTGCTCTGATTATTTCATAGACATCCATTTATATGAGAAAAATGGTATAAATGTTATCCATGTTAAATAGAATGAAAAGCAGAAAATGAAAATAAGCTAAGTTAAACGAGTATTCTGATAGTAAATACACAAGAAAGCTGGATTTAGATTTGGGCATAATGCTAAGTCAACCTTTTAATATAATCTCGGAGATGCAGTCAATTTTGTCTCATTATCAACAGCTTCAAAAATGCAGATGTCTTCTCCCCCCCCCCCCTTTTTTTTGCTTAGGGTGTTTATGTCTTTGTGAAAAATGGGATAATGGATACAGTACAATTTGGAAAAGGTAGGTGAGTAAATAATTAGAAATGTTGTATTGTGTTTTTAAATTGCATTGTTTAAATGTGAGAAAAATAAACTTGGTATGTTACCCATTATCATGCATTTGCCAACTCAGAAGATACTCTCTATAGCAATTTATTGATAATAATAGCAAAGCAATAATATTCATTATTCAGCAGTTATTATTGGCTAAGGTGTTGTACTAAACATTTTACATAATTTTTGTCACAATTCTGTTAGTATTGGTATTATAATTATTCCCATTTTACAGATGAGGGCAACTGAGGTTTAGAAAGGTTAAGTAGGTTATCGAGGTTACATAACTACAAGTGGTAGTGCCAGGATACAAACTGAGGTCTGTTTTAACTACTAAGTCTATATTATATATCATAAAGCATAAATTAAAAACATGTCTCCATTGTTGCTAATTAGTTTAAATGCTATTTGCTGTTAAAATACATTGTATTTTGCTGTCAACTGCTAGGAAATGTTATAGCAATCACTAACCCTGGAATATTTAACCTAATGTTTAAAAAGCAATTATATTTGAGTTTAAAAAGCAATTATATATTGAGCAATTATATAGCTTGTTAATGGTGTTTAGCAACAGATACAGCTTTCTAATATTCTTGGCTTATGCCAGTTGTCATACTAAATATGTATCGGAGATAGAAAGATGAGCTAAAATTTTGAATGTTTCCATGAAGTTGATGACCTGTATTTGAATTATTATTTAATGTATTAAGAATAAATTCAAAATTATATTCCTCATCAATCATTAGGAATAGGATTAAATATGTGATTGCCATTAAATAATTAACTATGATAGAAAAGTATACTTTTGGAACTAGAAACAATTTAAATATATAGAAAGCCAAGAAATCTGGACTTTCACCTACTCTTCATCTACTTTTTATCTAGGCTCAGTGATGATTAACCAACAGCAGTGGCTGTCTTGAGATTATTAGGGAGTAGTGGCAGGCAAGATCTAATAGCTGTGTATATCCTTAAACTATTATTCAAAACTTCTTTATAAAGTATCTATTTTGGTTCTCACTGGAGGCTACTAATGTTTGAACAGATAAGGGCAGAAGCATGTTCATTATAGAGATATAATACATACACAGTCAGAAATTCACCTTATGGTAACCCATATTAAGATGTGCCCTCTAGCATTACATTTCTTTATAGTAATAACCACTGGTATCATTAAGAAAAGAAATATTAAATCAACTATAGAAGGAAAATGTTATTTCGTAACAAGTAAATATATCTAGTTTTTTAGGTTGCTACTCATATCGTCATTATATATAGCTCTTTTGAAGAATATTTAAACCTCATTATTATCTTAACAAATCTCTTTAACCTTCCTGCATCATAACTGTATAGAATGCCCAGTAGAATTCAGTTATTTATGTTAATTTTTAACTGATTTCTTGAGATGCTTATGTCTATCTGAAGAATCCTCCTCGAGACTTTCTTCCGAAAATGGGAGTTATTACAGTTTCAGGATTGGCGGGCTTGGTTTCAGCGAGAAAAGGTAGGGTTTTTAAGAGTATATTCTCTCTTAATGCCATGATATTAGTTTCTGAATTTTACGGTCATAAGAAAACCTCATATGCTTTATTGAATATTATCTGGACAGGCTACTGTAAAGATTTTTAGATTCTGTATTACAGCATGCTTACTTTTAAAAGGACTTTGTGTTTTCAAAACTATAGCTATTCCAAAGGCTGTTCAATGTCGTTAGTCATTAGGGAAAGGCAGATAAAAACCAGAATGAGATACCATGTCAGTTCTAACAACATTGGTCAGGATGAGACCAAGAGAAAATCAAATTTTATCTCATATATCAGTATCTCTGTCTCAAATCTTTAAAGTAGCCCCCAGAATATGGGGGGGTCATGACTGAGAAAATTAGTTTGAGTGATTAGTATATATTTTTACATTAAGATAAAACTCTCAAGAAATTTTTTGGTAGTTAGCGACTCTTAAGGTCTTAAAAAAAAGTTACCTAGAAAACATAATGACAAATTATAATTTTAATAGGAACAGCTGTATATTCAAAAAAAAATTTATTTCAAAATTATGACACAGTAGATTCATACAATTCTATCAGTTTTAATATATACATAGAGTCATGTAACCATCACCACAACCAGGATACAGAACAGTTATGTTATTCCCAAAAAGTACCTCATACTGTCTGTCTGTAGTCAGACCTTCTTCCCACTTCTAACTCCCAGAAACACTGATCTGTTCTCTGTCACTCTAGCTCTGCCTTTTTGAGAATGCCATCTAAATGGAATCATACATAGACTGGCTTCTTTCACTCAGATTATCAAGATTGTTGCATGTGTCAATAGCTTGTTCCTTTTTGTTACTAAGTAGTATTTCTTCATATGGATGTGCCATGGTTTACTTTATCACTTACCTGTTGGACATTTGGGTTGTTTCCAGCTTTTGGTCATTAGGAATAGAGCTACTATGAAAATTTGTATACAGGGTTTTCGTTTCTCCAAGCCCTTACTCAGCTACTGTAGTTCTCTAGTCACTAGCCATTTTGGTCACCTTTCAGTCATCCTTTGTCCACACTCCAGTTGCCAGACATTGTCCCCAAACTAAATTGCTTATATTTGGAAGGCACAGCTCTGAGCCAGTCTGGAATCTGATGTCAGGTACTTTGTAGTTTGTTTTTCCAGCTATAGTCCTAAAAGCCTCAACTCAAGGCATAATTAGGTACAAAACTGCTGTGCAATTATAAGAACATTCTAGCATCCTAACTCTAACATATATATATATATATATATATATCTCATATATATAACATATATAACAGATATATGTATAACAGATATATATATAACATACATGAGAGGATGATAGAATGTTCATATATATATATATATCATCTGGATGGACATAACACTCTCCCTATAGCTAATATTAATGCCTCCCTATATCCTATTTCTTATTATAGTAGGCAAGCAACTTCTAATTGAATAGGTATTATAAATTATTCAGTAAGAAATAATTAAAAACCAAGATCACGATATAAAACAATAAGACTCAAAGAATTAAATTTTGAAGGAAATTGTCCAAAACATATTACTCCGTTTCTCAGTAAAAAACTTATACCATTCTTGTAAGAGAAAATGTTCTGTAGGTCATTCACCGTGTTTCCAAATGTCAGAGCTAGAATAGTCTAACCCAGTGTTTTTCAAGTTGGAGATCTCAACCTATTAATAGATAGTGACATAAATATAATGAATCTCAGGAGACATTTTACCTTTGTTTTAAAAAAATATATTTTAAGTTTCAGGGTATATGTACAGCATGTTCAGATTTGTTACATAGGTAAACGTGTACCATGATGGTTTTCTGCACCTGTCAACCCATCAGCTAGGTATAAGCCCAGCATTCATCAGCTATTTTCCCTGATGCTCTCCCCCCACCACCCTCCCATGACAGGCCCTAGTGTGTGTTGTTCCCCTCCCTGTGTCCATGTCTTCTCATTGTTCAGCTCCCATTTACAAGTGAGAACATGCAGTGTTTGGTTTTCTGTTCCTGTGTTAGTTTGCTGAGGATAATGACTTTCCAGCTTCATCCATGTCCCTGCAAAGGACATTATCTCATTCCTTTTTATGGCAGCATAGTATTCCGTGGTGTATATGTACCACATTTTCTTTATAAGTCTATCATTGATGGACATTTGGGTTGATTCCATGTCTTTGCTATTGTGGATAGTGCTGCAATGAACATATGCATACATATATCTTTATAATAGAATGATTTATATTCCTTTGGGTATATACCCCAGTAATGGGATGGCTGGGTCAAATGGTATTTCCAGTTCTAAATCTTTAAGGAATCGCCACATTATCTTCCACAATGTTTGAACTAATTTACATTCCCACCAACAATGTAAAAGCATTCATTTCTCTCCACAACTTCACCAACATCTGTTATTTTATGACTTTAGTAATAGCTGTTCTGATTGGTGTGAGATATTATCTCATTGTGGTTTTGATTTGCATTTCTCTGATGATCAGTGATGTTGAGCTCTTTTTCATGTTTATTGGCCACATGTATGTCTTCTTTTGAGAAGTGTTTGTTCATGTCCTTTGCCCATTTTTAAATGGGGTTCTTAGTTTCTTTCTTATAAATTTGCTTAAGTTCCTTGTAGATTCTGGATATTAGACCTTTGTCAGATGGATAGATTGCAAAAATTTTCTCCCGTTCCATAGGTTGTCTGTTCACTCTGATGATGATTTCTTTTGCTGTGCAGAAGCTCTTTAGTTTAATTAGATCTCATTTGTCAATTTTTGCTTTTGTTGTGATTGCTTTTGGTGATTTCATCATAAAATTTTTGCCCATGCCTATGTCCTGAATGGTATTGCCTATATTTTCTTCTAGAGTTTTTATGGTTTTATGTTTTATGTCTTAAGTCTTTAATCCATCTTGAGTTACTTTTTGTATAAGGTGTAAGGAAGGGGTCCAAGTTCAGTTTTCTGCATATGGCTAGCCAGTTTTCCCAAGACCATTTATTAAATATTGAATCCTTTCCCCATTACTTGTTTTTGTCAGGTTTGTGAAAGATCAGATGGTTGTAGATGTGTGGTTTTAGTTCTCTATTCTGTTCCATTGGTCTGTGTGCCCGTTTTTGTACCAATACCATGCTGCTTTGGCTACTGTAGCCTTGTAGTATAGTTTGAAATCAGGTAGCATGATGGCTCCAGCTTTGTTCTTTTTTGCTTAGGGTTGTCCTGGCTATACGAGCTCTTTTTTGGTTCCATGTAAATTTTAAAATAGTTTTTTCTAATTCTGTGAAGAATGTCAATGATAACTGAATGGGAATAGCATTGAATCTGTAAATTCCTTTGGGCAGTATGGCCATTTTCACGATATTGTTTCTTCCTATCCATGAGCATGGAAAGTTTTTCCATTTGTTTGTATCTTCTCTGATTTCCTTGAGCAATGGTTTGTAGTTCTCCTTGAAGAGGTCCGTCACTTCCCCTGTTAGCTGTATTCCTAAGTATTTTATTCTTTTATGGCAGTTGTGAATGGGAGTTAATTTGTGATTTGGCTCTCTGCTTGCCTGTTGTTGGTGTATAGGAATGCTAGCAAATTTCGCACATTGATTTTTGTATCTTGAGGCTTAGCTGAAGTTGCTTATCAGCTTAAGAAGCTTTTGGGCTGAGTTGACGGGGTTTTCTAGATACAGGGATCATGTCATCTGCAAACAAAGATAATTTGACTTCTTCTCTTCCTATTTCAATACGCTTTATTTTTTTCTCTTGCCTGATTGCCCTGGCGAGAACTTCCAGTACTATGTTGAATAAGAGTGGTGAGAGAGGGCATCCTTTTCTTGTGCCAGCTTTCAAGGGGAATGCTTCCAGCTTTGCCCATTCATTATGATATTGGCTATGGGTTTGTCATAAATGGCTCTTATTATTTTGAGGTGTGTTCCTTCGATATCTAGTTTATTGAGAGTTTTTAACATGAAGGGATGTTGAATTTTATCAAAGGCCTTTTCTGCGTCTATTCAGATAATCATGTGATTTTTGTCTTGAGTTCATTTTACATGATGAATTACATTTATTGATTCGCATATGTTGAACCAGCCTTGCATCCCAGGGATGAAGCCAACTTGATCATGGTGGATAAGCTTTTTGATGTGCTTCTGGATTTGGTTTGCCAGTATTTTATTGAGGATTTTTGCATTGATGTTCATCAGGAATATTGGCCTGAAGTTTTCTTTTTCTTTTTCTTGTTGTATTTCTGCCAGGTTTTGGTATCAGGATGATGCTGGCCTCATACGATTAGTTAGGGAGGAGTCCCTCCTTTTCAGTTGTTTGGAATAGTTTCAGAAGAAATGGTACCAGCTCCTCTTTGTACCTCTGATAGAATTCAGATGTGAATCCATCTGGTCCTGGGCTTTTTTTGGTTGGTAGAATATTTATTACTGCTTCAATTTCAGAACTTTTTGCTGGCCTATTCAGGGATTCAACTTCTTTCTGGTTCAGTCTTGGGAGGGTGTATGTGTCCAGAAATTTATCCATTTCTAGATTTTATAGTATATTTGCATAGATGTGGTTGTAGTATTCTCTGATGGTGTTTTGTATTTCTGTGGGATCAATGGTGGTATCCTCCTTATCATTTCAGATTGTGTTTATTTGAATCTTCTCTCCTTTTTTCTTTATTAGTATAACTAGCAGTCTGTTTTATTGACGTTTTTCAACAAAACCAGCTCCTGGATTTGTTGATTTTTTTTTTTTTTTTTTTTTTTTTTGAAGGGATTTTTGTGCCTCTGTCACCTTCAGCTCTGAAGCTTGGTTATTTCTTGTCTTCTGCTAGCTCAGTGGTTTGTTGGCTCTTGGTTCTCTAGTTATTTTAGTTGTCATGTTAGGATGTCAATTTGAGATCTTTCTAGCTTTTTGATGTGGGCATTTAGTGCTATAAATATCCCTCTTAACACTACTTTAGCTGCGTTGCAGATTCTGGCACGTTGTCTCTTTGTTCTCGTTAGTTTCAAAGAACATCTTGATTTCTGCCTTAATTTCATTATTTACCCAGAAGTCATTCAAGAACAGCTTGTTCAATTTCCATGTAGTCATGCGGTTTTGAGAGAGTTTCTTAATCTTGAGTTCTAATTTGATTGTGCTGTGGTCTGAGAGACTGTTATGATTTCAGTTCTTTTACATTTGCTGAGGAGTGTTTTACTTCCGATTATGTGTTCAATTTTAAAGTAAGTGCCACATGGCACTGAGAAAAATGTGCATTCTGTTTTTTTGTGTTTTTTTGTTTGTTTGTTTGTTTGTTTTCTGGAGTGGAGAGTTCTGTAGATGTCTATCAGGTCCACTTGATCTGTAGTTGAGTTCAAGTCCCAAAATATCTTTGGTAATTTTCTGCCTCGATGATCTGTCTGATACTGACAGTGGAGTATTAAAGTCTCCCACTATATTATGTGTGGGTCTGTATCTCTTTTTAGGTCTTTAAGTACTTGTTTTATGAATCTGGGTGCTCTTGTATTGGGTGCGTATATATTTAGGATAGTTAGCTCTTCTTGTTGAATTGAATGTAATGTCCTTCTTTGTGTTTTTTGACATCTGTTGGTTTAAAGTCTGTTTGGTCAGACACTAGGATTGCAACCCCTGATTTTTTTCTGCTTTCCATTTGCTTGGTAAATTTTCCTCCATCCTTTATTTTGAGTCTGTGTGAGTCTGTATGTGACACATGAGATGTGTCTCTTGAATACAGCACACCGATTGGTCTTGTCTTTTTGTCCAGCTTGCCATCCTGTTTCTTTTAATTGGGGCATTTAGTCCATTTTCATTTAAGGTTAATATTGTTATGTGTGAATTTGATCCTGTCATAATGGTGCTGGCTGGTTAATTTTGCAGACTTGTTAATGTAGTTGCTTCATAGTGTCATTGGTCTGTGTACTTCAGTGTGTTTTTGTAGTGGCTGATAATGGTTTTTCCTTTCCATGTTTAGTGCTCCCTTTGGGAGCTCTTGCAACACAGGTGTGGTGGTGATGAAATCCCTCAGTATTTGCTTGTCAGGATGCATTTTATTTAAAGATAGAGGAGAACAGCAAATATCAGAGTAGTTTTTTCTTGCAGACTGGCCTCTCTTATCAGGTAAAGAGAGGATAACTGTAAGTCTTTTAAAAATCTTTAAAATGACACATAAATAAAAGCTGCCACCTGCTACATTTAGGAGCCACACAATTAGGGGAATTCAGTTAAGTCAAGGGAGCTTACATCAAGAGATATTAGGATTATAAAATAAGAAATTTAACTGTAGATAATGGAATAACAGCGAGCAGGACTAGAGTAAAGGAGCAACTTAGGACATTTTAATATACTTAAACCCTCTTTCTGCATACCACAAAAGTCTAAATCTAGAGAAAAGCTAAACTAGTTCGAATCAGCCTGGCCACCCACCACCCCTCACTTCAGTCCATTATAGACATGGCTATAGAAAACTTCCTTAATAATAGTTAAACCAGACCGATAGAGACCTCTAGTTTTTCTCTTCCGTAAACTGAAAATTGCCTGCAAACATTCATTTTCATTTGTATAATATACCAGATAGGCTGTTCCCTTTTTAGATTAGGGATTGTATAAGCTGCTTCAGATCATGAAAGTACTTATCCGAATTTAAAAATCCATCATCCAATTACCCAGATCATATATACAGTCTAAAATACTCAGAGAAGCATTTAACATACATATTATTTTGAATCAACAGTTAGTTGGAACTAAGCTATGGCTTAAAGTGGTGGATTTCAAACTATTCTGTAGAACCCTTAGTTTCATGGAAGTGTTTAGTGGTGGTATCAGGATAAAGGAAAAGCCACACAGCCAGGGTTTGATACAGAGCTTCCTACCCCAAAGTTAGTCACAGCAGCATCAAGTTTATAGGTTTTATATATTGAAGTTCCTAGGGAGATTCTATTTGAAAGATATTTTGAAAGGATTTTGTTACCAAAAAAAGATATGAAAATAACCTTAAATGATGCATAGTTAAGGCACTTTTTGATATGCATTAATTATGTCAAGTTATTTGCAATTATTATTCAGTATTCTAAGTCAGTGACAGGAAGGAGTTATGTACCTGTTAAAGTCCTTAGCTGATTATTTAGTTGAGTAACTAACCTTCCTAAATACTTAATCAAAAAGGACACGTAAGAGAGAGTCCATTTCACTTTAACATGGTGTCACAAACACAGTAGTTAATTAATTCTCTATATTATCATGCTTTATTAGATACTTGCAAAATTGTGGTTATAAATTTGGGTTTCGTAGGACATGAAAAATACCTAGCTTTCAAGCAGAAGAAAATCATCCATTCCTTTTGTGTAGGTAATTGTCAGTATTAGATTGAGAATACTTTTGTTAAATTGGACATGACAGCTAAAGGGTAATTGACTTGAAATCCTTAAGGGCATTTTGGCTTCCATCTTGATTGGTATAATTACGTAAAAAGTAATTTAACAGAGTGTGATGGCTTACTAGGGGAGCAAAGAAAGCATTACAATATAAGAACATCAAGTCTCTGGTGGCATATATTTGGAGTTTTATAATTTATTTGCATTTTATAGGTTCCAAGTTTACGAAAATTACTTATCCTCTGGGACTGGCCACTTTAGGAGCAACTGTTTGCTACCCAGTTCAGTCCATAATAATTGCTAAGGTAAGTTCTTTTTAAATAGTAGCAACATTTCAGTATTTGTTTAAACTCTCACTGTGACAATATTTAAATGTTACACAGCACCTTCAACATTTAATTTTAAGAGATGTAGTTGGTATCAACTCTCATGTTGGCCAAATCATATTAGCATCTCAGCATGGTAAATGCCATTCTTAATAGGATGAATTTGTTTAAATATAATTCAACAATGTAAAGGCAGATTTGAAGATTACGTTCAGAGACACCGAATTAGAATTTATGGGGATAAATACTGCTCCATTATTAAGGTATATAAACTTCAATTTTTATTTAAAAGAAGATGAAAATACTAGCAGCTGTTTGGTTCAACAGATTAACCTGACATGAGAAACAACCAGTTGATAGATTGGCTTCAGTGGTTTCTGAACATAAAACACACACACACACACACACACACACACACACACACACACGAACTCAATATTGAAACCACTTAGAATTAAGAAACACCTGTATAAATGCTTATTATAGTTGTTTTGTCTTTTTCTTGTGAGCTTAAGTACAAATCCAGATTCTTTTAATGATTTGAACAGTTTCTGTCAGTATTTTATTTTTAACACATGTTCAGATTGAGAAGGAAAACTTTGGGTTATGCATTTTTCTCCCGCTTTTCCTTCTCCTATTAATTACCAACAGTTAACATTTCCCCCTCATGCTTGAAACAATGTGTGGTGTTACCAGAAGGACTTTCTGTACTTGTATTCCCATTGCTTCATCTCTTTAACTATTGATGTAGAGGAAGTTGCCTATCAATATTTTGAGAGTGTCAAGGATATGGTGTACTATGTAGTTTGTAATGTGATCAAACTATAGAAGCTCATAACAGAGGAAGAGAGCATTATTCATTAAGTCTACTTATACCTGAAATAATTGATAACATGGTAAACTTATTTTTAAAACTTTCTTAATAATTTACATAGGAATTAACCACTGAAATCAATAAAATGCTAGTATTGGAAGAAAACATTAAGCTCATTTAATTCAACTTTGATCTTTTCTCATTTATCTATAGGGAAACTGTGGCTCAGAGGAGTTTCATAGTGACTGATTTGCCCAACATCATACTGAGCTTCAGATTTTTTGGCCTCCGTGTTCATTACTCCTCCCAGTGGATGATGCTTCCACTGATTCTTCTTTTTTTTTTTTCTATTTTTTTGAGATGGAGTCTTGCTTTGTCGCCTAGGCTGGAGTGCAATGGCGCAATCTTGGCTCACTGCAGCCTCCGCCTCCTGGATTCAAGTGATTCTCCTGCCTCAGCCTCCTGAGTAGCTGGGATTATAGGCGCCCACCACCACATCCAGCTAATTTTTGTAATTTTAGTAGAGACGGGGTTTCACCAGGTTGGCCAGGCTGGTCTCGAACTCCTGACCTCAGGTGATCCATCTGCCTCGGCCTCCCAAAGTGCTGGGATTACCGGCGTGAGCCACTGTGCCCAGCCCTGATTCTTCTTTTTTCTAAGAGTAATGACATCATGGTTGTTTTTAAAAATTGTGCCTGCTTATCTTTAGATAATCTAAATATTTCAGAAAAGTTTAGGAAAAAAAACCGCCCGAAATGCATCTATCCATACAAATATCCATGTCCACATTTGGATGGAATGTTCTTCTAGACATCTTAACATACATACACAGAGATAGAAAAACAAATGTATATTCGAATAGGCAGGTAAGAATGAGATCATAGTATGTGTCTTATTTTTATTTTTTAAAATAAAGTATTGAATTTTACTTTTACAAAAGGAAAAAAAAGAATTGCTGAACTTCAAATAGCAATTTTTCTAATATAAGAGATTAACTTGTAAATGTTCTTCTGGGGCAAATAATTGTTACTTTAATTCTTAGAGTTGAAATCCTTGCTTTTCTTTTGACTATAATAATGTCATATTTAATATTTTAAAAAATTCAAATATATAATTTTTTAAACCTGAGATTCATGATGGACTTTAGAGAGTCTGTAGCACACCCTCCTCTCCAAAACTTTATGAAAAGTCATGTGTGTACAAGAAAAACCTTATTTGAAATAATCAGGACCAGTAGTTAACAATTAATCAAAAGTGTTAAAGCAGCGAGTTCTAAAAATATATATAAAAATATATACCCACAATTTTACTTCAAATTAAAACATAAGTGTCTTTCTTCAGTCTGGCCAATATGGTGAAACCCCATCTCTAGTAAAAATACAAAAATTAGCCAGGCCTGGTGGCGGGTGCCTGTAATTCCATCTACTCGGGAGGCTGAGGCACGAGAATCACATGAACCCAGGCAGCAGAGGTTGCAGTGAGCCAAGATTGCGCCATTGCACTCCAGCCTGGAGACAGATTGAGACTCCATCTCAAAAAAAAAAAAAAAAAAAAAAAAAAAAAAAAAAAAAAAAATCTTTCCTTTTCTCTATTTTGAAGTAGGGCTTTTCTTTGAGTATTGGTCTACTGGTTAAAGATCTATAACATCTTTCCAACGGTAAGCCATATTTGTAGTATGTCTTCTACAACTTCCAGATTAGGTTCCTTTAAAATAGAATGAACAATTAAAAACATTGAAAAAAAGATGAGTGCAGAATCCTTTTAGATGTTTATTATTTCTCCCAGCTGTGATAATTGTCTTGCTCACCTCTAATTTCATAGCAGTTATTTTTTTAGCCATTCACATTTGAGTCTTTATGAAGCATTTAACTTAATTTTCCTAGAAACAATAATTCTTTTTATAATCGTATTTTATCATATTATGTTACATTTAGATTGTTTAATTACAAGTAAAACTGATGTAGCAACTTGGGGAAAAAGGGAACTTACTCTTGATAAGCATACTAATCAACTTCTGAAAGATAGTACCTTAGCATTTTGGAGAGCACCTGATAGGAATGAATGTTCAGTATTTTACAAACATCATTTATAATAAATTAAAAAAACATTTTATTAATCAGTCACGTCTCCTGAAAGGATGTCAGGTGAGAGCTTTTTACTGTATCTGTATTTTTCTGTAGGAAAGGGCCTATAGCTTTCAAGAGCTTCTCCAAGTATCTATGATATTAAAAAGTTTAAGAAATGATAGTCTAGAAGGTCCTTTAAACAATGAAAGACTCATTCCAGTTATTCATCATTTTGAAAATACACTTCAAGATGGAATTATTCTTTGCTCTTCATAATTTTCCTCACAATATTATTATTAACTTATGTAAAGAGTAACAAGTAGTCTGTCTTTGAAAGCTATAAAATATCTGGGAATAGACTTACCAAATAATGTTTTAATGCCTGTTTAAAAGAAGAATAAACTATCAAACTTTACTGAAGGGTATTTTTAAATTTTCACAATATTTAATTGATGAATAAAGATTAAATATATTCAGGGTGTACAACATGATGATTTGACATACATATATAGTGTAATGATTATTACAATGAAATTAACACATCCATCACCACCCATGCAGCACATTATATACCCAGAACTTGTTCATCTTATGACTGAAAGTTTGTTCCCTTTGACCAACATCTCATTTACCTCACTCCTATCCCCTGGCAACCTCCATTCTACTGTCTGCTTCTATTCTGCATATATATCCAAAAAAAAAAAATGAAATCAATATCTTGAAGAAATATATGCACCTCCATGTTCATTACAGCATTATTCACAATAGTCAAGATTAGCAACAACCTAAGTGTCTCTCAGTAGATAATTGGATAAAGATAATTTGGTACATATATATAACAGAGTGCTATTTAGCCATTAAAAATGGAAATTCTGCCATTTGCAACAGCATGGATAACCCAGAGGACATTATACTCAGTGAAATAAGATAGACACAGAAAGACAAATACTGTTTGATCTCACTTATATGTAAAGGATGTTTACCAAAAAATCTTGAATGTCTTTGGAGATATATCCTGTTTCTGGATGAAAGACTAAATGTTGAAATACGGCAGGTATTTCAAAATCTAGAAATTTAATTCAGTTCCTACAAAAGCCCTGGATTTGAATGGAGTGTGACATTCATTCACCTAATATTTGTTGTCTGTCTACTGTGTATTGGTTACTATAGCATACACAATAAAATAGATCAAGAGGACAAAAGAGAATATTCAAACAATCATATTGAGTATATCTTTGTACACATGAGGGTAGGGATGGATATGTGGTACAGGTGGCATTTCAAATCAGTGTGTAATGGAAAGGATAGATTTCTTTTTTTTTTTTTTTTTTTCAAGAAATGTGTTGGGATAATTGGCTGTTTGGAAAATTACTCAGACCTTTACCAACTATCATGGGAAAACTAATTCTAGGTGGAATAAACATCTAACCATGAACTAGAATACTATAAAAGGTATGAGAAGAAATAAGAGGAATACCTGTTTAATCTTGAGATAGGAAAGGCTTTCTTAAGCAAATTATAATCTAGAAGCCATCAAAGAAAAAGTTGACATATTTGACAACATCAAAATTAATACATTTCTGTAGATTACAATATACCATACACAGTGTTAATGGATACATGAAAAACTGGGAAAACTATTTATAACATATGTGACAAAGTACTAATATCCTTCATGTATTAAGAACTCCTATAAATCAATGAGCAAAAGATGAATGTGCACTCTGGGAAAATGAAAAAATACCTGAACAAGCAGTCTACAAAATAAGAAACAAAAATGGCCTAATGTACGTAAGATACTTGATTTCATCAACAAATAAATGCAAATTTGAAAAATCATTTAGATATTGGTTTTTAGGCTTTAAATTTGACAAAGATTTAAAAGACTTATAATATCACTGCTGGTAAATAGGGTAGGAAAACAGACATATACTCTTGGTGGGAATGTAAATTGCTGCAGTATATTGCTGACTTTCTGGAGAGCAACATAGTAATACTGTCAAAAATTAAAATGTGTGTACTCTTGAGTGCAGAAATTTCAGCTCTAGGAATTTATTTTGAGGAAATACTATAAGGGTTATGGTCCCAGTTGTATGTGTAAGGATGCTAATTTCATCATTGCTTATACTTGCCATCTCCCTACCCCCAAAAAGGAAAACAGTCCATATGCTCACCAACAGGGGATTTGTTAAATCATCGTGCCTCAATAGGGAATTTGTTCAACAAATTGTGTCGCATCCATTATGGAATACTAAACTAAGCAGCAAATTTAAAAAGTAGACCTATGGTGTATAAAGTAATATAGAACCATGCCTTTGAAATATTGTCAAGCTTTTAAAAAAATAATATCTCAGAATAACATG
The DNA here is from genome assembly GCF_007565055.1 of Rhinopithecus roxellana. Classification (NCBI taxonomy): domain Eukaryota; kingdom Metazoa; phylum Chordata; class Mammalia; order Primates; family Cercopithecidae; genus Rhinopithecus; species Rhinopithecus roxellana. Next base: position 141,896,624 of record NC_044555.1, read on the forward strand.
TTTACTGTGATCCCAAGTATTTGAAAAGGAAAACAAACTAAATACATATGTAATTTATTTTAAAATTTAATTGAAAAATTAATTGAGATTGTATTGTATGATCTATTCTGTAACTTTTTCAAATTAGTGGTTCATCATGGACTTCTGTTCATGCCAGTACATATAGATCTACCTCATCTTTTTTGAAAGATCTATAAATATTAACATTACATTTGTTTTAAAATTTGTGTGTGTGTAATGTATATATGAGTAAAAATTCAGGAAGAATATATGTATAACTGTTAACCAAGGTTATATTTGGGGAGGAGGAGGAATTTCTTTATATTAGCTTATTACTTAACTTTTCAAGTGTAGATATATACTTAGTAAAAACAATAAATATTTCTATTTGAGGATGGAAACATAATTTTTAAAAAATTTATGTTTGTAGAAATTGTAATCCTGGAAAACCCCTCAAAACATCTTCAAAACTTGAAAAATCAATGGCTGTTGAAATTACTTTAACTATAATAAACAAAAGGATTGGAGAAGAATAGGAAAAAGCAGAAATCAGAAGTAGATTTTCAAAGAGAAATAGAGATGAATGAAAATAAAAGTAACTTTAGGAATTCAGCCAGCATCCCATTCTCTTCTTGAGTGTATTTATCAGTCATTGTTTATTGTACCTTTCTACCACAAAAGAATATTACTCTTTGGAGGAATTAGTTGATGCTTTTTATTTCTTTATGAATGGAGAAAGCACCATCAAACTTTAAGCAAAAGCATTAACTTTGTAGCATGTTAAAAATCTCATTTTCTCAGTCAGCAGTTTATTATCACGAACTATATTCCCCAAACTTCTGTTAATACAGTTTCACTTACATCAAATCACCATGTTATATACCTTAAATAGATACAATTTTATATATGTCAGTCTAATCTCACTAAAGCTGAAAAAAATTTTTAAACAGACATAGTTTTAAATTTATATGTTACAGTGTGAATGCAGATTATACATTATAACCCTTTGCATGACACAACAATTTTTTCATATAAAATTTTAGAAATGGTGCTTTGTGTTGTATGATTTAGAGATTTATATCTTTATTGATTCTGATCTGAGTGTTCACATAAAATACCTGACAAATCTAAAATACATTTTAAATTTTAACTTTTAAAAATATGTTATTTGACTTACTTTTTGTTTTAATTAGGTAACAGGGAAAAAGATATATGCTACAAGCCAGCAAATTTTTGGAGCAGTTAAATCACTGTGGACAAAAAGCAGCAAAGAAGAGTCACTCCCTAAACATAAAGAAAAAACTAAGGTAGAGTTTACATGGAGCAAGGCGGTCGACATTGAGTTTTGTTTGGGTGGGTGTTGGCTTGTAATGAGGGTACTGGACAGAGGTCGAGGATAAAATGAGAAAGTAGATGAAGGAATTAGTAAAATGATTTACTTACGAAGGAAAAATCTGTTTGGTAAACAGCTAGGATCCTCTGTAGAAATAGAAGTACCTGCAAAAACAACTGACGTCTTGAAACACTCAGTGCCCTTGCCAACAGAACTCAGCTCTGAAGCGAAGACCAAATCAGAATCCACTTCAGGTTTGTTGGGTATAAGTTAATTTTGTTTCCATTCTTTTCTTAAATAATTTGATTGCATTATCATTAGTGGTTTGAACTTAAGATGTGTTCTCCCCATAAATATTTTGTCTTTTTCATATCTGTGGTTTGTGTTTCTTTTTAGGTTATGAGGTACTTAGGTACCTGCAATTGCTTTAAATTACCACATAGTTCATAATATAGATCTTTATATGTGAGTATATAGAGTAGCACCGACACGTTGATTGGGTAAAGCATTTAATATAACTTTATAAATTTGAGCTATTTTATTAGGTGGGGGAAATGGGCCTTTCTAGATTCTATAATTTTAAAGGGATGAGTCACACCTACATAAAGAAATGTCAGCTTCCATTTTTTGTGCTATTTACCTATAAGTCTCCCTGTAAATCTTAAGACTGTTTTATTTTTATTAAGTTTAGTTTTATTAAGTTTAGGCACCAAAAGAACTTCCAGCATCAAATAGTAGAAATATCATCAATTATAATACTTATAATGTTGCTAGTATTCCATACTGGCAATAAATACTTTGTGGGACCAAACAGTGACAATTATACTTTCTAAACAAATACTGCCATGATTTTACTGTGATCACAAAGAAGGTGACAGAGTGTTTAATACCATTTTGACAATGTATTCATATGGATTTGCATAGGTTTATCTGTATGTACAATGTGAATTGTAAAACCCGTTGTCTTATTGCAAAGGAAAGGTGACTAACTCAGAGGTTGGAGAATAATAATATCCACCCTTTATCAAACACATACTGTGATGCAGAGAGTTAGAAGTATATTATGTCATTCAGCCCTTACCCACAAAGCAAAACAAAAACCTGCCGGATCGGTAATTATTCCCATTTTATGATGAAGAGACTGAGACTCAGGGAGCTAAAATAACTGCCCCAAATCATATAGCTTGTGAGTAGCAGAGTTGTGTTTATGGCCTAGATCTTCTTGACATCAGAGTCTAAGCTCTTTCCATTGTGTATAGGTTATCTAATTTAAAACCGGAATTTAGTCTCAAATTTCAGCCCCCTTCTGTCACTTAATCTTCATAAAAACTGTCATTGAATAACAAACCTGATTTGAGTTTTACTATTTTCCTCTGTCCTGTCTCCTAACTAATCAAGACAAGTTATACAGTTTTTAGACTCTATGAATAATCTGCAGGTGACCATATTCTCACAAGAATATAATGTATGGTCATTTTTCCAAATGCCTGTTAATTCCAGAGTATCTTTATGAAGATGAAACATACTACACCTTAACAGTGGGACCAAAACCTTCCCAAGCTAATGTCTTTTTGTTCACACATCTAGATTCTGGAACCCTTTATTTGCCTGTCTTGGATGATGTGGTATATGAAAAGCATTCTATCGAGATGATGCAGAGGGAGAAAGAGATGCCAGTGCTACTCATTCTTATCATATATGTCTTGGTCAGTTTGAGCTGCTATAAAAAATACCATAGACTGGGTGACTTATAAACAACAGAAATTTATTTCTTACAGTTCTAGAGACTGAAATTCTGAGATCAGGGTGCCAACATGGTCAGGTTCTGGTGAAGGCCCTCTTCTGGCTTGTAGACAGCCTACTTCTCATTGTGTTCTCACATGGCAGAGAGCAGAGGGAAGCAAGTTCTCTCAAGATTCATAAGGGCACTACTGATCCCATTTACGAACGCTCCACCATCATCACCTCCTCTAATTCTAATCACTTCCCAAAGCTCCCCACCTCTTAATACCATCACAATGGGGGAGATACGGTCTTAACATGTGAACTTTTGGGGCATACTAACACCCAGTACATAACAATATATCATTTGGAGTTTATTATACAGTATAACCTTGGGATTCACCATTTCCACATTTCATATGTAGAATTAAACATTTTTTTTTCACCATGGGAAACAGTAGTGATTGTGAGCACAGGTTATAGAATAACACTTGAATCGAAACCCCAGATCCAGCATTTACTAGTTCTGTTACCTGGGGCAGGTTATCAAACACTTCAAGCCACAGTCTCCTCATCCAACAAAAAAAGGACAATAATAGTTCTCACATGGTTGTGAGTATTACATGAGATATTGCATGTAAAGCACTAACTACAATGCCAGGGACATACTAAGGGGTATCAGTGGGTATTAAAATATATCATTATTATCATTTGCCTAGAGTAATTAGCCATTTTGATGAGAAACAGATTTTCACTGAGCATACTTAAGGAGCAAGTCACTTACCTAGTGAGCCTAGCCATGGCTACCACTTATCACCATACAGAAGAGATAGGGTGTACTGTCCAACTATATGTTGTGGCTCTGAATGTGGGTTTGGTTGTTCTCTACCATCTCATGTACATTAATGGAGAAAATTGTTATTTTGGGAATCACAAATTTAGAAATTTGGTGTCATAGACCTCTTCAAGAATCTGATGAAAGCAGAATGAAATCTCTCACAGTCTTACAAAATTAATGTCCCTCTAAAGCAGAAGTTGAGAAGCTATGGCTCATATGCCAATTCTGACTCGACTCACTATTTCTTTTTAGGTGATAAATATGCAAAACCTATATTCTTTATTTTTTAAAAAAATTCTACTTTAAGTTCTAGGGTACATGTGCACAACGTGCAGGTTTGTTACATAGGTGCGCCATGTTGGCGTGCTACACCCATTAACTCATCATTTACATTAGGTATTTCTCCTAATGCTGTCCCTCCCCCATCTCCCCCACCCCACAATAGGCCCCTATGTGTGATGTTCCCCGCCCTGTGTCCAAGTATTCTCATTATTCAGTTCCCACCTATGAGTGAGAACATGCGGTGTTTGGTTTTCTGTCCTTGTGATAGTCTGCTTAGAATGATGGTTTCCAGCTTCATCCATGTCGCTACATAGGACATGAACTCATCCGTTTTTATGGCTGCATAGTATTCCATGGTGAGTATTTGCCACATTTTCTTAATCCAGTCTATCATTGATAGACATGTGGGTTGGTTCCATGTTTTTGCTATTGTGAATAGTGCCGCAATAAACATATACCCAGTAATGGGATGTCTGGGTCAAATGGTATTTCTAGTTCTAGATCCTTGAGGAATCGCCACCCTGTCTTTCACAATGGTTGAACTAGTTTGCACTCCCACCAACAGTGTAAAAGCGTTCCTATTTCTCCACATCCTCTCTAGCACCTGTTGTTTCCTGACTTTTTAATGATCGCCATTCTAACTGGTGTGAGATAGTACCTCATTGTGGTTTTGATTTGCATTTCTCTGATGACCAGTGATGATGAGCATTTTTTTATGTATCTGTTGACTGCATAGATGTCTTCTTTTGAGAAGTTTCTGTTCATATCCTTCACCCACTTTTTGATGGGGTTGTTTGTTTTTTTCTTGTAAATATGTTTAAGTTCTTTGTAGATTCTGGATATTAGCCCTTTGTCAGATGGGTAGATTGCAAAGATTTTCTCCCATTCTGTAGGTTGCCTGTTCACTTTGATGGTAGTTTCTTTTGCTGTGCAGAAACTCTTTAGTTTAATTAGATTCCATTTGTCTATTTTGTCTTTTGTTGCCATTGCTTTTGGGGTTTTAGTCATGAAGTCCTTGCCCATGCCTATGTCCTGAATGGTATTGCCTAGGTTATCTTCTAGGGTAAAAGGTTTTAGGTCTAACATTTAAGTCCTTAATCCATCTTGAATTAATTTTTTTTTTTTTTTTTTTGTATGAGGTGTAAAGAAGGGATCCAGTTTCAGCTTTCTACATATGGCTAGCCAATTTTCCCAGCACCATTTATTAAATAGGAAATCCTTTCCCCATTTCTTGTTTTTGTCAGGTTTGTCAAAGGTCAGATGGTTGTAGATGTGTGGTGTTCTTTCTGAGGCCTCTGTTCTGTTCCATTGTTCTATATCTCTGTTTTGGTACCAGTACCATGCTGTTTTGGTTACTGTAGCCTTGTAGTATAGTTTGAAGTCAGGTAGCATGATGCCCCCAGCTTTGTTCGTTTGGCCTAGGATTGTCTTGGCAATGCAGGCTCTTTTTTGGTTCCATATGAACTTGAAAGTAGTTTTTTCCAATTCTATGAAGAAAGTCATTGGTAGCTTGATGGGGATGGCATTGAATCTGTAAATTACCTTGGGCAGTATGGCCATTTTCATGATACTGATTCTTCCTATCCGTGAACATGGAATGTTCTTCCATTTGTTTGTGTCCTCTTTTGTTTCATTGAGCAGGAGTTTGTAGTTCTCCTTGAAGAGGTCGTTCACATCCCTTGTAAGTTGGATTCCTAGGTATTTTATTCTCTTTGTAGCAATTGTGAATGGGAGTTCACTCATGCTTTGGCTGTCTGATTGTTATTTATGTATAGGAATGCTTGTGATTTTTGCACATTGATTTTGTATCCTGAGACTTTGCTGAAGTTTCTTATCAGCTTAAGGAGATTTTGGGCTGAGACAATGGAGTTTTCTAAATATGCAGTCATGTCATCTGCAAACAGGGACAATTTGATTTCCTCTTTCCCTAGTTGAATACCCTTTATTTCTTTCTCTTGCCTGATTGCCCTGGCCAGAACTTCCGACACTATGTTGAATAGGAGTGGTGAGAGAGGGCATCCCTGTCTTGTGCCAGTTTTCAAAGGGAATGCTTCCAGTTTTTGCACATTTAGTATGATATTGGCTGTGGCTTTGTCATAAATAGCTCTTATTATTTTGAGATACGTTCCATCAGTACCTAGTTTATTGAGAGTTTTTAGCATGAAGGGCTGTTGAATTTTGTCAAAGGTCTTTTCTGCATCTATTGAGATAATCATGTGGCTTTTGTCATTGGTTCTGTTTATGTGATGGATTACGTTTATTGATTTGTGTATGTTGAACCAGCCTTGCATCCCAGGGATGAAGCCTACTTGATCGTGGTGGATAAGCTTTTTGATGTGCTGCTGGATTCGTTTTGCCAGTATTTTATTGAGGATTTTCGCATCCATGTTCATCAGGGTATTGGTCTAAAATTCTCTTTTGTTGTTGTGTCTCTGCCAGGCTTTGGTATCAGGATAATGCTAGCCTCATAAATGAGTTAGGGAGGATTCCCTCTTTTTCTATTGATTGGAATAGTTTCAGAAGGAACAGTACCAGCTGCTCCTTGTACCTCTGGTAGAATTCGACTGTGAATCTGTCTGGTCCTGGACTGTTTTTGGTTGGTAGGCTGTTAATTGTTGCCTCAATTTCAGAGCCTGTTATTGGTCTATTCAGACATTCAGCTTCTTTCTGGTTTAGTCTAGGGAGGTGGTATGTGTCCAGGAATTCATCCATTTCTTCTAGATTTTCAAGTTTATTTACGTAGAGGTGTTTATAGTATTCTCTGATGGTAGTTTGTATTTCTGTGGGCTTGGTGGTGATATCCCCTTTATCATTTTTTATTGCATCTATTTGATTCTTCTCTCTTTTCTTATTTATTAGTTTTGCTAGTGGTCTATCAGTTTTGTTGATCTTTTCAAGTAACCAACTCCTGGATTCACTGATTTTTTTTTTGAAGGGTTTTTTTGTGTCTCTATCTCCTTCAGTTCTGCTCTGATCTTAGTTATTTCTTGCCATCTGGTAGCTTTTGAATTTGTTTGCTCTTGCTTCTCTAGTTCTTTTAATTGTGATGTTAGGGTGTTGATTTTAGATATTTCCTACTTTCTCTTGTGGGCATTTAGTGCTATAAATTTCCCTGTACACACTGTTTTAAATGTGTCCCAGAGATTCTGGTACATTGTGTCTTTGTTCTCTTTGGTTTCAAAGAACATCTTTATTTCTTCTTTCATTTCATTATGTACCCAGTAGTGCTTCAGGAGCACGTTGTTCCGTTTCCATGTAGTTGTGCAGTTTTGAGTGTGTTTATTAATCCTGAATTCTAATTTGATTGCACTGTGGTCTGAGAGACAATTTGTTGTGATTTCTCTTCTTTTACATTTGCTGAGGAGTGCTTTTCTTCCAACTATGTGGTCAGTGTTGGAATAAGTGCGATGTGGTGCTGAGAAGAATGTATATTCTGTTGTTTTGAGGTGGAGAGTTCTGTAGATGTCTCTTAGGTCTGCTTGATGCAGAGATGAGTTCAAGTCCTGGGTATCCTTGTTAACCTTCTGTCTCATTGATCTGTCTAATATTGACAGTGGGGGGTTAAAATCTCCCATTATTATTGTGTGGGGCTCTAAGTCTCTTTGTAGGTCTCTAAGGACTTGTTTTATGAATCTGGGTGCTCCTGTATTGGGTACATATATATTTAGGATAGTTAGCTCTTCCTCTTGAATTTTTCCTTTACCATTATATAATGGCCTTCTTTGTCTCTTTTGATCTTTGTTGATTTAAGGCCTGTTTCATCAGAGACTAGGATTGCAACCCCTGCTTTGTTTTTGCTTTCCATTTGCTTGTTAGATCTTCCTCCATCCCTTTATTTTGAGCCTATGTGTGTCTGCACGTGAGATGGGTCTCCTGAATACAGCACACTAATGGGTCTTGACTCTATTCAATTTTCCAGTCTGTGTCTTTTAATTGGAATATTCAGCCCATTTACATTTAAGGTTAATATTGTTATGTGTGAATTTGATCCTGTCATTATGATGTTAGCTGGTTATTTTGCCCGTTAGTTGTTGGAGTTTCTTCCTGGCATTGGTGGTCTTTACAGTTTGGCGTGTTTTTGCAGTGGCTGGTATCGGTTGTTCCTTTCCATGTTTAATGCTTCCTTCAGGAGCTCTTGTAAAATAGGCCTGGTGGTGCCAAAATCTCTCAGCATTTGCTTTTCTGTAAAGAATTTTATTTCTCCTTCACTTATAAAGCTTAGTTTGGCTGGATATGAAATTTTGGGTTGAAAATTCTTTTCTTTAAGAATATTGAATGTTGGCCCCCACTCTATTCTGGCTTGTAGAGTTTCTGCTGAGAGGTCTGCCGTTAGTCTGATGGGCTTCCCTTTGTGGGTAGCCCAATCTTTCTGTCTGGCTGCCCTTTACATTTTTCCCTTCATTTCAACCCTGCTGAATCTGACAATTGTGTGTCTTGTGTTTGCTCTTCTCAAGGAGTATCTTTGTAGTGTTCTCTGTATTTCCTGAATTTGAATGTTGGCCTGCCTTGCTAGGTTGGGGACGTTCTCCTGGATAATATGCTGAAGAGTGTTTTCCAAGTTGGTTCCATTCTCCCCATCATTTTCAGGTACACCAATCAAACAGATTTGGCCTTTTCACATAGTGCCATATTTCTTGGAGGCTTTGTTCGTTTCTTTTTCCTCTTTTGTTTCTAAACTTCTCTTCTTGCTTTGTTTCGTTAATTTTTCATTAATTCAATCACTGTTACCCTTTCCTCCACTTGATCAAATCGGCTATTGAAGCTTGTGCATGCGTCATGTAGTTCTCATGCCATGGTTTTCAGCTCCATCAGGTCATTTAAGGTCTTCTCTACACTGTTTATTCTAGTTAGCCATTCATCTAATCTTTTTTCAAGGTTTTTAGCTTCCTTGTGATGGGTTCGGACATCTTCCTTTAGCTCGGAGAAGTTTGTTATTACCGACTTTCTGAAGCCTACTTCTGTCAGCTCGTCAAAGTCATTCTCCGTCCAGCTTTGTTCCGTTGATGGGGAGGAGCTGCAATTATTTGGAGGAGAAGAGGTGCTCCAGGTTTTAGAATTTTCAGTTTTTCTGCTCTGGTTTCTCCCCATCTTTGTGGTTTTATCCACCTTTGGTCTTTGATGCTGGTGACCTACAGATGGAGTTTTTGTATGGATTTCCTTTTTGTTGATGTTGATGGTCTTCCTTTCTGTTTGTTAGTTTTCCTTCTAACAGTCAGGACCCTCAGCTGCAGGTCTGTTGGAATTTGCTAGAGGTCCACTCTAGACCCTGTTTGCCTGGGTATCACCAGCGGAGACTGCCAAACAGCAAATATTGCTGCCTGATCCTGCCTCTTGAAGCTGTGTCCCAGAGGGGCATCCGCCTGTATGAGGTGTCCTGACTCACTATTTTTGTATATTCTGCAAGCTAACCATGATGGTTGAAAAAAATCGAAAGAATAATATTTCATAGCAAGTGAAAATTACATGAAATTTGGATCTCAATGTCCAGAAATAACGTTTTAATTGAACATACCCACACACATTGATGTATGTATTGTCTATGGCTGCTCTTACACTACAGTGGCAGAGTCGAGCACTTGTGACAGAGACCATATGGTTCACAAAGTCAAAAATATTTACTACTAACCTTTTGCAGAAAAGTTTGCCAAATCCTCTTCTAGAGAGAGGGGATGTGCCACATAGGCATGAGTCATGTCTCCCTCATGGTAGTTGCCAGATTTTTTGTGGATTCAGAGACTAAATAGCCAAACTCAAATCCTCTTAAGGGCAAAACCGGATTTCCTACAGTTTTTTGGTGCTGTGGAGACAGAAACTAGTCAGACTGTCAGTCAGAAGCTTGGGAGTGCCATACCTGAACTGGGAGGAACCAGAGGTTAACTGACTCTTACTAAAATTAGAATGCAGCCCAGACCCAGCTCAATGCCTGACTAGATTGAGATAGTAAGTGTTTCACCCTTTCTAAAGAGATAAAGGGCACCCCTGTCTGGTGCCCTTTATCTTCTGGAGCTTCTACCTTGCTTTTATACAAAATGTCCACTATACAAACAAACAAAATACTACTTACGCAAAAAGGCAAGAAGATGTGACTGACAGTCAAAAGAAAAAATAAATAAATGTAACAATAACAGCAGACCCACAGATGACCTAAATATTGAAGTTAACTGAAAAGGACTTTAAAATAACTATAATTAATACATGAAATAGAAAAAAATGATGGAAAAAATGGATGAAAAGATGGAGAATGTCACAGGGACTTGGAATCTGTTAAAAAAATTCTAGTGGACATTCTAGAAGTGAAAAATACAGTACCCAAAATTAAGAACTCATTGGATGGGTTTAACAGATGACTATATACCAGAAAGCACAGAATTAATGAATTCAAAGACAAGTCAATAAAAAATAGCCAAACTGAAGCACACAGAGAAAAAAGGAATGGAAAAGTTTCAGAAAGTACTTTATAGTGACTAGTGTCTTTAAGTATTTGAGTTACTAAGAAGCTGCATGCTGAGTGTTATCCTGATTTTATACATAAGAAACCAAAAGAGAATTTTTAACAATCCTAGCTTCACTCTGCAATTTATTAGTTATCTGTCCCCTTTTTTGTACCTAACTTGCTTAAAATATCAATGAGATAACATGTGAACTAAATGATCAGTTATGTAATATTATCAAATATCACATAACGGCTATGAAGAATTATAAATCTATGAAGAATTATAAATCTGAATCTCCAGAGGTGAGGCCTCTAAGCAGGTGGATTTTAGGAAGAGCTTTACAGAGGATTCTTTTACATACTACTCTCGCTAAGAATCTCTGTTTTAAGTTGTGAATAAATTAAAATCTTGAAGCCTTTTAAGAAATTTTGAGGGGTGATCTAAAGGCAAAAAAATCTTTCTAATTCAGGAAATTGGGGTAAGCTGGATCTTTCACCAAACTTTGAACAAGAATATAAATTAAGGAAGTATTTAGAAGTGCTAAATAACTTAGTTGATGAACACTGTTAAGCAAATTTGAGACATTGAGATTTACATAAAATAATTGTTTGTCACATGCCTAGTGTTTTCTGCTTGATAAAAAAACTTGTTGCACCATTCTTTTCACTTGTACTGAGCAATGGTACCCACCAGATGGCAGTAGAGATACAGCAGAACCACCAGTGGATTCCTGTTTTTTTTGCTACAAACTCTTCTCAGAATGTTTTCAAATGCAGAAAGTAAAACACTTAGTAATGTATGAACTTCCTTAAGTGTATTAAACAACAGCATCTAACAATAGGTCTAATGACTTTTAATTTTTAAGTAGCGGTGAGTGTGAATATTTTGAGATAATCTGCAACTATAATGTAATAAGGTACCTGTGATTTCTGTTGGTGACAAAGAAATCTAAGGCACTGCTGATACTATCGTGTTTTGTTGCCTGTATTCATTATTGAAGAAAATGTCCATTTAAGTCAGAAGTAAGTGAAAATAATGACAAATTTTCCTCATCCAAGTTAATAGATTACATGAGTTCTATAACATACCCCCAAAGAGACAAGAGGTTAAGAATTTATTCTGTGGAGAGCTGCTTTACCTGTACCATCATGAATACTAATTACTTATGAATCTGGTTGTTTTGTTAATATATTTGGTGATGAAGTTACACATAGGTGTGTCACACTGTAAAATACATTTTAGAAAAGATAGGTGTAAGATAAATCACTGTATTCCAATTTCTCTCCTTTGTTTTCGTTATAAAACTGGAAACTAAATTCTTTTATGCAGAAAAGGTATGGTTCCCAAATGTAATAAAATTAATTTTAAAATGAATCCTATTTTGAACGTATTTAAAATAAAAACAAATTTCTGAAAAAATGTTTGTAGTATTATGTCACAAAATAAATATAAAATAGTTGTCTCTTGCCTACTTACCATGCACAAGGTATTATATGCAGCAGTTTGTGTGCATTACCTTGTTTAGTACTAAAACTAATTGTATGAGATTTTTACTGCTATAAACATCATTTTAAAGAAGAGCCTGGGTTGTTATGTTGGGGTCAGACAAATGTGGATTCATTCCTGGCTCCACCACTTATCAGCCAAATGACTTTGGTCAAGTTACTTAAATTAAGTTTGGTCAAGTTATCTTAAATTAAGATTTTCTTATCTGTAAAATAAGGACAATGTAAAAATAGTATCTACTTCATGGTGGGATTATGAGATAATGCATGAAAATAACTTAGCTGCTTGCCGGGGACACAGGAAGCTTGTCAGGTTCACCAGTGATCCACACTTTGCCAAATCCAGGAGTTGATTCTCAATCTCCGTCTTATGCAATCCATTAGTAACCTTTGACACAGGTTAAATTCCTTCCTCCTTCAAACAATATCTTCACTTGGCCTGTGGGATTATCTCTTGCTCTTGGTTCTCTTACCTCATTCACTGGCTTTCCACCTTAGTCTTCTTTCCTACAATTCTCCTAACCTTTTTAACATCTCCTAATCTTAACCCAAAAGACTCATTTGTACTCAGATGTTAAGTAAGCAATTCAAATTTAACACATCCAACACTTAACGATTCATTTGTTTTCCCCTAAACCTGCTTCTCCCACATTTTCCTCTATCTCAGTAAATGTCACCTCCATTCTTCCAGTTTCTCAAGTTGAAGAGTCTCGCTCATAAGACATAGTCAATCCATTTAGGAAATCTTGTCCATTCTGCCTTCAACATTATCCAGAATCTGGTACCTTTTCACCACTTCTACTGCTACCATTGTAACTAAAGCCCTCAGCATGTCTTTTGGAGTACTGTAATTGCTTTCTAACTAGTCTCCCTGCTGCTATCCTTTGTTTCCCTGTAGTTTCTTTTCCCCGTAGCCAAGAGTGATCTTTTTAAAAACATAGCATCACTCACTCCTCTACTCAAAATTGTCCAGTAGCTTCTCATCTCACTTAAAGCCAAAATCTTTACCATGGCCCTATGTGACCTAGCTTTCCATTGTCTTTTTGATGACATCTCCTATCATTCTCTCTCTCACTGCCTTGCCGCCACCCCTACATACACCACATTTGTCTACTCTGTTCCAGCCATATTGGTTCCTCAGATATACCTCAGGTCCATTACACTTGCTGTCTGCTCATCCTGGAAGGCATTGCCTGCTGGTCTCTATAGGGTGCACACCCTCACCTCCTTCAGTTCTCAGCTCATATATCACCTTTTTGGAAGGCTTTCCCTGGCTGCTCTATTTAAAATTACAAATCACCTAAGCACTCCATATATCCCTCCTTGTTTCATTTTTTCACATAGCACTTAACCACCATCTGATATATATTTAATTAGTTTGTCTCACCTAACTCAAATGTTAGGTCTATGTCACCAGAGATTTTTATCTGGTTTGTTCACTGCTGTCTTCCCAGTATCAAAAATAAATTTGTTAAGTGACTAATTTTTTTTTTCATTTTAATACTTTATCAGGTGCAACACAGTTTATGCCTGACCCCAAGCTCATGGATCACGGGCAGTCCCACCCAGAAGATATAGATATGTACAGCACTAGAAGCTGAAGTAGACTGCATACAGAGACTACATAGAAAACTACAAGATGTGTGACGTTGCAAATAATGATGAAAAAAATCACCTAATGGGTAACTGATACATAGAGTATTACTTAAACCAAGTTTTTCCCTTACATATCCAAATGTGCAATTTGATAAGTTACATAAGTGGTTAACAGACAAACTGAATGCAATGCAAACAATATTAAATGATTGATGAGGAGACTTAGGTAGAAGTATTAGCTTGCATTTGGTGACCTTTAAGGGCATTTTAAAAAAAAAAATGAAGACATGAACTCCAGTGAGATTAAAATCTCATACATATACATACATATATGTATGTATAAAGACATACATATTTATACATATAAACATATATTTCTGCTCTAGCTTTCCCAGACTAGTGTCAGTTAAATTAGAATGGTGTGTGGAAAGATGTGTTTCCCTCTGTTTTTTTTTTTTTCCGTTTCCTAGAGCTGGAATAAAATATCCATGTTTTATGGGGCTTAAGCTTGGCTTTGTCTCTTGGTTTTGTTAATATTAATTCCTCTTAAATATCTGAAAACATCTCTAACTATTTGAGAGGGCCGTATGCTACACAGGCTTCCTAATACTGCTTGGCAGTCCTTCTACTGGTTCCTGAGTGGTTTACTATTGTGTTCCCTAGAAGAGGTATTACAAACCTTTTATTCTCCTCAAACCTCTTATAACTGTCAAAGTTGACTGTGCCTCCTGTTTCATAGAGAAAGAAGTAAATTATTAGACATGACCATTCCCAACTTCTTCCCATCTACCTTCAAGACTTACCTCTTTTCAGCCATGCATCCCCCTTTCCTAAGACATACTTCTCTTTGTGTTCTTGATCTCATTCCTTCACATCTAAGACCATATTCCACCCTGTTTAATCTCCAGTCTTTGGTTTCTCTTTTTACTAGTTTCTTTTCCTCCACTTCTACATAGCTGCAGGTGTTCTCTGTCTTAAATCAACAAAAACAAAACAAGACAAAAACCTTTCCTTAACTCGACCTCTCCCCTTGAACTATTTTTTCTCTCTCCTTCCTATAATTGTTATACTTCTTTAAAAAGTAATTGTTACTTTTTGACAAAAGTAAATATTATCCCTTTTTCCCCTACTTTCAAGTCCTCTCTGCCTTGTGACATTCTGGCCTCCATACCTGCTTAAATTTTTTTGAGATGGGGTCTTGCTCTGTTGCTTAAGCTGGAGTGCAGTGGCACAAGCACAGCTCACTGCAACCTCCACCTCCCAGGATCAAGCAGTCCTCCCATCTTACCCTCCCGAGTAGCTGGGACTAAGGCACCCGCCACCATGCCTAATTTTTTGTATTTTTGGTAGAGACAGGACTTCACCATGTTGTCCAGGCTGGTCTCGAACTCCTGAGCTCAAGCCTGTGCCTGACTCAGCCTCCCACAGTGTTGAGATTACAGACGTGAGCCACTGCACCCAGCCCCTACTTGAATTTTTATGTCATTATTGACTCTTCACCACTCTCTCCATGAAACTCACTTACCATTTGCTTTCTATTTTTCCTGCTTTTGTTATTCTTCATTTTTTTTTCTCTTGCTCTGAATCCCTTAAATGCTGAGGCTGCTCAAGTTTCATCCCTAGTCCTATTATTTTCTCATTCTATATGCGCTCTCATTTTCATTTAACAGACCTCGCTGGCTTCAGCCACCATTTGTTTTATTATTCGTATCTTCAACCCCCATAGCTATCTAGTGCTGTAGACCTTTATTTCTACTTATTAGTTATATTCACATCTCATAGATATGCCAATGTCAATATGCCTAAAACAAAATTGTCTCTACCTCCCACTCCTTCAAATCTATTCTACCTTCTCTAATCCTATAATTACTCTCCCTCAAGTCATCATCATCACTTTTCTGGGTTACTGTGGTAGCCTTCAGGCTAATTTGCTCACTGTCAATCTTGCTCTCTCTCATTTTAGAATATGTTCTGTTTACAGGTGACAGTAAACTAGTTAAACAAGTACTTAATATTAGCTTAAGCAAAAAAAAAAAAAAAAGAAAAAGCCCTATTTATAGCCTAGAATTAGGCAGTATAGGGTTGGGACAGTGGCTCATCGGTGCTATTAAGGACGTAGACTTTTTCTCTTTCCACTCTGTCCTCTACAGCATGCTGGTTTGTCACCTCATGGTCACAAGATGTCTGCTGTACCTCCAGAGAGCAGATACACATTCAAAGTAGGAAATAGCAGATAAAAATGTACACAAGATGCTTCTGACTCCCTTTTATCAGAAAAGTAAATGCTTTCTTAGAATCTCCTCAGAAGACCTCTGTGTATATCTCAACCAGTACTTGTCATATAGCCACACACTTAGCCTAAGGAAGATAGGGAATAGGGAAATCGTGTTTATTTTCCCGTGGTGAGGAAGGCAAAGGGTAAGGGGTTGGGAACAGGTCTTGAGTTTAAGCTAACATACAGTGTCTGCTACCCTATTCTTCTAACCTATTTGTCTATTATGACATAGTTGTCTTTCTGACAACTATAATGAATAGTTGTCTTTCTGAAATCTTTAGTGGCTCATCATTGCTTGCAGAATCAAAGCTCCTTAGTTTGATATACAAGGCCCTTCATATCTGATTCCAGCTTACCTTCTAATCCTATCTTCCTTCTCCTTACCCACCCTACTGCTAATGTGTATTATACTGTCCTTGTGATATACCATTTGTTTCTTGAACATGCTTTGCTCATTATTGCCTCTTTCTCTGCCTGTGCTAGTGTGTCCACTTAGACTGTTCTTCCATCTTATCCTGCTCCACATTCTAACTTCTACCCATCCTACAAGTCCAATTCTGGTGTCGTGTCCCCTTTCTTAGTCCTCTAAGATAGAATTTAGATGTTCTCTCTTCTAGAGATAGGATCTTGCTATGTTGCCCAGGCTGGTCTCAAACTCCTGGCCTCAAGCAATCCTCCCACCTCAGCCAACCAGACATAAGCGACTGTGCTCAGCCTTTTTTTAAAAATTGAAGGTATATGATATGGCCGGGTATGGTGGCTCACACCTATAATCCCAGCACTTTGGGAGGGCAAGATGGGTGAATCACCTGAGGTCAGCAGTTCGAGACCAGCCTAACCAACATAGTGAAACCCTGTCTCTACTAAAAACACACAAAAAAAGTACAAAATTAGCTAGGCATGATGGCGCATGCCTGTAATTCCAGCTACTTGGGAGGCTGAGGCAGGAGAATCACTTGAACCCGGGAGGTGGAGGCTGCAGTGAGCCTAGATCATGCCATTGCATTTCAGCCTGGGCAACAAGAACAAAACTCAATCTCAAAAAATAAGTAAATAAAAAATAAAGGTATATAATATGTCTTAGATTTGATGAAATATGAGTGTGTTTGAGATGTGATCCAAGGTTTTAAAAAAATCATTTCAAATACTGGAGATAAATTCTGAGGAGCTTACTTATGAAAAACTAGCAAGTGATAGGTGATATTTATAGATACGGTACTTACACAATTTATGTAATTAACATTTTCTCACAGACAAGGTTCCTTGTGGATATCACTGAATAATTTTTGTGTAGTTTCTATGCCCATGAAATGCCTGGTAGGTAGTAGGAACTCACATGTTCTGCTATGCTGGTTGCAGCACAGGACACAAAAGTTAGAATTATTTCAAAGGACTTATACTCTACTAGGAAAGAGGGAAACATAAAAATACAGTGTTATATGTGGTATCTTCCCTAAGATAAGCACAACCAAAGAGGTATGGATGTGCAGAGGCAGAATGTAGTACTGGGATGATGTCAAGGAGGCAGTGGTACTTAAGCTGCTCAAGGTAGGGAAGCAGTTTACTTGCTAGTTTTTCGTAAGCTCTTCAGAATTTATCTCCAGTATTTGAAATGAATTTTTTTTTTTTTTTTTGAGACAAGAGTCTCGCTGTGTTGCCCAGGCTGGAATGCAGCAGCTCGATCTCAGTTCACTGCAAGCTCCACCTCCTGTGTTCACCCCATTCTCCTGCCTCAGCCTCCCGAGTAGCTGGTACTACAGGCACCCGCCACCACGCCCGGCTAATTTTTTTTTGTACTTTTAGTAGAGATGGGGTTTCATCGTGTCAGCCAGGATGGTCTTGATCTCCTGACCTCGTGGTCTGCCCACCTCGGCCTCCCAAAGTGCTGGGATTACAGACGTGAGCCACTGTGCCCAGCCTGAAATGAATTTTTTAAAACCTCAGATCTGAATATATTCAAACACCAATATTTCATCAAATCTAAGGCATATCATATACCTTTAATTTAAAAAAAAAGGCTGAGCAGAGTTGCTTATGTCTGGGAGGCTGAAGTGGGAGGATTGCTTGAGGCCAAAAGTTTGAGACCAGCCTGAGCAAATAGCAAGATCCTGCCTCTAAAAACAAATAAACAAACAAATGCTGCTAGTTGATCATTACATTTATTCCAACATCAGATAACGTCAGATTGTGAAAGAAGAAGCATCTTAAATCTGATGAAATATGGTAGGTAAAAAATAGCGCAAAGCTAAGTATAAGTGACTTTTCAGTTATCTGCTCTTTTGGATTATCACCACTGCTACTAGCCATTAGAATATTGATTTGGATAGGCCAAGTGCAGTGGGTCACACCTGTAATCCCAGCACTTTGGGAGGCCGAGGCAGGTGGATCACAAAGTCAGCAGATCGAGGCCATCCTGGCTAACATGGTAAAACCCCATCTCTACTAAAAATACAAAAAAATATTAGCCGGGCATGGTGGCGGGTGCCTGTAGTACCAGCTACTTGGGAGGCTGAGGCAGGAGAATGGCGTGAACCCAGGAGGCGGAGGTTTCAGTGAGCAGAGATCACGCCACTGCACTCCAGCCTGGGTGACAGAGCGTAACTCCGTCTCAAAAAAAAAAAAAAAAAAAATACTGGTTTGGATAATGGAAAGTTGACTAGAGCTACAAAATCTGTTTCAAAATAAAAGATCTGCTCAAACAAGAATGTGATGATCACTTGCTGTATTGTACAACAAAGTCAAACTGCTGGTAGACTCAGGTGACAGTCAAATGTTGGAGGCTATGTTGGGATGAGTTGTTTCAAGGCCTCTTTCATTATTCCCATGCCATGTCCAGGAGTTCTCCTCTGTTAAACCTGAAGAGATGCCAGCCCTCCTCAGAGGAAAGGTCTAAAGCCCCTCGACTAGTGTAGTAGTCGACAGAAGCCTGATTCCAAATGACGACAAGAAAGTGCATGCGGTTACATTGAGTTCTGATGGCTATCTGTTTAAAAACAAACCAGCAAATATTACTTTCATTTGAAAGCATAATCTTCATTAACATATATATTTTATTGAAGGTCTACTCTATGCAAGACACTATGTGTGAATAATACTTCCAAATATAGTAGTTATCTTTTGAACTTTTCTATAGCTGTAAAAAGAAAAAAAACTCACTGTTCTGAGCTTCAGAGCCCTCTTTAAAAGCTCAAGACTGATTTGCAAAGCCTTTATATAGAAAAGATGTACCTATAAGAACACATGTTCTCATGTTTCCAAAATACAAGAAGATCTTGCTTTTATAGTCTTGTAATATTATACTGTGGGCCTGTTTTTTTGAATAAAAATACTTTCTAGTCTCCCTCCTCCTTACTTTCACTTGATAGCAAAAAGGGTGTATAGTGTGGTTGTAGATTATATATAAATCAATTTTAATTGACTGTAACTCATATGCTCTATATGATCATCTGATTTGAAAATCCAGTTTAATTTGGGTAGAAATTTGAAGGATATGTTGGGGTTATGTTCAAATGGAGAGATTAATGATTTAATTTATGCCCTGTGAATATTTATTGAAGAAAAAGTTAGTGAATAGAATGTCAATACTAACTGTAATACATACCTGACTTAGCCTCTTCAGCATTTCAGCTCCAATACCTAGACCTTTTAAATAGACAATGCAAAATGAAAACTGCAAATTTCACTTAACTAGTCATTTGCTTTAGTTTAAAATAAGTAATATCTAAAACTCTGTATTTTATATATATATATATATATATTATTAATAGCTTGTGGAAACACAACTCATGAATGCTTTCATATCCCTTTTTCCTAATTGGAATGAGGTACCAAAGGTCAGAGAAGAGTTTGGGTTTAAAGATCAGTGAAGAAGTGAGTCTCTGCCACTATTGTCTTATAATGGTATATTTCTTATCTAATTTTACTGAAAACCACCTAAAATGTAAAAACATTTTTAAAGATAAAAGTATATCTGTGTGACCAGGCACAATGGCTCACACCTGTTATCCCAGAACTTTGGGAGGCCAGGGCAGGAGGATCACTTGAGCCCAGGAGTTCGAGACCAGCCTGGGCAACACAGACTCTGTTTCTACAAAACATAAAGAATTAGCTGGGTGCTGTGGCACCTGCCTGTAGCCCCAGCTACTTTGGAGGCTGAAGTAGGAGGATTGCCTGAGTGTAAGAGGTCAAGGTTGCAATAAGACGTGATCACACCACTGCTCTCTAGCCTGGGTGACAGAAAACCCTGTCTCAAAAACAAAAACAACAAAAAAAAAACATATAGCCATGTGATACCTTGGCTTGTTCAAACCTTGAGAGGAAGTAATAAAATGTTTTTCTAATCTGTTTCTGAGTGTTCACTGCATGAAAGAATATCTAGGATAGTGATCAAACTCATTAAGTAGCAATACGTTACATCAACTAAAACAGCATATGTATAGTAAAATCCTATCTCCTTAAAATATGTCATTTTAATTTTTAAAGTATTTAAAAGTAATATCGTTACAGGAAGTCAGGGACCCCGAACGGAGGGACCAGCTGAAGCTGTGGCAGAAGAACATAAAT
Organism: Rhinopithecus roxellana; assembly: GCF_007565055.1. Lineage (NCBI taxonomy): Eukaryota > Metazoa > Chordata > Mammalia > Primates > Cercopithecidae > Rhinopithecus > Rhinopithecus roxellana. Next base: position 141,917,172 of record NC_044555.1, read on the forward strand.
TGTGAAGATTTCATGGATGTTTATTAGTTCCCCAAATTAATACTTTATAATAATTTCTTATGCCTGTCTTTGCTGCAATCTCTGAACATAAATTGTGAAGATTTCATGGACTCTTATCACTTCCCCAATCAATACTCTTGTGATTTCCTATGCCTGTCTTTACTTTAATCTCTTAATCCCATCATCTTCATAAGCTGAGGATGAATGTCACTTCAGGACCCTGTGATGATTATGTTAACTGCACAAATTGTTTAAACAATATGAAATCTGGGCACCTTGAAAAAAGAACAGGATAACTGCGATGTTCAGAGAACAAGGGAGATAACCCTAAAGTCTGGCTGCCTGTGGGCTGGGTGGAACAGAGCCGTATTTCTCTTCTTTCAAAAGCAAATAGGAGAAATATCGCTGAGTTCTTTTTCTCAGCAAGGAACATCCCTGAGAAAGAGAATGCGTTCCTAAGGGAAGGCCTCTGAAATGGCCGCTTTGGGAACGTCTGTCTTTTACGGTTGCAGATAAGGGATGAAATAAGCCCTGATCTCCTGTAGCACTCCCAGGCCTATTAGGACAAGGAAATTCTCACCTAATAAATTTTGGTCAGACCAGTTGTCTGCTCTCAAACCCTGTCTCCTGATAAGATGTTATCAATGACAATGCGTGCCCGAAACTTCATTAGCAATTTAAATTTTGCCCCGGTTCTGTGATCTCGCCCTGCCTCCATTTGCCTTGTGATATTTTATTACCTTGTGAAGCATGTGATCTCTGTGACCCACACACTATTCGTACACTCCTTCCCCTTTTGAAAATCATTAATAAAAACTTGCTGGTTTTGCAGCTTGGGGGGGGCATCACAGAACCTGTCGACATGTGATGTCTCCCCCAGACACCCAACTTTAAATTTCTCTCTTTTGTACCCTTTCCCTTTATTTCTCAGACCAGCCAACACTTAGAGAAAATAGAAAAGGACCCACGTGAAATATTGGGGGCTGAATTTCCCGATATCTGGCGCCCACATGGTCTTTTTTCCCAAGTGCATGTGGGAACCCGAGTCCCTTTGGTAGGTGCAGAGAAACGTCATCAGTTTGGTCCACAGATATGCATGTGCAACTCCCTGACGATTGGTGAGTAGTCTGTATATGGTCTGGGTTAACTGTGGGTCATGTGGAGTCTAAACATCATGTTTATCTCTGCTATATTAAACTCTTATTGAAACAGGGCAGTGTTCGAGTGCCTATGGAAAATATGGTCACTCTAGTCAGGGAAGTGGAAGAATACTGTCCTTGGTTTCCTGAAAAAGGAACCTTAGATGTAGAAATATGGGATCGTGTTGGTGCAACATTCTGGGAACTGGTCTCCCAAGAAATTATGTTCCTGTCACTGTTTGGGGTGATTGGGCCTTGGTACATGCTGTCCTGATGACATACCAATCCCATGACCCCCTACAGTTACCACAGTTTTCTGAATCTGACGACCCTCCACCTCTTCCTCAACCTTCCTCTCCCACACGGCCTTCATTATCTGATCAGCCTCTCCCTTCGTCTACTCCTCCCCCACCTGACGATGTTGAGAATTCAATGTCTAACGCCGGTGACTTTGGATTACGGTCACCCCCCTGATGATCTTATTTATTTTCACGAAGAGCCGGTACTTGTAGCTCCTGCGCCCCGACTCACACAGCCCAGGACCATATATATGCTAATTCTTCTCTTTTCAAATCTCTGGAGTCACCTAATGGCTCTGGGACCAAACTACAATTCGCCTATAATTCTGCAGGCCCTCCCCTGTCCACTTCAGCCCCTCACCCTCCTGTCGTTTCAGTTCCTCAACCGGTTGCTTTGCCATCCACTCAGCCTGCTTCTCTGTACCCTTCTTCACACATGAACGCCAGTAATTACCAGTATACTTCTGCTCCCCCAATGCCCTTTTCTCACACTCTCATTCCAGTCCAACCCTCTCACCCTCAGTTTCCCTTATCTACACATGATTTTCCTGTCACTTCTATGCCGACTCCATCTCAGATGCCTATTCTTGAAACTTCAATGCAACGCTTATTATGCCAAAACAAAGAAACAAGTGGATTAGACGTGTGGACTTATCCGGTCGTGCTAGAACTGTAGCAGGACCAGCCGCAGACAAAACTCAGACACCGGATTAAAAAAGGAAGAGGTTTTTTATTCGGCCGGGAGTGTCGGCAGACTCGCGTCTTAAGAGCCGAGCTCCCCGAGAAAGAAATATTTGGCCTTTTTAAAGGCTTACAACTTTAAGGGGTCCACGTGAAAGGGTCGTGTTAAATCGAGCAAGCGTGGGAAACGTGACTAGGGGCTACAGCATCAGCTAACAGAACGAAAAGTTTTATAATGCTTTTTTCATACAGTGTCTGGAATTTACAGATAACACAAGTAGTTTAGGCCAGGGGTTGATGTTATTATTATTACTTTGTTTAACTCCTGGGGCTGGGTGGTGGTGCCAAGGTTGTCTGGCTATTTATCTTACTTTTGCTTATCTCTCTTTACTCCTGTCTTGTGAACTAGGCAAGGTGGGGGGAGGAGGGCAGCAGGAGTAATAGTGGTCTCCTTCCTTAGACCCACCTAACTTCCAAGGGGTACAAATGCGTCGTTATGTACCTCTTAATCTTACCTTTTTAAAAGAATTTAAGGATGCTTGTACTCAGTATGGTCCTACTTCTCCTTATGTTAAAATGGTATTACACACTTTTTGTACGGAGGTCACTTTGCTTCCTTTAGACTGACAAAAGCTGTTCTGACACCATCTCAGCATTTACAATTTTGTACTTGGTGGTCAGAAGAGGCTCGTTTGCAGGCTCAGCTAAATTAAACTAAATTGAACTAGTTACTCAGGCTCAGCTCACAGGCTCTGATAATGTCTCTGATACTTATGCCCAATTAAACTTTGATGGTCTTACCACAGAACAAGTAACAAAGGTGTGTATGAGAGTTTGGGATAAATTACGTGCTCCAGACCAAGCTCCTGTTTCTTTTACCACGGTTAAACAAAGTCACTCTGAATTATACCCTGATTTTTTAGCTAAATTACAAGATGCTTTTGAAAAATCTGTCTTTGATGAGCGCGCTCAAGGTATTCTCCTTTGTATGTTAGCTTTTGAAAATGCAAACCATGAGTGTAAAATGGCCATGCGTTCTGTCCAACAATAAAATTTACCTGATCACGAGGTGTTGCCTGCATATATTAAAGCTTGTGAAGGCATTGGATCAGACACCCACAAAGCTATTCTGTGGGCACGGGCATGAAGGACACCAACCAAACTGGTCCCACTAATTCTTTTCTTGGAACCTGCTATAATTGCGGTCAACTTGGTCATACTCGAAAAAATTGCACTGTTAAAAACTTAAAAGCAGCCAAGCCAGCTCAACAAACACAGCCAAATGCTGCTGCTACTGTTTGCCCACGTTATCGCAAAGGTAAATATTGGACCAGTAATTGCCACTCTAAAGATGATATAGATGGAAATCCCCTGCCACACCACCAGGGAAATGGGGAGCGGGGCCAGTCCCAGGCCCCAATATCAAATGAGACGCTTCAGACTCAGACCAATATTGCGTTTCTCCTTCAGGTGGTCCCAACGCAACCCTCAGCACAAACAAATTTACCTACAGCCAAACCAAATGGGTCCCAGCCTCTCCTGTCTCAGTAAAATGCTTGTCCACCTCCGCAGTAGGGGGCGGGGTGGTGGATCTCTGTAGTACTATTCCTCTAAATTTACTACCTAACTCTTTGTCTTTAATTGTCCCCACGGGGGTCACTGGCCCTTTACCTCAAGGTTCGGTGAGTCTGGTGTTAGGTAGGGCATCCACCTCTGCTAAAGGTATCATCATTTATACTGGTCTCATTAATTCTGATTCTGTTGATGAGATTAAATTAATCGTGCCTGCCAAGGTTCCTGTTTCCATTCCGGACGGTGAGTCAATTGCTCAATTGCTTTTACTACCTAATACCATTTTAAACAAAGGAGATAAGACACGTGGCCCTGGAATGGGCTCTGTCAGTGAAAAGGCCGCTTACTGGATTAATGTAATTTCTAAACAATGGCCCACCTGTACCATACACATTCAAGGAAGAAAGTTTGAGGGCCTAGTAGATACTGGGGCTGATGTTTCTGTTATTTCCTCTAGTTTATGGCCTTCCTCCTGGCTTAAACATCCCGCCAACATGGGACAAGTAGGTGTTGGAAAAGCTGAGGAAGTTTATAACAACACATTTATCTTGCCTTTGCACTGGCCCTGATGGTCAAAAGGGTACAATTTAGCCTTATATCACGCCAATCCCCATTAATCTTTGGGGTAGAGATTTACTGGCACAATGGGGGGCTGAAATTAATGTTCCACATAACTCTTACAGTGCTCCCAGTCAGCATATGATGGAAAACATGGGGTTTGTTCCTGGGCTCGGTCTCAGTCCAAAGCATGAAGGGATTACTAAACCCCTCCCAGTTACTGTAAAAGAAAACAGGGCTGGTTTAGGTTATCCTTTTTACTGGCGGCAGCTGCTACGCCTCCTGATCCTATCCCTTTCCAATAGAAATCTGACACACCCGTTTGGATTCAGCAGTGGCTGCTTTCTAAAGAAAAACTGGTGGCTTTAACTCAGTTGGTTTCTGAACAGTTACAACTTGGAAATGTGGAACCTTCCCTTTCCCCCTGGAATTTTCCTGTGTTTCTAGTAAAAAAAGAAATCAGGCAAGTGGTGGATGGTAACCGATTTAAGGGCCATCAATGCCGTAATTAAACCTATGGGTACCGTCCAACCCGGCATGCCTGCTTCTGCTTTAATACCTAAAAATTGGCTTCTCATAGTTATTGATCTTGAAGATTTTTTTATATTGCTTTACATAAATCGGATTATGAAAAATTTGCTTTTACTGTACCATCTATCAATAATCAGGAGGCTGCAGCTCATTATCAGTGGAAAGTACTTCCTCAGGGAATGCTGACTAGCCCTACAATCTGCCAGCTTTATGTTAGACAAGTGCTTTCACCAGTTTGAGCCCAATTTCCCCAGGCCTATATTCTTCATTATATTGATGATATTTTAATTGCTGCCCCCACTGAGACAGAATTAATTGACTGTTACAAAATTTTGAGCCGCTATGTTACAGAGGCTGGGTTACACATCGCTCAGGATAAAATTCAACAGACCGCTCCTGTTCAATATTTAGGAATGGTGGTCGATAAACAACATATTCAACCTCAAAAAGTTCAAATTAGGAGAGATTCTTTGAAAACATTAAATGACTTCCAAAAACTTTTGGGTAACATTAATTATTTAAGACCTGCTTTAGGTATTCCGACCTATGCGCTGTCTAACTTGTTTTCTACACTGCAGGGAGATTCTGGTCTCCGCAGTCCCAGGACTTAGACCCCTGAGGCTTTACTAGAACTGGAATTCATAAAGGAAAGAAACCAGACCGCCCAGTTATCTAGAGTACAGCCGTTTCAGCCTTTTCAGCTTCTGGTTTTCACTTCATTGCACTCCCCTACTAGACTAATAGTTCAACATAATGATTTAGTGGAGTGGTGTTTTCTTCCTCATTCTGTGTCAAAAACTTTGTCTGTTTTTCTGGACCAAATAGCCATATTAATTGGACAGGCTTGGTGTAGAATACTTCAAATTTCCAGATTTGATCTGAATTTAATTGTAGTTCCTTTAAATCGACTCGAAGTTCGAACCACCTTTCAACATTTCGTACTGTGGCAAATTCACTTGACTGATTTCATTGGCATTGACAATCATTATCCAAAGAACAAATTGTTTGATTTTATAAAGATGACGTCTTGGGTGGTCCCTCGATTAACCAAAGATCAGCTCATTCCTGAGGCCGTTACAGTGTTCACTGATGGCTCCAGTAATGGCAATGCTGGTCATGTAGGCCCTACAGACAAGCTTATTTCTACCTCTTATACCTCTCCTCAAAAGGCAGAGTTAATGTGATTACTGCTTTACAGGATTTCCCCAAACCTTTAAATATTGTCTCTGATTCTGCTTATGTTGTATATGCCACTAAAAATATAGAAACTGCTACTATCAAACATATTGATAATTCTGAATTGACTTATTTTCAAGGTTACAACAGGTGGTTCACCAACATAGACACCCTTTCTATATTACACATATTAGATCTCATACCACTTTACCGGGACCCATGTCTGCCAACAACCATAAGATCGACTGTTTGGTCTCTTTTGCAACCCAGGAAGCTCAGGAGTTCCATAATCTCACTCATGTCAGTGCTGCTGGATTAAAAGATAAATTTGCTCTTACCTGGAAACAGGCTTAGTTTATTGTTCACAGATGTCCTCAGTGCCAAGTTTTTATACTTCCAAGTCAGGAACCTGGGATTAACCTGGCGTTAATCCCAGAGGCCTAACTCCTAATGCTTTACAGCAAATGGATGTAACTCATGTTAGCTCCTTTGGCAGACTGTCATATGTACATGTTTCTGTAGATACCTTCTCAGGTTTTATCTGGGCTACTTGCCAAACAGGGGAAGGCACGGCCCGTGTTAAAAAACATCTGTATTCTTGCTTTGCAGTTATGGGGCCTCCATATCAAATAAAGACAGACAACACCCCCAGATATGTTCGTAAGGCTTTTGATTTATTTATGCAACAGCGGGGATTTCCCATATTACTGGAATCCCTTACAATCCTCAGGGACAGGTTGTGGTGGAACGGGCCAATCACACTTTAAAAACCCAGTTGTCCAAAGAGTCTGAACAGCAAAAACATGATTTAACTACCCCTCACTCTCAATTATATTTGGCATTGTTTACTTTACATTTTTTAAATGTTCCTAAAGATAATAATCTAACTGCAGCCAAACGCCATTATACAGGCAAAAAATTCTCCCTAAACGAAGGCAAGCCAGTGTTATGGAAAAACTCCCAAACTAATACCTGGGAACCTGGCACAGTTATAATGTGGGGAAGAGGATATACTTGTGTTTCACCAGGAGATCATCAATCCCCTGTCTGGGTACCCACCAGGAGACTCAAGCTTCGGGTGAATACCGACAACGAAAACCACGGGGAAAAGACGTCCATGTCAGAGACTGCCCTCAGACGTGGTGAGATCTGTGCCAACTCCTCAGAAGCAGGCACACCAAATCACAATGGGTCTGATTCAGTCCTCCCTGATGGCAATGGAGACCCATCTAACTAATCCCACTTCTCCTGATTACCTTTCTTTTTCTCCTTACAAACCTAAAAATCTCACCATTTCTATTAGCCTGAAAATAACATCCCTCTGTTCTCTTCCTCCTTCAGCCCTCAATCTCACTTTCACTGGGTTTTATTTAATGATTCTCCTTATACTTTCTGTCTCACCAGTTTCCTCTTACACTGATTTACCTGCTACACAAAATTATTCTTACTGGACTTATGAGCCTTTTCCTCCACTTATTCAACCTCTCACCTGGATTGATGCTCCTGCAGAAATCTACACTAACAATAGTGTGTGGATGCCTAGAGCTGCAGATGACCGTTGCCCTGCTCAACTAGGAGAAGAAGGCACTGCATTCAATGTTACCATGGGTTATAAATACCCGCCTCTGTGCCTCAGATGGCCTCGGACATGCACCTGATTGTATCCATCTAGAAACTCAAGTCTGGGCTGCTTATCTTCCGGAGAGATCAGTTACAGAGGAACCGGGACACTTGATCTCTGGCCTCTCCCTTTCTACTTTAAAACAAATGAAAGAGGGAGTAATGGGAGATACCCCATACTTTCAATATAAATCTGCAGGAAAACCATGCCCTAAAAATTTTGAGGGCCCATCTACAACTTTAATTTGGGAAGACTGTTAACTCACATGCAGTCATATTAAAAAATGACTCATATGGTTTAGTAATAGACTGGGCACCCAAGGGCTATTTAAAAAACAATTGCTCCTCTGGTGGAAAGGAATGCCTGGAGGCTACTTATTTTATTTCTTATTGGGAGAACAAGAATCATCATTCTACTTTGCATAGGGGGTTCAGCTCATTCTTTCCCTTAAAATGGGAAGATAAAGTCATTACCCGCCCCACCCCCCCCCCCCGACCTCATGTGATACTCCCCATTCTGAGCCCAGAACACCCAGAACTTTGGAAATTGGCTATTGCCATGTCTGGACTGCGAGTATGGGAAGGGGAAACTATTCTGTTTGTTGTTCCCGCTATCACCCCCGTCTCTCAGGATCAACGTAGATCTGGACATTCTGCTTTACTTACTTCCAACCTGACTGTTCCCATACAGAGTTGTGTTAAGCCTCCTTACATGCTGTTAGTGGGAAATAACAAAATTTGGACGAACAATCAAACTATCCAATGCATTAATTGTCATTTATACACTTGTATTAACTCCCATTTTGACTCTAGGAAAAGTGTAATGTTGGTTTGAGCTCAAGAAGGAATCTGGACTCTGGTAACTTTGCCCAGACCTTGGGAATCCTCCCCCTCAATACATTTAATTAATGAAGTGTTACAGCAAATTCTAAAAAGATCTAAGAGATTTGTTTTCACTTCAATCGCTGTGATCATGGGCCTAATTACAGTCGCTGCACTGGCCAGCACTGCCAGAATGACATTGCATCAATCTATTCAAACGGCTCATTTTGTTAATAATTGGCAAGCCAATTCCACCCAAATGTGGAATTCTCAACAAGGCATTGATCAAAAATTGGCTAATCAAATTAATGATTTAAGACACCGTCTGTTATTTGGCTTGGAGATTGGGTAGTGAGTCTCGAACATCACATGCAAATGCAGTGCGATTGGAATACCTCTGCTTTCTGTATCACCCTATATTCCTATAACGAGATTGATCATTCATGGGAAATGGCCAATGGACACCTTCTGGGTAGGGAAGATAATTTATCATTGGACATAATTAAAGAAACAAATTTTTGAAGGCTTTCAAGCTCACTTATCCATTGTGCCTGGAGCTGAGGCCTTAGATCAGGTGGCAGAAAATCTTTATGGACTAAACCCCACGACTTGGGTAAAGTCTATTGGGGGCTCAACTGTAGTAAATTTTGGAATTATGTTTCTCTGTTTAATCGGCTTGTCTTTAGTGTGCAAGACCAAAGAATCCTGCGTCAAAATTGAGAGAATGAACAAGACTTCATCGCCATGGCACATTTATATAAAAAGAAAGGGAGAGATGTTGCGGGAAGTCAGGGACCCTGAACGGAGGGACCAGCTGAAGCCGCAGCTGAAGAACATAAATTGTGAAGATATCATGGACATTTATTAGTTCTCCAAATTAATACTTTTATAATTTCTTATTCCTGTCTTTACTGCAATCTCTGAACATAAATTATGAAGATTTCATGGACTCTTATCAATTCCCCAATCAATACTCTTGTGATTTCCTATGCCTGTCTTTAATCTCTTAATCCCATCATCTTCATAAGCTGAGGATGAATGTCACCTCAGGACCCTGTGATGATTGCGTTAACTGCACAAATTGTTTAAACGATATGAAATCTGGGCACCTTGAAAAAAGAACAGGATAACTGTGATGTTCAGAGAACAAGGGAGATAACCCTAAAGTCTGGCTGCTTGTGGGCCGGGTGGAACAGAGCCGTATTTCTCTTCTTTCAAAAGCAAATAGGAGAAATATCGCTGAGTTCTTTTTCTCAGCAAGGAACATCCCTGAGAAAGAGAATGCATTCCTAAGGGGAGGCCTCTGAAATGGCCGCTTTGGGAACGTCTGTCTTTTACGGTTGCAGATAAGGGATGAAATAAGCCCTGATCTCCTGTAGCACTCCCAGGCCTATTAGGATGAGGAAATTCTCATCTAATAAATTTTGATCAGACTGGTTGTCTGCTCTCAAACCCTGTCTCCTGATAAGATGTTATCAATGACAATGCGTGCCCAAAACTTCATTAGCAATTTTAATTTCACCCTGGTCCTGTAATCTCACCCTGACCCCATTTACTTTGTGATATTTTATTACCTTGTGAAGCATGTGATCTCTGTGACCCACACACTATTCGTACACTCCTTCCCCTTTTGAAAATCACCAATAAAAACTTGCTGGTTTTGCAACTTAGGGGGGCATCATGGAACCTGCCTACATGTGATGTCTCCCCCGGACACCCAACTTTAAAATTTCTTTTGTACACTTTCCCTTTATTTTTCAGACCAGTCAATACTTAGGGAACATAGAAAAGGACCCACGTGGAATATCGGGGGCTGAATTTCACCCAATAAATATCATAAATTTTAGTTTTACCTTGGTAGGCTCGTGTGACATAAAAGTCTTCTAGGTAAAGTACTTTGCCAATCCATGAGTCATATGTAAAGTAGTACATGGCAAATCCAACAGTCAATTTGCCTAGGAAGGGAGAAGAAAGGGTGTAGAAAGGTTGTGTTGAAACTTAGCCAGTTCTTTACCCCCAAATTGAATGTCTTTTGGTGTTTGTTTAACTATTAAAGTAATAAATCCTCACTGAAAAAAAATAACAGTACAAAAACATATAGTGTAGAGGACTTAAGTCCCTTAAAACATAACCTTTAAGATATAAGCCCTCTTTTTATAGTGTGGTGTACGATCTTCCAAAAAATTTTGACTGGGCGCAGTGGCGAATGGTTGTAATCCCTGTGCTTTGGGAGGCCAAGGCAGGAGGGTCAGTTGAGCTCAGGAATTTAAGACCAGCTTGGGCAACATTGTGACACCTTGTCTCTACAAAAAATAATTTTAAACTAGTTGGACATAGTGGCACATATGTGTAGTCCCAGCTACTTGGGAGGCTGAGACACTTGTGCACAGGAGTTTAGTTGGAGGCTGCAGTGAGTCATGATCATGCCACTGTACTCCAGCCTGGGTGACAGAGCGAGACCCCGTCTCTTAAAAATTATAATAATAGTAATGCTTATACAAACATAAGTACATACCATGCATATTCTTTACAAAAAAACTGAGTTTATACACATTCTCTTCTCTTCTGCTTAATAGTAATTATATGCTGCAAAACTGTACTATTTTTACTCCAGATTAAACTGGAGAAGAAAGATTTACTCTACCTGATGGTTTTTGTTGATCGTTTACTTCTGCAATCAGGCAGTAGAAAAGGGGATTGTCCCCAAAGCCATCTCTGAGTAAATCTGAAATATCAATTCATATATAGTATGTCAGAAAGTTTACAGCAGAGAAGGAGATGGTGGATAGGAAGCATTAGGAATTTATCCACCTGGATAGCAATTGTATTGGTGGAAACTAAAGTGAGTATTTTGGAACTCTGGAGTTTATCTGAACATTTGCAACTTACAGGAGACAGCCTGACTGGTCAACTGCAGTTAATTTGGATCAAATTCAGCCATCAGTGAGGTGGCAGCTACCCAGCACTCAACACTATCTACTCCATGGGAACAGCAGCCTGTATTTCTGTAGCAGTTTGCTGGAGCCAGGGTGATCAATAAACATCTTGTCCTCAAAATACTGAAGTTCTGTGTTTTGACTGTGTATTGTTACTCTGATCACTGAGGTGAGGACTTGGAAACCCCCACAAGCTGAAGTGGCTTCCAGGAGATTTAAAGGAGCTGCCTTGTTTTGTGAGACATTTGGGAATTAAAAACATATATACAGGGGAATTTAGAAAGTCACCATGTGTGACTAGATAAAGGCAGAGGGGACCTGAGAACACATTAAGCTTTCAACTCAGGCTGATCTGTGACACAGAGACACCTTGTAATGCTTTAAAATAAACTCCATCAAATCCTGGGGGAAAAGGATAATCTGATTTCCAAAGTTACCATAGTATTAGCTTCAAAGTCTAGCTTTCAACAAGGATCACAAGAAACGATGGTCATTCAAAGGAATAAAATACATTAACAAAAAACATACCTGAAGAAACCCAGATGTTTGACTTACTAAATAACTTAAAACATCTGTCTTAAAGATGCCCAAAGAGATAAAAGAAGACATGCACAAATACAGGAAAAATATATATAAACAAAATAACATAGATATAAATTTACAAAAATCCTCCCCCTAACATTCTGAAGCTTAAAAGTACGGTAACTGAAATGGAAAAAAAAAAAAAAAAAAAAAAAGCACTGTACTGGAGGGGTTCAAAGGCACATTTGAATAAGTTGAAGAAAGAATCCGTGAACTTGAAACTAGGCCAGGTGAAATTATTGAGTCTGAAAAACAAAAAAGGGATGAGGAAAAGTGAACAAAGCCAAAAGTGTCTGTGGAACATCATCACCATTAAGTGGAACAGGATATATCTTGTGGGACAGGAGAGAGAGAGAGAGAGAGACAGAGAGAGAGAGGATGAGAATGAATGAGAATTTGAAAAAATAACTGCTGAAAACAAAATTTGACATAAAACATGAATCTACAAATACAAGAAGCTTAACAAACTCTAAGTAGGATACACCCAAAGAAATCCACACCAAGACACATTATAATGAAAGTCTCAAAAACCAGACAGAAAATACACAGCAAGAGAAGCAATTTGTCATATACGAGGGTCCTCAATTACCGTCTGATTTCCTGTCAGAAACCCTGGAAGCCAAAAAGCAGTGGATTGATATTTAAAGTCTGGGGAGTGGGGGGAGTGGGGACTGTCAGCTAATAATTTTATATCCACCAAAACTGTCCTTCAAAATGATGGAGAAATTAAGACATTCCTAGACACCCCCTCCCCGCCCCCCCCAAAAAAAAGAAACCGGAGGAATTCATTACCATTAGACCTGCCCAGCAAGAAATGCCAAAAGGAGTCTTTCAGGTTGAAATGAAAGTAATCTAGACAGTAACTAAAAGTTGTATGAATAAAGATTTCTGGTAAAGACAGATATATGAGCAATTATAAGAGGTAGTATTGTAATTATGTTTATACAGTTGACCCTTGAACAACATGGGTTGGAACTATGCAAGTATACTTACACATGGATTTTTTTCAAACACAAATCAAAAACAATATTCATTGGAGGAGAAACCCGCATATACAGAGGACTGACTTTTCATATATGTGAGTTCAGTAGGACTCACTGTGGGACTTGAGTATGCATGGATTTGGGTATATGCAGTGGGTCCTGGAACCAATCTCCTGCATATACTGAGAGATGACTCTAACTCCACGTTTTGTTTTCTACATTGTCTAAAAGACAAATGGATAAAAATAATAATTATTATTTTTTTTTGAGACAAGTCTTGCTCACCCAGGCTGGAGTGCAGTGGCATGATCTCAGCTCACTGCAATCTCTGCCTCCTGGGTTCAGGCAGTTCTCGTGCTTCAGCCTCCCATGTAGCTGGGACTATAGGCACCTGCCACCATGCACAGCTAATTTTTTAAAAGTATTTTTAGTAGAGATGGATTTTGCCATGTTGGCCAGGCTAGTCTCAAACTCCTGGTCTCAAGTGATCCATCCACCTCAGCCTCCCAAAGTGCTGAGGTTACAGGTGTGAGCCACCATGCCCAGCCTAATGTATGTTATTGGGCACACAATGTGTAAAGATGTAATCCCTGACATCAATAACAGAAGAGGGGGACAGAGATATATATATATATATATAAGAAGAATTTTTGTATGCTATTGAAGTTAAGTTGGTTTAAATCAAAATTAGATTGTTATAACCATCAAATACCCCCATGGTAAACAAAAAAAGTCTATAAAATATACACATAAGGAAATGAGAAGGAATAAAAATGTTTCACTACAAAAATAAAACACAAAAAAAAGGACTAATGGAGGAAAGTATGGACAACCAGAAGCTTTAAGGCATATGGAAAACAGTTAAATAGTACAGGTGAGTCCTTCCTCATCAGTAATTACATGTAAATGGATTAAACACTCCTGCCAAAACACAGAGATAGCCAGAATAGATTAAGGAAAACAAACAAACAAAAAAATGATCCAAGTATATACTGTCTACAAGAGACATACTGTAGATCCAAAGTCACAAATACTTTGAAAATGAAATGATGGAAAAATATATTTCATGCACATATACACCATGGAATATTATGCAGCCATAAAAAAGGATGAGTTTGTGTCCTTTGTAGGGACATGGATGCAGCTGGAAACCATCATTCTTAGCAAACTATCACAAGAACAGAAAACCAAACACCGCATGTTCTCACTCATAGGTGGGAACTTAACAATGACATCACTTGGACTCGGGAAGGGGAACATCACACATCGGGGCCTATCATGGGGAGGGGAGGGGGGGAGGGATTGCATTGGGAGTTATACCTGATATAAATGATGAATTGATGGGTGCTGACGAGCTGATGGGTGCAGCACACCAACATGGCACAGGTATACATATGTAACAAACCTGCACGTTATGCACATGTACCCTAGAACTTAAAGTATAATAATATATATATATATATATATATTTCATGCAAATAGTAACTAAAAGAGAGCTAGGGTGGCTATACTAGTATCAGACAAAATAGACTTTAAGTCAAAAACAATTACAAGAGACAAAGTACATTATGAAATGATAGAGAGGTTAATTCACCAAGAACATATAACATTTATAAATATACATGCATTGAACATCACAGCTCCAAAATATATGAAGCAAACACTGACAGAACCTAGAGAAGTACACAGCAAGACAATAATAGGAGATTCAATACCCCACTTTCAGTAATATATAGGGCAACCAGACAGAAAAGTAGATGACTTGAACACTATAGACCAATTGTACCTAACAGACATATACATAAAGCTCTATCCAACTACAACAGAGTACACATTTTTTTCCCTCAAATACACATGGAACTTTCTTTAGGATAGATACATTAGGTCACATACCAAGTCTTAATAAATTTTAAAATATGAAAATCACACACAGTATTTTTTCTAATGACAGTACAATGATACTAAAAATCAGTGGGAAAAAAAACTTGAGAAATTTACAAATATGTGGAAATTAAACAACACACTGTACACAACCAATGGGTCAAAGAGGAAAGTATAAGGGAAATAGGAAAACATTTAGATGAATGAAAATGAAAACACAACAAACACGCTTATGAGATGCAGTGAAAGTAGTGCTCAGAGGGAAAATTATAGCTCTAAATGCCATTTTAAAAAATGATCTAAAACAATAATCTAACTTTATGACTTAAGGAACTAGACAAAGAAGAGCAGAATAAGCCCAAAGCTTGCAGAAAGAAGATAATAATAAAAATTGGATAGAGATAAAACAGAGGATAGAAAAACATGGAGAAAATCAATGAAGGTTGATTATTTGAAAAGATCAACAAAATTGACAGCTAGACTGACAAAGAGGATGCAAATAATTAAAATCAGAAAAGAAAATAAGGACATTACTGCCAACACTACAACATTAAAAGGGAGTATAAAAATATTATGATTTATATAACAACAGATTAGATAACTTAGAAGAAACGGACACATTCCTTCAAACATGCAAATTACCTAAACCTACTTAAGAAGAAACAAAAAATCTCAACAGACCTGCAAGTGTTGGAATCAGTAATCAAAGATCTCCCAACAAAAAAACGTAAGGAACCAAATGGCCTCATCAGTGGTGAATTCTACCAATCATTTGCAGAAGAATTAATACCAGTCTTCCTCTAACTCTTCCCAAAAAAATTAAGAGACGGGAGCACTTTATAATTAATTCTGTGAGGTCAGCATTACTCTGATTCCAAACGCAGTCAAAGATATTAGAAGAAAGTTACAGGCCAATATTCCTTAATAATATAGGTTAAAAAATTCTCCACAAAATTGGAAATTGAACCCAACAGCATATTAAAGGGATTATTCACCATAATCAATTGTTATTTATCCTAGGAATGTAAGGGTGCAGCAACATAAGAATATCAATTTAATACATCATATTAATGAAACAATGGGGGAAAGCCCACATAATCAAATCAATGAATGCCAAAAAAGGCATTTGACTAAAGCACAACACTTTCAAGATAAAAGCTTTTATAAAACTAGGAATAGAGGGACATTCCTCAACATGATACAGTGTACTTATGAAAATGACATTACACTTAATGGTGAATGACTGAAAACATTCCCCTTAAGATTAGGAAGAAGACAAAGATGCCCACTTTCACCACTGGTATTCAACATTGTACTGGAAGTTATGGCCAGAGCTATTAGACAAGAAAAATAAATAAAAACCATTCATAGGCCAGGCCCAGTGGCTCACAACTATAATCCCAACACTTTGGGAGGCCAAGGCAGGTGGATCACCTGAGGTCAGGAGTTCGTGACCAGTCTGGCCAACATGGTGAAACTCCATCTCTACTGAAAATACAAAAATTAGCTAGGTGTGGTGGCATGCGCCTGTAATCCCAGCTACTTGGGAGGCTAAGGCAGGAGAATCGCTTGAACCTGGGAGGCGGAGGTTGCAGTGAGCTTAGATTGTGCCAGTGCACTCCAGTCTGGTCAACAGAGCAAGACTCTGTCAAAAAAAAAAAAAAAAAAAAAAAAAAAAAATCCATAGTAGAAAGGAAAAGCTAAAACTATCTCTATTTGCAGATCACATGATTCTATATAGAGAAAATTCCAAAGAATCTAAGAGAAATCTTCTAGAGCTATAAACAAATTCAGCAAAGTTGCAGAGTACAAGATCAACAAACAAAAATAAGTTGTGTTTCTATATAGCAGCAAAAAAAAAAAAAAAAAAACAAAAAATAAATTAGGAAAGTAGTACCACTTACAATAACCCCTAAAAGAATTGAATACCTAGGAATAAATCTAATCAAGGAGGTTAAAAACTTGTATACTGAAAGCTATAAAACATTGCTGAAAGAAACTGGAAAAGATCCACAGGGATTAAAAAAAAAAAAAAAAACCTATATATGCATAGGAAGACAACATTGGTAGGATGCCAATACTATTCAAAATGATCAACATATTTAATGCAGTCCCTATTAAAATTCTGACAGCCTTTTTCACAGAAACAGAAAAGCTGATCCTCAAATTTATATGGAATTCCAGGGGGCCCCGAAGAGTCAAAACAATCTTGAAAACAAAAAATAATATTGGAAGACTCACACTTCCTGACTTTGAAACTTATTCCAAAGCTACAGCAATTAATACTGTAGTGTAGTGACAAAAGGACAGACATATAGACCAGTGGAACAGAATAGAGACCTCAGAAACAAACCCTCACATATCTAATCCATTGATTTTTGACAAGGGTGCTATGACCATTCATGGGGAAAAGGACTGTCTTTTCAACAAACAGTACTAGAGAAACTGAGTATCTATATGCAAAATAATCAAGTTGGACCCTTAACTTCACAGCATGTACAAAATGTAACTCAAAATAGATCAAATACCTCAACATAAGTGCTCAATCTGTAAAACTCTTAGAGGAAACATGGAAAATCTTCAAGACATTGGATTTGGCAATGATTTCTTGGATATAACACCAAAAGCACAAATGACAAATGAATAAATTGGACTTTATCAAAAACAAAATACTTTGTATGTGAAAGGACAATATCAAGAACAAAACGGCAACCCATGGAATGGGAGAAAGCATTTGGAAATAACATCTGGTAAGGGATTAATATCCAGACTATATAAAGGATTCCTACAATTCAACAACAACAAAAAACCAACTCAATTCCAAAATGTGGAAAGATCATAAATAGACACTTCTCGAAGAAGATATACAAATGGTCAATAAGCACATGAAAAGGTGTTCAGCATCACTAATCATTAGTGCAATGCACATCAAAACACAATGAGATAGCACTTCATACAGACTAGGATGGGTATTACAAAAAAACAAAAATAAGTGTTGATGAGGATGTGGAGAAATTAGAACTCTTGTGCTTTGCTAATGAGAATGTAAAATGATGCAGCTGTTGTGGAAAACAGTATGGAGACTTCTCAAAAAAAAAAAAAAAGAAAAAAATTATCATATGATCCAGCAATCCACTTCTAGGTATGTGCCAAAATAATGAAAGCAGCAACACAGACAGCTATTTGTACACCAATGTTTCACAGCAGCATTATTCACAATAGCCAAAATTTGGAAACAGCCAAAATGTATAAAAGGATAAACAAAGTTATGTATATATAATCACATTTTATATATACACAATGGAATGTTATTCAGCTTTGAAAAGGAAAGAAATTCAGATACAGGCTACCACTTGGATGAAACTTGAAACATTATGCTAAGTGAAATAAGGCAGACACACAAGGACAAATATTATATGTTTCCAGTCATATGAGGTACCTAGAATAGGCAAATTGGTAGAGATGGAAAGTAGAATAGTAGTTATGAGAGCCTAGGGGGAGGGAGGTCGGCAATGGGGAGTTATTGTTTAATGATTACAGAGTTTCAGTTGGGTGATGGAAAGGTCTGGAGATGGATAGTGGTGCTGGTTGCACAACAATGGAACAATGGATGTATTGAATGTCACTGAATTATACAGTTACAAATCGTTAAAATGATATGTGAATTTAATCACATTTTTTAAAAGTTTGCAACAATAGGTAAGAGTAAACAAAAATCAAATCTCTCACTGGCCTCTATACAAGTACATAAGGACATTTTAAGATTAAAAACAGGACTGAGGACATTATGAAATTACTGCAATTTAAATATATACTGAAATCCTAAGGCAGGATGCTGGAGTATACAAAGTATTTTGTTGTTTGTTACTTATGACTGTTACATATTACCCTAAGCAGTATTTTTCTAACTACAACGAAATAGTGTAGGGACATTATCTCAACATAGTACAGATTGAGTATTCCTTATCCAAAATTCTTGGGACCAGAAGTGTTTTGAATGTCTGATATGTTTTTGATTTTTAAAATATGTCATTATATACTCAACAGTTGAGCATCCCTAATCTGAAATCTGAAATGCTCCAATGAACACTTCCTTTGAGTGTAATGCCAGTGCTCAAAAAGTTTCTGATTTTGGAGCATTTCAGATTTCAGATTCTCAGGTTAGGGATGCTCAATTTGTTATGCTGCTTCAGTTTGAGTACTGCTTTCATAGAGTGTACATTACTTTCAACTTTGTATTTCTTACTATTTCTTTTAAGCCAACAAAATTACCATTTAGTTAACATTCTAGTGGTGTTAACTGTCAAATATAAGAACATAAGTATCATCATATAAGACGACTGATCCATGATCTATGCGGTTCAGGGTTCTATTTCTGACCGAGGCACTAAGACTCGTTTGTTAGGGCATGGCACAAAAGACTCCACAAACATCCCAGAACTTCATTCTGAATCTGTCACCCAGTATTATAGTGAAACCATTTATCTCCTTGGTAGAATGTTCTCAGTTTATTACATGCATTCTGAAGTATTCAACTTCAGGGAGTTATCCTTCATCAGTTCTTCTAGATTTTGATAACTGTCTTCACCTAGTCTTTGCCATTTTTAATTTTATATACATTAATGATCTTTTCATCTTCATATTTACTCCCTAAAATGTTCTAATCCTTCACAAATCATTGGCCTATCCTATTAATCTTGCTATCGACATGTAGTAAATACTTTGAAAATATTTTAAATCATTTTGCTTTTATCGATTTCATTGTATCAAGCTACTACCAACATACTGGGTGTTAAATTATACTTTTTGACCAGTAACGCTCCTCATTTTACATTCTGAAAACCAGCTGGTCTATTGCAGCTGTAAAGGTGTAAGAGCTCTTAAGTATCAATTTTGTACTAAAAATAAGGAAAATAAAATAGTGGAGCTCTGACAAAGCTATCAAATGTATGTCCTGTACATGCTAGTAATGGTGTCACCTTTGTGTACCAAGAACAATAGCTTCCACATATCTAAGTAGTACTGTGTGTTTCTTTTCCTTGCTCTGAAAATACCACAAAGTATCTTACCAGCTGCTGTTAACTCCATTGCATCTAGCATGCTTTCACAGGCAGCCAATTCCTGTCAAAGTAGATAAAACCTTCAGTTTATGATTTAGCAATAAATTATTAAGATGATAATCATCATAAAATTTGTATTAAACATTTATTGACATGTGATGTCCTGGGCAGTGTTAAAAGTTAGTCAGACTTAATCCTAGTCATCTAGAAACAAAATCTAAAACAGTAATGCAACAAAAGGATGTATAAATATTATTAGAGAGAGAGATTAACTATGTTGATACCTCACACATACGAATGTCAATTATCCAGATTAGTAACCTTGAATGCAGCCAGAAACTGGGAAGTAAAGCAAAAAATGTTACTGAGCATTCAAGGCAGCTGTCATAAAGTTTATGTATTATGAAGCTCATAGGCTTTACAGAGAAGTCTCTCAGGTGTTTGCCTGTGAGATGTTTTTGCCAGTTTAACTTGAGGCTTTTTTATTGTGGCTTTTTACTATGTCATGTATTTTTTTTTTTTTTTTACATATTCAGGGTCTTTCCTTCACGGTTTATATCTCATGCTTGGAAAGCAAAAGGTATTCACTCGTTTTCTTTTTAAGATCATAATATTAATAATTGATTTGTTCAACTTTTTTTGGTGTAAGAAGTTAGGTAGAATTTCACCTTTATCTTTTCCTCCCAATTGTCCCAACAGCACTTACTGAATAACCCATCCTGGATGACTCGGTATGTCTCTTTTATCATATACTACATCCTCATTTATAGTCATCCCTTTGTATCCATGGGAGATTAGTTTCAGGACCTGCTCCCTCAGCCCCAGGATACCAAAATCTGAGAGTGTTCAAGCCCCTTATATAGCAGAGTATTTTGCAATACCCTATGTATATCCTCTCATATACCTTAAATCATCTCTGGATTACTTATAATATCTAATACAATGTAAATATTATGTAAATAGTTATACTGTATTGCATAGGGAATAATGACAAGGAAAAAGTCTGTACATGTTCAGTACAGTTGCAATTTTTACAAATATTTTCAATCCATGGTTGGTTGAATCTACAGATGTAGAAGCCATGGATACAGAAGGCTGACTGCATACTTAAGAGAACTTCTGGACTCTCCATTCTGTCCCATTGATCTATCTTTCCACTAGTTACCATAGTATTTTAATTACTTACAGTTTTATAATATCTGGTATAGATCATCTCCCCTCATTACTCTTCTTTTTTGGATTTTTAAAATGTTTCTATGTGAAAATTTGGAGATTTTGACTGGAATTGCATTAAACTTTTAATGGAAATAAGCTTTTAAAATACAGGAGAACAGCAAGGACCAGATTACATAGAGCATTAGTAAGAAGTTTGGATTTTATTCTCAAGACAGCCAGAATCTCAATGGAGTTTTAAGCATTTTGACTGCTGTGTAAAGAATGGATTGATCAGGGAGGACAATATTTATGTTGATACCTCCCCTAAGATGCTGTAAGCTCCTTGAGGGTAGAGACTGTAATCCAAGAATCCTTATATCTTTTATACTACTTGGTGTATAATCTTCCCCTAATATGCATTCAATGTTTGTACGATGAACAAAAGTAAAATCTTTTTTTTTTTTTTTTTTTTTTTTGTTTTTTGTTTTTTGTTTTTTTACTATTGTTTTTTTTTTTTTTTTTTTTTTTTTTTTTTTTTATTATACTTTAAGTTCTAGGGTACATGTGCATAACGTGCAGGTTTGTTACATATGTATACTTATGCCATGTTGGTGTGCTGCACCCATCAACTCGTCAGCACCCATCAATTCATCATTTATATCATGTATAACTCCCCAATGCAATCCCTCCCTCCTCCCCCCTCCCCCCTCCCCATGATAGACCCCAGTGTGTGATGTTCCCCTTCCCGAGTCCAAGTGATCTCATTGTTCAGTTCCCACCTATGAGTGAGAACATGCGGTGTTTGGTTTTCTCTTCTTGTGATAGTTTGCTAAGAATGATGGTTTCCAGCTGCATCCATGTCCCTACAAAGGACGCAAACTCATCCTTTTTTATGGCTGCATAGTATTCCATGGTGTATATGTGCCACATTTTCTTAATCCAGTCTGTCACAGATGGACATTTGGGTTGATTCCAAGTCTTTGCTATTGTGAATAGTGCCGCAATAAACATACGTGTACATGTGTCTTTGTAGTAGACTAATTTATAATCCTTTGGGTATATACCCAGTAGTGGGATGGCTGGGTCATATGGTACATCTAGTTCTAGA
The DNA here is from genome assembly GCF_007565055.1 of Rhinopithecus roxellana. Classification (NCBI taxonomy): domain Eukaryota; kingdom Metazoa; phylum Chordata; class Mammalia; order Primates; family Cercopithecidae; genus Rhinopithecus; species Rhinopithecus roxellana. The sequence continues at coordinate 141,939,275 of NC_044555.1, forward strand.
TCCTTGAGGAATTGCCATACTGTTTTCCATAATGGTTGAACTAGTTTACAATCCCACCAACAGTGTAAAAGTGTTCCTATTTCTCCACATCCTCTCCAACACCTGTTGTTTCCTGACTTCTTAATGATTGCCATTCTAACTGGTGTGAGATGGTATCTCATTGTGGTTTTGATTTGCATTTCTCTGATGGCCAGTGATGATGAGCATTTTTTCATGTGTCTGTTGGCTGTATGAATATCTTCTTTTGAGAAATGTCTGTTCATATCCTTTCCCCACTTTTTGATGGGGTTGTTTGTTTTTTTCTCGTATATTTGTTTGAGTTCTTTGTAGATTCTGGATATTAGCCCTTTGTCAGATGAGTAGGTTGCAAAAATTTTCTCCCATTCTGTAGGTTGCCTGTTCACTCTGATGGTAGTTTCTTTTGCTGTGCAAAAGCTCTTTAGTTTAATTAGATCCCATTTGTCAATTTTGGCTTTTGCTGCCGTTGCTTTTGGTGTTTTAGACATGAAGTCCTTGCCCATGCCTATGTCCTGAATGGTACTACCTAGATTTTCTTCGAGGGTTTTTATGGTATTAGGTCTAACATTTAAGTCTCTAATCCATCTTGAATTAATCTTCGTATAAGGGGTAAGGAAAGGATCCAGTTTCAGCTTTCTACTTATGGCTAGCCAATTTTCCCAGCACCATTTATTAAATAGGGAATCCTTTCCCCATTTCTTGTTTCTCTCAGGTTTGTCAAAGATCAGATGGCTGTAGATGTGCGGTATTATTTCTGAGGACTCTGTTCTGTTCCATTGGTCTATATTTCTGTTTTGGTACCAGTACCATGCTGTTTTGGTTACTGTAGCCTTGTAGTATAGTTTGAAGTCAGGTAGCGTGACGCCTCCAGTTTTGTCCTTTTGACTTAGGATTGTCTTGGCAATGCGGGCTCTTTTTTGGTTCCATATGAACTTTAAAGCAGTTTTTTCCAATTCTGTGAAGAAAGTCATTGGTAGCTTGATGGGGATGGCATTGAATCTATAAATAACCTTGGGGAGTATGGCCATTTTCACGATATTGATTCTTCCTATCCATGAGCATGGTATGTTCTTCCATTTGTTTGTGTCCTCTTTGATTTCACTGAGCAGTGGTTTGTAGTTCTCCTTGAAGAGGTCCTTTACATCCCTTGTAAGCTGGATTCCTAGGTATTTTATTCTCTTTGAAGCAATTGTGAATGGAAGTTCATTCCTGATTTGGCTCTCTGCTTGTCTGTTACTGGTGTATAAGAATGCTTGTGATTTTTGCACATTGATTTTGTATCCTGAGACTTTGCTGAAGTTGCTTATCAGCTTAAGGAGATTTTGGGCTGAGACGATGGGGTTTTCTAAATATACAATCATGTCATCTGCAAACAGGGACAATTTGACTTCTTCTTTTCCTAACTGGATACCCTTGATTTCTTTCTCTTGCCTGACTGCTCTAGCCAGAACTTCCAACACTATGTTGAATAGGAGTGGTGAGAGAGGGCATCCCTGTCTTGTGCCAGTTTTCAAAGGGAATTTTTCCAGTTTTTGCCCATTCAGTATGATATTAGCTGTGGGTTTGTCATAAATAGCTCTTATTATTTTGAGGTACGTTCCATCAATACCGAATTTATTGAGCGTTTTTAGCATGAAGGGCTGTTGAATTTTGTCAAAAGCCTTTTCTGCATCTATTGAGACAATCATGTGGTTCTTGTCTTTGGTTCTGTTTATATGCTGGATTACGTTTATTGATTTGCGAATGTTGAACCAGCCTTGCATCCCAGGGATGAAGCCCACTTGATCATGGTGGATAAGCTTTTTGATGTGCTGCTGAATCCGGTTTGCCAGTATTTTATTGAGGATTTTTGCATCAATGTTCATCAGGGATATTGGTCTAAAATTCTCTTTTTTTGTTGTGTCTCTGCCAGGCTTTGGTATCAGGATGATGTTGGCCTCATAAAATGAGTTAGGGAGGATTCCCTCTTTTTCTATTGATTGGAATAGTTTCAGAAGGAATGGTACCAGCTCCTCCTTGTACCTCTGGTAGAATTCAGCTGTGAATCCATCTGGTCCTGGACTTTTTTTGGTGGGTAGGCTATTAATTGTTGCCTCAATTTCAGAGCCTGCTATTGGTCTATTCAGGGATTCAACTTCTTCCTGGTTTAGCCTTGGGAGAGTGTAAGTGTCCAGGAAATTATCCATTTCTTCTAGATTTTCTAGTTGATTTGCGTAGAGGCGTTTATAGTATTCTCTGATGGTAGTTTGTATTTCTGTGGGGTCAGTGGTGATATCCCCTTTATCATTTTTATTGCATCTATTTGATTCCTCTCTCTTTTTTTCTTTATTAGCCTTGCTAGCGGTCTGTCAATTTTGTTGATCTTTTCAAAAACCAACTCCTGGATTCATTGATGTTTTGGAGGGTTTTTTGTGTCTCTATCTCCTTCAGTTCTGCTCTGATCTTAGTTATTTCTTGCCTTCTGCTAGCTTTTGAATGTGATTGCTCTTGCCTCTCTAGTTCTTTTAATTGTGATGTTAGAGTGTCAATTTTAGATCTTTCCTGCTTTCTCTTGTGGGCATTTAGTGCTATAAATTTCCCTCTACACACTGCTTTAAATGTGTCCCAGAGATTCTGGTATGTTGTATCTTTGTTCTCATTGGTTTCAAAGAACATCTTTATTTCCGCTTTCATTTCGTTATGTACCCAGTAGTCATTCAGGAGCAGGTTGTTCAGTTTCCATGTAGTTGAGCGGTTTTGATTGAGTTTCTTAGTCCTGAGTTCTAGTTTGATTGCACTGTGGTCTGAGAGACAGTTTGTTATAATTTCTGTTCTTTTACATTTGCTGAGGAGTACTTTACTTCCAATTATGTGGTCAATTTTGGAATAAGTGCGATGTGGTGCTGAGAAGAATGTATATTCTGTTGATTTGGGGTGGAGAGTTCTATAGATGTCTATTAGGTCCGCTTGGTGCAGAGATGAGTTCAATTCCTGGATATCCTTGTTAACTTTCTGTCTCGTTGATCTGTCTAATGTTGACAGCGGAGTGTTGAAGTCTCCCATTATTATTGTATGGGAGTCTAAGTCTCTTTGTAAGTCTCTAAGGACTTGCTTTATGAATCTGGGTGCTCCTGTATTGGGTGCATATATATTTAGGAGAGTTAGCTCTTCCTGTTGAATTGATCCCTTTACCATTATGTAATGGCCTTCTTTGTCTCTTTTGATCTTTGATGGTTTAAAGTCTGTTTTATCAGAGACTAGGATTGCAACCCCTGCTTTTTTTTGTTCTCCATTTGCTTGGTAGATCTTCCTCCATCCCTTTATTTTGAGCCTATGTGTGTCTCTGCATGTGAGATTGGTCTCCTGAATACAGCAGACTGATGGGTCTTGACTCTTTATCCAGTTTGCCAGTCTGTGTCTTTTAATTGGAGCATTTAGTCCATTAACATTTAAGGTTAATATTGTTATGTGTGAACTTGATCCTGCCATTATGATATTAACTGGTTATTTTGCTCGTTAGTTGATGCAGTTTCTTCCTAGCCTCGATGGTCTTTACATTTTGCCAAGTTTTTGCGATGGCTGGTACCGGTTGTTCCTTTCCATGTTTAGGGCTTCCTTCAGGGTCTCTTGTAAGGCAGGCCTGGTGGTGACAAAATCTCTAAGCATTTGCTTATCTGTAAAGGATTTTATTTCTCCTTCACTTATGAAACTTAGTTTGGCTGGATATGAAATTCTGGGTTTAAAATTCTTTTCTTTAAGAACGTTGAATATTGGCCCCCACTCTCTTCTGGCTTGTAGAGTTTCTGCTGAGAGATCTGCTGTTAGTCTGATGGGCTTCCCTTTGTGGGTGACCCGACCTTTCTCTCTGGCTGCCCTTAAGATTTTTTCCTTCATTTCAACTTTGGTGAATCTGGCAATTATGTGTCTTGGAGTTGCTCTTCTGGAGGAGTATCTTTGTGGCGTTCTCTGTATTTCCTGAATTTGAATGTTGGCCTGCCCTACTAGGTTGGGGAAGTTCTCCTGGATGATATCCTGAAGAGTGTTTTCCAACTTGGTTCCATTTTCCCCCTCACTTTCAGGCACCCCAATCAGACGTAGATTTGGTCTTTTTACGTAATCCCATACTTCTTGCAGGCTTTGCTCATTTCTTTTTCTTCTTTTTTCTTTTGGTTTCTCTTCTCGCTTCATTTCATTCATTTGATCTTCAATCGCTGATACTCTTTCTTCCAGTTGATCGAGTCGGTTACTGAAGCTTGTGCATTTGTCACGTATTTCTCGTGTCATGGTTTTCATCTCTGGCATTTCGTTTATGATCTTCTCTGCATTAATGAGTCTAGCTGTCAATTCTTCCACTCTTTTTTCAAGATTTTTAGTTTCTTTGCGCTGGGTACGTAATTCCTCCTTTAGCTCTGATAAGTTTGATGGACTGAAGCCTTCTTCTCTCCTCTCGTCCAAGTCATTCTCTGACCAGCTTTGATCCGTTGCTGGTGATGGGCTGCGCTCCTTTGCAGGGGGAGATGCGCTCTTATTTTTTGAATTTCCAGCTTTTCTGCCCTGCTTCTTCCCCATCTTTGTGGTTTTATCTGTCTCTGGTCTTTGATGGTGGTGACGAACTGATGGGGTTTTGGTATAGGTGTCCTTCCTGTTTGATAGTTTTCCTTCTGACAGTCAGAAGGACTCTCTGTTGGTCTGTTGGAGATTGCTTGAGGTCCACTCCAGACCCTGTTTGCCTGGGTATCAGCAGCAGAGGTTGCCGAAGATAGAATATTGCTGAACAGCGAGTGTACCTGTCTGATTCTTCCTTTGGAAGTGTCCTCTCAGGGGTGTACTCCACCCTGTGAGGTGTGGGGTGTCAGACTGCCCCTAGTGGGGGATTTCTCCCAGCTAGGCTACTCAGGGGTCAGGGACACACCTGAGCAGGCAGTCTGTCCGTTCTCAGATCTCAACCTCCGCGTTGGGAGATCCGCGGCTCTCCCCAAAGCTGTCAGACAGAGTCGTTCGCGTCTGCACCGGCTCCCGCTACTTCCCCTGTTGGTCTTCAGCTGTGCGCTGTCCCCAGAGGTGGAGACTACAGAGACAGGCAGGCTTCCTTGAGCTGCTGTGAGCTCCACCCAGTTCGAGCTTCCCAGCGGCTTTGTTTACCTACTTAAGCCTCAGCAATGGCGGGCGCCCCTCCCCCAGCCTCGCTGCTGCCTTGCGGATAGATCGCGGCAGACTGCTGTGTTAGCAGTGAGGGAGGCTTCGTGGGCGTGGGACCCTCCCGGCCAGGTGTGGGATATATTCTCCTGGAATGCCTGTATGCTTACAGCGCAGTATTGGGGTGGGAGTTACCCGATTTTCCAGGTGTTGTGTGTCTCAGTTCCCCTGGCTAGGAAAACGGATCCCCTTCCCCCTTGCGCTTCCAGGTGAGGCGATGCCTCGCCCTGCTTCAGCTCTCGCTGGTCAGGCTGCAGCAGCTGACCAGCACCGATTGTCCGGCACTCCCTAGTGAGATGACCCCAGTACCTCAGTTGAAAATGCAGAAATCACCGGTCTTCTGTGTCGCTCGCGCTGGGAGTTGGAGACTGGAGTTGTTCCTATTCGGCCATCTTGCTGTTTTTTTTCAAAAGTAAAATCTTAATACTACTCAGCACCATCTGTGGTTCACCAATGATCCAAAACCACACTTTAGGGACCACCACAATAAAAAGCTTTAGAAATTCTGGTAAGCAAGAAGTTATGGCTGCCTGGCAATGAAATGACTAGGCTCCCAAATAATGCTGTGATGTGGTGATTGAGAATAGTATAAAATGAGTTCATACAGAGGATACTTGGAATGGAACAGTCAATAAAACCTGCAATATATTCAGCTAAGCAATTACCGTGATTACAAACTCTAATAAACTCCTCTGCAAAGAGAGACTGTTTTGCAAACTTAGCAATGAACAGGAGTTAGGACAAATGGACATAAAGTATTAAGAACATAAAACTCAAAGCCAATTAATCATTATATACATGTATGTGAGACAGTAAGTAATTTAGCTTTTCTATTATTTTTCCAGAATGAATACTCATTAAAATTACTCCCAATAAACATCTTACGTATTATCAGATACATGTGACAAATTAAAAAGTAAATGTGGCCAGAAACCCTACAGATAGTTTCATTGAAATGGGGTAATCTAGTGATGTATTATTCCCTTGGTGATGACAATGGGCATTGTTTGGAAAGCTAGGAAAAGTACATTTGTCCAGGTAAAGAGATCGTCATTCAATAATAAGTTTATTAATTGCCAACCAGGTGTCAGATGCTAGAACTACAAAAAACTCTTTTAAAAATGTTTTCTACCACCTGGAAGAATGTGAATCTGTAATAATCTGTTGGGCATAGTATTTTGATAGGTTATTTAATCATTCAGATTAATGCCAGTTAGAGAAATGATGTAAGAATTTGTGGAAATGGAATAGAATATAAGCCATAAAACAACGGATAACTCAGTTCTTACAGATCTGTAACCAGGCCTAGAATCACTTCAACAGGTGGATTTCACTGGAAAACTATGGGTATTTTATTTTGGCCATTAAAACACACTCTCCAAAGGGAACACAAACTTGGCCTGATTTAGACAAGATTTAAATATATTAGTGAGGATATTAAAACATTTTCATTACAAAACACTTATGAGGTCTGCATATCTATAATCTGTGCCTTGCTCCAGCCACATATTTACTCCATAAAGAACTTAGTCTACCGCTTTATATGGAATTGTGCAGGTTGCCCATCACACAAATGAGTGCTTTCAGCACCACAGAACTTCAGCACAGTAACTGTGAACTACTAGATATCTTATCCCCTTTAATTAACTGGAATGATTTCTAAGGAAGCCATTAAAATAAACATTTAAATGAGAAATATGTAACCCAGCTGCTTGGCTCCTGGGGGCTGTCTGTGGATGGGCTTCAGTGATCAATGAACTGTCTGAGAATGTATGGAAAATTTGTTGCATGTGACTATTGTTTTTGGGGTTAGCTGATCATCAGTTTCAACAAGTAGGTGTGGCCTTAGAAGCAATGAGACTCCCTACCCCAAAATCTTAGCCACTAAAATATGAAACTCTATCATTGGTGGGTCATTTGTTTAAGGTAAGCATTTCCTTTCTCTAAGATACTCTTTTAAAGTTAAAATTTCCCCAGGAAACAGAACACATTCAGTCCCTAAAAGTTCCAGGAATTGGTTCCCCTATAACTTTTTGAGCCCCTTACGTGTAATGTAATCATTTTATGTTACTGTCTCATAACAACAATCTTTTGAGATATATATTGTTATAATCTTAATTTTAGATGCAGAAAATGAAGAGTAAAGAGGTTAAGTAACTACCAGAGGTTATGTACACATAACTAGCAGAGGCAGAATTCGAACCCCAACTATGCCTCTCTTACTCTTTCAGCCCTACACTAATGCTGTGAGGCTCCGTGTAATAAAAATGGGCTTACTTTAATCAGTCGCAAAATTTCTGGGCAGTCTCCAGCCTCTGCAGGTCTTATTTGAAAAGAATCCATGCTTGTCTGCCTCATGCCCATTTGGCTCACACTTGGCTGGCTCCTGCCTGGTTGACTCAGGCCTGGTTGGCTCAGTACTAATTGGTCCAGGTCTTGTTGGCTCCGGCCTGGGTGACTCGGCCCCGGTTCCCATATGCCTGGATGACCCCTGCCTGGATGGCTCATGCCTGTTTGGTTCTTTCTTGATTGGCTAGTGCCTGGTTGTCTCATGCCTAGTTGGCTGGGGACTTGCTGGCTCATGCCTGGTTGCCACATGCCTGGTGAACTCATGTTTGGTCGGCTCCGGACCGGTTGGCTCAGGCCTGTTTGCCATGTGACTCGTTGGCTCATGCCTATTTGGCTTGTGCCTGATTGGCTGGTGCCTGTTTGTCTCATGCTTGGCTGGCTCCTACCTGACTGTCGCCTGTCTAGTTGCCACGTCACTGTTTGGCTTATACCTGATTGGTTCCTGCCTGCTTGGCTAGTACTTGATTGGCTGGGGCCTGATTGGCTTGGGACTGGTTGAGATGGGCCTGGTTGGCTTATGCTTGCTTTGCTCAGGAATAGTTGGTTCAGGCTTTGTGGCCACATGCCTTGTTGTCTCCTGCCTGGTTGGCTCCTACCTAATTGCCACGTGCCTGGTTGTTTCATGCCAGGTTGGTTTATGTGTGGTAGGCTTGTACCTGATTGCCTCATGCCAGCTTGGCTCATGCTTGGTTGTTTCATGTCCACTTGGTTCATTTCATGTAGGCTTGTACTCTGTTGGTTCATGTCCATTTGGTTCATACCAAGTGAGCTCGTGCTTGCCTGGTTTATGCTGGTTTGCTTCGAATCTGATAAACTTGATTGGCTTGTGCCTGATTGGTTCATGCCCTGTTGATTCCTGCTTGATTGACTAAGGATGCGGTGGCAGATGATGGTTTGGTAGACAACTGATTGGCTGATGGCTGTCTTGATGGAACAGGATCCCTTAACTGTAGTGCTGTGGTGGGAGGTTGTTGGCTGTTTCCAGTTCTTCTCAACTTGATTCGCCCACTTTGAGATACCCCCCCGCTATCAAAGTGGGAATTGGAAAAAGAACCACCTCAGGAAGGTTATTAATGCCTCCGATTTGCTGGAGTTGACTTCACCAGCGACCACAGCTGCAAGCTTGGCTGAGTTTCAAGTTGTCATCTGGCCTTTCCCTGCCGAAAGCGGGGAAGTAAAGGGAAGAAGAAAATGATCTTGGAGGAGTATAACCACCAGCCTGCCCTTGCATGGTCACTGCATCATAGTGCCGAAGTCACAATGCCGGTATCAAAGTGCCTACGTGCTCCCCCGCGTGGTGAGGGAGGGGCAAAGCAGGGCTCGCTTGACAACTTTATTTCATCCTCTCTTAAGAGCTTAAAATGGTGAAGCAAGAGGCTGGAAAGAGTCTCAGAGCTTATGCTTGGCACTCTCAAGAGTCCCTGCTGTTTTAGCCAATTCAAAGAAACTTGCCCCAACTCCCCTCCCTTTCCCTACATCCCATTCCTCAAATAATTCAATTTCTATTTCCGTCCTGATTTTTCACTTACACTGGAAACCAGTTCCAGTGAAGTGCTCAAGTCCGGAATGCAGATAATACGTCTTTAAAGATAATAATAGCTGGGCTGGACCTGGTGACTCACGCCTGTAATCCTAGCACTTTGGAAAGCCCTGGCGGGTGGATCGCCTGGGGTCAGGAGTTCGAGACCAGCCTGGCCAATATAATGAAACCCCACGTCTACTAAAAATACAAAAAATTAGCTGGACATGGTGGCAGACACCTGTAATCCCAGCTACTCGGGAGGATGAGGCAGGAGAATTGCTTGAACCCAGGAGGTGGAGATTGCAGTGAGCCGAGCCGAGATCGCACCATTGCACTCCAGCCTCGGCAACAAGAGTGAAATTCCATCTCAAAAATAATAGTAATAATAATAGCTACAGCTAACATTTACTGAGTTCTTTTATGGCCTAAGCTTAGTGGAATGTACGATTCATTTTCTTATTCAATCCATATCAACACTATTATCCCCAGTTCTGAGGAAACTGACTCAAAAGATTTCGTTACCTCCCCAAGGCTTCGTAAAAGTTGGTGGAGAGCCTGAATTCAGACCCAGATCTATCTTTCCAGGCTTTTTATTATTACTCTGTCCTGCCTCTTAAAGCACATTCTACTCATTCTCCATCCTCATATCTGTGAGGTCAGGCATTTTGTCCTTTTACCTCTCCTCCTCTGCAGGATTCATTCTCCCATCATTTTAACTGCTGGCTTACTTCCTGAATAATGTATATTATATAACTGGTTCTAATATTGTTTCAGATGGAATATTGTTTATTTTTTAAATATACCAGAGAACTTTGATTGAGGCTGTTCTAAGTCTCAGCTGTGCTAAGGGCTTTACCTATGTATTATCTCACTTAATCATCACAATAACCCCGTGATGTATATACCGTTGTTCCCCATTTTATCAATAAACTGGAATTTAAGTTAACTCAGTTCCCCACGTGTAGTAAACAGAGGAATGGGGATGGGTATCCAAGGCCCATCCCATAGATAGAAGCGTTCAATTTAAACTAGAGAGTCCAATCACTATTAGGCCTACGTTAGCTATAAATTGTACCTAGAGAGCCCATCTTCTTAGCATGACAAGCAAATCAAATCACATCGCAGAATTATGTCAAGCTTAATACAAATTAGATGTAGGTATGTTGCTGCTTTTCATCTACCTTATAATGAAAACAAGAGCTAATATTTAGTGAATTATTTCTGCAGTGTCAGGCATGGTTCTAAGGAACACTTGTATTAACCCAATCCTCATAACAATCCAATGGAGTAGGAGATAGTCTTATCCCCATTTTTCAAGTAAAGAAACAGATCGAGAGAGGTTAAGTAAGTTGACATAGGTCACACAGCTAAAAGTCCAGACAAAACAAGGAAAACCCAGTTATTTTGTTTTCTTCTGAAATGCAGGCAAAGAGATGAGGTAATTTTGCTGTTTACTTTACAAAATCAAACAATTTGCATAATTTATTGTGAGAATGGATGAAGTTTGTCTTTTGCTTTCTTGGAGGAAGAGGCAAGTAATAGGTTTCTGGTTGATGTCTTTAATAAGTAAAGTTAGAAAAATGCAGTTTCATAACCTAGAATTGGTTAACGAGTTTATTTTGCATTTTCTTTACATGCGTTGAAGACTATTTAGATATTTGCTTTTTGTTATTTTAAAATAATATTTGGTTTGAACATAATGCATTTGTGTTTTTAAGGGAACATACACAAAATATATTTTTGCTTAAAGTTCCTTATTAGAACAATTTGTCCCGTCTTGGAAACTCAGAATAAGACTGGCTCCATCAAACATTCAAAAATCCACTTTAATTGATACACCATCAGGGAAAATACAGTTTTTAAAACTATTTTTTAAAAAGCTTCAGTAGTCTATCATTGCCACAAGGCGGCAGTGTTATCCAGTGTAGGAACCAAAAATCTAAGTAATATTGCAAGCTTGTTTATATTTCATAAAAGTATACATGTTATTTGAATTTGAAGTTTCTTTATTCCAGATATTAACAGAAAAATTTTAAAAGCCTAATTTTAGTTTTAACATACTATTTTATTAAAGATCTAGTTTAGGTAGTGAGTTTTGTAGGCCAAGACTTCTGAAATTCTCTTTCTAAAACTTCAAAATGTACACGCATTGTCTGCTCTACCAAAATGTTTTGAATTAATATAACATATGAAGCCACCCCTCAGAGATCCATAATATGTACAATCCCCTTTTTCTGTAGGTGCTAAGTAAAATCCAGACACTTTTAGTAGCAGAATGTATCCAAATCATGAGACAACAAAGCATATTACCTGCAGCAAATTTGTAAGGGTCTGCAGCAACCTCAATTCTTGCTTTCCCAGAAGAAAGAATTAGACTGAGTGGCATAAGGCAGAAGAAGAGACCGAGACAAGTTTTAGAGCAGGAGTGAAAGTTTATTAAAAAGCTTTAGAGGCCAGGTGCGGTGGCTCAGGCCTGTAATCCCAGCACTTTGGGAGGCCGAAGAGGGTAGATCAATAGAGGTCAGGAGTTTGAGACCAGCCTGGCCAACATAGTGAAACCCTGTCTGTATTAAAAATACAAAAAATTAGCCAGGCGTGGTGGTGGGTGCCTATAATCCCAGCTACTCAGGAGACTGTGGCAAGAGAATTGCTTAAACCTGGGAGGCGGAGGGTGTGATGAGCTGAGATCGTGCCACTGCACTCCAGCCTGGGTAACAGAGTGAGACTCTGTCTCAAAAAAAGCGCTTTAGAGCGGGAAGAAAAGGAAGTAAAGTACACTTGGAAGAGGGCCAAGCAGGTGACTTGCGGGATGAAGCGCACGGTTTGACCTTTGACTTAGGGCTTTATATGTTGGCTTACTTCTGGGGTCTTATGTCCCTTTTCCACCGATTCTTCCATTGAGCGGGGCTGTCTACATGCACAGTGGTCTGCTACCGCTTGGGAGGGGCTGCATGTGCAGCGTGTTTACTGGAGTTGTATGCATGCTCACTTGAGGCATTCTTCCCTTACCAGCCAAATATTCCTCGAGGGTCATATACCAGTTAGATTCTGCCATTTTGCCTTTTAATGTGCATGCTTGAGCCCACTCACCCAACTCCTGAGATCTTATTGGGAAGATGCTGATCACCAGTTTCAGGTTTTTCTATCTATAGGGAGACTGCCTTTCCTGGTGCCAGCTGTGACTAATTATTATGTCAGCAAAACAGTTAACAACTGCCTGACCATCACCTGATGGTGGCCTGACATTCCTGGTCAGGGGGGCTCTCCTGCCCTGCTCATGTCTGCCTGACTACCTACTATAACATTTCCCCCATCAAGAGTTCAAGACCCTAATTCTTTGGGGAAAATGAATGAAAGTAAGTCTTCTGTAACTGCTTCCTTTTTCCTTCTGACAGTGCGGGGCTGGTGGTGGTGGTTCTGTGAGTCTTGGACTCTTGCTACCTGTCAGGGCAGGGTGGCTCCATGGGTTAGTGAAACTGGTATCTAGCTAGGTCCAAGGGAGACAGGGGCAGAATTGTGCCTCTGTCATGTCCCACTGATAGGTAGTCTAGGGTTTCTCTGTAAAAGGGTGACTCTTGAATATTGAGAGGACGATATCCCTCACTGAGAATCATTTGGAGTGTGATGGCCTGAAGGCAAGAGGAGACAAATCAGGTTATTATTTGGAAGAATGTCAAACCAAAATAATAGGCTGCAGATAGCTCCAAAAAATCCTGAGGCTACCAACATGCTGTAGTCATGCCTGCTAAGAGTTAGGTGCATGGGGTTGCTAGGTGATTTCAATATGTGCCCAGAATTAGAGTGTTGATCCACATTTTTGCATTATCTGTCCCTTTTGTTTCTTCTGAGCTGCAGGCAGAGATCACTAGTTGATTCAGAAGAACAAGCAGGATTAGTTTAAATTGCAGACAAAAACTCAAAAACAACTGGATGAATCTAGAGTCTAATCATAGGTATACTATTTTTTTAAACATAATTTTTCTGTCTCCTGTCCTCATTTGTATTAAAAACAAATCATGATAAGACTGATTTGTTTTGCAAAATCAGCTTTAGTTTTATTATACTTGGCTTGATTATTTGCATAAAGCACAGCAAGAATATATGCCATATAAGCCCCTTTTAAAATTGGCTTTGATAGAACTTTGTTCCATAAGAAATCTCAGATAAGACTTTTTAAAACCTTAAGCCCAGCCATAGGTGGGTGCCATCAAATACCATATGAGTTGGGTAAATTCCTCTCCTCTTGAGACCCCAAGATAACTTGGGGTCCCTGGGCCTGTCAGAAAGTGACATTCTTTACTTACCACAGGTTGGTAACCATGTACAGGGACTGTGTATACAAGGTATGAGGCCAGTTTTCACAAGGGACTTTTATTGGCTCTCTAAGTTACATTTGATTTCTTAAAAGAAAGCATGCTGTTCCAGTCAAAGATTTGGTAAAATAACTAATGGCTCTAATTGTGTCCTATTACAAAAGAAAACAGATTTTTATTGCACTTATAAAAATAACTGTATTGTTATAAGTTAAGAATATTCACAAGTAGTTTCCAAATTACTGAGAAACCAGGTAGAGAGGAACTAATATGCTCCAAATTTTATTTATAAGAGTATACTGTACTCAATTGTTAAAAGCTCTAAATAGCTGAAAAGAAATGTTTTCTTGACTCTGAAAAAAAGGATCAGCAACATTTTAAGCAAAAAGTCATTAAAGGATTATTTCAGTCTTCTCTTTGTTCACTGCATGCAGTCCTATTCTGCTTGATATTCATGAACATTTTAGCTCTCCATGAGAGTTCTGACAGTGTTTTCCTGTATTCTAATGTCACAATCTCCAAAGTTATCAGAAACCTGCATTTGAGAGCAACTGTTAAAGTTCTATAGCTGATTATAAAACCACATTTTAAAGAGGATTAAAACAAGACAACAATTGTCTGTGGATAACAAAAAGTCTTAGGGCAGCAAGAGTCAAAGACAAAATTGAAAAGGAAATCTGTTACCTCTGTGGGACACAATAATTTAACATAACATATACTAAGTTATATCAGAATTATAGGAGGTTTGCGTAACTTTGAAATGCGTACCAATAACACATTTATAGAAATACAGTCTAAAGAAAGCCAGATTTTACCTTTGCATTAGTGTACTATTGATGTCAAACCCAGTTCTTAATAAAATCTTATAGACACATCTATACAGTCTTAATCAGTTTGACCATAAGGTAGGATTCTTATAAAACTTTTATAACCCTTTACAATTTTCTGTCAAATAGCAGAACAGTGCTCTAAGAAATTCATCTTGTGCTTTTGTTCCAATGTTCAATTTACAGATGAACTGAATAATAACCCTTTAATTTTAGCTAATATGCTCACATACAGAATTTCTTTTACAAGGTTAATCTTTCACAAACCTTCCACAACTTTGCCAAATCTTTAGCTTTATCCTATCTAGCTTAAAACAATTCTTTAACCCTTTAAATTAGGCCAAAAAAAATCCACATTCCCATGCCTTCTTACGATCTTTTACCAAAAGCACATTCTACATTCCTTACACACCTTGCATCCTTGCATGTAAAACTGTTTTTCCAGTAGTTGTAAATATATGTTACACTGTTAACTCTTAGACAATTTTACTTTTGGTGAAAAACCTGGTAAGTAAGTGATTCTAATTATGTGCTAAGTGTGGAGCCTAGGACACCAGAAAGAAGTGCAAGTAAGGCTTGACTCCTTCCAGCATAGCTAGGGGGCATGGCTAACTTTACATGTCCCCAGGCCTTACCTAGAACTTAAAGGCTTTAAAAAGCAGAAAAGTTGTAAAGTTATTAAGAATCACAGTAGACTGCCGACTAGAAGCTGACGTTTGGGGGCTCCTATTTAAAAAAAAAACATAATAAGCATGTGACTCTTTCACCGACAATTAAGGTATCCAAGTTCTCTCATCAAAATTGATCAGAAGGCTGGTGTGACCTACAGAGAGAGGGAAGAGCAGTGTGGTGCAGTGATCCACCTGAGAGTCACACGGGGAAGGGGAACCCCCACTTCCCAGCCAAGGGAGGTGGTGAGTGAGTGCACTACCCAGCCAGGGAAATTGTGCTTTTTCTATGGAACTGTGCAATCCATGGGTCAGAAGATCCCACTTGCAAACCCACACCACTGGGGCCTAGTGTTCCAACCCCAGAACATGCAGATTCTTACAGGCTCTCAGCAGGAATCTGCTTAAGCCTACTGAACTCCTGGGGGGTGGGGTAAGCAGTGCCGGCTGCAGCTGCCTGCTATCTAAGCCATTTGAACTTCTTAGGGGAGGGACAGCAGCCAGCACTGGGAATTGCAACTGCCTAATACACTAAGGTCCCTGGGCAGGGAAAGGCGACACCCACTTCTATAGCTCCAGGCTGTGCTTTTCCCCTATTGGAGCCAGGGAGGCTTGATGACTTGTTCCTAATACTTGTCCCCACAGCCCAACACACCAACTGTGGCAATCTGCAGCCAGAGTGCCTCTTCAGGCCTAACCCCAAACCATCCTTCTTCAGTGGGCAGGGCTTCCCTCCAGAATCTCCAATAACTCCAGTCAGAGGCTCAGGGACAGAATTCAGATGGCCCTGGGCCTGACCCCCTAGGGGGAAGGATGGCTGCTGTCTCTGCAGACCAGCAGACTTAGCCTCTCCTCCTGGTAAGTTCTGAGGAATTTGGGCAGTATAGACGAGTCAGTTTCCTCCTAGCGAAACGCACCCTTTCCATCAAGGGACAAAGTGCTTCGTTAAATGGGTCCTGCTCCTCATGCCACCCAACTGAGTGAGACCCTCCAACAAGGGTTGTCAGACACCGTATACAGGAGCAATCCTAGTGGCATCAGGTTGGTGCCCCTTGAGGTCAGAAGTCCCAGAAGAAGGAGCAGGCACTCATCTTTGATGTTCTCCAGCCTCCTTGAATGACATCTCCCAGCAAAGGAACAAATCAGATGAATAGGGGCTTAAGTGAACCCCCAGCAAACCACAAGAGCCCTATAGAAGAGCGACGAGACTACTGAAAGAAAAACGAACAAGAAGAAAGCGACAACAAGAGCATCAACAACAACAACAACAAAAAGGCCCCCAGAAAAACCCCATCCAAGGGTCAGCAGCCTCAAAGAACAAAACTAGACAAACTCATGAAGATGAGAAAGAGTCAGTGAAAAACTGCTGAAAACCCAAAAGGCCAGAGTGCCTCTTCTCCTCCAAATGATCACAGTGTCTCTCTATCAAGGGCACAGAAATAGATGGAGGATCAGATGGATGAATTGACAAAAGTAGGCTTCCGAAGAAAAACTACAGTGAGCTAAAGGAGTATGTTCTAACCCAATGCAAAGAAGCTAAGAACCTTGATAAAACATTAGAGGAATTGCTAACTAGAATAACCAGTTTAGAGAGGATACTAGAGAAAGGACACAGAGGGGATACTAGAGTGAACAGTGGGCACCCTGTTCACCCTTGGGGTTCTAGAATAACCGGTCTTATTGTATACCCCTAACCTTTCATCTTTATTTTAATTGTAATTTGTTAGTTTGGGACCAACCTTCATCTCTGTTCTAAGAGTCTCTTGTGCCCACAGTATTGGGCCAGCCTATATGCTCATCTCCATAACCTGATAGTGAGTCTTGCTCAGAGCATTCTAGCAACAACATTATTATCTATTTTGGCTGATTCCCATATCTTATGATCTTTAAGGAGATGAGAAGCCTATTTTTTAAATAACAGCCACAAGGGCGCTGGACTTCCCTCCCTTTGAATATGAACTTGAAGGTCTTGATGCATATTGAGAAGGACTTGGAAGTGATTAGAGAAATGGAGGCTACAGGAAGAAGTGGAAGGAAGTGAGAGGAATATTCATGGAAAGCCTTCAAATGCTTGGAAAAACAGCAGCCCTTGGATTCCAGAGGGTAAAGTTTATTTGCCCTGTTGACCTAATGGAGGGAAATTTGCAGTACTTGGGGCTTGAGGTAAGAACTTGCAAATGGCAAAGGAAGGATTTCTCCTCCTCCCAAAGCGGGGTTAACTCAAAAAAAGCAAATAGGTGAGTTCCTCAAAGGGCAACAGAGTGAGGCCCTATGCAGGCAGGCAAACTGCTTCAAAAGCCATTGGAATACTTGGCCCTGTGGCATAACAGCAATGAAAAGTGTATGGTAAGTCATAAGGAACTGGTACAGCTGGGGTTCCAATTAGTGTCTGTCCTGGCAATGTGCCAGAAGACAGGAGAAGGGTTGGAGGTCATCTGAGTTTTCAGGTTAAAAACAGGTATAGATCTCAGGGGATATCCACAGAGAAGACCAAGGTTTTGCTGCCAAGAAAATGTGGCAAGAGCTCTGGGTGCAAAAATAACAGAGAATGTGTGTTTAAGAAGTCACATGGCATGTGAAGTGTAACTAGAGAAAAGGCAGACTTGCCTCCAAGGTGTACATTCTGGCAGGTGCACAAGGCCATTTCAAAACACACACACAGAGAACAGGAAAATAGGCAGCATGGGTTCTTTGGAAAGAGCCAATTTTAGGTGAATAAGCTGAAGAAACCTCAGACATTGCACAGTTTTAGGCTTTAGCGCTATCACTCTCATGAGCCTCCCGTCCAGGAGAGCCTCTAATGTTTCAGTTCTAATCAGTGTGGACCCCAGGAATCTTCCCACCACCCCTGAAAGACACCCATCAGGGTGAGCTGAGAGATCAGCCAGGGGGAACAGAGCCATTTGTGGCTGAGAAGAATCATTCTAGGGGTTGGTTAGTAAGCAGGAGAGTGAAAAGGGAGAAGAAAACTGCATATGGGGGTTGAACACCTTTAGCCAAAGAACAGGAAGTGTAGAGGTTACATGCCTCCAATCAAATAAAGTGAAGTGGAGAGGTGTCTTATCACTGGGAAATGTATTTAAGTCACATGGCACCAAAGTATGTTAGCAGCAGATTACATCCCAGTCACATGGCATCAAAGTATGTTACTGGTGGTGAATCCATGTGGGTCTGCAGAACAAAGAATTTGATAGAGAGCCATAAGGCAGAAGGAGAGACTGAGGCAAATTTTAGAGCAGGAATGAAAGTTTATTAAAAAGCTTTAGCACAGGAACAAAAGGAATTAATGTACACTTGGAAGAGGGCCAAGCAGGCAACTTGAGAGATCAAGTACAGGGTTTGACCTTTGACTTGGGGTTTTATATGTTGGCATACTTTCAGGGTCTTGTGACCCTTCTGCCATGACTCTTCCCTTAGGGTGGGCTCTTTGCGTGTACAGTGGCCTGTTACCCCTCAGGAGGGGCTGCATGTGCAGTGGAGTCCTATGCATGCTCACTTGAGGTATTTCTTCCTTTACAAGCCAAATGTTATATACTAGTTAGACTCCACCATTTTGCCTCATAATGTGCATGCTTGAGCCCGCTCACCCAACTTCTGAGAGACAGGAGAGACAGTATTTCAGATAAACAGTTAACAACCAACTGATCATCGCCTGATGGTCGCCTGACATTCCTGGTGGGCTGCCCTGCTCATGTCTGTCTACTTACCTACTCCAATAGTAAGTAGTCTCTAAAACAATAATTGGTCACAGCCAGAACCAGGGAAAGGCAGTCTCCCAATAGATAGAAAAACCCAAAACTGATAATCAGCAGCTTCCCAATATGATCTCAGGAGTTGGGCATGTGGGCTCAAGCATGTGCACTAAGAGGCAAAATAGCAGAGTCTAACTGGCATATGACCTTCCAGGAACATTTGGTTGGTAAGGGAAGAATGCCTCAAGTGATCATGCGTATAACTTTAGTAAATATACTGCACGTGCTCCCTTCCCAACTGCTAGCAGGCCACTACACATACGGGCAGCCCACCCCAAGGGAAGAATCAGAGGATAAGGGACACAAGGCCCCAGAAGTATGCCAACATATAAAACCCTAAGTCAAAGGTCAAACCATGTGCTTGATCTTTCAAGTTGCCCACTTGGCCATCTTCCATGTGTACTTTCTTTCATTCTCATGTTAAAGCTTTACAATAAATTTTCCCTCCTGTTCTAAAACTTGCCTCTGTCTCTCCTTCTGCCTTATTTCCCTCAGTCAAATTATTTCTTCTGAGGAGGCAAGAATTGGGGTTGTTGCAGACCCACATGGATTTGCCACTGGTAACAACTCCAGCTTGGTTTCATCTAAATAAAAACTTGTGATTAAGAAAGGCATTTGTATAATCTTCATCTACAGCAAGCAGAGTTTAAATTTGTGAGAATCTCCTTACCTCAGAGCCAATATTGTCTTTTCTCTCCCTTTTAAGTTCATAGGCTTTTTTGGTATCTCTGTAAGATTCAAACAGGAAGGAAGAGAGTGAGAAAGGGAGAGAAAAGGAAAGGTTAGGGGAAGGAGACCTTAAAGCAAGGAGCCAGACTGGAACAGAGCTGACAAATGGGGTAGGTTCTGAAATAAGAACTTGAAGTGCTTTGGAGACATTCATCCATAAGCAACACTTACTTTTTAAGGTAATATTTACTGTATTATATTTTATTAAAGAATGCATGTTCATTGTAGAAGATATCTGACAGGTTGACAGAAAATTACCTCTAGAGTTTGTTGTAATTGGAAAAAAACACACTCAAGAATTTGAATCTTCTTCTTTTCCAGATATCATCAGCGAATTTCCAATTAAGGGAAAATCTATCTCTTTGATTTTGCTGTCTCTTTGCTTAGCTAAGGGTGGAGATCAGGGACAAAAGACTTTTTTGTTTATAAAAGTTATCCAACAGTAACCTTTTGTGAAAGGCAAGATGGATCTGGGGGCTAGTCTGGAATAAGGGCTGAGAATGGAACTGCTTTGCAAATAAAAAGAAGAACTTAACTTTTTTTTTTCCCCAGAGTGCAGTCTAGAGAAAGAGGCTGAGGATCCCAGGAACCAAGAGAAGAGGGGTTAAATGTAAGGTCAGAGCTCTTGGCATGAGGAGCAGAACCTGGCAAAACTGGTAGTAGGCTGAGGCCTAGGGCAAAAAACAGCCAGTAAAAGGTTATCTTTAAGAAGTCAATATTAAGTTTTAAATGGTTTCCTGTTTGGTGTTATATGGAAATATGTCTATCTTTTCCCCAATACTTTAAAGTTGCTTACCACACACCAGTGTTGTATTTGTGATAATGCATTTGGGGGCATGACAGTGAAGGGATGAGGAGCACATGTGAGCAGAGTTGCTGAAAGAGGACAACAGCCACAGGAACTGAACCCAGGGACTGTAGCCTGGACTGACTCATGAACAGGCTTATAAGAAGAAGGTAGCCCTGGAGAAGGAAGGCTGAGTAAAGAGAATAAATCCTGTTACCTGGGATGGAAACTCAAGACATTTTGTTATTACAAAAATAAGTGACTCCAGAAGATTGGAAGACATTTAGGTCACTTGCAAAACACATAAAATAGAAATGAAAAATTGCTTAGAATCATATCTGGAGATAACCACTATTTACTTTTCAGTGACTATCCTTCTACTCTTTTCTTTTTAAATATATAGAATGAATTTTTAAATAAAATTGGAGTCATAGTTACTATCTTTTTTTCACTGAAAAATGTATTGTATTCTTAAAAATCACTGGGAGTAGATTTTAAGTGTTCTTATCACAAAAATGATAAGAATCTGAGGTAATACGTGTTGATTAGCTTGATTTAGCTATTTCACAATGGATACATACTTCAAAACAGCATGTTGTACATGATAAATATATACAAATTTTGTCAACTGAAGTTAAACAAATTTTTATAAGCAAATATACACATATATTTATCATTAGTCTTCCACAGATCCATAGCATTACCTATAATATTTCAAAAAACTATTATCATTCAACAAATACTTATTAAACATTAACTATGTGCCAAGCTGTTTGAGGCAATGCTGAACATTAATCAAGTGCCAGGTACTATGGCAAATACTTTTTATACATAATCCCATTTATTCATCACAATGAATCAGGCATAAGGACCCCAATTTCACAGGTAAGTAAACTGAGGCTTAGAGAAGCTACAGTGCGTGGGTTCAGCTCCTGTCACTGTTGTCTTCTTCCAGCACCTCTGCTCACATGTGATCCTCATCCCTTCACTTTCATGCCCCTAAATACGCTACCGTAAATACAAAGCTGGTGTGTGGTAAGCAACTTTAACTGAAGTATTGGGGAAAAAGTAGACATTGTGTGCCCATGATTACAAACCTTCAAAATGATTGAGCCAGATGCCAGATACAGAACTAGTGTGACTCCAGAGTCCACTGCTCTGAATCAGATGCTGTCAATTCACTGCTTAAGTATATGTTTTCATTTATTTAACCAAGCTCATATTTGATGTGCATTTTAATTATTTCCCATTTTGTGGCATTAAACAATGTTCCAGGAAACATATTTGTATAATACATTTTAAAATAAATATCGCATTAAATATCTCTTGGAAACTCTAGAGACTTTTTGTAAAAATATCAATCGACAATGCCTAGAAAAAAGCCCTATTTAAGATGTTTTAAATACCTTGCATTTGATATATAAGTCAGGGAATGCCAAGTTAGAGCATACTTTTTATGTTTAAAAAGTCTGGTTTTGCTTTAGCTCCTCAAATATTTTAAGGAGAATCAGAGGAAATTGGTGGAGAAAGCTATCCTTAAAAAGGATTTTGGATACCATTAGTAACAATTAATGAAACTTAAAATATCTAAGTATTTTTATTTTATTTTGTTAACCAAGAGTAATGAAGTTTAGTGTATTTTTAAATTAAGCAAATAAAAGGCTAAAGTAAAAAAAAGTTCAACTACTAGAATGGGATAATTCAGGATATATTTATGAAGTAACTTGTTCTCACTTTGAGTCTTAACTATTAATAACTTTAATTTAAATCCTTCTTTTTCTCCTTCAAATAGTCCCCCTTTTAAACTGCCTAGTAACCCAACTAAATATTACTATAATCTTGTTGTTTCAGTCTCTTCAAATATCCCTGTCCCTGTGCTAGTACTTTGAGAAAGCTTGTCTCTCCACGGTATGGTTGAGGTGAAATGGGGCAGATACTACAGATGTGACCCCAGAGAAATGTTTATATTCCCTTTATTCGTACTCACAAATCTTACTAACCTTTGACTATTTATGTACTGTCTTTCTGGAATGTCCCCAGTTTAGAAGGAAATCCCAGCTCCAAAAGAGGAACAATGCCAGTCTTTCTCTACTTCCAATGAAGAAGTGATATTTGTGGAGAAATTGAGAGGTAAATTTAAAAACTTTTCAGAGGAATATAATTTTGGGATGAAAGGGACCAAAAAGAGCTAACAAGTTTGATGAAATTGAGAAATTGGTTTACTTTGGGATTATTAGGAAACATCCAACATAGCAGGAAACAAAGTTAGAGGAACCGCATTTCCAGAAATTGAGTTTATGTTAATGGTGGTTGATGAGAGAATCCTGCTTCATTTAAACTTTGGAACTTGAAAAATCATAGCCATAAACTATCTTGTGTAATATCTTGAAACATTATCGAGAAGGTTTTTACTGTAAATATTGTGCTTAGTTAATAAGTACTCATTAGATGCTAGTGATTTATCAACGTATACTTGAAGACATTCCTTTTCATCTATGAGCCTTTCTATTACAAAAAAATATTTAGAGTTGTCTGTCATAGCGAGGGGTGAAGACAAATGGGGTCCTGCTTAAATTGAC
Source organism: Rhinopithecus roxellana (assembly GCF_007565055.1). NCBI lineage: Eukaryota > Metazoa > Chordata > Mammalia > Primates > Cercopithecidae > Rhinopithecus > Rhinopithecus roxellana. Next base: position 141,961,994 of record NC_044555.1, read on the forward strand.
CTGAGACCTTTTGAATTGTCACCTATGGTGATGATACTCCCAACATTGTAATGGCCTTCAGTTGGCTGGAGTATATAAAATCTTGTAGGATAATCTCAGAATTCAAGATGCTGTCAAATGGAAAGAGGTAGTAGAAGAACAATGAACTGGGCAAAAGCAAAATAAAAAGCAAAACATAACAAACAAAAAATTGTAAAGAATTAGCTCTGTGCTTCTTAGTAACTTTGAGACCTTAAGAACCTTAACTTACATGAACTTCAGATGTTTTATCTGTAAAATGGAAATGATAACACTTGCCCAATCTACCTCATAGATTTTTTGTGGGGATCCATTCAGATGAAAAAATGTATAAGAAAGTGCAAATGTAAGAGATTGTTATATTATTTATTTTATTTTTATTTTTTTGTAGGTACATAGTAGATGAATTATATTTAGAGAGAGAATAATATGTATATATAAATATATATGTATGTATATAATATATAAATACATGTGTATTAACAAGAAATAGCTAATTGACCAAGAATATGACAGAAAATGATTGAATGGTCCTTCTTAATCTTCTTGACCTCCTTCTCCTGCACACCTCCCTTAAGTCTTAAAGATCCCTATGGTACCAGTGTTGGTTACCATCTTGAACTACCTTCTCCATGGGGGGCGTCTTGTCGACCACTCTCCTGCCCTCTACCCACCTTAAATTCTATGTGGGGGTGGGGAATGGGGAGTTGCTTAAAGGGTAAAATGTTTTGGTTAGACAGGAGGAATAAGTTCTGGTGATCTATTGTACAGCATGCTAACTATAAATAATAATCATGTATAGTATACTTGAAAATACTAAGAGAATAGATTTTAATTGCCCTCACCACAAAAAATGAGAAGGATGTGAGGTGATGGATATGTTAATTAGCATGATTTAATCATTCCAATATATACATATATCAAAACATCGTGTTGTACACCATAGATACATACAAATTGTCATTTGCCAGTTTAAAAATAACTAAATAAGTTAAAAAAAAAAAACCCTCAACTCTTTAGACATATTGAACTTCTTTCAATTTCTGAGTGCAGGCACTCTCTCTCTCTCTCTCTCTCTCTCATATTCAGGCAAGTTTTTCTTCTTGTTATGCTCTTATTTACCTCCCAACCCCCAACTTTCAACTGTCTAGTTAATTCTTACTTCTTGTTCATCTCAATTTAGATGTAACTTTTTGCAGATGTCTTCCCCGACGTCCTTTAAACAAAGCTGCCCACCATACACTTTCCTTTGCAGCCTGTTCTTCTATAAACTGCCAAAAGACAACATCCACATTAGAACCACCTGTGGAGCTTATTAAAATGTAGATTCTTGGGATCCACCCTCCAGGTATTCTGATTCAGTGGATTTGATGTAGGGCTATTCTGCAAATTTAACATGCATCCCAACACTCTGAAGTTTAAGAATCACATTCTGTCATACTATTGATCACCATGAGTTAAAATTGTACACTTCTGTCTTCCCTCTAACCTATAATGAGAGTTGGGACCCTGCCTGTGTTGCTCACCACTGTATTCCCAGTGCCTGGCATATTGTAAGCACTCGATTCATATTGGAACAAATAAATAAATATACCAAAGAAAAGAATAGAAGAAGAAATAAAGTTTTCTTTTTCCCTACAACTTTTATTTTAGGTTTGTGGGGGTACCTGTGCAGGTTTGTTACATGGGTAAACTGTATGTTGCAGGAGTTGGGTGTACAAATTATTTTGTTGCCCAGGTGATAAGCATAGGAATTGATAGGTAGTTTTTTAATCCCCACCCACTCACCACACTTTGCCCTCAAGTAGGCCCCGGTTTCTATTGTTTTCTTGTTTGTGCTTGTGTGTATTCAATGTTTAGCCCCCACTAATAAGTGAGAACATGAGGTATTTGGTTTTCTGTCCCTGCATTAATTTGCTTAGGATAATGGCCTCCAGCTACATCAATGTTGCTGCAGCGGGCATGATTCCATTGTTTTTTATGAATGCATAGAATTCCATGATGCGTATATATCACATTTTCTTTATCCAGCCCACCATTGATGGGCATTTAGGTTGATTCCATGTCTTTGCTATTGTGAATAGCGCTACAATGAACATATGCATGCACATGTCTATATGGTAGAATAATTTATATTATTTTGGGTATATACCCAATAATGGGATTGTTGGAACAAATGGATATTCTGTTTTAAAATCTTTGAGAAATCTCAACACTGCTTTCTACAGTGGCTAAATTAACTTACATTCTCACCAGGAGCGTATGTTTCCTTTCCCTGACAACCTCACCAGTATCTGTTATTTTTTTGACTTTTTAATTATAGCTATTCTGACTGGTGTGAGATGGTATCTCATTGTGGTTTTGATTTGTATTTTTCTAATGATCAGTGATATCAAGCATATTTTCATATGCTTGTTGCCCGTATGTATGTCTTCTTTTGAAAAGTGTCTGTTACACATGAAAAACATGCTCATCATCACTGGCCGTCAGAGAAATGCAAATCAAAACCACAATGAGAAACCATCTCACATCAGTTAGAATGGCGATCATTAAAAAGTCAGGAAACAACAGGTGCTAGAGAGGATGTGGAGAAATAGGAAGGCTTTTACACTGTTGGTGGGAATGTAAACTAGTTCAACCATTGTGAAAGGCAGTGTGGCGATTCTTCAAGGATCTAGAACTAGAAATACCATTTGACCCAACCATCCCATTACTGGGCATATACCCAAAGGATTGTAAATCATGCTGCTATAAAGACACATGCACACATACATTTATTGTGGCACTATTCACAATAGCAAAGACTTGGAGCCAACCTAAATGTCTATCAATGATAGACTGGATTAAGAAAATGTGGCACATATACACCATGGAATACTATGCAGCCACAAAAAAGGATGAGTACATGTCCTTTGTAGTGACATGGATGAAGCTGGAAACCATCATTCAGAGCAAACTATTGCAAGGACAGAAAACCAAACACCACATGTTCTCACTCATAGGTGGGAATTGAACAATGAGAACACTTGGACACAGGGTGGGGAACCTCAAACACTGGAGCCCATTGTGGGGTGGGGGAGGGGGGAGGGATAGCATTAGGAGATATACCTAATGTAAACAAAGAGTTAACGGGTGCAGCCCACCAACAAGGCACGTGTATACATATGTAACAAACCTGCACCTTGTGTATATGTACTCTAGAACTTAAAGTATAATAATAAAAATTAAAAAATAAAAGAAAAGTGTCAGTTCATGTCCTTTGCCCACTTTTTAACGGGGGTGTTGTTTTGGTTTTTACTTGTTAATTTGTTTAAGTTCCTTATGGATTCTGAATCTTAGACCTTTGCTGGATGCATAGTTTGCAAATATTTTCTCCCATTCTGTAGGTTGTCTGTTTACTCTGTTGATAGTTTCTTTCACTGTGCAGATACTCTTTAAGAAACAGTCTTCTAAAGTTGGAGGGGTCACATGAACTCTGCATGACCCTTTGAACCCTGAATATCAATGATTACAAAGAAACATCCTCTAAGAACACAAGCACTAAATGAAAACATTTACCTACTCCTGGTTTCCCTGTCATAGTAACTGCCAACTGATTTCATATCAGTCTTTTAATAAAAATAGCTGATAATTTTTCAGAAACAATAAAAGCATGGACACAGCACAGCAAGCTGTTAACTCTGGTTACAACTGAAGAGTAGGATGGTGAGAGGGTAAATGATTTGGGGTTTTACTTTTCATACTTCTGCATTTTTTAAGTTAGAAGTATATATTACATTAACATTTTTTAAATTATGGAAAATAAAATAATTATTTTAAAAAGTCAAGGGCTGTGTTATTGACTCCATGATTTATAAATATGCTAGCCTACAAAAATTCATTTGGATAGTTGTTTACAGTCCAACTTTCTTTGTGATAATTAGATATTAGAAATCGATGTGGAGCTATTTAAGCTTTGAATATTTGCTTCATCCCTTTGTTTGGTCACTTTTTAATATTACCCCCAGGCATATTTTTACATCACAGATTCAATGGAGAAGTTACATTAAGCAGATATTGAAACTATGGCGTAGAGTGAAGAGCATTAGCTTTGAAGTCAAACAGTCCTCAGTATGAATTCTGGCATTGCCATTTAATAATTCTGTGACATTAGAAAAGCTACTTAATCTTTCTGAACTTCAGTTTTCTCATCTTTAAAATGATAGTAATAATACCTTCCTCACAGAACTCTTGTGAAGAACAAATGCGAGTTTACATATAAAATATTTAGCATGGTGCTAGGTGATCAATAAATGCTAGCTTTCCTCTCCATTTTGTTCATTAAACAAATATGTGCTTAGCACCTATGTGTTGTGAAGCAGGTTCACTAATAAGTAACCCAAAGAGAAGATTCCCACTGTGTGGAGGGTAGCAAAATCATCACTATGCCAACCATCAGGAATAGGAGTCCAAATCTTTCTGCCCAGTGCATTTTGGGCTGCAGCTTTATTTATTGCCTGAGTTCAATGAGAGAACACACATACAACAAGTTATATGAAGCAGATTTATTACTTATAGATAGTAAGCAAGGGACAGGAGAAGCCTTTGGATCCATTGTGAGCTGGTGCCCCAAGGCTCAATAAATCTACCCAGGGTGGATGGAGTCTTGACTGCACATGCCCCATTTGTACAACACCTGAGGGACCCCTAAAGGATGTCTACCCTGGGTTTTATACCTCAGGAGTAATATGAATAATTGAGAAAAGTTTTTAACGACATCCTGCTTCCAGAGGTGAAAGGAACCAAGACCAGACTGTACAGGGCAGTTTCTCCCTAACTCAAGGAGAGACAGGAATAAGACCCAGGCTGTTTCAGGCAGTTCTTTCTTATGTTAGGATATTGCATACCCAATGTACTTTATAGTTATTTTGAGAACTATAGGCAAGAAAAAGAAGAAGAGACTGGGTTGGCCAAGGCTATCCAGGGACCATCCAGCTCATGCCAGACATCATTTTATGCATTGGAGATACATGGTACACAGACATTAAATTATATATACCTATCTATTTAGTGAAAAGGTACAATAAGTACCATGAAGAAGAACCACAGGATGGTATGAGAGAGTATAACAAAGATATCTAATTTATTTTTGTTTTAGTTTTAATGTGGAAATGTGGGTACCTTCCTTGGGAAATGACAATTACACTGAGTGGTACTGGGCCAGGCAAAATGTGCAATCAAAAGCAAAAAGAGCACTGTATTGCTTTAATCTTAAGTATGCCCCTTTTTTTCTTCCACTTGAAGGTTAAAAACACATGGGAAAGTGTGTGTGTGCTCGTGTGTGTGTGTGTGTGTGTATGTGTGTAAGAGACAGAGAAGAGTGATAGACTTGTCCATTGCCTTATGTAAATGGTGTAAATGGTAGATACAACTTATAAACTCTGAACACATGAGAACTTATCTCAAGTCAATCTATGATGAGCCCATAGGAATTTGCTTAAACAAACATCTATAGCACCATACCATTCACTGTATAGATTTCATATGAAAAACAAATTTTAAATATATATACACAATCCATTATTGAATCATTCAATTAAAATCCTTACCAAATATGTGATCCATTGCTAAGCAGTGTCTGAAATTTCCACGTTTAATTATTTATGAATTATGATCTGTCTTCTAAGAGTACTTAGTCAATCTCAGGGTAAAGAATTCCCTGGCCAGTGATGGATCCCAGGGAATGCAAATTATGCTTTACTCATTGTAATCCTGTGTTACTCTTGATCCAGAAGATCTCTTTAGGGCCTAAAAGGATTTCAGGTCTTTTTCAGTACAGGCCCAGCGAGCCCTAAATAATCTTGAAGGTCCCAGAATTGAGCTAACTTCACAAGAGTTCATCTGAGGATAAATGCAGACCACAATACATTTCAGGCTCTTCCTCCTCTTCTGTATCTGCAATCCACCTCCAAAGGAGCCCATCTTTCCTTTGAGCTTTTTATCTGTTACATCTTCCCTATCTTCCGTCACCCCAGCCTAGATTACTGCAACAGCTTCTCATTTGGTCTCTCTAGCTTCAGCCTTTCTTACTTTTGTCAGTCCTTCCTGTGGATCCAGATTATTAATTATTTTATTTATGTTTTACTCCCATATAAAGCATTGGGTACCTGGAATTTTTCTAAACATTATAAACATATTAATTCATTTAATCCTACCAATAATCGTATAATATTGGTGAGGAACCTGAGGCACAGAAGAGGTTAAAATAACTTGCCTAAGGCCACAGAGCAAGTAGTAAAAATCAAATTGAAGTTAAAAAATCTAGCACCAGAGTTTGTGCATTTTACCACTACCTATACTGCCACTGTCAGTGTAATGAGACAATCTCTAGCTACTCTAGCCCTACTGATCTTCTTTTCTATGGATTATAAACTGCACCACTTTAGTATTTTTTGTATAATGTTTTATGCCTATTGATTTGGATAGTCCAACCAGGTTGTAAAATTCTCAAGGAGCAGCAACCACATCTTATCAAAATTTTGTAGCCCTCAGAATCCCTAGCACAAATTAGGTACCTAGTAAATTGCCCAGGACTTGAACCAGCCTCCAGGGATTGAAGTACCAAATGATGGCCTTTATTCCTTTCATCACAAATTTTACCCTCCCACCACACCCCTCCCACCCCATTTTGGGTAAGCTGACATATACCATTATAGGAAATGTATTCACTGTACGTAGAATGACTCGTGTATCAAAATTGAAAGTTACTTTGAAACACTGGAAAACTGACTCAGGGAATATTTTAATTTATCAACTCAACTTCCTTGAAGTCAGGCATCATATAATTTTAATGTATTATTTTGCAAAAAGGAAAGAATAAAAATAAACAGTTAAATTCTTGTCACTAACTTGCAGTTAATTCAGAGTCCTATGCAATGTACTGTGATCTAGTATATAATTTATAGACAAAAGACTTGAATCCTCTTCCCTACTCAATACTTTACTAGTTATATGCTTTTAGGAGGTTACTTAATATCTTTGAGCCTGATCCTCTACCACCTCGCTTCACCCCACTCCTGTTTTCTCATCTGTAAATCAGGGATAATATTTGCCTTACCTCAAAGATGACTTTGAGGATCAAAGAAGATAATGTATCTGAAAGTCCTTTTTAAACTCTAAAGCACTATATAAATGTAGGTTGTATTATTATTCATAGTATCAGGTCCAAGAACCAAGGAATGTTAGTTTAGCTTTAGTTTTGTCTCTATTCTAAGGCATGTGATTTGGATGAAGGCATTAACTTCTCTGTACCTCATTCTTTCCATTTGTAAAATGAAACAGCTTACAATTTTAACCCTTTGTGATCTAATTCTCTTAACTTGCTCCATATCCTGTTGGCAAATAACACAAAATCTATTTTGTTGCTGGACTTTCTCAACCCAAAAGACTACCAATGCATGAAGTGAATTATTATTATTTGTTATTATACTTTAAGTTCGAGGGTACATGTGCACAACATGCAGGTTTGTTACATATGTATACATGTCTCATGTTGGTGTGCTGCACCCATTAACTCATCATTTACATTACATATTTCTCCTAATGCTATCCCTTTCCCACCCCAGATCCCACGACAAGCCCCAGTGTGTGATGTTCCCTGCCCTGTGTCCAAGTGTTCTCATTGTTCAATTCCCACCCATAAGTGAGAACATGCAGTGTTTGGTTTTCTGTCCTTGTGATAGTCTGCTCAGAATGATGGTTTCCAGCTTCATCCATGTCTCTACAAAGGACATGAACTCATCCTTTTTTATGGCTGCATAGTATTCCATGGTGTATATGTGCCACATTTTCATAATACAGTGTATCATTGAGGGACATTTGCATTGGTTCCAAGTCTTTGCTATTCTGAATAGTGCCGCAATAAATATCCGTGTGTATGTGTCTTTATAGTGGCATGATTTATAATCCTTTGGGTATATACCCAGTGATGGGATGGCTGGGTCAAATGATATTTCTAGTTCTAGATCCTTGAGGAATTGCCACATTGTCTTCCACAATGGTTGAACTAATTTAAACTCCCACCAACAGTGTAAAAGCGTTCCTATTTCTCCACATCCTCTCCAGCATCTGTTGTTTCCTGATTTTTAATGATCACCATTCTAACTGGTGTGAGATGGTTTCTCATTGTGGTTTCGATTTTCATTTCTCTGATGACCAGTGATGATAAGCATTTTTTCATGTGTCTGTTGGCTGCATAAGTGTCTTCTTTTGAAAAGTATCTGTTCATATACTTTGCCCACTTTTCAATGGGGTTATTTGATTTTTCTTTTGTAAATTTGTTTAAGTTCTTTGTAGATTCTGTATATTAGCCCTTTGTCAGATGGGTAGATTGCAAAAATTTTCTCCCATTCTGTAGGTTGCCTGTTCACTCTGAAGGTAGTTTCTTTTGCTGTGCAGAAGCTCCTCAGTTTAATTAGATCTCATTTGTGAATTTTGGCTTTTGTTGCTATTGCTTTTGGGGTTTTAATCATGAAGTCCTTGCCCATGCCTATGTCCTGAATGGTATTGCCTAGGTTTTCTTCTAGGGTTTTTATGGTTTTAGGTCTAAGATTTAAGTCCTTAATCCATCTTGAATTAATTTTTGTATAAGGTGTAAGGAAGGGATCCAGTTTCAGCTTTCTACACATGGCTAGCCAGTTTTCCCAGAACGATTTATTAAAAAGGGGATCCTTTCCCCATTTCTCATTTTTGTCAGGTTTGTCAAAGATCAGATGGTTGTAGATGTGTGGTGTTATTTCTGAGGCCTCTGCTCTGTTCCATTGGTCTATATCTCTGTTTTGGTACCGGTGTCATGCTGTTTTGATTACTGTAGCCTTGTAGTATAGTTTGAAGTCAAATAGCGTGATGCCTCCAGCTTTGTTCTTTTTGCTTAGGATTGTCTTGGCAAAGTAGTTTTTTCCAAGTCTGTGAAGAAAGTTATTAGTAGCTTGATGGGGATGGCATTGAATCTATAAATTACCCTGCGCAGAATGGCCATTTTCACAATATTGATTCTTGCTATCCATGAACATGGAGTGTTCTTCCATTTGTTTGTGTCCTCTTTTATTTTGTTGAGCAGTGGTTTGTAGTTCTCCTTGAAGAGGCCCTTCACATCCCTTGTAAGTTGGATTCCTAGGTATTTCATTCTCTTTGTGGCAATTGTGAATGGGAGTTCACTCATGATTTGGCTGTTTGTCTGTTCTTGGTGTATAGGAATGCTTGTGATTCTTGCACATTGATTTTGTATCCTGAGACTTTGCTGAAGTTGCTTATCAGCTTAAGGAGATTTTGGGCTGAGATGATGGGGTTTTCTAAATATACAATCATGTCATCTGAAAACAGGGACAATTTGACCTCCTCATTTCCTAATTGAGTACCCTTTATTTCTTTCTCTTGCCTGATTGTCCTGGCCAGAACTTCCAACACTATGTTGAATAGGAGTGGTGAGAGAGGGCATCCCTGTCTTGTGCCAATTTTCAAAGGGAATGCTTCCAGTTTGTGCCCATTCAGTATGATATTGGTGATGGGTTTGTCATAAATAGCTCTTATTATTTTGAGATACGTTCCATCAGTACCTAGTTTATTGAGAGATTTTACCATGAAGGGATGTTGAATTTTCTCAAAGGGCTTTTCTGCATCTATTGAGATAAACATGTGGTTTTTGTCTTTGGTTCTGTTTATGTGATGGATTGTTTATTGATTTGCATGTGTTGAACCAGCCTTGCATCCCAGGGATGAAGCTAACTTGATCGTGGTGGATAAACTTTTTGATGTGCTGCTGGATTCATTTTGCCAGTATTTTATTGAGGATTTTCACATCAATGTTCATCAGGGATATTGGTCTAAAATTCTCTTTTTTGTTGTGTCTCTGCCAGGCTTTGGTATCAGGATGATGCTGGCCTCATAAAATGAGTTAGGGAGGATTCCCTCTTTTTCTATTGATTGGAATAATTTCAGAAGGAATGATACCAGCTCCTCCTTGTACCTCTGGTAGAATTCGGCTGTGAATCTGTTATTAGAGCCTGTTATTGGTCTATTCAGAGATTCAACTTCTTCCTGGTTTAGTCTAGGGAGGTGGTATGTGTTTAGGAATTTATCCATTTCTTTTAGATTTTCAAGTTTATCTGCGTAGAGGTGTTTATAGTATTCTCTGATGGTAGTTTGTATTTCTGTGGGGTTGGTGGTGATATCCCCTTTACCATTTTTGATTGCATCTATTCGATTCTTCTCTCTTTTCATATTTATTAGTTTTGCTAGTGATTTATCAATTTTGTTGATCTTTTCAAAAAACCAGCTCCTGGATTCATTGATTTTTTTTTTTTGGAAGGGTTTTTTTTGCGTCTCTATCTCCTTCAGTTCTGCTCTGATCTTAGTTATTTCTTACCTTGTGCTAGCTTTTGAATTTGTTTGCTCTTGCTTCTCTAGTTCTTTTAATTGTGATGTTAGGGTGTCAATTTTAGATCTTTCCTGCTTTCTCTTGTGGGCATTTAGTGTTATAAATTTCCCTCTACACACTGCTTTAAATGTGTCCCAGAGACTCTGGTGTGTTGTGTCTTTGTTCTCATTGGTTTCAAAGAACATCTTTTTCTCTGCCTTCATTTTGTTATTTACTCAGTAGTCATTCAGGAGCAGGTTGCTCAATTTCCATGCAGTTGTGCAGGTTTGAGTGAGTTTCTTAATCCTGAGTTCTAATTTGATTGCACTGTGGTCTCAGAGACAATTTGTTGTGATTTCTGTTCTTGTACATTTGCTGAGGAGTGCTTTACTTACAACTGTGTGGTCAGTTTTGGAATAAGTGTGATGTGGTGCTGAGAAGAATGTATATTTTGTTGATTTGGGGTGGAGAGTTCTGTAGATGTCTATTAGGTCAGTTTGGTGCAAAGCTGAGTTCAAGTCCTAGATATCTTTGTTAACCTTCTATCTTGTTGATCTGTCTAATGTTGACAGTGGGGTATTAAAGTCTATCATTATTGTGTAGGGGTGTAAATCTCTTTGTAGGTCTCTAAGGACTTGCTTTATGAATCTGGGTGCTCCTATATTGGTTGCATATATTTTTAGGATAGTTAGCTCTTCTTGTTGAATTGATCCCCTTACCATCATGCAATGGCCTTCTTTGTCTCTTTTGAGCTTCGTTGGTTTAAAGCCTGTTTTATCAGAGACTAAGATTGCAACCCTTGCTTTTTTTTTTTTTTTTTTTTTTTTTTGCTTTCCATTTGCTTGGTAGATCTTCCTCCATTCCTTTATTTTGAGCCTATGTGTGTCTCTGCATGTGAGATGTGTCTCCTGAATACAGCAAACTGATGGGTCTTGACTCTATCCAATTTGCCAGTCTGTGTCTTTTACTTGGACTATTTAGTCCATTTACATTTAAGGTTAATATTTTTATGGGTGAATTTGATCCTGTCATTTTGATGTTAGCTGATTATTTTGCCCATTAGTTGATGCGTTTTTTTTTTTCCTAGCTTCAATGGTCTTTATAATTTGGTATGTTTTTGCAGTGGCTGGTACCAGTTCTCCCTTTCCGTGTTTAGTACTTCCTTCAGGAGCTCTTGTAAGGCAGGCCTGGTGATGACAAAATCTCTCATCATTCGCTTGTCTGTAAAGGATTTTATTTCTCCTTCACTTATGAAGCCTATTTTGATATGTGCTGGATATCTGGGTTATCCCAGATATGGGATATGAAATTCTGGGTTGAAAATTCTTTTCTTTAAGAATATTGAATATTGGCCCCCACTCTCTTCTGGCTTGTAGAGTTTCTGCTGAGAGATCCGCTGTTAGTCTGATGGGCTTCCCTTTGTGGGTAACCCGACCTTTCTCTCTGGCTGCCCTTAACATTTTTTCCTTCATTTCAACCTTGGTGGATCTGACAATTATGTGTCTTGGGGTTGCTCTTCTCGAGGAGTACCTTTGTGGCATTCTCTGTATTTCCTGAATTTGAATGTTGGCAGGCCTTGCTACGTTGGGGAAGTTCTCCTGGATAACATCCTGAAGAGTGTTTTCCAGCTTGGTTCCATTGTCCCTCTCACTTTCAGTACACCAATCAAATGTAGATTTGGTCTTTTCACCTAGTCCCATATTTCTTGGAGGCTTTGTTCATTTCTTTTTACTCCTTTTTCTTTAAACTTCTCTTCTCACTTCATTTCATTAATTTGATCTTCAGTCACTGACACCCTTTCTTCCACTTGATCAAATCGGATATTGAAGTTTGTTCATGCATCACGTAGTTCTCATGCCATGGTTTTCAGCTCCATCAGGTCACTTAAGGTCTTCTCTATGCTGCTTATTCTAGTTAGTCCTTCATCTAATCTTTTTCCAAGGTTTTTAGCTTCCTTGCGATGGGTTCGAACATCCTCCTTTAACTCGGAGAAGTTTGTTATTACCGACTTTCTGAAGCCTACTTCTGTCAACTCATCAAAGTCATTCTCCTTCCAGCTTTGTTCTGTTGCTGGCGAGGAGCTGCAATCCTTTGGACGAGAAGGGGTGCTCTGGTTTTTAGAATTTTCAGCTTTTCTACTCTGGTTTCTCCCAATCTTTCTGATTTTATCTACGTTTGGTCTTTGATGATGGTGACCTGCAGATGGAGTTTTGGTGTGGATATCCTTTTTCTTGATGTTGATGCTATTCCTTTCTGTTTTTTAGTTTTCCTTTTAACAGTCAGGTCCCTCAGCTGCAGGTCTGTTGGAGTTTGCTGGAGGTCCACTCCAGATGCTGTTTGCCTGGGTATCACCAGCGGAGGCTGCAAAACAGCAAATATTGCAGCCTGATCCTTTCTCTGGAAGCTTTGTTTCAGAGGGACACCCAGCTGTATGAAGTGTCAGTTGGCCCCTACTGGGAGTTGTCTCCAAGTTAGGCTACATGAGGGTCAGGACCCACATGAGGAGGCAGTCTGTCCATTCTCAGAGCTCAAATACCATGCTGGGAGAACCACTGCTCTCTTCAGAGCTGTCAGACAGGGACATTTAAGTTGGCAGAAGTTTCTGCTGCCATTTGTTCAGCTATGCCCTGCCCCTAGAGATGGGGTCTACAAAGGCAGGTAGACCTTGTTGAGCTGCGGTGGGCTCCACCCAGTTTGAGCTTCCTGGCCTCTTTGTATACCTACTCAAGCCTCAGCAATGGTGGACACCCCTTCCTCAGCCAGGCTTGCCACCTTGCAGTTCGATCTCAGACTAGCAGTTACCAAGGCTCCATGGGTATGGGACCCGCTGAGCTAGGTGCGGGATATAATCTCCTGGTGTGCCATTTGCTAAGACCGTTGGAAAAGCACAGTGTTTAGGTGGCAGTGTCCCGATTTTCCCAGTACAGTCTGTCATGGCTTCCCTTGGCTAGGAAAGGTAAATCCCCTGACCCCTTGCACTTCCCGGGTGAGGGGATGCCCCACCCTGCTTTGGCTCACCCTCTGTGGGCTGTACCCACTGTCTGACCAGTTCCAAGGAGATGAACCAGGTACCTCAGTTGGAAATGCAGAAATCACCTGTCTTCTGCGTTGATCACGCTGGGAACTGCAGACTGGAGCTGTTCCTACTTGGCCATCTTGGACCAATCCTCTGAAGTGAATAATTTTATATTATTGCTTTATATTGTCACTTAGAATTTATATAAATCTTTTGCATGACTAAATTATTTTAATGTCTCCTGTTTTATATAATTATCAATTATGATATAGAAAATGTTATATTCACATTGTTTTACATAGAAAAGATTAAATTTCTTTTTTTTTGCTATAGATCTATATTTATTCATTAAAATGCAGATTAAGTATAAAAAGTTATATACACATATACTGCACACACACATGCACTTTAAGCTCATTGTAAAATATACATATATAATTTGAATAGGTATAATTATTTATTTATTTATTTATTTATTTATTTATTTTTATTATACTTTAAGTTCTAGGGTACATGTGCATAACGTGCAGGTTTGTTACATATGTATACTTATGCCATGTTGGTGTGCTGCACCCACCAACTCGTCAGCACCCATCAATTCATCATTTATATCATGTATAACTCCCCAATGCAATCCCTCCCTCCTCCCCCCCTCCATGATAGGCCCCAGTGTGTGATGATCCCCTTCCCGAGTCCAAGTGATCTCATTGTTCCCACCTATGAGTGAGAACATGCGGTGTTTGGTTTTCTGTTCTTGTGATAGTTTGCTAAGAATGATGGTTTCCAGCTGCATCCATGTCCCTACAAAGGACGCAAACTCATCCTTTTTTATGGCTGCATAGTATTCCATGGTGTATATGTGCCACATTTTCTTAATCCAGTCTGTCACAGATGGACATTTGGGTTGATCCCAAGTCTTTGCTATTGTGAATAGTGCCGCAATAAACATACGTGTGCATGTGTCTTTGTAGTAGAATAATTTATAATCCTTTGGGTATATACCCAGTAGTGGGATGGCTGGGTCATATGGTACATCTAGTTCTAGATCCTTGAGGAATTGCCATACTGTTTTCCATAATGGTTGAACTAGTTTACAATCCCACCAACAGTGTAAAAGCGTTCCTATTTCTCCACATCCTTTCCAACACCTGTTGTTTCCTGACTTCTTAATGATTGCCATTCTAACTGGTGTGAGATGGTATCTCATTGTGGTTTCGATTTGCATTTCTCTGATGGCGAGTGATGAGCATTTTTTTCATGTGTCTGTTGGCTGTATGAATGTCTTCTTTTGAGAAATGTCTGTTCATATCCTTTGCCCACTTTTTGATGGGGTTGTTTGCTTTTTTCTTGTAAATTTGTTTGAGTTCTTTGTAGATTCTGGATATTAGCCCTTTGTCAGATGAGTAGGTTGCAAAAATTTTCTCCCATTCTGTTGGTTGCCTGTTCACTCTGATGGTAGTTTCTTTTGCTGTGTAGAAACTCTTTAGTTTAATTAGATCCCATTTGCCAATTTTGGCTTTTGCTGCCGTTGCTTTTGGTGTTTTAGACATGAAGTCCTTGCCCATGCCTATGTCCTGAATGGTACTACCTAGATTTTCTTCTAGGGTTTTTATGGTATTAGGTCTAACATTTAAGTCTCTAATCCATCTTGAATTAATCTTCGTATAAGGGGTAAGGAAAGGATCCAGTTTCAGCTTTCTACTTATGGCTAGCCAATTTTCCCAGCACCATTTATTAAATAGGGAATCCTTTCCCCATTTCTTGTTTCTCTCAGGTTTGTCAAAGATCAGATGGCTGTAGATGTGTGGTATTATTTCTGAGGACTCTGTTCTGTTCCATTGGTCTATATCTCTGTTTTGGTACCAGTACCATGCTGTTTTGGTTACTGTAGCCTTGTAGTATAGTTTGAAGTCAGGTAGCGTGACGCCTCCAGCTTTGTCCTTCTGACTTAGGATTGTCTTGGCAATGCGGGCTCTTTTTTGGTTCCATATGAACTTTAAAGCAGTTTTTTTCCAATTCTGTGAAGAAACTCATTGGTAGCTTGATGGGGATGGCATTGAATCTATAAATAACCTTGGGCAGTATGGCCATTTTCATGATATTGATTCTTCCTATCCATGAGCATGGTATGTTCTTCCATTTGTTTGTGTCCTCTTTTATTTCACTGAGCAGTGGTTTGTAGTTCTCCTTGAAGAGGTCCTTTACATCCCTTGTAAGCTGGATTCCTAGGTACTTTATTCTCTTTGAAGCAATTGTGAATGGAAGTTCATTCCTGATTTGGCTCTCTGCTTGTCTGTTACTGGTGTATAAGAATGCTTGTGATTTTTGAACATTAATTTTGTATCCTGAGACTTTGCTGAAGTTGCTTATCAGCTTAAGGAGATTTTGGGCTGAGACAATGGGGTTTTCTAAATATACAATCATGTCATCTGCAAACAGGGACAATTTGACTTCTTCTTTTCCTAACTGGATACCCTTGATTTCTTTCTCTTGCCTGATTGCCCTAGCCAGAACTTCCAACACTATGTTGAATAGGAGTGGTGAGAGAGGGCATCCCTGTCTTGTGCCAGTTTTCAAAGGGAATTTTTCCAGTTTTTGCCCATTCAGAATGATATTAGCTGTGGGTTTGTCATAAATAGCTCTTATCATTTTGAGGTACGTTCCATCAATACCGAATTTATTGAGCGTTTTTAGCATGAAGGGCTGTTGAATTTTGTCAAAAGCCTTTTCTGCATCTATTGAGATAATCATGTGGTTCTTGTCTTTGGTTCTGTTTATATGCTGTATTACGTTTATTGATTTGCGAATGTTGAACCAGCCTTGCATCCCGGGGATGAAGCCCACTTGATCATGGTGGATAAGCTTTTTGATGTGCTGCTGAATCCGGTTTGCCAGTATTTTATTGAGAATTTTTGCATCGATGTTCATCAGGGATATTGGTCTAAAATTCTCTTTTTTTGTTGTGTCTCTGCCAGGCTTTGGTATCAGGATGACGTTGGCCTCATAAAATGAGTTAGGGAGGATTCCCTCTTTTTCTATTGATTGGAATAGTTTCAGAAGGAATGGTACCAGCTCCTCCTTGTACCTCTGGTAGAATTCAGCTGTGAATCCATCTGGTCCTGGACTTTTTTTGGTGGGTAGGCTATTAATTGTTGCCTCAATTTCAGAGCCTGCTATTGGTCTATTCAGGGATTCCACTTCTTCCTGGTTTAATCTTGGGAGAGTGTAAGTGTCCAGGAAATTATCCATTTCTTCTAGATTTTCTAGTTGATTTGCGTAGAGGTGTTTATAGTATTCTCTGATGGTTGTTTGTATTTCTGTGGGGTCGGTGGTGATATCCCCTTTATCATTTCTTATTGCGTCTATTTGATTCCTCTCTCTTTTCTTCTTTATTAGTCTTGCTAGCGGTCTGTCAATTTTGTTGATCTTTTCAAAAAACCAACTCCTGGATTCATTGATTTTTTGGAGGGTTTTTTGTGTCTCTATCTCCTTCAGTTCTGCTCTGATCTTAGTAATTTCTTGCCTTCTGCTAGCTTTTGAATGTGTTTGCTCTTGCCTCTCTAGTTCTTTTAATTGTGATGTTAGAGTGTCAATTGTAGATCTTTCCTGCTTTCTCTTGTGGGCATTTAGTGCTCTAAATTTCCCTCTACACACTGCTTTAAATGTGTCCCAGAGATTCTGGTATGTTGTATCTTTGTTCTCATTGGTTTCAAAGAACATCTTTATTTCTGCTTTCATTTCGTTATGTACCCAGTAGTCATTCAGGAGCAGGTTGTTCAGTTTCCATGTAGTTGAGCGGTTTTGATTGAGTTTCTTAGTCCTGAGTTCTAGTTTGATTGCACTGTGGTCTGAGAGACAGTTTGTTATAATTTCTGTTCTTTTACATTTGCTGAGGAGTGCTTTACTTCCAATTATGTGGTCAATTTTGGAATAAGTGTGATGTGGTGCTGAGAAGAATGTATATTCTGTTGATTTGGGGTGGAGAGTTCTATAGATGTCTATTAGGTCCGCTTGGTGCAGAGATGAGTTCAATTCCTGGATATCCTTGTTAACTTTCTGTCTCGTTGATCTGTCTAATGTTGACAGTGGAGTGTTGAAGTCTCCCATTGTTACTGTATGGGAGTCTAAGTCTCTTTGTAAGTCTCTAAGGACTTGCTTTATGAATCTGGGTGCTCCTGTATTGGGTGCATATATATTTAGGAGAGTTAGCTCTTCCTGTTGAATTGATCCCTTTACCATTATGTAATGGCCTTCTTTGTCTCTTTTGATCTTTGATGGTTTAAAGTCTGTTTTATCAGAGACTAGGATTGCAACCCCTGCTTTTTTTTGTTCTCCATTTGCTTGGTAGATCTTCCTCCATCCCTTTATTTTGAGCCTATGTATGTCTCTGCATGTGAGATGGGTCTCTTGAATACAGCAGACTGATGGGTCTTGACTCTATCCAGTTTGCCAGTCTGTGTCTTTTAATTGGAGCATTTAGTCCATTTACATTTAAGGTTAATATTGTTATGTGTGAACTTGATCCTATCATTATGATATTAACTGGTTATTTTGCTCGTTAGTTGATACAGTTTCTTCCTAGCCTCGATTGTCTTTACATTTTGGCATGTTTTTGCAATGGCTGGTACCGGTTGTTCCTTTCCATGTTTAGGGCTTCCTTCAGGGTCTCTTGTAAGGCAGGCCTGGTGGTGACAAAATCTCTAAGCATTTGCTTATCTGTAAAGGATTTTATTTCTCCTTCACTTATGAAAGTTAGTTTGGCTGGATATGAAATTCTGGGTTGAAAATTCTTTTCTTTAAGAACGTTGAATATTGGCCCCCACTCTCTTCTGGCTTGTAGAGTTTCTGCCGAGAGATCTGCTGTTAGTCTGATGGGCTTCCCTTTGTGGGTGACCCGACCTTTCTCTCTGGCTGCCCTTAAGAATTTTTCCTTCATTTCAACTTTGGCGAATCTGGCAATTATGTGTCTTGGAGTTGCTCTTCTGGAGGAGTATCTTTGTGGCGTTCTCTGTATTTCCTGAATTTGAATGTTGGCCTGCCCTACTAGGTTGGGGAAGTTCTCCTGGATGATATCCTGAAGAGTGTTTTCCAACTTGGTTCCATTTTCCCCCTCATTTTCAGGCACCCCAATCAGACGTAGATTTGGTCTTTTTACATAATCCCATACTTCTTGCAGGCTTTGTTCATTTCTTTTTCTTCTTTTTTCTTTTGGTTTCTCTTCTCGCTTCATTTCATTCATTTGATCCTCAATTGCTGATACTCTTTCTTCCAGTTGATCGAGTCGGTTACTGAAGCTTGTGCATTTGTCACGTATTTCTCGTGTCATGGTTTTCATCTCTGCCATTTCGTTTATGATCTTCTCTGCATTAATTAGTCTAGCTGTCAATTCTTCCACTCTTTTTTCAAGATTTTTAGTTTCTTTGCACTGGGTACGTAATTCCTCCTTTAGCTCTGAGAAGTTTGATGGACTGAAGCCTTCTTCTCTCATCTCATCAAAGTCATTCTCTGACCAGCTTTGATCCGTTGCTGGCGATGGGCTTTGCTCCTTTGCATGGGGAAATGCGCTCTTATTTTTTGAATTTCCAGCTTTTCTGCCCTGCTTCTTCCCCATCTTTGTGGTTTTATCTGTCTTCGGTCTTTGATGATGGTGACGTACTGATGGGGTTTTGGTATAGGTGTCCTTCCTGTTTGATAGTTTTCCTTCTGACAGTCAGAAGGACTGTCTGTTGGTCTGTTGGAGATTGCTTGAGGTCCACTCCAGACCCTGTTTGCCTGGGTATCAGCAGCAGAGGTTGCCGAAGATAGAATATTGCTGAACAGCGAGTGTACCTGTCTGATTCTTCCTTTGGAAGTTTCCTCTCAGGGGTGTACTCCACCCTGTGAGGTGTGGGGTGTCAGACTGCCCCTAGTGGGGAATGTCTCCCAGCTAGGCTACTCAGGGGTCAGGGACCCACCTGAGCAGGCAGTCTGTCCGTTTTCAGATCTCAACCTCCGCGTTGGGAGATCCACGGCTCTCCCCAAAGCTGTCAGACAGAGTCGTTCGCGTCTGCACTGGCCCCCGCTGCTTCCCCTGTTGGTCTTCAGCTGTGCGCTGTCCCCAGAGGTGGAGACTACAGAGACAGGCAGGCTTCCTTGAGCTGCTGTGAGCTCCACCCAGTTCGAGCTTCCCAGTGGCTTTGTTTACCTACTTAAGCCTCAGCAATGGCGGGCGCCCCTCCCCCAGCCTCGCTGCTGCCCTTTGGATAGATCGCAGCAGACTGCTGTGTTAGCAGTGAGGGAGGCTCCGTGGGCGTGGGACCCTCCCGGCCAGGTGTGGGATATACTCTCCTGGTGTGCCTGTCTGCTTAAAGCGGAGTATTGGGGTGGGAGTTACCCGATTTTCCAGGTGTTGTGTGTCTCAGTTCCCCTTGCTAGGAAAACGGATTCCCTTCCTCCTTGCACTTCCAGGTGAGGCGATGCCTCGCCCTGCTTCAGCTCTCGCTGGTCAGGCTGCAGCAGCTGACCAGCACCGATTGTCCGGCACTCCCTAGTGAGATGACCCCAGTACCTCAGTTGAAAATGCAGAAATCACCGGTCTTCTGTGTCGCTCGCGCTAAAGATTAAATTTCTTTCTTTGCATTGTTCAAAAATAAACTGAAAGAAATACACATTTTAGAGTGTTCTTGAAGGAAATAAGTGAATTTTCCACCCAAAAGGAGAACATTTCTTCCCTGCTCAGAATTAAAGCTTCAAAAGCATATGTGAACTCTTAATTAATGAGTGTTTCAATAACATAAAGCATCTACAAATATATATGTATGTGTGTAAGTATATATATATTTGTGTGGGTGTGTGTATAGTGTGTGTGTGTTTGTGTGTGTGTATAGTTTTAAGTTTATTGTTAATGGAAACCTTCAAGATATAAGTCTTTAAAAAGAGACATTAAACCAAAAATGAGAAATGTCTGACTCATGATAAAGGGAAGGTATGAAAGGAGGAGAATTATAACTTTGCAGATTAAATTGAAGGTAGGAGTGAAGCTCTCATTTACTTAACCATTCATTCAAAAAATTTGATTGCCTTCTATGTGCCAGGTAGGTATAATGCTAGGCACTAGGGAGACAATAAAATGAATAGACAAATCTCTGTTTTCAAGGGTTTCAGTATTGTTGGAGAGGCAGTCATATATATAGACATAAGTCAATGTAAGTGCTGTGCTAGAGATATGCAGAGGGTGGCAAAGGAGCAACAGAAAGAACATCTATCTCAAAGTAAAGGATCAAGTAAAGCTTCCTGGAAGAAGCTTCCTGTGCTGAGTTTTAAGTGGGAAATATAAGTTATTCATGTTAAATGAGAATGACATGTATTCCAAGTAGTAAAAGAAGCTTTTATGAAAGTCTGGAGATAACAAAAAGCAAGGAGGATGCCAGGGGTCTGTAAGGTTTTCAATGCTTAGAGTATGAAGAAAGAGTAGCCACAGATAAAGCTGAAGAGGTAGGCGGTAGCTAGATCTTGAAAGGACTTGGTATGCTATGCTAAAATGTTTGGATTTATCCTGAAGGCAACTGAGAATAATCAAAAGAATTTAAAAATAACAGTGACATGATACGTTTTATGTTTTAGAGAGATAACCCATGGAATACTATGCAGCCATAAAAAGGAACAAGATCATGTCCTTTGCAGGGACATGGATGGAGCTGGGAGTTGTTATACTCAGCAAACTAATGCAGGAAGAGAAAACCAAAGACTGCATGTTCTCACTTATAAGTGGGAGCTGAACAATGAGGGCACATGGACACATGGCAAGAAACAACACACACTGGGGCCTGTCAGTGGGGGATGGGGGTAGGGAGAGCACCAGAAAGAATAGCTAATGAATGCTGGGCTTAATTCCTGGCTGATGTGTTGATCTGTGAAGCAAATAACCATGACACACGTTTACCTATGTAACAAACCTGCACAGCCTGCACATGTACCCCAGAACTTAAAAGTTGAAGAAAAACAACTTCAAATATGTTCTAAGTGATAGTCTTGTGCTGCAGAAGTGAAATGTGAAATGATGGGTGTATTACACTGCCTTACAATTTTTTGGGGAAAATTACAACAAAAACCAATACTTGATTCACTCTCCTTGGTTCTGAGAAGTACTGCATTTAATTATAAATTATATTTTGTTACTTACAAAATAAAATGCATTCGCTTTCATTAAAAAAAGAGCAAGATAAATCTTTTGTGTGTGTGTGAGACAGGGACTCACTTTGTCACCCAGGCTGGAGTGCAGTGGCATGATCTCCGCTCACTACAGCCTTGACCTCCCAGGCTCAAGCAATCCTCCCACCTCAGTCCCCCCACCTGAAGTAGCTGAGACTATAGGCACTCACCATCGTGCCTGGGTAATTTTTTGTAATTTTCATAGAGATGGGGTTTCACCATGTTGCTCAGGCTGTTCTCAAACTTCTGAGCTCAAGAGTTCCATCTGCCTTGGCCTCACAAAGTGCTAGGATTACAGGCATGAGCTACTGCACCCAGTCTAGAGAGATAAATCTAATGAAAAAGGGAAAGAGCCAAAGCCAGTTAGGAGTTGTTGTTTTTATCTAGGTAAATTATAATGATAATGATGAGTTTCTGAAATAAAGCAGTGGAGGTAGGGAAGAAAAAGGACACAATTCAAGAGTTATTTCGGAGGTAGAAGTGAGGAGAGTTGGTGACCAACTATTAATACATGTGAGGATGAGGGGGATCATAGGGCAGAGGAAGACCTCTGGATTTTGGGCTTTCATGAATAGTTAAGAGTGCAATTTAATGAAACATGGCATATGGGAGAAAGAATAGCTGGGGAGGCAAGATTATTAGTTCAATTTCAGTCATATAAAATTTGAGGTATCTTTGAAATTTCCAAGCAGCGATGTTCATTAAGCAGTTGGATATCTACACTGGAGATAGATTTAAGAATATTTTTATAGAGAGTATAGATGAAGACATAGTCACAGTGAGATTACTCAACAAAAAGTACAAAAACTTAGGTCAGAACCCAAATGATAGGGTCCTAAGAAGTCCCAATGTTTACGGACTAAATGGAAGAAGAAGAGTACCTGAAAAAGACTGAAAATACTGTCTATAGACGTATGGGGAAAGTCTGGAAGACAGTAATGTCACAGAATCTAAGGGAGCAGAGAGTTTCCAGAAGGGAGTTGTCACCAGTGTCAAAGGCTGCAAATGTTCACAGAAGATCAGGTTGGAAAAGTGCCCGCTGGATTTAGCAACTAGTAAGTTATATATAACCTTGATATACAGTTTCCATTTCAGTGGCCTGAAGGGAATGGAATAAAAATGCAGTAGGCTGAGGAGTGGTAAGAAGTGAAGCAGCCCAAGGACATTTTCTTTGGCAGCCTCACAAATATTTTCTTTTGGGAGCTCATAGCAAATAGTAAAGTGTACCTGCATCCTCGTTACACGTAATTTCTCCCTGTAGCATTTATTAAAAGATTTTCAGCAAAAATAAGTGAGTGTAAACAATGAGTGATTATTACTCTTCCAACTGGCTGTGCTATAAAGAAGAGACAAATAGTGATAACTCTCTCCTCTCCCTGTCTCTGTCTGTCTCTCTGTCACTGAAAATACTAGAACATGTTTAAATACTGATGGGAAGGAGCCAATGGAAAAGAAGAGGTTGAGGATTTAGAAAAGAGGGGAATAATCAATGGAAAAGGAACCACAAAGAGGCAGAAAAGGGTGGCATCAGGAACACATATGGAAGAAAGGGATTTGTTAGGATTGGGAAACACCTCTTCCATTGAGATGGGAATGGAAGTGTGAAGGATGAACACCAATGCAGAGAAGTTTATAGGTGGGGGCTGAATGGTAAGGACCAGGGAGTGGAACAGTTCTTATATCATAACCCCAGTTTTACCCCACAAAAATTTTTATATGGAGTAGTGAAAGTCTGAAATAGCAGGTGAATGTAAAAATTGAAAGAGATGACTAAGATAACGAATTCCTCATGAGACTGACGCTAGGGGGCAATGAATATTTCATGCTCTTCATCTCTATTCTTATATCTCATTTCCAATCCATCAGGAAATTCTACAACTTTATCTTCAAAATATACCCCAAGTCCAACCACTTTTCTCCACCTACACTGCCACCACCCTAGTTTGAACCATCACTATCTCTCTTTGATTACTGTAATAGCTTTTCCCACTCCATTCCACCCCACCCCTACCCCACTCTGGCTTCTTTCAAGATTTTCTGTCATTGGTTTTCAGCAGTTTAAATTATATACCTACATATAGAGTTTTTGGTATTTATCCTACTTAGTGTTCTCTGAGATTCCTGGATCTGTGGTTTGGTGTCTGCTATTAACTTCAGAAAATTATAAGCCATTATCACTTCAAATATTTATTCTGTTCTTTTCTCTCTTTCTTCTCCTTCTGGTATTCCCATTATGCATATGTCATAGCTTCTTAATTGTCCGACAATTCTTGGGTATTCTACTTTTTTTAATTCTTTTTTTCTCTTTGCATTTCAGTTTGGGAAGTTTCTACTGAGATATTTTTCAGCTCAGATTCTTTCCTCAGCCATGTTCAGTCTACTAATAAGTGCATCAAAGACATTCTTCACTCCTGTCACAGTGTTTTGATTTATAGCATTTCATTTTGATTCTTAGGGTTTCCATCTCTCTGCTAACATTACCTATCTATTCCTGTATATTGTCCACTGTTTCCATTAAAATCTTTAGCATATTAATCATGCTTATTTTAAATTTCCTGTCTGAAAATTCCAAAGTCTCTGCCACATTTGAGTTTGGTTCTGGTGCTTTGTCTCTTCAGACTGTATTTTCCCTGCCTTTTAGCATGCTTTATAATTTTTTACATGATGTATCAGATAAAAGGAGTGTGAGGTTTTATGTTTATCTGGCTAGGAGTTAGGTGCTTAGTGTTTACTGTAGTTGTGGTGCCAACAGCTATAATTTTCTTTAGTGACCTTGGTTTTGTTGCCCTGTTGGGAGTTTTCCTGGAGCCTCCTTAAATAGAGTCTGAGTCTTGCAGCTCTCACAGCTGTGATCCACTATTATTATACTGCAGCCCTGTTGATTTGGTAGTAAGGTATTGAAAGTGTGAGAGTGCCCCTAAGAATGTGACACGGGATTTTTTTATTTTTATTTTTTTAACTCCCAAGCAGGTCCATTCTCAGCTTATAGCAATTTGTCAATTACCATTTAGGTGTTCCTACCAGTTATTGACTCCAGTGGTTTCTGCTCCACTAAGTTAATCTGGACTTTTATTTCTCTGCATAGCAGGAGCACATTGGTAAGGAAAAAGTTTGACTGAAGTGGGTTCAAGATAGAATAGGTAAGAAATATTGGAAACAGCATTTCCTTTGAGGAGTTTTGCTGTGAATGGGAGTAGAGAAAAGAAAAATAGCTGAAGGAAGATATGGGGCAAATATTTTTTGTTTGTTTTGGAGATTAAGGAAATCAGAGCACATTTGTTGATGGGAATGATCCAATGGAAAGCCAAAAATTCTAATGCAGGAGAGAAATGAAGAGTTTCTGAAGCAAAGTCCTTAAGTAGGCAAGAAGAAATAAGATGGGAGCCAATGTACAAGTTATTATTATCATTAAAAATATTAGTGCTACTTTTTTACTATTATTCCTTTCAGTACAAATGTTCAAATGATCTTTGGCTTGCCTGATTCATGTGGATCTGTTTCTACTGTTCCATGCAGAATTTTCTAGCCGTTTGCCAACCACCGTCATAACGAGCCTTTCACTTCGATAAATCACAGTTTGGAGGCCAAGATGGAGTCTTAATCCTACCAGAGTCCCTCAACATTTGGGATAAAGTTTTTAAAGGGAGGGGAGCCTAGAATCTATGATAACAGCTAATACTTTTATAGCACCTATGTGCCAAGCACTGTGGTAAATACATACATATATATGTATATATATTTATCATATACATAAATTGGGTACATGTGTATACACAACCTTATTGGGTTATTGTGATAAAAAATGAGTTGATATATATAACTCATCTTATTATCACAGTAACCCACTGAGGTATATGCTCTGTAATTCTCATTTTACAGATGGAGAAACTGAAATACACAGCTAGTAAATGGGGGAGCCAAGAGATATGAACCCAAAGTCTTGGGTTCTGGAGTCTTTATACTTAACCCCACCATAAATCTTTTCCTTTTCTGAGCAAGAATTCATTTAAGGCCCTGATGATAATGTCAAGGGTCACTGAGCTTAGTCCAGTCTCTGAAGAGAGGAACACAAGCTTAGTTTCTCATTACAGTGTCCTGAGAAATCTTCATAAATCTCGGAAAGACCCCTCAGATTAATCTCATTTTCTTATGGCTCATTATTTATGAATTTGTCTTTGTCCATAAATAGGTAAAGTATAATATGCCTTTTTCAAGGTAAAGAATCTGACTTTATTTTACAATAGATTTACGCTATTTCTATGAACACCCCAACCCGCCTTTTAAAAATATTATTTACTACAGTATTACATTCAGAAAAGTATCATAAATGCACAGTTAGTTAAATCATCACACAGTGCACAAGCCCATGTAACTAGTACCTAGATCAAGAACCAGAACATTATTAGCACCCCAGTGTCCCCTTCTTGCCAACTCTCAGTCACTATCATCCCAAAGGTAACTATTATTAGTTTTTTTATGTTTTTGAACTTAAATCCAAACTATTAGACTGGTATAAAAGTAATTGTGTTTTTTTTTTCCATTGCTTTTAAAAGCAAAGCCACAATTATGTTTGCATCAATCTAATACTTTTAAATTAACCCCTACTTCCATGAACAATCTATACATTTCTTGCCTGATTTTTTCCAACTCATTCAAGGATGAAAGCTAAATTTGCATCATGTCCTGCTCACCTAAATGACCACATTTTGTTCTGAGCTTTTATTTGAACTACTTTTATGTCATAAAACAATAAATAATAACAGTAGCCACACGTATGGAGCACCTACTATGTGCCAGGTAAGTATTTTACTTGTCTAATCCCCATTAACAACCCTAAGAGGGTGATATTATTATTTCAAATTCTACTTTTCAAAACAGGAAACTAAAGTGCAGAGAGATTAGGTAACTTTCCCAAGGCCACACAGTTAGCAAGTGGCAGAATTAAGGTAATCTTTTTCTCCTTTTGAAATACGTTTGGCCAATATAGATCAGACAAATATATCCTAGTTCATCTAGATGCACTCTTGTTATTATAAGATTAGTTTTAATGAATTATTTAAGTACACATATCTATTATATCTGATTATACTTTAATTGCAGTCCACACTGAATTCCCCCTTAT
Organism: Rhinopithecus roxellana; assembly: GCF_007565055.1. Taxonomy (NCBI): domain Eukaryota; kingdom Metazoa; phylum Chordata; class Mammalia; order Primates; family Cercopithecidae; genus Rhinopithecus; species Rhinopithecus roxellana. Next base: position 141,988,733 of record NC_044555.1, read on the forward strand.
ATAATCAATTCAAAATTTAGAATTCATTGTTAACCTTCTTGGGTTTAACTGTGTCCTGTTTCATGCATCAGATTAACAGGTTGCTAGCTACTGCTCCCAATGTGTAGAATGCAGAATGTTTACTTTATATCCCTAGAATTTTTTTCAAAGGCATTTTGGTCGATCCATATTATTGTCCCTTTGATTAACATGGTTTGTCAGTTAGAATACTTTTGGCTGCAAGTAAGAGAACACCCAACTAAACATATTTTAAACAAAGATTTATTAATAAATCTCACATAACAAGAAGTCTTAGGTTAGGCAGTCCCAGGCTTGATTCATTAGTTCACTGAGGTTATCAAGGACCCTATTTTTCCCCCATCTTTCCACTCTGGAACCTCCAGTTTATTAGGATGATTTTTCTCAAGGTTGCAAGATGACTGCAGCCATTCCAAGCATCACATCATGACAAAGCTGTATGTAAAGCAGGAAGAAAGGGGGCTGCAAAGGAAGGCTGCCCTTTACTTTTTTAGAGAAGAAACTTTCTGAGAAGCCCCAGCAAACTTCCCCTTATGTCTCATTGGCTAGAATTGTTCCATGTGGCCACTCCTAGCTGTTAGATGGGCTGAGATAACAATTTAACACTCCCAGCCTCTGTTGGGAGAAAAAAGGTTTTTATTGGGCAATATGTTGTTGGATAGGTAACCACCATTATGGGCTTCACATAGATAATTTACAGCTAACCTTAATGTCTTAGAAAGGATATAGATGAAGAAAGGCAATATTAACTACACCCATAGTATATTGGATGTGTAAGCTGAAATGTTGCCTTCCTACGACTTGTCAGTCTGATAGTCTTCATGCTACTGTATTTCTGAAGTCTCACCATATGGTAGGACTTCCTAAGTGTGTCACAGTGAATTTGCTCCATATTGGCTGGAAGTTTCAGGAAAATAGGATTTGGCTTAATAGAAAGAAAGATATTTCTGACAGAGCTGGTTGTTTCCAGAAGGTTTGAAACACATATCACCAAAATGTTTAAGTAGAGTAGAGTGCTTCAGTTTATAATAATAACAATAAAAATTATGATAATGATATATAAATTCTGAATCAAGAGATACTCAACCTCCTGTCAAAAACCAATGGATTTTTGTAGAGGGAATTCATGTAGAACTTAGATAAAGAATTAGACTCCATCTATGATTTATAACCCTTTGTATCTTCTTTCTTACTAAATACCCAAATAATTACTTGTCTGTTACCATAATAAAAACAAATAAACAAAAATGTCTGTTTTCCAAAAATGTTCATGTATATTTTCATAATATTGTACTAATATTAGGTTAGTGCAAAAGTAATTTCTGTTTTGCCATTAAAAATAATTGCAAAAATCGCCATTACTTTGGCACCAACCTAATAATATTAAGTACATACTTTATTGCTATGGTATTACAAAACAAGGTGATCATTTTTTAAAAATTGAAGTAGAGTTGTTGAGAGCAAACAAATTAAACCAGGTCAAGGTAAGCTGGGTAGGTAAAAAATTATCTATATTAACAGGTGGCATGAAGGTTCAACCTGAAACTTCCATGAAACTGCAATTTTATTAGTGGCAAGAAAGGAAGAAGGGTGAATAAAGTACAATAATAGACAAATTCCAGCAGAAATACTTACATACAAATAAATATACATGCCAGTAGGTGGGGAGAAGAGTGGATTCTGAGACACACAGGGGCTACAAGGTTAATGATATCTTGTCAAGGTGACTTAGATGGAAAATATATGGCAGATATGATTAGGTGAACTGGCATCCTGACAAATGTGGATCTGAGGAGAAAAAGAGAGAGAATATCCTAATGAAAGCCTGGTATCTCAACTGGATTACATCTGTATTTGCTTCCTTGCCTGACACTTCCTTTTCTGTCTTCTCTTTATTTTTTCCTCCTGAAAACTCTCTTTATTTTTGTTTCTCTCTTTCTGCCCTCTTCCACTTTCATTTCTTTTTCTTACCTTTTCTTCATCTCTCCTCTTTGCCCATGATACCCAATGATGTCCTCAGATGATTGTTCAGCATTCCTGGTGGCTGTAAGGTCACAGATCTCTGGTTATGAGCAGGGTTGGAAAATGCATTAGTTGCAATATGTTTCAAGCAAAGATTTAACTTTGGCAAATAATAAAACATGAATCTTAGTACAAAGATGAACAAATAGTTCTTGAAAATAATAATGGCTATGACTAAACTCAAGCAGTATACAACTCATACACAATTCATGCATGTTCTGTATACAGGAAGTATAGACATGGGGAACTGACAAGTGTACAACCAAAAAGTTAACTAGTAATTTATACATACTGTAAGGAACAAGTTCAAAATCCATGGTCCCTTATCTCCTATATAAGCCATTCACAATCTCTATCTGCTGATTGCCTCTCATAATTGCAGCAGTCTTTAAATGTAGTTGTCAGGACTGCCTTCTTCTGTCTTATGCTCATGATGATGGATCACATGTTTATACTGATTTGAAGTCTGTTCATCTCTTGGTATTTTCTGACTGTACATTGTGAACAAAGTAAGAAAAATTTTAATTGCCTTATTTCTATAGGTTAAAGATATAAATAATTAAGTATGCTTTAATTAGAGAGGGAATTAATGCTTTGTAGTGTCTAAGGCTAAGGAACTAGACAGTATTACAAGCAAAGGTTCTGTTGTTTAAAATTCACAAACCTGAAATCATGTTTTTTTTTTTTAAGTGATTATTTTTAGAAGAGATAAATAATTATTTTCTCTTAAAGATAACATGCTTGTCTCTGATCTCTGAGATAACTATGAAAAATTCTGTGGGCCAGTAACTAAAATTTGTACTTGTGTCAATATTAATAACTGTTTTAGGCTACTTATATTTAACACTATGTTTCTTAGAATATCTAAAGGTTGTACTATATTTCAATCTGCAATGTGTTCAATACAAATGTGTACTTATTTGGCATAATAAAAACCATGTGATCTATGTAAAAGGAAAGATATGGCCAAAGAAATAAGTGGTATAATCATACCTGTCTATGAAACAGCATAAAATCTTTGCCAAGCCAAGAAGTACAACTTTTTTTCTAAATATTGGCTATTGAAAACAGATGTGACTTAAATCTCTCTAAACAGCACCATTTGACATACTAATTCTGGTGGGCACTTTTGGAATGTTGGGTAGTTGGATGTTCAGTGGAGCATTTTGGCCCACTGAACTTGTTTCCATATTTAAAGATGTAAGTGAAACTTTTAAAGTACCCTACTATGTTTTTACCTAACAACTGTGTGCCCTTTCACTCCTTTTAGCAATATGTTTATGTAGTAGAATCAGTGTGTCATATTTTATATTAGGAAAAAATACGCTTTTGGATTCTATGTACCTAATCTCATCAAAGAAATTTCCCCTTCTTGCCTATCGCCTCCATCCTCAAACATACTTGGATGCTCAGAGACCTGGGATTCAGACAATATGAACTCTGACTCCATGGAATCTCTTCTTTGTGTTTAGCCTGGAGGAAGGTTAAAATAGTTTTCCTTTACTTGGAATTGCAGTTTCTGTGCGTGTTTATAGGTCCTGTGATTTGACTCGTAAGAAACGTTCTTATTGAGTTTCAGACTTTAGAAAGCTTTTTCTCAGTTCAGATTGTGGAGGAGATACTGCAGCCATATCCTGGGCAAAATGACTCTCCATGGTTTTCTTGGAATTGGCAAAACATCATTAAGAGTTGGGACTATCTGGGTGCAGTGGCATGTGCCTGTAATCCCAGCTACTCAGGAGGCTGAGATGGGAAGGTCTCTTGAGCTCAGAAGTTCAAGACCAGTCTGGGCAACACAGTGAGACCCAGTGTCTTCAAAATATGAAATAATAATAATAAAAGAGCCAAGTGTGGTGGAGCACAGCTATAATTCCAGGTATTTGGGGGGCTGAGGTGGGAGGATCACTTGAGTCTGGGAGGTAGATGCTGCATGAGCCTTGATTGCACCATTGCAATCCAGCCTGGGTGATGGAGCTAGGCCCTGTCTCAAAAAAAAAAAAAAAAAAAAAAAAAAAAGAGAGAGAGAGAGATGTGGCTGAGGTGCCTGCTACCCCTAGTGGCCTACTAGTAGGGTGACTATTTAATCTATCTGTCTAAATTAGTGCACATTGGGAGTGGAGAGAACATTATTAATAATTATTCTGGGACAACAGGCATAAACTGGAAACGTCCTAGCAACCCAGTATTTATGTTGACCCTATCTTTGTGTACTGTGCATCTTGTCAAATTTACTAATTATGGTTGTTTTTATGTCTGTTTTTCTCTTGTATATTGTAAGCTATTTAAAAGTGTAGATCTTTGTTTTATCCATGATTACATATTAAATGCCTGGAATAGTACTTGGCACATACTAGGTACCCAATAAATCTTGTTGAATGAGTGAAATATTATTGTATAATAGGCCATTTTTTTGTGATTCATTCCTAGGCTAAATGAGAAATATACTCCTGTGAAAGTCCTTTTCCAGGAAGAAATCTATGAGTATGAATAAGATATATTTGAAAAACAAACCTTGACCTCCAATAAATGACAGTGTGTTACATATTAAAAGCCATGTCCTTTTAAGTAGAGTACCCCACCTATTTGAAGTTGGTAGATGCATTTTCTCAGAGAATCCTAGACAATCATAGCTATCAAAGATTATAATAATCACCTAACCAATCTTTTCATGTCAGCTATGACAGGATGCCTTAATATAGTAGTCCCCCTTATTTGCAGTTTCACTTTCTGTTGTTTCAGTTACCTGTGGTACCACGATCTGAGAATACTACATATGGTAAGACATTTTGTAAGAGACCACATTCACATAACTTTTATTACAGCATATTCTTATAATTACTCTATTTTGCCACTTGTTATTCTTGTTAATCTCTTACTATGTCCAATTTATAAATTAACAGGATGACTACAGCCAATGATAATTTATTGTCCATTTAAAAATAATTAAGAGTATAATTAGGTTATTGGTAACACAAAAAAGGATAAATGCTTGAGGTGATGGAAACCCCATTTACCCTGATATGATGAATATGCATTACATGCCTGTATCAGAATAGCTCATGTACACTATAAATACATACAGCTACTATGTACTCACAAAAATTAAAAATAAAAAAATAAACTTTATCATATGTATGTAGGTATAGGAAAAATCATAATGCATATAGGGTTCAGTACTATCTGCAATTTCAAGTATCCACTAGGAGTCCTGGAATGTATAACCTGTGAGTAAGTAGGGACTACTGTGTATTGGAATAACACATACTAGGAGTATCTTACTTAGGATCTGACATTTACTCTTTGATGGGGTAACCTGATAACAATTCTGCAGAAGGCAATGAAGCACTCTCTAAAGACACTATATGAACAATCCTTGCCAGTAGTCACACCTATTGGGGAAAGTCATATTCTCCCTCTCCATAAATGCATCCACATTTATATGTGATGTATGCCATCTCAGTTTTCAGTATATGTCTCAGAGAACCACATTCACATTATTTGGCAGAGTCTCATGGTTTTATAAAAACACTAGAAGTTCATATATGAGTCATTTTTTTCTATAAAATAGAGGAGGAAAATCTGGAATCATGGGAAAGATGGGGGCAGGTAGATTTTGCTGGCAGTCTTTTCTCATCTTCTCATGTTTCTTCTTGCCTTTGCTACAGAGTGGCCAAGTTAGTCTGTTAACCTACATTCATTGCTGTAGGAGTAGGTGGGGGGAAACACTCAGATTGCAAGTATGGAATTGGGAGCCTAGGCGGCTTTGACTTCTTCAGAGCAGTGATAGAACTAGTGTAGCCAAAGCGAATACAGGCAAAATGCCGATAATTTAAAAAATAGTCTTGAGACAGCCATTGTGGATGAGCCTTATTTTTTTTTTCATTCTACGTGCCACATCTTCATTCCTAATGATTGGGAAATCTTGACAGCCTTCTGCATGCTGACTCAGTGTGTTCAAACCTGTAGGTTTTAGAGTGTTTGCTCAAGTGGAAAATGGGACAACATAAAACTCTTGAAGTCCTTAAGGAGAAGTGTCATGGATGAGTAACAGTGAAATGTTTGACTCATTCAAGGGAGACCATTTGTTTTTTCCTGATATGTGAGCTTTTTCTGTTTCTCTCTATATAGATGTCCAAATTTCAGAAGTCAGTGGTAAAATTATTGGTACATGGGTACCAAATGTGACCAACTCTAGAGTACTCTGGATCTGATTTTAGTAGCAGCATTGCCTGGAATACCACTGGCTTTAATAGTTAGTGTAGGGGGCGGAGCAAGATGGCCAAATAGGAACAGCTCCAGTCTCCAACTTCCGTTGCGAGCGACACAGAAGACCGGTGATTTCTGCATTTTCAACTGAGGTACTGGGGTCATCTCACTGGGGAGTGCCAGACAAATGGTGCTGGTCAGCTGCTGCAGCCCGACCAGCGAGAGCTGAAGCAGGGCGAGGCATTGCCTCACCTGGGAAGTGCAAGGGGGAAGGGGATCCCTTTTCCTAGCCAGGCGAACTGAGACACACAACACCTGGAAAATCGTGTAATTCCCACCCCAATACTGTGCTTTAAGCAAACGGGCACACCAGGAGATTATACCCACACCTGGCCGGGAGGGTCTCAAGGCCATGGAGCCTCCCTCATTGCTAACACAGCAGTCTGCGATCTAACTGCAAGGCAGCAGTGAGGCTGGGGGAGGGGCGCCCGCCATTGCTGAGGCTTAAGTAGGTAAACAAAGCTGCTGGGAAGCTTGAACTGGGTGGAGCTCACAGCAGCTCAAGGAAACCTGCCAGTCTCTGTAGACTCCACCTCTGAGGACAGGGCACAGATAAAAGACAACAGGGGAAGCAGTAGAGGCCTGTGCAGACCCGAACGACTCTGTCTGACAGCTCTGAAGAGAGCAGTGGATCTCCCAACACAGAGGTTGAGATCTGAGAACGGACAGACTGCCTGCTCAAGTGGGTCCCTGACCCCTGAGTAGCCTAACTGGGAGACATCCCCCACTAGGGGCAGTCTGAAACCCCACACTTCACAGGGTGGAGTACACCCCTGAGAGGAAGCTTCCAAAGTAAGAATCAGACAGGTACACTCACTGTTCAGCAATATTCTATCTTCTGCAACCTCTGCTGCTGATACCCAGGCAAACAGGGTCTGGAGTGGACCTCAAGCAATCTCCAACAGACCTATAGCTGAGGGTCCCGACTGTCAGAAGGAAAACTATCAAACAGGAAGGACACCTATACCAAAACCCCATCAGTACGTCACCATCATCAAAAACCAGAGACAGATAAAACCACAAAGATGGGGAAAAAGCAGGGCAGAAAAGCTGGAAATTCAAAAAATAAGAGCACATCTCCCACTGCAAAAGAGCGCAGCCCATCGCCAGCAACGGATCGAAGCTGGTCAGAGAATGACTTTGATGAGATGAGAGAAGAAGGCTTCAGTCCATCAAACTTCTCAGAGCTAAAGGAGGAATTACGTACCCAGTGCAAAGAAACTAAAAATCTTGAAAAAAGAGTGGAAGAATTGATAGCTAGAATAATTAATGCAGAGAAGGTCATAAATGAAATGACAAGAGATGAAAACCATGACACGAGAAATACGTGACAAATCCACAAGCTTCAGTAACCGACTTGATCAACTGGAAGAAAGAGTATCAGCGATTGAGGATCAAATGAATGAAATGAAGCGAGAAGAGAAACCAAAAGAAAAAAGAAGAAAAAGAAATGAACAAAGCCTGCAAGAAGTATGGGATTATGTAAAAAGACCAAATCTACGTCTGATTGGGGTGCCTGAAAGTGAGGGGGAAAATGGAACCAAGTTGGAAAACACTCTTCAGGATATCATCCAGGAGAACTTCCCCAACCTAGTAGGGCAGGCCAACCATTCAAATTCAGGAAATACAGAGAACACCACAAAGATACTCCTCGAGAAGACCAACTCCAAGACACATAATTGCCAGATTCACCAAAGTTGAAATGAAGGAAAAAATCTTCAGGGCAGCCAGAGAGAAAGGTCGGGTTGCCCACAAAGGGAAGCCCATCAGACTAACAGCAGACCTCTTGGCAGAAACTCTACAAGCCAGAAGAGAGTGGGGGCCAATATTCAACGTTCTTAAAGAAAAGAATTTTAATCCCAGAATTTCATATCCAGCCAAATTAAGTTTCATCAGTGAAGGAGAAACAAAATCCTTTACAGATAAGCAAATGCTTAGAGATTTTGTCACCACCAGGCCTGCCTTACAAGAGACCCTGAAGGAAGCCCTAAACATGGAAAGGAACAACCGGTACCAGCCATTGCAAATACATGCCAAAATGTAAAGACCATCGAGGCTAGGAAGAAACTGTATCAACTAACGAGCAAAATAACCAGTTAATATCATAATGGCAGGATCAAGTTCACACATAACAATATTAACCTTAAATGTTAATGGACTAAATGCTCCAATTAAAAGACACAGACTGGCAAACTGGATAAAGAGTCAAGACCCATCAGTCTGCTATATTCAGGAGACCCATCTCACATGCAGAGACATACATAGGCTCAAAATAAAGGGATGGAGGAAGATCTACCAAGCAAATGGAGAACAAAAAAAAGCAGGGGTTGCAATCCTAGTCTCTGATAAAACAGACTTTAAACCATCAAAGATCAAAAGAGACAAAGAGGGCCATTACATAATGGTAAAGGGATCAATTCAACAGGAAGAGCTAACATCCTAAATATATATGCACCCAATACAGGAGCACCCAGATTCATAAAGCAAGTCCTTAGAGACTTACAAAGAGACTTAGACTCCCATACAGTAACAATGGGAGACTTCAACACTCCACTGTCAACATTAGACAGATCAACGAGACAGAAAGTTAACAAGGATATCCAGGAATTGAACTCATCTCTGCACCAAGCAGACCTAATAGACATCTATAGAACTCTCCACCCCAAATCAACAGAATATACAGTCTTCTCAGCACCACATCGCACTTATTCCAAAATTGACCACATAATTGGAAGTAAAGCACTCCTCAGCAAATGTAAAAGAACAGAAATTATAACAAACTGTCTCTCAGACCACAGTGCAATCAAACTAGAACTCAGGACTAAGAAACTCAATCAAAACCGCTCAACTACATGGAAACTGAACAACCTGCTCCTGAATGACTACTGGGTACATAACGAAATGAAGGCAGAAATAAAGATGTTCTTTGAAACCAATGAGAACAAAGATACAACATACCAGAATCTCTGGGACACATTTAAAGCAGTGTGTAGAGGGAAATTTATAGCACTAAATGCCCACAAGAGAAAGCTGGAAAGATCTAAAATTGACACTCTAACATCACAATTAAAAGAACTGGAGAAGCAAGAGCAAACACATTCAAAAGCTAGCAGAAGGTAAGAAATAACTAAGGTCAGAGCAGAACTGAAGGAGATAGAGACACAAAAACCCCTCCAAAAAATCAATAAATCCAGGAGTTGGTTTTTTGAAAGGATCAACAAAATTGACAGACCGCTAGCAAGACTAATAAAGAAGAAAAGAGAGAACAATCAAACAGAAGCAATAAAAAATGACAAAGGGGATATCACCACCGACCCCACAGAAATACAAACTACCATCAGAGAATACTATAAACACCTCTACGCAAATCAACTAGAAAATCTAGAAGAAATGGATAATTTCCTGGACACTTACACTCTTCCAAGACTAAACCAGGAAGAAGTTGAATCCCTGAATAGACCAATAGCAGGCTCTGAAATTGAGGCAATAATTAATAGCCTACCCACCAAAAAAAGTCCAGGACCAGATGGATTCACAGCTGAATTCTACCAGAGGTACAAAGAGGAGCTGGTACCATTCCTTCTGAAACTATTCCAATCAATAGAAAAAGAGGGAATCCTCCCTAACTCATTTTATGAGGCCAACATCATCCTGATACTAAAGCCTGGCAGAGACACAACAAAAAAAGAGAATTTTAGACCAATATCCCTGATGAACATCGATGCAAAAATCCTCAATAAAATACTGGCAAACCGGATTCAGCAGCACATCAAAAAGCTTATCCACCATGATCAAGTGGGCTTCATCCCTGGGATGCAAGGCTGGTTCAACATTCACAAATCAATAAACATAATCCAGCATATAAACAGAACCAAAGACAAGAACCACGTGATTATCTCAATAGATGCAGAAAAGGCTTTTGACAAAATTCAACAGCCCTTCATGCTAAAAACGCTCAATAAATTCGGTATTGATGGAACGTACCTCAAAATAATAAGAGCTATTTATGAAAAACCCACAGCCAATATCATACTGAATGGGCAAAAACTGGAAAAATTCCCTTTGAAAACTGGCACAAGACAGGGATGCCCTCTCTCACCACTCCTTTTCAACATAGTCTTGGAAGTTCTGGCTAGGGCAATCAGGCAAGAGAAAGAAATCAAGTGTATCCAGTTAGGAAAAGAAGAAGTCAAATTGTCCCTGTTTGCAGATAACATGATTGTATATTTAGAAAACCCCATCGTCTCAGCCCAAAATCTCCTTAAGCTGATAAGCAACTTCAGCAAAGTCTCAGGATACAAAATAAATGTGCAAAAATCAGAAGCATTCTTATGCACCAGTATCAGACAAACAGAGAGACAAATCATGAATGAACTTCCCTTCACAATTGCTTCAAAGAGAATAAAATACCTAGGAATCCAACTTACAAGGGATGTAAAGGACCTCTTCAAGGAGAACTACAAACCACTGCCCAGTGAAATAAAAGAGGACACTAACAAATGGAAGAACATACCATGCTCATGGATAGGAAGAATCAATATCGTGAAAATGGCCATACTGCCCAAGGTTATTTATAGATTCAATGCCATCCCCATCAAGCTACCAATGAGTTTCTTCACAGAACTGGAAAAAACTGCTTTAAAGTTCACATGGAACCAAAAAAGAGCCCGCATTGCCAAGACAATCCTAAGTCAAAAGGACAAAGCTGGAGGCGTCATGCTACCTGACTTCAAACTATACTACAAGGCTACAGTAACCAAAACAGCATGGTACTGGTACCAAAGCAGAGATATAGACCAATGGAACAGAACAGAGTCCTCAGAAATAATACCACACATCTACAGCCATCTGATCTTTGACAAACCTGAGAGAAACAAGAAATGGGGAAAGGACTCCCTATTTAATAAATGGTGCTGGGAAAATTGGCTAGCCATAAGTAGAAAGCTGAAACTGGATCCTTTCCTTACTCCTTATACGAAGAGCAAGCACTTGGGTTTATTTACATGCTTTTTGGGTAAATAATTAAGCTGTTTTATTTTCTTCCAATTAAAATGCAGTTTAGTTTGAGCTCCTTTTTATTCCCTCTCTGCCATTTCCTGATTTGTGAATTGACAAAGTAACTGTAAATATACTCTGGGAGATTCTTTAGTGTAGTGAAAAAAATAGGGGCCATGGTGCTAGAAGGAATGAGACTCAATTCCCTGCCCCATAGATCACTGACTATGTGGCCTAGAGGAACGTTCTTAAAATTTCTTATACCTGGGTTTCTTATGCACAAAATGAAGTTAAAATTACCTACCTTGCAAGTTTTTTGTAAATATTTAAATAAAATAATGTAATATTTTTGTGAAATACACTGATGTCTGCAATTTACTTTCGAGTGTTTCAAAAAATAAGGTGTACTAATGGATAAAGGAATGAATAGATGGACAGATATATGTTAAAGCAAGTATATTAAAATTTTAATGGTATAATTAAGTTGGTATATACATGGGCATTAACTGTAAAATTCTTTCAGCTTTGCTGTATGTTTGAGCATTTTTATAATAAAATGTTAGATGAATCAGACAATCTTAAGTAAACCACTGTGAACATGGAAAACATTTAAAAAGGTCACCATTCTTATTGCTTTCTCTTGGGTATAGTCTGAAAATGGGAGCATGCATTCTGTATTGTCACAAAACGGTTCATCAAAGAAAAAGATTCATAACCAGTTAAGCAAATGCTCTATCCTATGTTGTTGTTGTTTTCAAATGTGCCAGAGAACAGAGGCGTTCATCAGGACTCCAACCTTAGCAGAATTCTACATATGATTTTGATACTGATATGAGGCCTCCTCAACCTGATCAAGGCCAGGTAAACAATGGAACTCATTTGCCAGATAAACTAAGTTTATAGAAGGCACCATAAACAGAAATGCCTCGCAGAAACAAAAAGAACCTTTTGAGATCAAAGAAGTAGTCAGAGACAACAAAATGAGATGTAATCAGAAGATCAAATTGCACAAATATGGGACGGTTGATGACAGGTAGAGTACAGATTGATGATCAGTAGAGTACAGGCCAGGCCTGGGGCATTTACACTGGGAGTGCTATCTACTATTTCTCCCCACCAATTGTTTCCAGGTAACATCAATTTAAAACACACATCTAAGGCAGCCTCGAGGAAAGTTAAAACATATTAAAGAGCCAAAGAAGTCCCTAAAAGAGGCCTAGAAAGATAAGGATAACAGTACAAGGATTTGAACCATGTGGAGATATATATATATATACACACACACACACACACACACACACTATATATATATACACACACACACTATATATATATATATATATATATACATATATATATATGTATATATATATAATCTCTTCTCCTCTAATGTTCTTAGTAGCACAGATTCTCTAACACAGACTTGTGGGAATCTCTTCAATTCATTTCATTGTGCTTTAGGAGCAGCTCTGAATAAACAGTAAAAGGGGTATGCGTGTCATATTAGGCCACAAGTATCAGAAAGGGCAGTAATGCTTTTATTGTTTTAAATCGAACAAATCATACACAAAACACTACAAAATCATCTTTTTTGTTATGGCATACTAAGTCCTAGAATATGCCCAATTACGATCGCTATATTTAAGGAAGTAATTCTACATATGTTTCTGATATGGCTCTGTCTTAGTAACATCAAGGCCAGTTAAACACTGAAACTCATAAAAAGATTAAATTAAAGGGTTTATGAATCACGGAGAGTGGCAAGATACTTTCTGGTTGAAGTCAAAAAAATTAAATATTGAAACAAATTATAGTATGTAGGGTTTGTTATAATCTATAGTATTTTTCAAAAAAGAAGGTAAAAGTACTCTAGGTGGATATCCTACTATGATTATTGTTGATGTCTCCAAAAGGTTAAACTCTAGAGCTGTCAAATGACTTTGGTTGCCTGTTTTTCCCAATTATTTTCTAAGTTAGAGAACCGTGCAGGTAGGAGGTACCTTTCTTTTTCTAAGGATTCACTTTTTCTTAGTCTCTAGTTACTTCTGTCACCCACCTATTTTTCAAATCTCTGAGCTGACATTCTCATCTTTTCTCCTGTATAATAATCTCTCTTTTTAACTTAATGCTATACAAGCTCTAATTGTGGATAAAATTCAATAGGAAAGCCAAGTATAATGCCCATCACTTAGGCTATGTTCCATAAATGTCACTCTCCCTTTCCCTGTCCAAATTTCCTATGGCTAAATCTCCGCTACAGTTCTTGTTAAATATGAATACTTATGGATACTTTTTATTCAATGCTTTAACCATTTCCTAAACTTTCCTTGTCCAGGAAAGCCACAAGCGAACTACCATACCTGTCCCAATCTACATGTTCTTCTTTTCAGATTGTTTCCCAAAGTCCGGGGAATTAGGAAGCAGAAATGGACTACAGGTTAACAACTTAATAGAAAACTAAGAGACTTTTAAACCAACTTAAACTAGTTAGAAAGGTGTCCAGATGCACTTTGCTCTGAACGTACATTTGAAATGTTGACTTTTGCAAGTCATGACTTCTCAGAAGCTAAGGCTCAGATGAAGTTTCCACAGAATTAATGCTTTTTCATGCAAATTCATCACTATTTTTTTTAATTCAGCTAGCTCACACACACAACCAGGAACTAATAAGCAGAGGTTGAATTCATTCTTGAATTGTCTATATTAACTTTTTCTAATTGATTTAGCAATTAGATTTGAGTGAGTAGAGGTGAGACTACATATTTGCTACCTCTTCACCCCATCCCCACCTCCACTTTTACGTTTGGCAGAAAGTAGCTTATAGCTTTCAAAGTTGTTACAATTCTAGCATGAGTATATAATTAGAAATCCTAACATATTCTGTAAATCTTTGACAGAAAGGGGTGCTGCATAGTTTAGTCATGTGAAAAGAATTCACCTTTACCTTTGTTGGTTATTTTTCATTGTTGTTCTCATCATAAATACTTTTTAAAAATTTATCTACCTTTAAAACAAAACTTTTATAGTTCAGCCTTTTCAATAGGAAAGGAATATACTTGAATTACTTTCGCCTTGTGAAAATACGCAGCAATTATATTAGGGGAAAAAAACTACGTTTCCTAGAGATCTAGCTAATGGGCATATTCCTTTTGTTTTTTTTTTTTTTTTTTTTTTTTTTTTTTTTTTTTTTTTTTTTTTTTTTTTTTGAGACGGAGTCTCACTCTGCCGCCCAGGCTGGAGGTGCAGTGGCAAGATCTCGGCTCACTGCAAGCTCCGCCTCCCGGGTTCACGCCATTCTCCTGCCTCAGCCTCCAGAGTAGCTGGGACTACAGGCGCCCACCACCACGCCCGGCTAATTTTTGGTATTTTTTAAAGTAGAGACGGGGTTTCACCAAGTTAGCCGGATGGTCTCGATCTCCTGACCTCGTGATCCGCCCGCCTTGGCCTCCCAGAGTGCTGGTATTACAGGCATGAGCCACCGTACCCGGCCATGGGCATATTATTAAGAGTATAGAAATAAATACTGGTATGGCTTAGTGAGCATAAAAAGAAGGCCAAGCCATATAATAGAAGCAACAAATATGGATAAATGCTCACTGAAAAGGAAGAACACTATAATCTGATTTTCTAAATGTGGCGGTGATAATCACAAACTTACCAAATTGTTGACTTTGTTATATTTTCAAATGGAATAAATTGAAAGTAAGAGGAGACAAGCTAAGCTTTAAATTATCAAGTTTTTAAATCCAGGAAATTATTATTCCTAAATAATAATATGAAAATAATATCTAATAATTTAAAATATTCTTTACATACCTGAGAGTATTATCATAACTTAAATAATTTATCATTTGAAGTTGTTCATATCATCTTCAAATAGTTAAATATTATCAAGCACTCCACAACAGACAACACTGTACATATTGTGATAATCTCCAGCCCTTCACTCTAATTTCAATATGCAATATCACTGGATAAGTACAAGATTAACTCCACCCTATAAGTACATGGTTAGTCAGTCACAGCTTTATGACTGTGCATATTTGCATGGTTAAATCACTATGTCATATCACTTATGTAATTCATGAAATGAATATTTTTAGACAACCAGTTATATACTGCAGGGGTCCCCATCCTCCTGGCCATGGACCCATACTGAGGGGGCATTAACGCCTGAGTTCTGTCTCCTGTCAGATTAGTGGCAGCAATAGATTCTCATAAGCATGCAAACCCTATTGTGAACTACACATATGAGGGATCGAGGTTGCACACTCCTTATGATAATCTAATGCCTGATGATCTGAGGTGGAGCAGTTTCATCCTGAAACAATCCTCACCTGTCTGTCCGACCCCCCCACACATAGAAATATTGTCTTCCAGGAAACTGGTCCCTGGTGCCAAAAAGGCTGGGGATCGCCGATCTAAAGTGTACTGGAAATAAGAAAGGTAGAAATAACATATTTTACCATGATTTTTTTTTCAAAATAAATAATACAACGTTTTGCTTTAAAAAAATATTAGCCCCCATGGTAACACCACCATGAACACAACTGCATGCAGTTGCTAGAGGGTCCCCCCCACCAAGTCATGGTGCCTCTGTGAATGCCCACATGGAAGCCAGCAACCTGGCACCTGCTAGCATCCTGCTGTAGCTGATAAGTGTGAACCCTGAAATGCTGCCACTACTGCTGCTGCTGCTATGACATGTGAACAAGGATGTATCCTGCTGCCACCACCCTATGAAACACCTTGGCTGGCACCACCCATTGGTGTTCTGGGACCAGCAGGTCAGGAGCACATAGGCCCCCACCATCACAGTGGGTTCTTAAACTTGAAGAGTCAGAAAACAAAGTCGGGGCTCCATATCAGTCCCCCAGATTTGGAGCACGCAGTTCAGGAGTTGTGAGCTGAGCCCTGCCCCCCTATAATCTTCCAGAAATGAAGTCAGTTGACTGAACCCACCTTACACCACAATCAAACTCTCAAGGTCATCAAATAGAAGAAAAGAAAAAAAAAAAATCTAGAAGACAGCAACTTTAAAGATGGAAGGAGTATCAGTCCATAAACATGAGAAATAATCAGTGCAAGGTCTCTGACAACTCAAAAGGCCAAAGTGCCTTCTTTCCTCCAAACAACCACACTAGCTCTCTAGCAAGAGTTCTGACCTGGGATGAGATGGCTGAAATTACAGAAATAGAATTCAGAATATGGATAGGAACAAAGATCATTGAGGTGCAGCAGTAAATTGAAACCCAACCCAAGGAAACTAAGGATCACGGTAAAACGATACAGGAGCTGACAGAAAAAATAGCCAGTATAGAAATGAATGAAACTGACCTGATAGAGCTGAAAAACACACTACAGTAATGTCATAATGCAATCCCAAGTAAAATACCACAATAGACCAAGCTGAAGAAAGAATTCCAGAGCTTGAAGACCGGCTTTCTGAAATAAGACAGTCAGACAAGAATAGAGAAAAAAGAATGAAAAGGAAAAAATAAAACCTCCGAGAAATATGAGATTATGTAAAGTGACCAAATCTATGACTCATTGGTGTCCCTGAAAGATGGCAAGAATGGAAGCAACTTGGAAAACTTATTTCAGGATGTCATCCATGAGAACTTCCTCAACCTAGCAAGAGAGGCTAATATTGAAATTCAGGAAATGCAGAGAACCTCAGTAAGGTACTTCACAAGATCTACCCAAGACACACATCATCAGCTTTTCCAAGGTTGAAATGAAAGAAAAAAAAAATCTTAAAGGCAGCTTGAGAGAAAGGTCAGGCCATGTACATCAGACTAACAGTGGAACTCTCAGCAGAAACCCTACAAGCCAGAAGAGATTGGGGGCCAATATTCAACATTCTTAAAGAAAAGTAATAACAACCAAAAATCTCATATATGGCCAAACTAAGCTTAATAAGCAAAGGAAAAATAAGATTCTTTTCAGATAAGCAAATACTGAGGAAATTTGTTACCACCAGACCTTCCTTAGAAGAGCTCCTGAGGGAAGCAGTAAGTATGGAAAGGAAAGACCATTACCAGCCACTACAAAAACGCACTGGAATACACAGACCAGTGACACTATAAAGGAACCACATGAACAAATCTGCATAATAACATCTAACATATCATGATGACAGGATCAAATTCACACATATCAATACTAACCTTCAATGCCAATGGGCTAAATGCCCCGATTTAAAAGGCACAGAGTGGCAAGCTCAATAAAGAAGCAAGACCCAATGGTATGCCATCTTCCAGAGACCCATCTCACATGCAATGACGCACACAGGCTCAAATAAAGCGATGGAAAAAATCTACCAGGCAAATAAAAAACAGGAAAAAGCAGGGGCTGCAATCCTAATGTCAGACAAAACAGACTTTAAACCAACAGAGATCAAAACAAAGAAGGGCACTACATAACAGTAAAGGTTCAATTCAAGAAGAAGAGCTAACTATCCTAAATATATATGCAGCCAACACAGGAGCACACAGATTCATAAAGCAAGTTCTTAGAGACCTACAAAGAGACTTAAACTCCCACATAATAATAATGGGAGACTACAATACCTACTGACAGAATTAGACAGATAATTGAGGCAGAAAATTGGATATTCAGGACCTGAATTCAGCACTGGACCAAATAGACCTCATAGACATCTACAGAACTCTCCATCCAAAACTAACAGAATATATATTTTTCTAATCGCCACATGTCACATTCTGTAAAATTGACCACACCATTGGGCATAAAACAATCCTCAGCAAATGTAAACGAACTGATATCATACCAGCCACTCTCTCAGACCAGAGCATGATAAAATTAGAAATCGAGACTAAGAAAAATCTTGAACCCATATAGTTATGTGGAAGTTGAATAATCTCCTCCTGAATGGCTTTTGGGTCAGTAATGAAATTAAGGCAAAAATCAGAAAGTTATTTGAAACTAATGAGAACAAAGATACAACATACCCGAATCTCTGACATACATCTAAGGCAGTGTTAAGAAAGAAATTATAGCACTAAATGCCAACGATAAAAAGTTAGAAAGATCTCATGTTAAAAACCTAACATCACAACTAAAAAGAGAACCAGGAGCAAACCAACTCCAAAGCTAGCAGAAAACAGGAAATAACCAAAACCAGAGGTGAACTGAAGGAGACTGAGACCTGAAAACCATTCAAAAGATCAATCAGTGCTACTGATTTGTGTACAGTGATTTTGTATCCTGAAATTTTACTGAATTCATTTATCAGATCTAAGAGCTTTTTGGATGAGTCCTTAGAGTTTTGTAGGTATGCTATCATATCACTGGTGAACAGCAACAGGTTGAATTCCTCTTTTCTGATTTGGGTATCCTTTATTTCTTTCTCTTGTTTGATTTCTCTGGCTAGGACTTTCAAGTACTATGTTGAATAGAAGTGGTGAAAGTGGTTATACTTGTCTTGTTTCAGTTCTTAATGGGAATGCTTTCAATTTTTCCCCCATTTAGTATGATACTGGCTGTGGGTTTGTCATAAATGGCTTTTATTATCTTGAGGTCTGTCCCTTCTATGCCAATTTTGCTGAAGGTTTTCCTCATGAAGGGATCCAGGATTTTTTGAAATACTTTTTCTGCTTCCATTGAGATGATCATATGATTTTTGGTTTTAATTCTGTTTATGTGGGGTATCACATTTGCTGACTTGCATATGTTAAACCATTCCTGCATCCCTGGTATGAAACCTATTTGACCATGGTATATTATCATTTTGATATGCTGTTGGATTCAGTTAGCTTGTATTTTGTTGAGGATTTTTGCATCTATATTCATCAGAGGTATTGGTCTGTAGTTTTCTTTCTTTCTTTCTTTCTTTCTTTCTTTCTTTCTTTCTTTCTTTCTTTCTTTCTTTCTTTCTTTCTTTCTTTCTTTCTTTCTTTCTTTCTTTTTTTTGTTATGTCCTTTCTTGGTTTTGGTATTTGGGTGATACTGACTTCATAGAATGATTTACGGAGGATTCCCTCTTTCTCTGTCTTTTGGATCAGTTTCAGTAGGATTGGTACCAATTCTTCTTTTAATGTCTGATGGAATTCAGCTGTGAATCCATCTGGTCATGGAGTTTCTTTTGCTGTTGTTGGCAATTTCTTAATTACTGTTTCAGTCTTACTCTTTGTTATGGTTTTGTTCAGTCTTTCTGCTTCTTCCTGGTTTAATGTCTTCTTCTGCTGGGTTTGGGTATAGTTTATTCTTGTTTCCCTAATTCCTTTGCATGTGAGCTCAGATTTTCTATTTGTGCTCTTTCAGACTTTTTGATGTAGGCATTTAAGGCTATGAATTTCTCTCTCAGCACTACTTTTGCTGTATCCCAGAGGTTTTGATAGGTTGTGTCATTATTATCGTGAAGTTCAATTAATTTTTAATTTCCATCTTTATTTCATTGCTGACCCAAAGTTCATTCAGAAGCAGATTATTTAATTTACATGCATTTGTATAGTTTTGAGGGTTTCTTTTGGAGTTAATTTCCAATTTTGTCCCACTCTGGTCTAAGAGAGTACTTCATATATTTTAGATTGTATTAAATTTATTGAGACTTGTTTTGTGGCCTACAATATGGTCTAGGAGAATGTTCCATGTGCTGATGAAAAGAATGCATATTCTGTAGTTGTTGGGTAGAATGTTCTGTAAATATATATTAAGTCCATTTGTTCTGGGGTATAGTTTAAGTCCATTGTTTCTTTGTTGACGTTCTGTCTTAATGATCTGTCTAATGCTGTCAGTGGAGTATTGAAGTCCCCCACTATTATTATGTTGCAGTCTGTCTCATTTCTTAAGTCTAGTAGTAATCGTTTTACAAATCTGGGAGCTCCAGTGTTAGGTGAATATATATTTAGGATTGTGATATTTTCCTGTTGGACTAGTCCTTTTATCATTATATAATGTCCTTCTTTGTTTTTTTAAACTGTTGCTGTTTTAAAGTCTGTTTTGTCTGATATGATAATCCAGTTTGCTTTTGGTGTACATGTGCACGGAATATTTTTTTCCATTCCCTTGCTTTCAATTTATGTGAGTCCTTATGTGTTAAGTGAGTCTCAGCAAATACTTGGTTGGTGGATTTTTATCCATTCTGCTATTCTGTATCTTTTATGTGCAACATTTAGGCCATTTACGTTCAACATTAGTATTGAGATGTGAGGTACTGTTCTATTCATTGTGTTAGTTTTTGCCTGAATACCTTGTTTTTTTATTGTGTTATTATTGTTATAGGCCTTGTGAGATTTATGCTTTAAGGAGGTTGTATTTTGGTGTATTTTGAGGTTCTGTTTCAAGATTTAGAACTGCTTTTAATAACTCTTGTAGTGCTGGCTTGGTAGTGGTGAATGCTCTCAGCATTTGTTTTTTGCTGGATATAAAAGTCTTGGTTGATAATTATTTTATTTAAAGAGGTTTAAGATAGGACCCCAATCTCTTCTAGCTTGTGGGGTTTCTGCTGAGAAATCTGCTGTTAATCTGATAGGTTTTTCTTTTTGGTTACCTGATGCTTTTGCCTCACAGATCTTAAGATTCTTTCCTTAGGCTTGACTTCAGATAACCTAATGACTATGTGCCTAGGTTATGATTTTTTTTTTTTTTTTTTTTTTTTTTTTTAGATGGAGTTTCACTCTTGTTGCCCAGGCTGGATCTCGGTTCACTGCAACCTCCGCCTCCCAGGTTCAAGCGATTCTCCTGCCTCAGCCTCCCGAGTAGCTGGGATTACAGGTGCACACCACCACGCCTGGCTAATTTTGTATTTTTAATAGAGATGGGGTTTCTCCATGTTGGTCAGGCTGATCTTGAACTCCCGACCTCAGGTGATCTGCCCGCCTCGGCCTCCCAAAGTGCTGGGATTGCAGGCAAGAGCCACTGTGCCTGGCCTGATCTTTTTGTAATAAATTTCCTGGGTGTTCTTTGAGCTTCTTGTGTTTGGATGTCTAGATCTCTAACAAGGCCAGGGAAGTTTTATTTGACTATTCCCTCAAATAAGTTTTCCAGACATTTAGATTTCTCTTCTCCCTCAGGAAAACTAATTATTCTTATATCTAGTCATTTAATATAATCCTCAATTTCTTGGAGGCTTTGTTCATTTTTTAAATTCCTTTTTCTTTGTCTTGGTCGGATTAGGTTAATTTGAAAGCCTTGTCTTCAAACTCTGAAGTTCTTTCTTCTACTTGTTCTAGCCTATTGTTGGAACTTTCCACTGAATTTTGTATTTCTCTAAGTGTGTCTTTCATTTCTAGAAGCTGTGATTTTTTAAAAATTTATGATCTCTATTTCTCTGGAGACTTTTTCAGCCATATGCTGTTATTTTGTTTTCCAATTTTTTAAAGTTGATTTTAACCTTTCTCTGGTATCTAATTGAATAGCTTAATAATCAACCTTCTGAATTCTTTATCTGGCATTTTAGCGATTTCTTGTTGGTTTGGATCCATTGCTGAAGACCTAGTGTAGTCTTTGGACAGTGTTATAGGACCTTGTTTCTTCATATTACCAGAATTACTTTTCTGGTTTCTTCTCATTTGGGTAGACTGTTTCAGTGGAATTATCCGAAACTCAATGGCTGCTTTTCAGATTATTTTGTCCCATGGGGTGATCCTTTGATATGGTGCTATCCCCCGTTGAAAAAAATAATTCTGAAATTCTTTTTTTTTTTTTTTTTTTTTTTTTGAGACGGAGTCTTGCTCTGTCGCCCAGGCTGGAGTGCTGTGGCCGGATCTCAGCTCACTGCAAGCTCCGCCTCCCGGGTTCACACCATTCTCCTGCCTCAGCCTCCCGGGTAGCTGGGACTACAGGCGCCGCCACCTCGCCCGGCTAGTTTTTTGTAGTTTTTAGTAGAGACGGGGTTTCACCGTGTTAGCCAGGATGGTCTCGATCTCCTGTCCTCGTGATCCGCCCGTCTCGGCCTCCCAAAGTGCTGGGATTACAAGCTTAGCCACCGCACCCAGCCCTGAAATTCTTATGAAACCAAAAAAGAGCCCTCATAGCCAAAGCAAGACAAAGCAAAAAAAAAAAAAAAAAAAAACCAAAACAAAACAAAACAACAAAAAAAAAAAAACAAATCTAGAGGCATCACATTACCTGAGTTCAAACTATACTACCAGCCTATAGTTACCAAAGCAGCATGGTATTGGTATAATAGTAGGCAAATCGATCAATGGAACAGAATAGAAAACCAAAAAATAAAGCCAAACATTTATAGCCAACTGATCTTCAACAAGACATACAAAAACAATAAGTGGGGAAAGGATACCCTATGTAATAAATGGTGCTGGGATAATTGGCAAGCCACATGTAGCAAAATGAAACTAGATCCTTACTCTCACCTTATTAAAAAATCAACTCAAGATGGATCAAAGACTTAAATCTAAGATCCCAAACCACAAAATTTCTAGAAGATAATACCAAAAAAACTCTTCTGGACATTGGCTTAGGCAAAGAAATACTGACCAATAACACAAAGATATATGCAACAACACACAAAAAAAGATATATAGCTGGGACTTAACTAAACTAAAAAGCTTCTGCACAGCAAGAGAAATAATCAGCAAACAGACAAGCCACAGAGTGGGAGAAAAATTTTCACAAACTGGGCATCCAACAAAGGACTAATATTCAGAACCTACAAGGAACTCAAACAAATCATCAAGAAAAAATTCAAATAATTCCATCACAAGTGAGCTAAGGACATGGATAGACAATTCTCAAAAGAAGATATACAAATGGCCAATGAATATATTAAAAAGTGCCCCAAATCACTAATTATCAGAGAAATACAAATCAAAACCACAATGTGATACCACCTTACTCCTCCAAGAATGGCCATAACTAAAAAATCAAAAAATAATAAATGTTGGTGTGGATGTGGTGAAAAGGGAACACTTTTACACTGCTGGTGGAAATGTAAACTAGTACAACCACTATGGAAAACAGTATGGAGACTCCTTAAAGAACTAAAAGTGAACTACAATTTGATCCAGCAATCCCACTGCTGGGTATCTACTCGGAGGAAAAGAAGTCACTATATGAAAAAGATACCTGCACATGCATGTTTTTACCAGCACAATTCACAATTGCAAAAATACGGAACCAGTCTAAGTGACCATTAACCAATGAGTGAATAAAGAAAATGTGGCATCTATATATATATCTGTGTGTGTGTATACACACGTATATATATACACACACACACACACACATATGGTATACAGATGTGTGTATATATGTGGTATATGTGTGTGTGTATATATACATATATCATGTAATACTACTCAGCCATAAAAAGGAACAAAATAATGGCATTCTCAGCTACCTGGGTGGAGTTGGAGACCATTATTCTATGTGAAGTAACTCAAGAATATAAAACCAAACATCATATGTTTTCACTTATAAGCCGGAGCTAAGCTGTGAGGACACAAAAGCATAAGGATGATACAACGAACTCTGGGGAGTCAGGGAGATGGGTGGGGTGATGAGAGATAAAAGACTACACAGTGGGTACAGTGTACACTTGCTCAAGTGATGGGTGCACCAAAATCTCAGTTATCACCACTAAATAGCTTGTACATGTAGCCAAACACCACTTGTTCCCCAAAAACTATTGAAATAATATTAATAAAATGGAAATAAAAATAAACATAATTAAAATTGACAAATGGGATATTACCACTGATGCCACAGATATACAAATAGCCATCAGAGAATATTATGAACACATCTATGCACACAAACTAGAAAATTTAGAGGAAATGGATAAATTCCCGGACACATACATCCTCCCAAGACTGAACCAGGAAGAAACTGAATCCCCAAAGAGACCAATAACGAGTTCTGAAATTGAGGCAGTAATAAATAGCTTAGCAACAACAAGAAAAAAGCCCAGGATCAGATGGAGTCACACCCGAATTTTACCAGATGTTCAAAGAAGAGCTGGTACCACTCCAATTGAAACTATTCCAAAAAGTTAAGGAAGAGGGACTCATTCAATGAGGCCAGCATCACCCTGCTACCGAAACTTGGCAGAGATACAACAAAACCAGAAAACTCCAGGCCTATATCTTTGAACATCAATGGAAAAATCCTCAACAAAATACTGGCAAGCCTAATTGAGCAGCACATCAAAGCCTGCTTGTCCATCACGATAAAGTAGGCTTTATCCCTGGGATGCAAGATTGGTTCAACATACACAAATCAATAAATGTGATTAATCACTTAAATAGAAATAAGAACGAAAAACATATGATTGTCTCAATAGATTCAAAAGGCTTTTGATAAAATTCAACACCCCTTCCTATTAAAAACTCTCAACAAACTAGCTATTGAAGGAATATACCTCAAAATAATAAAAGCCGTCTATAACAAACCCATAGTCAACATGATACTAACTGGGCAAAAGCTGGAAGCATTCCCCTTGAAAATCAGACAAGGATGCCCTCTCTCACCACTCCTATTCAACATAGTATCAGAAGTCCTGGCCTGAGCAATAAGGCAAGAGAAGAAATAAAGGAGATTCAAATAGGAAGAGAGGAAGTCAAACTATCCCTGTTTGCACACAACATGATCCTATATCTATAAAGTTCCATAGTCTCAGCCAGAAAGCTCATTAAGCTGATAAACAACTTCAGCAAAGTCTCAGGATACAAAATCAATGTACAAAAGTCGTTAGCATTCCTATACACCAAAAATGGTCAAACTGAGAGCCAAATCAGGAATGAACCTCCATTTACAATTGCCACAAAAAGAATACGTAGGAATACAGCTAACCAGAGAGGTGAAATATTTCTACAGTGAGAACTACAAAACACGGTTCAAAGAAATCAGAGATGACACAAAGAAATGGAAAAACATTACATGCTCATGGATATGAAAAATCAATATTGTTAAAATGGCTATACTTCTCAAACCAATTTATAGATTCAATGCTATTCCTATCAACCTAGCAATTATTTTCTTCACAGAACTAGAAAAAAAAAAACTATTTTAAAATTCAAGTGGAACCAAAAATGAACTCGAATAGCCACAACAATCCTAAGCAGAAAGAACAAAGCTGGAAGTATCACATTACCCAACTTCGAACTATATTACAGGGCTACAGTAACCAAAACAGCATACCACTTGTACAAAAACAGACTCATAGACCAATAGAATAGAATAGAGAGCCCAGAAATAAGGCCATACACCTACAACCATCCGATCTTTGGCAAAGGTGACAAAAACAAAAAATGGGTAAAAGACTCCCTCTTCAATAAATGGTGCTGGGTTAAGTGGCTAGCCATATGCAGAAGACTAACTGGACCCCATTCTTATACAATACACAAAAATAAACCCAAGATGGAGTAAAGACTTAAATGTAAAACCCAAAAGTATAGAAACCCTAGAAGACAACCTAAGCAATACCATTCTGGACATAGGAATGGGCAAATATTTCATGACAAAGATGCTAGAACCAACTGCAACAAAAGCAAAAATTGACAAATAGGATGTAATTAAAGTAAAGAGCTTCTGCACAGCAAAAGAAACTATCAACAAAGTAAGCAGATGACCTATAGCATGGGTGAAAATATTTGTAAGCTGCATCTGACAAAGGTCTAATATCCAGCATCTATAAGGAACTTTAACAAATTTACAAGAAAACAAAACAAACAAACAAAAAACAAGCAATCCCATTAAAAAGTGGGCAAAAGACATGAAAAGACATTCTTCAAAAGAAAACATACATGCAGCCAACAAGCATATGCAAAAAAGCTCAACATCATTGATCATTGGAGAAATGCAAATCAAAACCACAATGAGACACTATCACACCACTGAGAATGTCTATTATTAAGTCAAAAAGTAACAGATGCTGGTGCGGTTGTGGAGAAAAAGGAATGCTTATACACTGTTGGTTGGAGGGTGAATTAGTTCAACAATTGTGGAAACTAGTGTTGTCATACCTCAAATAGCTGAAAACAAAACTACCATTAGACTCAGCAATCCCATTGCTAGGTAAATACTTAAAGGAATATAAATTGTTCTGTCACAAAGACACATGCACATGTATGTTCATTGTAGCACTATTCACAATGGCAAAGACATCAAATCAACCTAAATGCCCATCAATGGTAGACTGCATAAAGAAAATGTGATACATGTAAAGCATGGAATACTATGCAGCTATAAAAAAGAATGAGATCATCGTCCAGGAATGTGGATAGAGCTGGAGGTCATTATCCTTAACAAACTAATGCAAGAACAACAACAACAAAACAAATACCACATGTTCTCACTTATGAGTGGGAGCTAAATGATGAGAACACATGGACACAAAGAGGGGAACAATAGACACTGGGGCCTACCTAAGGGTGGAGGGTGGGAGGAGGGAGAGGATCAGAAAAAATAACTAACAGGTACTAGGCTTAATACCTGCGTGACAAAATAATCTGTACAACAAACCCCCATGAGACAAGTTTTCCTCTATAACACACCTGCGCATGTACCTGTGAACTTAAAATAAAAGTTTAAAATATAAGAAAAATAATAAAAATATTTACTTGTCCAGAAACACTAAAGGAATCTCAGTAATTGAACAGGAGTATTTTTTTCCGCAACTTTTTATTTTGCCTTTCTCATATCAACAGTGATATATGGAAAATATTAGTTTAATTGGCTTAAAAGATGATTCAAAGCAATCTATGTACCGACGAAAAGCAAACAGTATGTCTTACAGTCTTAGACTAATGTCCACAGCAGGAAAGAACAATTAGCAAAATCATCAATTATCCCTCTGTTTTTACTTTCACTTAAAAGTCTGTCTTTTGGTTTGTATACAGCCATGTTTCATGGTTTGAGAAAAATCAAGAATTTCCACATTAATGTGTTAACTGAGTTTGGATTCTAGTGGAAAAACCTGTGTAAGTCAAACATTGATTTGGATAAATGAAATGCAAATGTGCTTAAAACAATAGTAGTCTTTAATGAAGAACCAATATATAAGACAAAAGGAAAGAAGTTAGCTCTTTTGTTAGAGGTCTAGACAAAGGATCATTTGTAAATTTGATATTTTTCATCCAGTTATTAACATTATCTGGTATAAGCATGGGACATACAACAGAAATTATATAAATGCTTGAACACATGAATTAATACCTGAATGAACAAATGTTCTCATGAGTTTTATTTTACTATGTGAATAAATTTTCATAAAATAAAATGTGTGTCATATCTGGATGATCTGATCACTAAAAAGGTTACCTGTAGAGTCAAGAAAATCTTGCATAACTGGTAATTTACAAGTAAGAAATACTAATGGAATAATATGGTCATAGGCCATAAATGCCAGCCACTGATTACAAGAGAGCAGATATGAGAACCGGCATAAATCAGGGTAAACTTATTCTAACTCCTGTATTGTGATCACAAGGCAAAAGTCTGTTTTAGGTGCACTAGTGATCTAGTTAGAACTAAATATTTATTGTTTGCTGTTTACTTTTGGAATCTCATAAGATTGAATCCATGGGAATATTAAAACTTAACTGTGAATATTTATTTTTATAATAGCATCAACACTCTAAGAACTGTACTTTCTTGTATCGTTATTTCAATTATGCTATTGAAGTACACTTAATGAATACATAATTGCAATCTGCAATATCATTCAAATGTTTTCATATTTAGAAAATCTCCCCCTTTCTGTTTCTGTTCAAATTATGATGAGAAAATCTAGCTTTCTTTTCCTATTAACATAAGAGTGTAAATAACCTCAGCCTGAAAAGAGAAGATATAAAGTGTCTCTCACATTCAGGGACTTTGTCCTTGCTAAATACTCCTGAATCGAGTGGGTCATTAGAAAAGACATTACTCTTTGTCTAGTTTCTAAAAAATGGGGACAGAACTTACCCACCTTGTGGGAACTATATATAGCAACAAATCATTCACTGTATGAGGCTACAGCTAGCATTCTCTAGTTTATGAAATGAAGGGTAAAGCCCCTTGTAAGTATTTCTGCATACTCTGCTCAAAAGTGAATTGCATCAAGTGAACAAATCCTCTCTCATGTGTTTACGAGCATTAATGTCTAGATTGCAGGAATGATTTAAAGAGAATGCCACGTCAAAGAAATTGTTCGACTAATGACAACTTCCAGTAGCGCCATGGCAGGATGACAGGAGATATAATTCAATACATAATTTGTTTCCCCCTGAAATCATATCACTCACACTGCTTTTGAAGTGATCACTGTGGCCACAATTTCCTGAATTCTTCACAAAGACATTAAAAGCAAGAAAGGGAAGTTATCAACCAATTATCTTATATCTTATTTCCTTCAAACCCTCTGGAACTTTTACTGGGAGAAAAAGGAAGGATTAATGTGGATATTTACATAAAGAGGATATATGCATGTATGTGGGGAATGTCTGTAAAGTGTTTAACCACAACATTCATTTACATAGACATTTACTAAAAATGTTTGTTGACTACCTACTACATGTTAGACACTCTATTTGATACTGGAGATGTAATGTCAAATAACACAAACAGTTTTGCCTATCATAGTGCTTCTATTCTAGTAAAAAAGGTTACTATACATGAAATATTCATACAAGTAAATGTGAAATTGTTACTGTGAGAAGTGTTTAGAAGGAAGACAATGTGGTGCTAAGAGAGTTCAAGTAGTATAAATACTAGACCAGAGGTAAAGGAAAGTGCTTTCCTTTATTCTGTACCTCAAATATTCTACCATTCTTTCATCTTTCCTTCTGTTCGCTATGCTTCTTTGACAGACTGTCTTAACTTAGGGCTCATATAGGCACGTCTTATGCAATAATAAGTACATAAATACACAGATCAACAATTTTAAAAATAGATAATTAAAATACAACTTTTAACCACTACGTTGTGTTAAGCTACTGATAATATATTGCCTAGATTGTATGGCATCATAGATAACAGGAATCCTAAAAGTCCTACTTACAAAGAAAACAAAAATAAACTAATAGAAACCTGGTTACAGGGTTATTAGATTTGGGAGCCATAAGATTAGGTTGTTTTGTATCTCTATAAGATGAGCATCTATATTAAAAAGTAAAGCCAAGAGGAAGAACGTTATGTTTTGACTAAAGTCCTACAATTTCTTAATTTTTATTCTGATTTTTTTGCCATGTTAGTTAATATTATGATGCCGTCAAATTTTCTAGAATTATTTTTAAAATATGTTTTTATAGACAAATACTCATGCCATGAGAAAAAGTCACTAGATGAAATTCTCCATTTTTAAGAGTAGATGGTAATGGCAGTGATTCACTTTTATATCATTGTTCATGTTTTCCATGTCTTTGAGCAGGAGCCTCTTCTGTGAAAACTCAAAAGAATAAAACCTGTAGTTAAGGACCCAGGGCCAAATTATTTAGTGGACTGTACAAGTAGTATCAGGTTATGCTGATTTTCGTAAAATTTTAAGTGATTTGCATTATATTAAAGGCATTTTAAAACAAGACTCCATCAAGTAAAAAATAGGAAAATATGAAATTGTAGATGTTGAAGGATCAGAACTATCCTTTTTTCCAATGTATACATAAATTAAAGAAATACATTTACCAAAATATGGACCACATTTTTCTTTATGTGGGAGACTACAGGTCTTTTTTTCTCCATTATTGAAGTTTTCCCATAGGTTTCTTTTTTTAATGGTAATTAAATGTTTTATTTTCTAATATACATTTTTTTTGTTTTATGCCAGTAATTTAATTCCGTGCTCAAATTTACATATAAGTAAATATTGCCCACTTCAGTTCATTAACGTTTTTGCTCTGATATGATGAATAAATTCAAAAGCCACATGCCAAAATTTCAAGAACATTTGGATTCAGGAAAAATTATAATAAATTTATTCTTCAATATACTTTTAAAATTCTTCCTTGCAAATACCAGTATCTACTACTAATTTTAAAACATCATGATAACCCTGCATTGTTTTACTCACATTGTTTTGCTCAACTAAAATGTTATTGTCTCAGCAGAGATCTACCATGATCCTAAACATTTTTTTAAAGCCCAGGACATGTTTTAGTCTGTCTGTGATTTCCAACCCAGTAATCCAATCTGTATGAAATAATTTAACACTAAAATATAATTGACACTGAATTGTTCCTTATTTTTTCCAGAATATTAATCTTTCTAATTTATCTGAATGATAAACTTTTTGAAGTGTGGCCCCAACATCACACAATTCTATTACTGAAAAGGTCTCAGGTGATTGATATTTGTAGGCCAAAGGTGTTTTTCTAAAAGATATCCTCACTAAAGTGGTGTTCATTTATTGTTATTATTAATTTTTTTTGTTTTTGTTTTATTTTTTATTATTATACTTTAAGTTCTAGGGTACATGTGCATAACGTGCAGGTTTGTTACATATGTATACTTGTGCCATGTTGGTGTGCTGCACCCATCAACTCGTCAGCACCCATCAATTCATCATTTATATCATGTATGGCTCCAATGTGTGATGTTCCCCTTCCCGAGTCCAAGTGATCTCATTGTTCAGTTCCCACCTATGAGTGAGAACATGCGGTGTTTGGTTTTCTCTTCTTGTGATAGTTTGCTAAGAATGATGGTTTCCAGCTGCATCCATGTCCCTACAAAGGACGCAAACTCATCCTTTTTTATGGCTGCATAGTATTCCATGGTGTATATGTGTATATGTGCCACATTTTCTTAATCCAGTCTGTCACAGATGGACATTTGGGTTGATTCCAAGTCTTTGCTATTGTGAATAGTGCCGCAATAAACATACGTGTGCATGTGTCTTTGTAGTAGAATAATTTATAATCCTTTGGGTATATACCCAGTAGTGGGATGGCTGGGTCATATGGTACATCTAGTTCTAGATCCTTGAGGAATTGCCATACTGTTTTCCATAATGGTTGAACTAGTTTACAATCCCACCAACAGTGTAAAAGTGTTCCTATTTCTCCACATCCTCTCCAATACCTGTTGTTTCCTGACTTTTGAATGATTGCCATTCTAACTGGTGTGAGATGGTATCTCATTGTGGTTTTGATTTGCATTTCTCTGATGGCGAGTGATGATGAGCATTTTTTCATGTGTCTGTTGGCTGTATGAATATCTTCTTTTGAGAAATGTCTGTTCATATCCTTTGCCCACTTTTTGATGGGATTGTTTGTTTTTTTCTTGTATATTTGTTTGAGTTCTTTGTAGACTCTGGATATTAGCCCTTTGTCAGATGAGTAGGTTGCGAAAATTTTCTCCCATTCTGTAGGTTGCCTGTTCACTCTGATGGTAGCTTCTTTTGCTGTGCAAAAGCTCTTTAGTTTAATTAGATCCCATTTGTCAATTTTTGCTTTTGCTGCCGTTGCTTTTGGTGTTTTAGACATGAAGTCCTTGCCCATGCCTATGTCTAGAATGGTACTACCTAGATTTTCTTCTAGGGTTTTTATGGTATTAGGTCTAACATTTAAGTCTCTAATCCATCTTGAATTAATCTTCGTATAAGGGGTAAGGAAAGGATCCAGTTTCAGCTTTCTACTTATGGCTAGCCAATTTTCCCAGCACCATTTATTAATTAGGGAATCCTTTCCCCATTTCTTGTTTCTCTCAGGTTTGTCAAAGATCAGATGGCTGTAGATATGCGGTATTATTTCTGAGGACTCTGTTCTGTTCCATTGGTCTATATCTCCGTTTTGGTACCAGTACCATGCTGTTTTGGTTACTGTAGCCTTGTAGTATAGTTTGAAGTCAGGTAGCGTGACGCCTCCAGCTTTGTCCTTTTGACTTAGGATTGTCTTGGCAATGCGGGCTCTTTTTTGGTTCCATATGAACTTTAAAGCAGTTTTTTCCCATTCTCTGAAGAATCTCATTGGTAGCTTGATGGGGATGGCATTGAATCTATAAATAACCTTGGGCAGTATGGCCATTTTCACGATATTGATTGTTCCTATCCATGAGCATGGTATGTTCTTCCATTTGTTTGTGTCCTCTTTGATTTCACTGAGCAGTGGTTTGTAGTTCTCCTTGAAGAGGTCCTTTACATCCCTTGTAAGCTGGATTCCTAGGTATTTGATTCTCTTTGAAGCAATTGTGAAGGGAACTTCATTCCTGATTTGGCTCGCTGCTTGTCTGTTACTGGTGTATAAGAATGCTTGTGATTTTTGCACATTAATTTTGTATCCTGAGACTTTGCTGAAGTTGCTTATCAGCTTAAGGAGATTTTGGGCTGAGACGATGGGGTTTTCTAAATATACAATCATGTCATCTGCAAACAGGGACAATTTGACTTCTTCTTTTCCTAACTGGATACCCTTGATTTCTTTCTCTTGACTGATTGCCCTAGCCAGAACTTCCAACACTATGTTGAATAGGAGTGGTGAGAGAGGGCATCCCTGTCTTGTGCCAGTTTTCAAAGGTAATTTTTCCACTTTTTGCCCATTCAGTATGATATTAGCTGTGGGTTTGTCATAAATAGCTCTTATTATTTTGAGGTACGTTCCATCAATACCGAATTTATTGAGCGTTTTTAGCATGAAGGGCTGTTGAATTTTCTCAAAAGCCTTTTCTGCATCTATTGAGATAATCATGTATTTCTTGTCTTTGGTTCTGTTTATATGCTGGATTACGTTTATTGATTTGCGAATGTTGAACCAGCCTTGCATCCCAGGGATGAAACCCACTTGATCATGGTGGATAAGCTTTTTGATGTGCTGCTGAATCCGGTTTGCCAGTATTTTATTGAGGATTTTTGCATCGATGTTCATCAGGGATATTGGTCTAAAATTCTCTTTTTTTGTTGTGTCTCTGCCAGGCTTTGGTATCAGGATGATATTGGCCTCATAAAATGAGTTCGGGAGGATTCCCTCTTTTTCTATTGATTGGAATAGTTTCAGAAGGAATGGTACCAGCTCCTCCTTGTACCTCTGGTAGAATTCAGCTGTGAATCCATCTGGTCCTGGACTTTTTTTGGTGGGTAGGCTATGAATTGTTGCCTCAATTTCAGAGCCTGCTATTGGTCTATTCAGGGATTCAACTTCTTCCTGGTTTAGCCTTGGGAGAGTGTAAGTGTCCAGGAAATTATCCATTTCTTCTAGATTTTCTAGTTGATTTGCGTAGAGACGTTTATAGTATTCTCTGATGGTTGTTTGTACTTCCGAGGGGTCAGTGGTGATATCCCCTTTTTCATTTTTTATTGCGTCTATTTGATTCCTCTCTCTTTTCTTCTTTATTAGCCTTGCTAGCGGTCTGTCAATTTTGTTGATCTTTTCAAAAAACCAACTCCTGGATTCATTGATTTTTTGGAGGGTTTTTTGTGTCTCTATCTCCTTCAGTTCTGCTCTGATCTTAGTTATTTCTTGCCTTCTGCTAGCTTTTGAATGTGTTTGCTCTTGCCTCTCTAGTTCTTTTAATTGTGATGTTAGAGTGTCAATTTTAGATCTTTCCTGCTTTCTCTTGTGGGCACTTAATGCTCTAAATTTCCCTCTACACACTGCTTTAAATGTGTCCCAGAGATTCTGGTATGTTGTATCTTTGTTCTCATTGGTTTCAAAGAACATCTTTATTTCCGCTTTCATTTCGTTATGTACCCAGTAGTCATTCAGGAGCAGGTTGTTCAGTTTCCATGTAGTTGAGCGGTTTTGATTGAGTTTCTTGGTCCTGAATTCTACTTTGATTGCACTGTGGTCTGAGAGACAGTTTGTTATAATTTCTGTTCTTTTACATTTGCTGAGGAGTGCTTTACTTCCAATTATGAGGTCAATTTTGGAATAAGTGTGATGTGGTGCTGAGAAGAATGTATATTCTGTTGATTTGGGGTGGAGAGTTCTATAGATGTCTATTAGGTCCGCTTGGTGCAGAGATGAGTTCAATTCCTGGATACCCTTGTTAACTTTCTGTCTCGTTGATCTGTCTAATGTTGACAGTGGAGTGTTGAAGTCTCCCATTATTATTGTATGGGAGTCTAAGTCTCTTTGTAAGTCTCTAAGGACTTGCTTTATGAATCTGGGTGCTCCTGTATTGGGTGCATATATATTTAGGAGAGTTAGCTCTTCCTGTTGAATTGATCCCTTTACCATTATGTAATGGCCTTCTTTGTCTCTTTTGATCTTTGATGGTTTAAAGTCTATTTTATCAGAGACTGGGATTGCAACCCCTGCTTTTTTTTGTTCTCCATTTGCTTGGTAGATCTTCCTCCATGCCTTTATTTTGATCCTATGTATGTCTCTCCCTGTGAGATGGGTCTCCTGAATACAGCAGACTGATGGGTCTTGACTCTTTATCCAGTTTGCCAGTCTGTGTCTTTTAATTGGAGCACTTAGTCCATTTACATTTAAGGTTAATATTGTTATGTGTGAACTTGATCCTGCCATTATGATATTAACTGGTTATTTTGCTCGTTAGTTGATGCAGTTTCTTCCTAGCCTCGATGGTCTTTACATTTTGGCATGTTTTTGCAATGGCTGGTACCGGTTGTTCCTCTCCATGTTGAGGGCTTCCTTCAGGGTCTCTTGTAAGGCAGGCTTGGTGGTGACAAAATCTCTAAGCATTTGCTTATCTGTAAAGGATTTTATTTCTCCTTCACTTATGAAACTTAGTTTGGCTGGATATGAAATTCTGGGTTGAAAATTCTTTTCTTTAAGAATGTTGAATATTGGGCCCCACTCTCTTCTGGCTTGTAGAGTTTCTGCCGAGAGATCTGCTGTTAGTCTGATGGGCTTCCCTTTGTGGGTAACCCGACCTTTCTCTCTGGCTGCCCTGAAGATTTTTTCCTTCATTTCAACTTTAGTGAATCTGGCAATTATGTGTCTTGGAGTTGCTCTTCTCGAGGAGTATCTTTGAGGCATTCTCTGTATTTCCTGAATTTGTATGTTGGCCTGCCCTACTAGGTTGGGGAAGTTCTCCTGGATGATATCCTGAAGAGTGTTTTCCAACTTGGTTCCATTTTCCCCCTCACTTTCAGGCACCCCAATCAGACGTAGATTTGGTCTTTTTACGTAATCCCATACTTCTTGTAGGCTTTGTTCATTTCTTTTTCTTCTTTTTTCTTTTGGTTTCTCTTCTCACTTCATTTCATTCATTAGATCTTCAATCACTGATACTCTTTCTTCCAGTTGATCGAGTTGGTTACTGAAGCTTGTGCATTTTTAATGTATTTCTCGTGTCATGGTTTTCATCTCTGTCATTTCGTTTATGATCTTCTCTGCATTATTTAGTCTAGCTGTCAATTCTTCCACTCTTTTTTCAAGATTTTTAGTTTCTTTGCGCTGGGTACGTAATTCCTCCTTTAGCTCTGAGAAGTTTGATGGACTGAAGCCTTCTTCTCTCATCTCGTTAAAGTCATTCTCTGACCAGCTTTGATCCATTGCTGGCGATGGGCTGCGCTCCTTCGCAGGGGGAGATGCACTCTTATTTTCTGAATTTCCACCTTTTCTGCCCTGCTTCTTCCCCATCTTTGTGGTTTTATCTGTCTCTGGTCTTTGATGATGGTGACGTACTGATGGGGTTTTGGTATAGGTGTCCTTCCTGTTTGATAGTTTTCCTTCTGACAGTCAGAAGGACACTCTGTTGGTCTGTTGGAGATTGCTTGAGGTCCACTCCAGACCCTGATTGCCTGGGTATCAGCAGCAGAGGTTGCCGAAGATAGAATATTGCTGAACAGCGAGTGTACCTGTCTGATTCTTCCTTTGGAAGTTTCCTCTCAGGGGTGTACTCCACCCTGTGAGGTGTGGGGTGTCAGACTGCCCCTAGTGGGGGATGTCTCCCAGCTAGGCTACTCAGGGGTCAGGGACCCACCTGAGCAGGCAGTCTGTCCGTTCTCAGATCTCAACCTCCGTGCTGGGAGATCCACGGCTCTCCCCAAAGCTGTCAGACAGAGTCGTTCGCGTCTGCACCGGCCCCCACTGCTTCCCCTGTTGGTCTTCAGCTGTGCGCTGTCCCCAGAGGTGGAGTCTACAGAGACTGGCAGGCTTCCTTGAGCTGCTGTGAGCTCCACCCAGTTCGAGCTTCCCAGCAGCTTTGTTTACCTACTTAAGCCTCAGCAATGGCGGGCGTCCCTCCCCCAGCCTCGCTGCTGCCTTGCGGATAGATCGCCGCAGACTGCTATGTTAGCAGTGAGGGAGGCTCCGTGGGCGTGGGACCCTCCCGGCCAGGTGTGGGATATATTCTCCTGGTGTGCCTGTTTGCTTAAAGTGCTGTATTGGGGTGGGAGTTACCCGATTTTCCAGGTGTTGTGTGTCTCAGTTCCCCTGGCTAGGAAAAAGGATTCCTTTCTCCCTTGCGCTTCCAAGTGAGGTGATGCCTCGCCCTGCTTCAGCTCTCGCTGGTCAGGCTGCAGCAGCTGACCAGCACCGATTGTCCGGCAGTCCCTAGTGAGATGACCCCAGTACCTCAGTTGAAAATGCAGAAATCACCGGTCTTCTGTGTCGCTCGCGCCGGGAGTTGGAGACTGGAGCTGTTCCTATTCGGCCATCTTGCTCCGCCCCCCTAATATACATTTTTAATTTGCAGATTAAAATTGACAGATTTTCAAAGCCATTATAGTTTTGAAGTTTTTCCCCTTCCACCTATGTGCAACTTTCCAAATTAGGAGATATAACTTTTAGAGGAAAGGATTTCAAACACTGACAGCTAGACTAATTAATGCAGAGAAGGTCATAAACGAAACGACAGAGATGAAAACCATGACACGAGAAATACGTGACAAATGCACAAGCTTCAGTAACCGACTTGATCGACTGGAAGAAAGAGTATCAGCGATTGAGAATCAAATGAATGAAATGAAGCGAGAAGAGAAACCAAAAGAAAAAAGAAGAAACAGAAATGAACAAAGCCTACTAGAAGTATGGGATTACGAAAAAAGACCAAATCTACGTCTGATTGGGGTGCCTGAAAGTGAGGGGGAAAATGGAACCAAGTTGGAAAACACTCTTCAGGATATCATCCAGGAGAACTTCCCCAACCTAGTAGGGCAGGCCAACATACAAATTCACGAAATACAGAGAACGCCACAAAGATACTCCTCGAGAAGAGCAACTCCAAGACACATAATTGCCAGATTCACTAAAGTTGAAATGAAGGAAAGAATCTTAAGGGCAGCCAGAGAGAAAGGTCGGGTTACCCACAAAGGGAAGCCCATCAGACTAACAGCAGATCTCTCGGCAGAAACTCTACAAGCCAGAAGAGAGTGGGGGCCAATATTCAACGTTCTTAAAGAAAAGAATTTTAAACCCAGAATTTCATATCCAGCCAAACTAAGTTTCATCAGTGAACGAGAAATAAAATCCTTACAGATAAGCAAATGCTTAGAGATTTTGTCACCACCAGGCCTGCCTTAAAAGAGACCCTGAAGGAAGCCCTAAACATGGAAAGGAACAACCGGTACCAGCCATTGCAAAAACATGCCAAAATGTAAAGACCATCGAGGCTAGGAAGAAACTGCATCAACTAACGAGTAAAATAATCAGTCAATATCATAATGGCAGGATGAAGTTCACACATAACAATATTAACCTTAAATGTAAATGGACTAAATGCTCCAATTAAAAGACACAGACTGGCAAACTGGATAAAGAGTCAAGACCCATCAGTCTGCTGTATTCAGGAGACCCATCTCACAGGCAGAGACATACATAGGCTCAAAATAAAGGGATGGAGGAAGATCTACCAAGCAAATGGAGAACAAAAAAAAGCAGGGGTTGCAATCCTAGTCTCTGATAAAACAGACTTTAAACCATCAAAGATCAAAAGAGACAAAGAAGGCCATTACATAATGGTAAAGGGATCAATTCAACAGGAAGAGCTAACTCTCCTAAATATATATGCACCCAATACAGGAGCACCCAAAATCATAAAGCAAGTCCTTAGAGATTTACAAAGAGACTTAGACTCCCATACAATAATAATGGGAGACTTCAACACTCCACTGTCAACATTAGACAGATCAACGAGACAGAAAGTTAACAAGGATATCCAGGAATTGAACTCATCTCTGCACCAAGCGGACCTAATAGACATCTATAGAACTCTCCACCCCAAATCAACAGAATATACATTCTTCTCAGCACCACATCACACTTATTCCAAAATTGACCTCATAATTGGAAGTAAAGCACTCCTCAGCAAATGTAAAAGAACAGAAATTATAACAAACTGTCTCTCAGACCACAGTGCAATCAAACTAGAACTCAGGACTAAGAAACTCAATCAAAATCGCTCAACTACATGGAAACTGAACAACCTGCTCCTGAATGACTACTGGGTACATAACGAAATGAAGGCTGAAATAAAGACGTTCTTTGAAACCAATGAGAACAAAGATACAACATACCAGAATCTCTGGGACACATTTAAAGCAGTGTGTAGAGGGAAATTTAGAGCACTAAATGCCCACAAGAGAAAGCAGGAAAGATCTAAAATTGACACTCTAACATCACAATTAAAAGAACTAGAGAGGCAAGAGCAAACACATTCAAAAGCTAGCAGAAGGCAAGAAATAACTAAGATCAGAGCAGAACTGAAGGAGATAGAGACCCAAAATCCCTCCAAAAAATCAATGAATCCAGGAGTTGGTTTTTTGAAAAGATCAACAAAATTGACAGACTGCTAGCAAGACTAATAAAGAAGAAAAGAGAGAGGAATCAAATAGTTGCAATAAAAAATGATAAAGGGGATATCGCCACCGACCCCACAGAAATACAAACTACCATCAGAGAATACTATAAACTCCTCTACGCAAATCAACTAGAAAATCTAGAAGAAATGGATAATTTCCTGGACACTTACACTCTCGAAGACTAAACCAGGAAGAAGTTGAATCCCTGAATAGACCAATAGCAGGCTCTGAAATTGAGGCAACAATTCATAGCCTACCCACCAAAAAGAGTCCAGGACCAGATGGATTCACAGCTGAATTCTACCAGAGGTACAAGGAGGAGCTGGTACCATTCCTTCTGAAACTATTCCAATCAATAGAAAAAGAGGGAATCCTCCCTAACTCATTTTATGAGGCCAATATCATCCTGATACCAAAGCCTGGCAGAGACACAACAAAAAAAGAGAATTTTAGACCAATATCCCTGATGAACATCGATGCAAAAATCCTCAATAAAATACTGGCAAACCGGATTCAGCAGCACATCAAAAAGCTTATCCACCATGATCAAGTGGGCTTCATCCCTGGGATGCAAGGCTGGTTCAACATTCGCGAATCAATAAACATAATCCAGCATATAAACTGAACCAAAGTCAAGAATCACATGATTATCTCAATAGATGCAGAAAAGGCTTTTGAGAAAATTCAACAGCCCTTCATGCTAAAAACGCTCAATAAATTTGGTATTGATGGAACGTACCTCAAAATAATAAGAGCTATTTATGACAAACCCACAGCCAATATCATACTGAATGGGCAAAAAGTGGAAAAATTACCTTTGAAAACTGGCACAAGACAGGGATGCCCTCTCTCACCACTCCTATTCAACATAGTGTTGGAAGTTCTGGCTAGGGCAATCAGGCAAGAGAAAGAAATCAAGGGTATTCAGTCAGGAAAAGAAGAAGTCAAATTGTCCCTGTTTGCAGATGACATGATTGTATATTTAGAAAACCCCATCGTCTCAGCCCAAAATCTCCTTAAGCTGATAAGCAACTTCAGCAAAGTCTCAGGATACAAAATTAATGTGCAAAAATCACAAGCATTCTTATACACCAGTAACAGACAAGCAGCGAGCCAAATCAGGAATGAAGTTCCCTTCACAATTGCTTCAAAGAGAATAAAATACCTAGGAATCCAGCTTACAAGGGATGTCAAGGACCTCTTCTTCAAGGAGAACTACAAACCACTGCTCAGTGAAATCAAAGAGGACACAAACAAATGGAAGAACATACCATGCTCATGGATAGGAACAATCAATATCGTGAAAATGGCCATACTGCCCAAGGTTATTTATAGATTCAATGCCATCCCCATCAAGCTACCAATGAGATTCTTCAGAGAATGGGAAAAAACTGCTTTAAAGTTCATATGGAACCAAAAAAGAGCCCGCATTGCCAAGACAATCCTAAGTCAAAAGGACAAAGCTGGAGGCGTCACGCTACCTGACTTCAAACTATACTACAAGGCTACAGTAACCAAAACAGCATGGTACTGTTACCAAAACAGAGCTATAGACCAATTGAACAGAACAGAGTCCTCAGAAATAATATCACACATCTACAGCCATCTGATCTTTGACAAACCTGAGAGAAACACAAATGGGGAAAGGATTCCCTATTTAATAAATGGTGCTGGGAAAATTGGCTAGCCATAAGTAGAAAGCTGAAACTGGATCCTTTCCTTACTCCTTATACGAAGATTAATTCAAGATGGATTAGAGACTTAAATGTTAGACCTAATACCATAAAAACCCTAGAAGAAAATCTAGGTAGTACCATTCAGGACATAGGCATGGGCAAGGACTTCATGTGTAAAACACCAAAAGCAATGGCAGCAAAAGCCAAAATTGACAAATGGGATCTAATTAAACTAAAGAGCTTCTGCACAGCAGAAGAAACTACCATCAGAGTGAACAGGCAACCTACAGTATGGGAGAAAATTTTTGCAATCTACTCATCTGACAAAGGGCTAATATCCAGAGTCTACAAAGAACTCAAACAAATATACAAGAAAAAAACAAACAACCCCATCAAAAAGTGGGGAAAGGATATGAACAGACATTTCTCAAAAGAAGACATTCATACAGCCAACAGACACATGAAAAAATGCTCATCGTCACTGGCCATCAGAGAAATGCAAATCAAAACCACAATGAGATACCATCTCACACCAGTTAGAATGGCAATCTTTAAAAAATCAGGAAACAACAGTTGTTGGAGAGGATGTGGAGAAATAGGAACACTTTTACACTGTTGGTGGGATTGTAAACTAGTTCAACCATTATGGAAAACAGTATGGCAATTCCTCAAGGATCTAGAACTAGATGTACCATATGACCCAGTCATCCCACTACTGGGTATATACCCAAAGGATTATAAATTATTCTACTACAAAAACACATGCACACGTATGTTTATTGCATGAAGCACTATTCACAATAGCAAAGACTTGGAATCAACCCAAATGTCCATCTGTGACAGACTGGATTAAGAAAATGTGGCACATGGGGGCGGAGCAAGATGGCCGAATAGGAACAACTCCAGTCTCCAACTCCCAGCGCGAGCGACACAGAAGACCGGTGATTTCTGCATTTTCAACTGAGGTACTGGGGTCATCTCACTAGGGAGTGCCGGACAATCGGTGCTGGTCAGCTGCTGCAGCCTGACCAGCGAGAGCTGAAGCAGGGCGAGGCATCGCCTCACCTGGAAGCGCAAGGGGGAAGGGGATCCGTTTTCCTAGCCAGGGGAACTGAGACACACAACACCTGGAAAATCGGGTAACTCCCACCCCAATACTGCGCTGTAAGCATACAGGCATTCCAGGAGAATATATCCCACACCTGGCCGGGAGGGTCCCACGCCCACGAAGCCTCCCTCACTGCTAACACAGCAGTCTGCCGCGATCTATCCGCAAGGCAGCAGCGAGGCTGGGGGAGGGGCGCCCGCCATTGCTGAGGCTTAAGTAGGTAAACAAAGCCGCTGGGAAGCTCGAACTGGGTGGAGCTCACAGCAGCTCAAGGAAGCCTGCCTGTCTCTGTAGTCTCCACCTCTGGGGACAGCGCACAGCTGAAGACCAACAGGGGAAGTAGCGGGAGCCGGTGCAGACGCGAACGACTCTGTCTGACAGCTTTGGGGAGAGCCGCGGATCTCCCAACGCGGAGGTTGAGATCTGAGAACGGACAGACTGCCTGCTCAGGTGTGTCCCTGACCCCTGAGTAGCCTAGCTGGGAGAAATCCCCCACTAGGGGCAGTCTGACACCCCACACCTCACAGGGTGGAGTACACCCCTGAGAGGACACTTCCAAAGGAAGAATCAGACAGGTACACTCGCTGTTCAGCAATATTCTATCTTCGGCAACCTCTGCTGCTGATACCCAGGCAAACAGGGTCTGGAGTGGACCTCAAGCAATCTCCAACAGACCAACAGAGAGTCCTTCTGACTGTCAGAAGGAAAACTATCAAACAGGAAGGACACCTATACCAAAACCCCATCAGTTTGTCACCACCATCAAAGACCAGAGACAGATAAAACCACAAAGATGGGGAAGAAGCAGGGCAGAAAAGCTGGAAATTCAAAAAATAAGAGCGCATCTCCCCCTGCAAAGGAGCGCAGCCCATCACCAGCAACGGATCAA
Organism: Rhinopithecus roxellana; assembly: GCF_007565055.1. Classification (NCBI taxonomy): domain Eukaryota; kingdom Metazoa; phylum Chordata; class Mammalia; order Primates; family Cercopithecidae; genus Rhinopithecus; species Rhinopithecus roxellana. The sequence goes on from NC_044555.1 coordinate 142,031,314, forward strand.
AGCTGGTCAGAGAATGACTTGGACGAGAGGAGAGAAGAAGGCTTCAGTCCATCAAACTTATCAGAGCTAAAGGAGGAATTACGTACCCAGCGCAAAGAAACTAAAAATCTTGAAAAAAGAGTGGAAGAATTGACAGCTAGACTCATTAATGCAGAGAAGATCATAAACGAAATGACAGAGATGAAAACCATGACACGAGAAATACGTGACAAATGCACAAGCTTCAGTAACCGACTCGATCAACTGGAAGAAAGAGTATCAGCGATTGAAGATCAAATGAATGAAATGAAGCGAGAAGAGAAACCAAAAGAAAAAAGAAGAAAAAGAAATGAGCAAAGCCTGCAAGAAGTATGGGATTACGTAAAAAGACCAAATCTACGTCTGATTGGGGTGCCTGAAAGTGAGGGGGAAAATGGAACCAAGTTGGAAAACACTCTTCAGGATATCATCCAGGAGAACTTCCCCAACCTAGTAGGGCAGGCCAACATTCAAATTCAGGAAATACAGAGAACGCCACAAAGATACTCCTCCAGAAGAGCAACTCCAAGACACATCATTGCCAGATTCACCAAAGTTGAAATGAAGGAAAAAATCTTAAGGGCAGCCAGAGAGAAAGGTCGGGTCACCCACAAAGGGAAGCCCATCAGACTAACAGCAGATCTCTCGGCAGAAACTCTACAAGCCAGAAGAGAGTGGGGGCCAATATTCAACGTTCTTAAAGAAAAGAATTTTAAACCCAGAATTTCATATCCAGCCAAACTAAGTTTCATAAGTGAAGGAGAAATAAAATCCTTTACAGATAAGCAAATGCTTAGAGATTTTGTCACCACCAGGCCTGCCTTACAAGAGACCCTGAAGGAAGCCCTAAACATGGAAAGGAACAACCGGTACCAGCCATCGCAAAAACTTGGCAAAATGTAAAGACCATCGAGGCTAGGAAGAAACTGCATCAACTAACGAGCAAAATAACCAGTTAATATCATAATGGCAGGATCAAGTTCACACATAACAATATTAACCTTAAATGTTAATGGACTAAATGCTCCAATTAAAAGACACAGACTGGCAAACTGGATAAAGAGTCAAGACCCATCAGTCTGCTGTATTCAGGAGACCCATCTCACATGCAGAGACATACATAGGCTCAAAATAAAGGGATGGAGGAAGATCTACCAAGCAAATGGAGAACAAAAAAAGCAGGGGTTGCAATCCTAGTCTCTGATAAAACAGACTTTAAACCATCAAAGATCAAAAGAGACAAAGAAGGCCATTACATAATGGTAAAGGGATCAATTCAACAGGAAGAGCTAACTCTCCTAAATATATATGCACCCAATACAGGAGCACCCAGATTCATAAAGCAAGTCCTTAGAGACTTACAAAGAGACTTAGACTCCCATACAATAATAATGGGGGACTTCAACACTCCGCTGTCAACATTAGACAGATCAACGAGACAGAAAGTTAACAAGGATATCCAGGAATTGAACTCATCTCTGCACCAAGCGGACCTAATAGACATCTATAGAACTCTCCACCCCAAATCAACAGAATATACATTCTTCTCAGCACCACATCGCACTTATTCCAAAATTGACCACATAATTGGAAGTAAAGTACTCCTCAGCAAATGTAAAAGAACAGAAATTATAACAAACTGTCTCTCAGACCACAGTGCAATCAAACTAGAACTCAGGACTAAGAAACTCAATCAAAACCGCTCTACTACATGGAAACTGAACAACCTGCTCCTGAATGACTACTGGGTACATAACGAAATGAAAGCGGAAATAAAGATGTTCTTTGAAACCAATGAGAACAAAGATACAACATACCAGAATCTCTGGGACACATTTAAAGCAGTGTGTAGAGGGAAATTTATAGCACTAAATGCCCACAAGAGAAAGCAGGAAAGATCTAAAATTGACACTCTAACATCACAATTAAAAGAACTAGAGAGGCAAGAGCAATCACATTCAAAAGCTAGCAGAAGGCAAGAAATAACTAAGATCAGAGCAGAACTGAAGGAGATAGAGACACAAAAAACCCTCCAAAAAATCAATGAATCCAGGAGTTGGTTTTTTGAAAAGATCAACAAAATTGACAGACCGCTAGCAAGGCTAATAAAGAAAAAAAGAGAGAGGAATCAAATAGATGCAATAAAAAATGATAAAGGGGATATCACCACTGACCCCACAGAAATACAAACTACCATCAGAGAATACTATAAACGCCTCTACGCAAATCAACTAGAAAATCTAGAAGAAATGGATAATTTCCTGGACACTTACACTCTCCCAAGGCTAAACCAGGAAGAAGTTGAATCCCTGAATAGACCAATAGCAGGCTCTGAAATTGAGGCAACAATTAATAGCCTACCCACCAAAAAAAGTCCAGGACCAGATGGATTCACAGCTGAATTCTACCAGAGGTACAAGGAGGAGCTGGTACCATTCCTTCTGAAACTATTCCAATCAATAGAAAAAGAGGGAATCCTCCCTAACTCATTTTATGAGGCCAACATCATCCTGATACCAAAGCCTGGCAGAGACACAACAAAAAAAGAGAATTTTAGACCAATATCCCTGATGAACATTGATGCAAAAATCCTCAATAAAATACTGGCAAACCGGATTCAGCAGCACATCAAAAAGCTTATCCACCATGATCAAGTGGGCTTCATCCCTGGGATGCAAGGCTGGTTCAACATTCGCAAATCAATAAACGTAATCCAGCATATAAACAGAACCAAAGACAAGAACCACATGATTGTCTCAATAGATGCAGAAAAGGCTTTTGACAAAATTCAACAGCCCTTCATGCTAAAAACGCTCAATAAATTCGGTATTGATGGAACGTACCTCAAAATAATAAGAGCTATTTATGACAAACCCACAGCCAATATCATACTGAATGGGCAAAAACTGGAAAAATTCCCTTTGAAAACTGGCACAAGACAGGGATGCCCTCTCTCACCACTCCTATTCAACATAGTGTTGGAAGTTCTGGCTAGGGCAATCAGGCAAGAGAAAGAAATCAAGGGTATCCAGTTAGGAAAAGAAGAAGTCAAATTGTCCCTGTTTGCAGATGACATGATTGTATATTTAGAAAACCCCATCGTCTCAGCCCAAAATCTCCTTAAGCTGATAAGCAACTTCAGCAAAGTCTCAGGATACAAAATTAATGTGCAAAAATCACAAGCATTCTTATACACCAGCAACAGACAAGCAGAGAGCCAAATCAGGAATGAACTTCCATTCACAATTGCTTCAAAGAGAATAAAATACCTAGGAATCCAGCTTACAAGGGATGTAAAGGACCTCTTCAAGGAGAACTACAAACCACTGCTCAGTGAAATCAAAGAGGACACAAACAAATGGAAGAACATACCATGCTCATGGATAGGAAGAATCAATATCGTGAAAATGGCCATACTCCCCAAGGTTATTTATAGATTCAATGCCATCCCCATCAAGCTACCAATGACTTTCTTCACGGAATTGGAAAAAACTGCTTTAAAGTTCATATGGAACCAAAAAAGAGCCCGCATTGCCAAGACAATCCTAAGTCAAAAGGACAAAGCTGGAGGCGTCACGCTACCTGACTTCAAACTATACTACAAGGCTACAGTAACCAAAACAGCATGGTACTGGTACCAAAACAGAGATATAGACCAATGGAACAGAACAGAGTCCTCAGAAATAATACCGCACATCTACAGCCATCTGATCTTTGACAAACCTGAGAGAAACAAGAAATGGGGAAAGGATTCCCTATTTAATAAATGGTGCTGGGAAAATTGGCTAGCCATAATTAGAAGGCTGAAACTGGATCCTTTCCTTACCCCTTATACGAAGATTAATTCAAGATGGATTAGAGACTTAAATGTTAGACCTAATACCATAAAAACCCTAGAAGAAAATCTAGGTAGTACCATTCAGGACATAGGCATGGGCAAGGACTTCATGTCTAAAACACCAAAAGCAACGGCAGCAAAAGCCATAATTGACAAATGGGATCTAATTAAACTAAAGAGCTTTTGCACAGCAAAAGAAACTACCATCAGAGTGAACAGGCAACCTACAGAATGGGAGAAAATTTTTGCAACCTACTCATCTGACAAAGGGCTAATATCCAGAATCTACAAAGAACTCAAACAAATATACGAGAAAAAAACAAACAACCCCATCAAAAAGTGGGGAAAGGATATGAACAGACATTTCTCAAAAGAAGATATTCATACAGCCAACAGACACATGAAAAAATGCTCATCATCACTGGCCATCAGAGAAATGCAAATCAAAACCACAATGAGATACCATCTCACACCAGTTAGAATGGCAACCATTAAGAAGTTAGGAAACAACAGGTGTTGGAGAGGATGTGGAGAAATAGGAACACTTTTACACTGTTGGTGGGATTGTAAACTAGTTCAACCATTATGGAAAACAGTATGGCAATTCCTCAAGGATCTAGAACTAGATGTACCATATGACCCAGCCATCCCACTACTGGGTATATACCCAAAGGATTATAAATTAGTCTACTACAAAGACACATGTACACGTATGTTTATTGCGGCACTATTCACAATAGCAAAGACTTGGAATCAACCCAAATGTCCATCTGTGACAGACTGGATTAAGAAAATGTGGCACATATACACCATGGAATACTATGCAGCCATAAAAAAGGATGAGTTTGCGTCCTTTGTAGGGACATGGATGCAGCTGGAAACCATCATTCTTAGCAAACTATCACAAGAAGAGAAAACCAAACACCGCATGTTCTCACTCATAGGTGGGAACTGAACAATGAGATCACTTGGACTCGGGAAGGGGAACATCACACACTGGGGTCTATCATGGGGAGGGGGGAGGGGGGAGGAGGGAGGGATTGCATTGGGGAGTTATACATGATATAAATGATGAATTGATGGGTGCTGACGAGTTGATGGGTGCAGCACACCAACATGGCATAAGTATACATATGTAACAAACCTGCACGTTATGCACATGTACCCTAGAACTTAAAGTATAATAAAAAAAAAAAAAAAAATCTAAAAAAAAAAAAAAAAAAAAAAAAAAAAGAAAATGTGGCACATATACACCATGGAATACTATGCAGCCATAAAAAAGGATGAGTTTGCATCCTTTGTAGGGACATGGATGCAGCTGGAAACCATCATTCTTAGCAAACTATCACAAGAAGAGAAAACCAAACACCGCATGTTCTCACTCATAGGTGGGAACTGAACAATGAGATCACTTGGACTCGGGAAGGGGAACATCACACACTGGGGCCTATCATGGGGAGGGGGAAGGGGGGAGGGATTGCATTGGGGAGTTATACATGATATAAATGATGAATTGATGGGTGCTGACGAGTTGATGGGTGCAGCACACAAACATGGCACAAATTTACATATGTTAACAAACCTGCACGTTATGCACATGTACCCTAGAACTTAAAGTATATTTAAAAATTTTTTTAAAAAATTGTAAGCTTTTAAGTGTAAACATGCATTCGATCTATATGTCCTGTGTTTTCACAATCTCTCAAATTGCCTCCAGAAGTCTTTTTACTATTATTATTATTATTTAAGTTCTAGGGTACATGTGCACAATGTGCAGGTTTGTTACATATGTATACATGTGCCATGTTGGTGTGCTGCACCCATTAACTCGTCATTTACATTAGGTGTATCTCCTAATGCTATCCCTCCCCCGTCCCCCAACCCCACGGCAGGCTCCCGTGTTTGATGTTCCCCACCTTGTGTCCAAGCGTTCCCATTGTTCAATTCCCACCTATGAGTGAGAACATGCAGTGTTTGGTTTTCTGTCCTTGTGATAGTTTGCTCAGAACGATGGTTTCCAGCTTCATCAATGTCCCCACAAAGGACATGAACTCATCCTTTTTTATGGCTGCATAGCATTCCATGGTGTACATGTGCCATATTTTCTTAATCCAGTCTATCATTGATGGACATTTGGGTTGGTTCCAAGTTTTTGCTACTGTGAATAGTGCCGCAATAAACATACTTGCACATGTTTCTTTACAACAGCAATAAAAAGGACCAAATACCTAAGTGTATACTTAATAATAAAAGTATAAGATCTATATGGATAAAACTTTGTTTTTTTGAGATGTAGTCTCACTCTTGTTGCCCAGACTGGACTGCAATGGCATAATCTCGGCTCACTGCAACCTCTGCCTCCTGGGTTCAGGTGATTCTCCTATTTCAGCCTCCCGAGTATTTGGGATAGCAGGCGACCACCACCACACCTGGATAAATTTTGCATTTTTAGTAGAGATGGGGTTTCACCATATTAGTCAGGCTGGTTTTGAACTCCTAACCTCAGGCAATCTGCCTGCCTCAGCCTACCAAAGTGGTGGGATTACAGGTGTAAGCCACTGCATCTGGTGGATAAATCTTTTAAACACCAGAAATCTAAGAGAATAACTGAACAGATGGGGAAAGACATACCATTTTCATGGACAATCAAAATCAAAATCAAATATTGTAAATTTTCTCTCACTTAACTAATAACATTTCCATGATTCCAGTAAAAATATAATAGATTTGTAATATTTGTTTTAACTAGATGAACTGATTCTAAATTTCATATGAAAAATAAACAGAGAATGAACCTGAAGAAGACAATGAGAAGATACTAGTCTTATCAGATATTAAAATATATTATAAGGCTTTAATAACAAAACCTATATGGCACGGGGGCATTAATAAACAAGCCAACAAAGCAAAAAAAGAATCTAGGCATTGACTAGACATCAGAATTTAGTATACTGTAGATATGAAGGAGAGTTGGAATAATTAACTCATGTTGTGACAACCAGGAAGCAATTTAGAAAAAATTAATATTGGATCTATGCCTTACAGAAATGATTTTCAGTGTGGTTCAAACCAGTGCATCAGCATCCACCATGGAACTTGTTAGCAATGAAATTTGTTGGGCCCCTCTCCAGACTTAGTGAATTACAACCTCTAAGGAGGGCACACCCCAGCAATCTATTTTAAAAAGTTCTCTAGGTGATTTGAATGCATGCTCAAGTTTTAGCCACCTGCCTTTCTCTACACACCAGAGTAATTCAAAATGAATCAAATATTTGCCTATAAAGAATTGAAACCATATAACTACTAGAAGAAAATAGAAGAGAAATCTTTTATAACATTGGAGTGGGAAAGTTCTTTCCAACTATGACTCAAAATACAGCAACCATAAAAATTACTAATAAAATTTTACCACATTGGAAACAAAACAAAACACTTCTAAATTGTCAAATCACCCTGAGAAAAGACATGAGGAAACTGTAATAAAACATTTGTATTAACCAGAATCCCAGGAAGAAAGAGATGGCACAGGAAGTCAGATTAATTAAAGGACAGTTGGAAAGGTGTGGACAGATTAAATAAAGGAACCACAAGAATAATGTAATACCCCAGAGCTAGAAATATTAAGGCTTTTGACACCCCTTGGCTTAAAAAAATGAGGAGAGGGAATGGTTACTGGAACCTGGGAGGAAATAATTTTATGGAGAAGATCACTTTAGTCAAGGCGGGCAGTCATTGCAAGGCAACCTGGTAAAGATGGAGCTGGAGGAATAAATACTTCAATCTCACTTTCCTCCCTCACTCTTATCTCCTGATAGTACTTTCTATTGACCAAACTCAATCAGAAACCAGAGGCCAAGGGAGCCCATTGATAATTATATGGGTCAGCATTCGGAGGGCAGAGAGCAGGGAGAGTAAAGATGGAGATTACATCTAAAGCAGGAAACAGAAGATATCCAGGATAAATACTACGAAGGGCTAATTTTCCTTAAGATATAAAGATATCTTCAAAATCTTGAAGTAAAGGATCAACAACTTATTTTTTAAAATGGGCAAATTAGATGAACAGTTACTGAAAAGGAAACTCAAATGGATCTTAAACATATAAAAAGGCTTCACTCATAATAAGAGAAATGTGACTATAATCACACTGAGGTACCATTTTTGCCTACCATTTTGGTAAAGATATGAAAGCGTGATAATATATTCTATTGGTAATACTTCAAGGAAAATGGCTGGTGAAAAAGCAGTTTGGCAATTACAAATGCATACATCATTTGACTCAGCTATATCACTTCTGGTAGTCTATCCTATAGAATATATTACCACAGGTACAAACTGATGTATTTACACAGCTTTTATTGCAGTATAAATTGCAATAGAAAAGGACTGGAAACCAGATAAATGCCTACTAAGAGAGCCTGGTTAAATAAATCTATCATACATCTGTACAATGGAATGCTATGGAGCTTTACAAAAGAAGAATAAAGTTATCTCCGTACTGATCTGAAAAGCTCTCCAAGATATGCTAAGTGAACAAAACAATGCGCAAAAGAGTATGTATAGTATGTTTGCTTTTCTGTATGAAAGGCGAGGAAATTAGAATATATGTACATATTTGCTTACATTTACATACATAAATTCTACACAAGCAACCATAAAATTGATTGCTGTTTAGGGGGTCAGAGGTTGGGAACTGAGTGGTTGGAGACGATAAGTCGGAAAAAATTTTTCACTGTTTAAATTAGTACTCATTCAGAAATTTTTCAGTGTTTTGCTTTTAATAATGGAGTAAATAAAACTATGTTTTAAAAACAATCTGGCAGACACCACCTTAACTATGTAAACCAAGGTTAACATTACTAGTAATAAGATATATCAACATCATGTAATCCCTAATATGATGCACTATGAAGGGCAGGTCACTTCTGTGGTTTTCTTGCCAAAAATGAGTGGCCTCAATGTAATCATGAGAAAGCATCAAACTCGTTGAAGGGACATTCTACAAAATAACTGACTAGCATTATTCAAGTGTGTCAAGGTCATGTAAAACAAAGAAAGACTGGGTGTCTCTAAACAGAGTTGAAGAGACTGAGGATAAGTACAATGTGGAATTCTGAATTAGATACGAGACCAGGAAAATTACATTAGTGGGAAAGCTATTGAAATTCACATAAGATCTAGAGTTTAGTTAATACTGTGCCTTTGCTATTTTCCTGATTTTGATAATGTACTATGGTTACATAAGGTATGAGAACTAGGAGAAGCTGAGTCAAAGTAATATGAGAACTCATTGTACTATTTTTGCAACACTTTTGTAGGTCAAATTATATCAAACTTAAAATAAACATTTGTTGCAAACCTCTCAGGTCCCCATTCCTTTGCTGGGACGTGTGTGGAATACAGACAAACATCAGTATTACTGATATCAGGGATATGACAAAAATCCATGAAACAATGGGCAAATCTAGGTCAGGTTCTTCTGTTATATACTCTTGTAGGAAGATGTTTCTCTCTTTTGTAACACATCTCACTGTGCAACTATATATCCATTTGGGTGGTTATTTTTTAAATGTTTGCTTTCCTTCTAGACTCGAAGTGTAATAGGAGCAGGAAAAATGCTCTGTACATATTGTACATGATTTATGTCCTAAAGTTTAGATAGGATATTTATGTGGAAGAGCAATTATACTAATTTTGCACAGTTCCAAAAGGCAGAACCAAAACTAATGGTGGAGATTATAGGGGGGTAAATTTCAGCTCAATGTAATGCATTTAGTTTCTAACAATTGGGTCAATAAATAATTAAATGGATTGTTCCAGTGAGGTGGTTCACACCTAAAAAAAAATAAAATAAAATAAAAACTTCAAACTTGGAAGCACTCCAGAAGACTAAGATGAGACAGAAGGAGCATTTTCAGATGGGAAAGCAGACTAGAGGTCAGCTAAGATTATATGATATTCCAATGTAAGATTCTGTATCATTTTCAGCATATCATATTTTAAATTTCCTTAAGCTTCCTTCATATTTGAAAAATCAAAGGAGCTTTTTTTGGCCATTCTTTAACTCTGTGATCTCAGTATGTCATATGTCAAGGTTACCCTTTGAAGCCCATTTTCTAATAAATAACATTTAGCTCACAGAAGATTATCTGTTTCAGTTCTACCTCTCATTCAGCCTTTGCAGATCCCTACATAGATTATCCTCGTCAATTTGACAGTTCATTCCCAAGAACACCAACAGCAAATATTAGTCTGGAAGAAATTTTGGAGACCGTCTATTTAATTACAGATGCTCTCTCTAGCTCCATGCTGACATAAATTTTAAAGGTTCTTTGGTATTGAAATCTGTCAAAGGTTTTATTTATGTTTTTGTTTTAGAAACAGCCTCCCTATGTTTCCCAGGCAGGTCTTGAACTCTTGGACTCATCTGATTCTCCTGCCTCAGCCTTCCAAGTAGCTGGAATTCTAGTAGTGCACCACAAGTGCCTGGCTTTTGTCAAAAGTTTTTGAAGGTCTAAATGAGTTATAACCACTTCAGCCCACACGAAATGCTCAAAAATAAATAAATAAATAAACCCTCTAGTTGATTTAGTCAGTCATAATTTTGCTTTACAGAAATCATGATTATTTTTACCTTTTAGGTTATGCTTTCTTAAGCATTTGATGATTTTTTTTTTTTTTTTTTTGAGACGAAGTCTCGCTCTGTCGCCCAGGCTGGAGTGCAGTGGCCACATCTCAGCTCACTGCAAGCTCCGCCTCCCAGGTTTACGCCATTCTCCTGCCTCAGCCTCCCGAGTAGCTGGGACTACAGGCGCCTGCCACCTCGCCCGGCTAGTTTTTTGTATTTTTTAGTAGAGACGGGGTTTCACCGTGTTAGCCAGGATGGTCTCGATCTCCTGACCTTGTGATCCGCCCGTCTCGGCCTCCCAAAGTGCTGGGATTACAGGCTTGAGCCACCGCGCCCGGCCGATGATCTTTGTTAATCCACCACCTCATTCACCATAAAAGAACAAGAATTGTTGGTCTATAGTTCTCATTATTCTATCTTTATGGAATGTAGTTAACGCTGTGATCATTTATAACAAAATGCAATACTTCTTGGTCATTTGTCCCACATTTCAACTTTTACTTTCAGACTCTTCAGGAGATGTTCTCTGGCCCTTATAATTCTCCTATACCTAGTAAATTGATTAAATCTTGACCAATGATTTCAAATAGAACTTTCTGTGATGATGTAAATGTTCTATAAATCTGTGCTACACAGGATGTTACCCACTAGGCACATGTGGCTATTGTGGACTTGAAATGTGGCAAGTAAAACTAAGGAACAGATTTTTAGAATTTTCATTGTATTACATTCAAATTTATATGTAAATAGCCACATGTGGCTAGTGGCTACTATATTGGACAGAACAGATACAGACCATTCTACACATTTAAAATAATTTACACAATACCTCTGACATATTTGATTTACTAAACCTTTTGAGACAAGTGCTATTCTTAATATTTTCCTCCGTAAAAACCAATGCATTTATAATTCATGTAGTCTGTTATTTAATTTTTTAAAAAATTATCAGAATGGTTTTTGTTTCTGTTTCCTCGTTTTCCACTTTGGGTTATAGCGTACTAAGCTCCGAGTTTGGAAGCATGTGATCAGCATCTGAGAAAATGTTCAGTGATCTTGATTTTTTCATTCATTTGATTTATTGAATCAGATCAGAATCACAATAATCAAGTAGTTCTAATGTTTTCTTTTTCTTTTCCCAATCAACTGTCCATTCAATATTCATCAGCCTTTACTGTGAGCTAGGTAATCTGGGATGTAATAAGAATAAGAATAGAGGCCGGGTGCAGTGGCTCAAGCCTGTAATCCCAGCACTTTGGGAGGCCGAGATGGGCAGATCACGAGGTCAGGAGATCAAGACCATCCTGGCTAACACGGTGAAACCCCGTCTCTACTAAACAATACAAAAAACTAGCCAGGCGAGGTGGCGGGCGCCTGTAGTCCCAGCTACTCGGGAGGCTGAGGCAGGAGAATGGCGTAAACCCGGGAGACGGAGCTTGCAGTGAGCTGAGATCCGGCCACTGCACTCCAGCCTGGGCCACAGAGCGAGAATCCGTCTCAAAAAAAAAAAAAAAAAGAAAGAAAAGAAAAAAAAAAAAAGAATAGAAATAGGAATAAGGTAATGGAGTAGAGAAGAACTAACATATATTGAGCATCTACCATATATCATATTTTCCTATATATAGGGTATCTATAAAATAGGATTTCTCTTTTAATTTTCAACACTGCCCTGCATAGTCTTACTAACTCTACTTTTACAAACAAGGAAATCAAGTGCAAGAAAGGTTAAGAGACTGCACAGGGCCATGGGACTAAGCAACAGAACCAGGATTCAAAACCAGGTCTTTGAACTAGAAGTTCAATCTTCTTTCCACTAAACCACAGCTGACTCCTGAATAATTAAAAAACAACAACAACAACAAAAAAAAAAAACAAAAAAAACAATAATACCTAGCATAGTTTGAGTATTCATGTGCCAGGATGTATGCTGCGTACTTTATATACATCACCATTTAATCCTCACAACATCCTCAAAACTCACAGGAATGAGTTTTACAGATAAGAAACTATAAAACACAGGTTAAATAACTTTAAGTTAGCAGGGTCAAATGCTTTAGCGAGGTAAAAAAGGATTTAAATAGTCAGCTCTTCTACCATATTCGAAGCACTACACTTGGTTGGGACAGAGTAGGCAGATCACTGTCTTTGAAAGTCTTTTCTTCTTTCATTCTTTTCATATCCCTTCCCTCCCCTGTTCACTTTCTATATGTTCTAAAGCAATGGAGGTATGTTCTGAGAATGCACTATTAGGCACTTCTGTTATTATGAGAACATCATAGAGTGTACTTACACAAATCTAGATATGTAGATAGCCTACTACATATCTAGGTTATATGGTATAGCCTATTGTTCCTAGGCTACACACATATACAGTATGTGACTATACTGAATACTGTAGGCAACCAACATAATAGTGAGTATTTGTGTATCTAAACATATTGTTTATATGGTGTTATAATCTTATGGAACCAGCATCATATATGCCATCCATCATTGACAGAAATGCCCTTATGTGGCAAATGACTGTAATTTATCAAAGGATATTCAATCTGAAAATCAAGTTAGTGATAAATAATTTTCATTTATTGCAAATTTGATTCCTGTTACAAATTGTATTCCAATTATATTGGAGTAGGCAGAGTCAGAGTGGAATGTGCTTAAAATTAAGACTGGACTCAAAGTTAACAGCAGAGCAATTGCTTCTAGTTTGTAAGCTCTTGATTCAATTTTTTCCACCTTGTTTCGTAACTTAGCTATTCTACCTTGTCTCACACATTTCAGATTTTGACTTTTTTATAACATTCAAAAATGTAATGGCATATATTTTCAAGAAGTGCATAGTTAATTTCCTTATTCTCCTTATTTTAATTTCTCTTCCTTGCTTCAGGAGACATTAAGTACAATCTAAGTGGAAAGAAGAGAACTGCTGCTAGCCAAGGTTATAAAAATCATTTAACAAGAGAAAAATGTGTCATTTGATAAAAAAGCTCAACTTGAAAAACATAAGTGAAAAACAGTTGAATGTAATGTGTGTGTGTATATATATGTGTGTGACAGAGTATATATACATACTCATACACACAGATATATACACACACACACACACACACACACACACAATTTCCCTCTTGGAACCAAATATTGAGAAAAATTCATATAAGTGAATGCCCATGGAAATACTGCTTTCCTCTCTTTCTTTTGGTAGTCCATTTCTGATTCAGTCTAAGGGGGAACCAGAGGATTATCTAAAGTCTAGAGCAATTCAAAATGCCTACTCTGAGAGACGTGAGGCAGATTCCAGACTAACCTAGTATTTCAGTTTTCTTTTGAGAAGAACTGGGGATTCAGTATGTATCAAAATCTCTGGGAGCATTCCAGACTACCTCAGAGAAGACTCAAATCCAACTTGCTGGTGGGGTGTGGATGGGTAGGAGTCAGGTTTTTCTGAGTGTTAGTCACCAGTCCCTCTCCTTTAACTCTGAAAGCAAAACCTGAATGTAATCTGCAAAATCATACTCAAATAATTTCAAAGGTCCTTATCTCTCAGAAAGAGCATACATCTATGGGTTTGGCTAGTGCTCACAGTCAAATTACAACTCTTTATATTTGTTTTCTCACCACCAAAAAAGAAGAAAAAATTGGAATATGAGCCATCTCTCTCTTGTAGGGCTGTTTTAACTACTTAAAGGTAAAGTGCTTTAAATACCAAAATTGTAATACAAACTAATACATTATTAGAGGGAAAGATGCAAATTCTTTTTAGCATGATGTACTAAAATAATGTGTACATTTTTCTGGATTTTTTGTACATTTGAAACATATACCTCTTAAAGCAATATTTTTTTAATTTAAAAAATTTTAAATGGACACAAAATAGTTACACATATTTATGGAGTACACAGTGATACTGTTATACATATAATATATAGTAATCAGATCAGGGTAATTAGCACATCCATCATATCAAACATTTATCATTTCTTTGTATTGAAAATTTTTGATATCCTCTTTTTTTTATTATACTTTAAGTTCTAGGGTACATGTGCATAACGTGCAGGTTTGTTACATATGTGTACATGTGCCATGTTGGTGTGCTGAACCCATTAACTCGTCATTTACATTAGGTATATCTCCTAATGCTATTCATCCCCCCTCCCCCCTCCCCACAATAGGCCCCGGTGTGTGATGTTCCCCTTCCTGTGTCCAAGTGATCTCATTGTTCAGTTCCCACCTATGAGTGAGAACATGCGGTGTTTGGTTTTCTGTTCTTGCGATACTTTGCTGAGAATGATGGTTTCCAGCTGCATCCATGTCCCTACAAAGGACACAAACTCATCCTTTTTTATGGCTGCATAGTATTCCATGGTGTATGTGTGCCACATTTTCTTAATCCAGACTGTCACTGATGGATATTTGGGTTGATTTCAAGACTTTGCTATTGTGAATAGTGCCACAATAAACATACGTGTGCATGTGTCTTTATAGAAGCATGATTTATATTCCTTTGGGTATATACCCAGTAATGGGATGGCTGGGGCAAATGATATTTCTAGTTTTAGATCCTTGAGGAATTGCCACACTGTTTTCCACAATGGTTGAACTAGTTTACAGTCCCACCAACAGTGTAAAAGTGTTCCTATTTCTCCACATCCTCTCCAGCACCTGTTGTTTCCTGACTTTTTAATGATTGCCATTCTAACTGGTGTGAGATGGTATCTCGTTGTGGTTTTGATTTGCATTTCTCTGATGGCCAGTGATGATGAGCATTTTTTCATGTGTCTGTTGGCTGTATAAATGTCTGGGGGGCGCCCAAGATGGCCGAATAGGAACAGCTCCAGCCTCCAGCTCCTAGCGTGAGCGACAAAGAAGACGGGTGATTTCTGCATTTTCAACTGAGGTACCAGGTTCATCTCACTGGGGCATGTTGGACAGTCAGTGCTGGTCAGTGGGTGCAGCCCAACCAGCAAGAGCTGAAGCAGGGCGAGGCATCGCCTCACCTGGGAAGCACAAGGGGGAAGGGAATTCCTTTTCCTAGCCAAGGGAAACTGAGATATCCTCTTTTATCTATTTGAAACTATATATTGTTGTTAACTACAGTCATCCTACAGTGGTACAGAACACTAGAAATTAATCTTCCTATCTAGCTGTAATTTTGTATCCTTTAACAAATATTTCCCTATCCTCCCCTTTTCCCTATCCTTCCCAATCCCTAATAACCATAATTCTTCTACTTTTATGAGGTCACCTTATTCTGCATCTAAATATAAGTAAGAACATGCATATTTATATTTATATTCCTGGCTTATTTCATTAACATAATGTTCTCCAGTTCCATCCATGTTGCCAGGAATGACAGGATTTCATTCTGTTTTATGGCTGAATAGTATTCCATTGTGCATACATACCACATTTTCTTTATCCAGTCATCTGTTGTTTGACACCTTGGTTGACTCTATATCATAGGTACCATGAATAGTGTTTCCGTAAACATGGTGGTGCAGATAACCTCTTTGATATCCTTTGATTTCCTTTCCTTGCATGGTAGCAGAATTGCTAAATCATATGTTAGTTCTACTTTTAGTTTTTTGAGGAACTTTCATACTGTTTCTCCATAGTGGCTGTACTAATTTACATGCCCACCAACAGTGTATGAGTATCTTTTCTCCACGTCCTCACCAGCATTTGTTACTTTTTTGTCTTGTTGATAATATGCATCTTAACCAGGGTGACAGGATACCTCACTGTGGTTTTGATATCAATTTCCCTGATGATTAGTGATGTTGAGAATTTTTTCATGTATTTGTTAGCCATTTGTATGTCTTCTTTTCAAAAATACCTGTTTAGACCAACTGCCCATTTTTTAAATTGGATTGCTTGTTTTTGTTGAGATGCTTGAGTTCCTTGTGCCTTTTGGATATTAATCTCTTGTTAGATGAATACGTTGCAAATATTTCTCCTATTCTTCAGGTTGTTTTTATTCTATTGATTGTTTCCTTTGCTGTGCAGAAGATTTTCAGTTTGATTCCATTTGTTCATTTTTGCTTTTGTTGCCTATGCTTTTGAGGTCTTAATCATAAAGTTTTCCCAGACCAATGTCTTGAAGGATTTCCCTCATTTTTTTAACTAGTATTCTTACAGTTTCAGGTTTTATATTTAGGTCCTTCATCCATTTTGAGTTGATTTTTGTATAGGTTGAGAGGTGAGGATCTACTTTCATTCTTGTGCATATGAATATCCAGTTTCCCCAGTACCTTCATTGAAGAAATTGTCCTTTCCCCAATGTTCTGGGTGCCTTTGTCAAAAATCAGTTGGTTGTAGATATGTGGATTAATTTCTGGGCTCTCTTTTCTATACCACTGGCATATGTGTCTGTGTTTATACTAGTATTATGCTGTTCTGGTTACTAAGGCTTTGTAGTATATTTTGAAATTTGGTAGTGTGATACCTGAAAGCTCTGTTATTTTTGCTCAGAACTTCTTTGGCTACTTGGGGTCTTTTGTGCCACCATACAAATTATAAGATGTAAAAAAAAAAAAAAAAAATGTGAAGAATGCCATGAGTATTTTTTTTAAAAATTTTTCCTTTTTTAAAAGAAGTTTTGTGGTACACAGTAGGAGTATATAATTATGGAGTACAAGAGATATTTTGATACAGGCACACAATGCATAATAATCACAACAGAATAAATTGGGTTATCCATCACCTCAATTACTGATCCTTTCTTTGTGATAAACAATCCAATTATATCTTTTTGTTATTTAAAAATATCCAATAAGTTATTGTTGACTGTAGCCATCCTGCTATGCTATCAAATACTAGATCTTATTCATTCTATTTAAGTATATTTTTAAATCCACTGGTCATCTCCTCTTCCCCCACCCCACTACCTTTCCCAGGCTCCAGTAACTGCCATTCTGTGTTCTATCATCATGAGTTCAGCTATTTTAATTTTTAGTTTTCACAAATAAGTGAGAACATGTGAAGTTTGTCTTTCTGTTCCTGGCTTATTTCACTTAATGCCCTCCAGTTCCATCTATGTTGTTGCAAAAGAGAGGATCTCAATATTTTTATGGCTGAATAGTTTTCCATTGAGTATAGGTGCCACATTTACTTTCTCCATTCATCTGTTGATGGACACTTAGGTTGCTTCCAAACCTATAAGGTTTCCACCAAAAAGTCTGCTTCTTTTAGGATCTTTTATTTATCCTTGACCTTTAAGGGTTTGATCACTATGTTTCTTGGGATAGCCTTATTTTGAGTTAAATCTTCTTGGTATGCTATAGTCTTCTTGTACTTGAATATTGGTATCTTTCTCTAGGTTTGGGAAGTTCTTTGTTATTATCCTTTTGAATAAACTTTCTACCCCTATCTCTCTCTCTACCTCCTCTTTAAGGCTAGTAACTCTTAGATTTGTCCTATTGAGACTATTTTGTAGATTGTGTAGGTGTGCTTCATTCTTTTCTATTTATTTTTCTATCTCCTCTGACAACATATTTTCAAATAGTCTGTCTTCAAGCTCAATAATTCTTTTTTTGCTGAATGAATGCTGAAGTTAAGAGACTCTTACACATTCTTCAGTGTGTCAATTGCATTTTTCAGATCCAGAATATCTGCTTGATTCTTTTAAATTTTTTCAATCAGTTAAACTTATGTGATAGGAACATGAATTCCATCTCTGTGTTATTTTGAATTTCGTTGTGTTTCCTCAACATGGATATTTTGAATTCTCTGTCTGAAAGGTGACATATTTCTAACTTCCCATAATTGGTCACTGGTGCCTTATTTAGTTCATCTGGTGAAGTCTTCTTTACCGGAATGGTCTCTGCATGTGTATGTTTGTTGGTGTCTGGGTATTGAAGAGTTAGGTATTTATTGCAATGTTCACAGTCTGGGCTTGTTTGTACCCATCCTTTTTGGCAAGATTTTCTAGGTATTTGAAGGGACTTAGATGTTGTGATCTAAGCCTTTGGTCACTGCACCTATATCTGCATTAGGAGTCACCCCAGGCCCATAACATTGTGGATCTTGCAGCCCCATAGTGGTACCTTGTTGGTCTTGGGTAAAATACAGGAGATTCTCCTGGATTACCAGGCAGACACGCTTTTATCTCTTCTCTTACATTTCCCTCAAACAGTCTCTCTCTGTGTGTGGAACTGCCTGGAGCTGGGGGATGGGTGACACAAAAACCCCTGCGGCCACCATCCTGGTACTCTGCAGGGTCAGACCTGAAGCCAGCACTGTATTTCACTCAAGGCTCATGGTGACCACTGCCTGGCAACTGCCTATTTTCACTCAAGGACCTATGGCTCTACAATCAGCAGGTGGCGAAGCCAGTCAGGCTTGTGTCCTTACCTTCATGGCAGTGAGTTCTCCCTGACCCCTGTGGGTCCAGAGATGCCATCCAATAGCCAGGGTCTGAGGTAGGGAATCTTAGGAATCTACCTGGTGATCTATCCTACTGTAGCTGATCTGCCACCCAAGCCACAAGACAAAGTCCTTCCTACATTCCCTCACTTTTCTTCAAGCAGAACAGTCTCTCCCTATGGCTATCACTACCCTAGGCCTGTGGCAACTACTGCCTGGCTACCACTGATGTTCCCTCAAGTCTTAAGGGCTCTTCAGTCAGCTTTTAGTAAGTGCTATCAGGCCTGAGTCTTTCCCTTCATAGTAATGGGCTCCCTTCTGGTCCAGGGCAGGATCAGAAATTCCATCCAGAAGCCAAGGCCTTGAATCATGGATGCCAGGAGCCCACTTGGTACTCTACCCCCTTGTGGCCAAGGTGGTACCTAAGTTGCAAGACAAAGTCCCCTTTACTCTTTCCTCTCCTCTCCTCAAGCGGGAATCTCTTCTCATGACCATTACAGCTGGGAATGTGCTGGGTTACACCTGAAGCTAGCCTAGTTCTGGGTCTCACCCAAGGCCCACGGCGAGTACTACCTGGTTACCACTGCTGGTTAAAAGAATTCTTTAGTTAGCAGGTGATAAATTCCGCCAGGACTGGGTCCTTTCCTTCAAGGCAGCAGTTTCACTTCTGGCCCTAGGCATGTTTGGAAATGTCATCCCAGAGCTGGGGCTTGGAATGGGGGCCCCCCCAGGACTCTGCCCGGTGCCCTAATCTGCTGAGGCTGAGCTAGTATCCAAGTTACAAGATACAGTCCTCTTTACTCTACCCTGTCCTCTCCTCAAGCAAAAGGAAGGAGTCTCTCCCAAACCTGTGCACCTTGCTGCCTGGTGCTGGGGAAGGGGAGATGCAAGTACTCCCTTGGCTGCCCCAGCTGTTGTCTCACTAGGTCACATGCACCCCAAGTCTAAAGGCTCCGAACCCAGCCCAGCACCAGGATTTGACCGGGAATTGGAGTCCTTTTGGCCTAGACTGCCTTTCAAGTTTATTTAGGCCCCCAGAGCACTTTGGCCCATGGTGTTGTGGCTTGCTGGAACTCAGGCTTTTACGTGGTTGGGATGGACAATTCACCTCTGTCTAGGGCTGCTCAAAATGCTCCCTCTGCGGGCACTGTGGTGCTTTCTCCTGTGACAGGGCAACACTAAATTCCAGTAGAAAGTCCCACAATCACTGTGGTCTCTTTCCCCCAAGTAAACAGATTTTCTTTCTTCAGCATGTGGTAGCTGCTGCAGGAATTCTGGATGTGTGGTGCAGGATATTCAAGACTGTCCTTCTTACCCTCTTTAGTGCCTCTTTCCTTAATATGATGTTAAAACCAGGTAGTTTGATTGTTCACCTGATTTCTGGGTGTTAGGAAGGTGCTTTTTGTGTTTGTGGATAGTTGTTCAATTTGATGTTCTGGTGTGTATCTATTCAGCCATCTTGCTCCACCTTTTTTTGTCACATGTAGTTTGATACAGATTAATTTGATTATATAGATTGCCTTAGGTAGTATGGCCATTTTAATAATATTAAGTTTTCTCATCCATGGACATGGGCTATTTTTCCATTTGTTTGTATCCTCTTCAGTTTCTTTCATCAGTGTTTTGTAGTTTTGGTTTATTCCTAAATAATTTTTGTAGCTATTGCAAATGGGACTGATTTCTTTTTCAGCTAGTTCATTGTTTGTGTGCAGAAACACTTAAAACTTTTTGAGTCTTGATTTTGTATACTGCTACTTTACTGTATATTATTTTATTCATTCTAACATTTTTTAGTGGATTCTTTACGTTTCTCTCTATATAAGAACATGTCATCTGCAAATAGAGACTTTCCAATTTGGATGCCCTTATTTTTTTTCTCTTGCCTAAAATTGCTCTGGTTAGAACTCCCAGTATTATGTAGAATAAGAGTGGTGAGAGTGGGTATTCTTACCTTGTTCCAGTTCTTAGAGAAAAAGATTTCAGTTTTTCCCCATTCTGAGCAGTGGGTTTATCATATATAGCCTACATTGTGTTGAGGTACTTTCCTTCTATAACCAATTTATTGACAGTTTTTATCATAAAAGGATGCTGATCTTCATAAAATGCCTTTTCTGCAGCTATTGAGATGATCATATGGTTTTTGTCCTTAATTCTGTTAATACAATATATCACATTTATTGATTTGCATATCTTGAACCATCCTCACATTCCTGGGATAAATTCCATTTGATCACGGTGTATTATCTTTTTGATATGTTGTTGGTTATCATTTGTTGGTATTTTCTTGAGGACTTTTGCATCTATGTTCATCAGAAATATTGGCCTGTAGTTTTGTTGTTGTTGTTGTTGTGTCCTTGTCTGGTTTGGTATCAGAGTTATGCTGGCCTCGTAAAATCAGTTAGGAAGAGTTCCTGCCTTTTAAAAAATGTTTGGAGAATAGTATGAGAAGAATTTTCATTAATTTCTCTTTAATGTTTTTTTTAAAGTTCTAAACCTTTTAAATTCTCCTGGAAGCCTCTCATCCCTACTCTATAATTGTAAAAAGGAAACAAATTAGCACAGAAATCAAAAAGTTTCTATGTTCTTCTAAAAATTACTACGATTCTGTGAAAGTTCTCAGGTACATTTTTAGCATATTCTACCATTTATTATCTCTTTGCAAATAAATTTTTTGCCTTTCCTGCATGTAAAGAAATGCTGTACATAAGATATTTGGCCATAGCATACAAATGAAAATTCAAAAAAAATATTTTAGCTGGGTGGAAATATGTTACCCTGTTTGTTTTTACTTTCCATAAAAATAATTAACTGCTAACTTTCAAGCTAATATGGAGTTTAAGGGTCCTTTTAGACATGTATGAGTGAGGTGAGATGTGTAGACATGTGAGGACTTAAAAAAGTTGGGAAAAGGTGTGTGGTGTGTATGTGTGTTAAGTGATGGTAAGAAGTAAAAATAGTTAAATCTATTAAAGGAAATCTCTAGATAAAAATAATCATAATATCAGTTAGCTACAACTGTTTTATGTAGAGGTAGGTTTCTCAAAAATGTTTGCACCTGGGTGCAGTGGCTTGTATCTGTAGTCCCAGCTACTTGGGAGGCTGAGGTGAGAGGATCACTTGAGCCCAGGTGTCTGAGGCTATAGTGAGCTATGATTGCACCACTGCACTCCAGTCTGGGCAACAGAGAAATACTTCATCTCTCTCTAAAAAGAACTGCATACCCTAAGCCATACTTTTGAAAAAAGAGATCTAAAATATTTGCAAAAAATATCTTCATTAATTTTCTATGTGGATTGCAAATTTCTTAATCAGGATACATTCATCTTGATATTTCTTCATCCTCGTATGAGTGCTATGCACCTTGTGAATGCTCAATTAATATTATCGAATGAAAGAGCAGTTGTATCTAGTAAACAGTGCTTCTTTTCCTTTCTCACTTCTAGCTCTCATACTGAATTAAAGACAAAGCATTATCTACATTGATATGTGGCTACCAAATTGGCCACAATATTCTTGGATTTTGTATTTCAGTGAATAAAATAAATTTTTGATCACACAATTAGCTCACCCATACAGAAGTGTAATTTAGCCATTAAAGTTATCAACTTATACTAAATTCTTTCATGCTGCAAATTTTTAGTTATATATGCCAAACACAGGAACTGTGAAGTTTTATTTGTTAAATTTGCTGGAATATTCTCTTAAAACTTTCCTCTATCCCTGGTTATTTTATTTTTGTTTTAAGAGATGTGTTTCTCACTATGTTTCCATACCAACAGTCAAACTCCTGGGCTCAATCGATCCTCCTACCTCATCCTCCCCAGTAGCTGAGACTACAGGTACGTGCCACTATGCCAGGCTATCCCTGGTTCTATGAGCATGACTCCCAAAAAACTTGTTGCAGAGAAGGTCCCTGTTTGAAGCAGACAAAATTTTGATGTGGCAATAAGGTTGTATTAAAAAGTCTACCTCCACATTCCAGTATTGTAACGTGGTGAATTCTGAGTATGTGTGGAACAGTTTTGGGCTTCTCCACAGTGTAAGGCTTAAATATAATCACATAAGATTTCCTAACGGCTACGTGGCATCCCAAAAGGGAGCCACCTTGTGAATCTACTATTTTAAAACCTCCCCTCTCAGATAAAAATTCTCTGTGAAATTGATGCTAATATCCACTTGAATAATATATGGAGTTTTCAGAATCATGCATAGCAAGACATCTGTAACACAAGACTATGAATACTACTTGGCAAGATTTGATATTCAATTGGTATTCATTGCTCCAATATGGATATTTCACAATTGGAGTGAGACAACTGTTAGCAATACAGCATGGTCAGAATGGCTAATGGGCGCATTCAATAAGTAAATGCACAGAAAAAGAAACTTCTTGTCTCTTCTTGAATCATTTCTTTGCTAGTGAGTTCTAATTTATTCCCATACTAATCTATTACTAAATTGGAAAATATGATTGCCAAGCTCCTTTTTAGAAATATAAAAGCTTAAAAATTTGAGCATTAATTCATGCTTAAACATAGTCTTTTATAATATACTTTCTCAGTCTGTATAGTTATTACAGTTTGATATTTAATAAAATTATTTCAAAATGTATTTATTTGAATTTATGGTTATAACAGAGCTACATTTGACCCATACGGCCTACATTTGTTATAATAAGCTAAGGACAAAATAATGTAGGCTATAGGATACACAAAATTTGAAAAACTAGAAATAAAAATCAGTATATCAAAAATGTTTTTTCTCTAATAAAATTTATTGGAAAGTTTTATTCTAATAAATAATGTCCTTATCCAATAGGATCTATCCTGTTTGAATAAGATAAAGTCATACTCATCTGACATAAAAATAAAATAGCAATAGTAATAATGCTAGAATCTCATGATTATCTACAGATGGTTAATCCACACACTTTGGCGTCTAACTCAGCTAGATAAAGGCTATGGTCCTATTTTTCAAGGAACTCAATCTCGCTCTCTTTTTTTCCATCAAATGGCAAAATAACTGTGTTAAGATTAATCACTGGCAAACGTACTATCAAAAAACTATCAACATTGAAGGCAGAATATCTTAGATAATACCCACTCAAAGATATACTAGATGTTAAAACAGCTATTCTTCTACTAAATAAAATAGGACTTATTCAGCTAGCAGTTTTACTTGTGTTGTCACCAGACCTGTCAATCATTCAAAAGATAAGGAAATTCACAGTTCTATAAAATAACGAGGCCAATTCTTATAAGGTAAACAAAAAAAATTAGCTTCATTATATTATTATCACAGTCCTATTGTGACTGTGGTAAAGAGTTGATGTAAACAGTGTTATAAAGGATGACTTCATGTCCTTTGAAGGGACATGGATGAAGCCGGAAACCATCATTCTGAGCAAACTATCGCAAAGAGAGAAAACCAAACACCACATGTTCTCACTCATAGGTGGGAATTAAACAATGAGAACACTTGGACACAGGATGGGGAACATCACACACCGGGGCCTGTGGTGGGGTTGAGGGAGGCAGGAGGGATAGCATTAGGAGACATACTTAATGTAAATGACAAGTTAATGGGTGCAGCACACCAACATGGCACATGTATACATATGTAACAAACCTGCACGTTGTGCACATGTATCCTAGAACTTAAAGTATAATGAAAAAAAAATAAAAATAAAACAATTTAAAAAGTCCATTACTTATGCAATTGTGTAATGTCACGTATTCTAGAAGACAATACTTCTATACACATAATATTTAAATCAATCTGACATTTATTTTCTCAAAGTTTTATTTCATTTTAAATTGACACATAATAATTGTGCATATTTAATGGGTACATTTTGATATTGTGATACATGTATACACTGTATATGATCAAATCAGGGTACTTAGCTTATCCATCACCTCAAACAATTATCATTTCTTTTTTTTCCTTGTTCCCACACTACACAGATGTAACAATGATCATTTCTTTGTGATGAGAACATTCAGAATCTTCTTTTGTAGTTACAGTTGACCCTTTAACAATGTGGAGGTTATGAGCACTGACACCATGTGCAATAGAAAATCTGTGTATAACTTTTGATTTCTCAAAAACTTAACTACTAATAGGCTACTGTTGACTAGAAGCCTTGCTGATAACATAAACAGTTGATTAACACATATTCCATGTTATATGTGTTATATACTGTATTCTTACAGTAAAGTAAGCTAGAGAAAAAAATGTTACCAAGAAAATCATAAGGAAGATAAAATGTATTTACTACTCATTAAGTGGAAATGGATCATCATAAAGGTCTTCATCCTTGTCTTCATGTTGAGTAGGCTGAGGAGGAGGAAGAGAAGGGCTTGGTCTTGCTGTCTCAGAGATGGCAGAGGTGGAAGAAAATCTGTGTAAAAGTGGACAGGCACAGTTCAAACCAGAATTGTTCAAGGTTCAACTGTATATTTACTATAAATACTTAACAGTTTAATCCACTGAAAACCTAATTTGTCTCAGTAAAAGATACCATCACCCACCCAAGTTATACAAGACAGAAACATGGACTTGATCCTTGAGTATTCTCTCTTCCTCACTTGGTGTATCAATTATCACATCCCATCTGTTAGCTCTTCATATTTCTTAAACCCATCAATTGTCTCCATCTCTACTGCTACTGTCTTAGCTCAACCACCCTTCATCTTTTACCTTGTCTATTACCACAGCCTTTTAGGTGGACTATAAATTTCTAGTTTTGTCCTGTCTCAAGTTTCACCATTCATTCTCCATGGTGGATCCAGCATGACCTTTCCAAAACATAAATAGAATCTTGTTACTTCTGTGAGTAAAAACTTTTTAATTGTGCTCAGTAACATACAGGATGAAAACTGTATTTTTTGGCATGTCTCATAAAGCCTTTCCTGCTTGCCCCCTGCCTTCTTTGCCAACCTCATTTTCCATGCCTTCTCTTCGCCCCCCAACGTCCTGTATTCTAATCATTTCAAGGTACTTGGAGTTCCACAAACACTCCCTACATTTTCACACTTTCCACATTTTACACATGTTCTTTTTTTTCTGCCTTTATGCCCTCACTTTTCTTTGGTCCCTACTCCCACATACCTGAAAAACTCATACTTGTTCTTCCAAGCTTAGATAAAAAAACACATTCTTTGTAGAATATTTCACTGATGAAGTCAAGCAGTCATTTGCTTTGTCCACTTGCTTCCACAGCACCTCGTATACACTCACTCCCCCCAATACTGCATAGTACATTGAATTATAAAAATATGTAAATCCATATTCCCCATTAGTTTTTGAGCTATTTAAGGGCAGAAACTGTGTTATATTCTTTTCTTTATCCCTAGTATTTAGCAGACTGCCTAATATTTAATAAGGTCTCAAAAATCATACATTATTTGACTACTTATAGATGACATTTGGTAAATGAATTACAGATAATATACCAGAAATAAAACATTTATGTGTATTTTAAAAATCACATACAGAAGTTTTAATCTTAAGTGTTTAATCTCACTCTACTCTTGCTTATTGCACTCTAAAAGTGGAAAAATCAAAGCTAGAAATACTACAAGTTTTAGTTAAATGAAAGTTG
This sequence comes from Rhinopithecus roxellana, assembly GCF_007565055.1. Classification (NCBI taxonomy): domain Eukaryota; kingdom Metazoa; phylum Chordata; class Mammalia; order Primates; family Cercopithecidae; genus Rhinopithecus; species Rhinopithecus roxellana. The sequence goes on from NC_044555.1 coordinate 142,057,768, forward strand.
TGGTTGTGTCTATAATGGGAGTTAAGTACTTTTAAGATATGCAAATATCAGGGAATAATGGTACTATATATTCCATATCACTCATTCAACAGATATTGATTACCTAATTGATTCCTGTTACTGTACAAATTGCTAGAGATAAAAAACATATGATTATATCACAGTACTCAAACTCATAGTCTAATGGGAAGAAAAAATGATGACAGTACAATGTGTTCAATACTGTAAGAGGGTAAGTCACAGGATGCTATGTGAATTCATATGTGCCTAACCCAGGAAATGTTAAGGAAGGCATTTCAAATATAAGTAGCAGCTGCCCAGGCAAAGAAGAAGGATAGATAATCCAGGCAATGGCAAGAGTCTGTGAAAAGCCACTAAAGTGAGTGCAAGTGTGTCTTATTTGAAGACTGCCCGCTATATATATTCATGTTTCAACACATCTAGAACATAGAGGGCACGGTCCAGTCAAACACATTTTTTTTAAGCTTATATTTTAGGTTCAGAGGTACCTGCGAGGGTTTGTTACATAGGTGAACTTGTCTCATGATGGTTTGTTGTACAGATTATTTCATCACTCAGATACTAAGTCCAGCACTCAATCGTTATCTTTTCTGCTCCTCTCTGTCCTCCCAGCCTCCACCCTTAACTAGAATTCTGTATCTGTTGTTCCTTTCTTTGTGTTCATAGGTTATCATCATTTAGCTCCCACTTATAAGTGAGAATATGTGGTCTTTGGCTTTCTGTTCCTGCATTAGTTTGCTAAGAAAAATGGCCTTCGGCTCCATCCATGTTCCCAGAAAAGACACATCTCAATCTTTTTATGACTGCATAGTATTCCATGGTGTATATATGCCACATTTTCTTTATACAATCTGTCATTGGTGGGCACTTAAGTTGATTCTATGTCTTTGCTATTGTGAACAATGCTGCAATAAACGTTTGTGTGCATGGGTCTTTATGGTAGGATGATTTATATTCCTCTGGGTATACAGCCAGAAATGGGACTGGTAGATCAAATGGTAGTTCTGCTTTTAGCTCTTTGAGGAATAACCATACTTCTTTCCACAATGGTTGAACTAATTTACACTTCCACCAACAGTATATAAGTATTCCCTTTTCTCTACAACCTTGCCAGCATCTGTTATTTCAAAGACTTTTCTAAGTCATGCTAAGAAATTTTATTCTGAAGACAGTGGCAGGTGGTAGGCAGTTGGAGAGGAGAATTGAAGGATTTTGAAAAGAAGAGTGCTGTGATCAGATCTGCATTTTAGAAATATCACTGGTTAACTTGTACAAAATGTATGGAAGTGGAGAAAACAGTTGACAAGATTGGAGACACAGACACCAGTTACAGTCAAGGCAAGATGTGATCATGGCCCAGTAGTAATAACTCAGTAGTAACAGAGGTGAAAAAATGTATTTAAACTATAGAATTGATAGGTATGAGAGACTATGTAGAGGGGTGTCCAGAATACAGTCTTAGTTCTCTGATTTGGATTACTGGGTAGTTTGGTAATACCACTCACTATGTCTGGGCATAAGAAGAGGACAATATTCACAATAGCAAAGACTTGGAACCAACCCAAATGTCCATCAATTATAGACTGGATAAAGGAGATGTGGCACATATGCACCATGGAATACTATGCAGCCATAAAAATGGATGAGTTCATGTCCTTTGCAGGGACATGAATGAAGCTGGAAACCATCATTCTCAGCAAACTATCACAAGAACAGAAAACCAAACACTGCATGTTCTCACTCATAAGTGGGAGTTGAACAATAAGAACACATGGACACAGGGAGGGGAACATCACATACTGGGGCCTATCAGGGGGTGGGGGGGTAGGGGAGGGATAGCATTAGGAGAAATACCTAATGTAGTTGATGAGTTGACGGGTGCAGCAAACCCCCATGGCACGTGTATACCTATGTAACAAAACTGTACGTTCTGCACATGTGCTCCAGAGCTTAAAGCGTGTGTGTGTGTATATATATACACACACACATACATATACACAACAGTTTTGACCCTGTTTGGAGCACTTGTGTGTCATAAGGATGGAGACATACAGTAGGTAGGAGGAGACATACAGTAGGTCTGCAGCTTAGGAAAAAGGCCTTAGCTATAAATACTCACTTAGAAGATATCATCATAGAAATGGTAGTTAAAAGCATGGGAATAAATAACTCTCAAATCTCTGCTTTTGGTCAAGACTTTTTTTCTGGGCTCTAGACTAAGAATGAGCACATACTTTCAGTGGAGTGGTAGAGGACAGAAAGCAGACAGTGGTAGACTGGGAAGAGAGTGGGTGGTAAAAAAGTGGAAGTAGTGTAGCCCACATTTTTAGAAGTTTGAGTGTGAAGAGTCTCCAAAAGAATGTTATTGATGGAGAAAATTTATGATCAAAGACTTGTTGAGGGGAGGTGGGACTCAAAAAGAAGGACATATTTTGGATTAGAACTGGAAACAAACAATGAAGAAGTAATCTGGATAAAAATAGGCTGGGCGCAGTGGCTCACGCCTGTAATCCCAGCACTTTGGGAGGCTGAGGTGGGTGGATCACCTGAGGCCAGGGGTTCAAGACCACTCTGGCCAGCACAGTGAAACCTCGTCTCTACTGAAAATACAAAAATTAGCTGGGTGTGGTGGTGGGCGCCTGCAATCCTAGCTATTCAGGAGGCTGAGGCAGAAGAATTGCTTGAACCCAGGAGGTGGAGGGTGCAGTGAGCCAAAATTGCCTGGGTGACAAAAGCAAGACTCCGTCTTAAATAATAATAATAATAATAATAATAATAATAATAATAATAATTTTGTCTATGGGGGTTCAAAACGTTGAGAGCACGTTCAGAACTGCATTTGACAAAAGATCACTATGACAACATGTGACAATTGAATTGGAGGTTGAATTAATTCATAAGTGTGTGCATTCCTCAAGGCTGGGGGGAAATCCCAAGGTTTCAGCTCTTAAAGGAAGAAACAGAGCACACCAAAACACATTCCTACAAATCCACACCAGCCATGGAGTTGAATGTAACCTCAGGTTATACTGAGCCTGTGATTGAAATTGAGCAGGATACAAGATCAAGATAAAAAAAAAAAATTAGTTCTATACACTAACAATGAAGAATTCTAAAATGAAATTTAAAAATAGATTCATTTACAATGGCATCAAAATGAATTAACCACTTAGAAATAAATTTAACAAAAAAGCACAAGCTACAAACTACAAAACATTGAAATAAATTAAGGAAGAAATAAAGTCAAATAAAATTGTCGAAATAAAGTAAAGAAGACCATAATAAATGAAAAGATATCCTGTGTTTACGGATTAAAAGACTTAATATTGTTAAGATGACAATACTACCCAAATTGACATACAGATACAATATGCAAGCCCTATGAAAATCCCAACTGCATTTTTTTGCAATACACTGTGACTCTAAAATTCATATGCAAATACCAGAGTGCCAGAACAGCCAAAACAATCTTGAAAAAGAGGAACAAAAATGGACGATGCATACATCACTACAAAGGATGTAATCAAGACAGTGAAGCACTTCAAAGCATGAGGTAGGCTGATTTCAAAAAAAGACAGTGAGGTGCTGATATAAGAATAGACATATTGATCAACGGAGTAGAACTGAGAGTTCAAAAATAAACCCTCACATTTATTGTCAAGTGATTTTTTTTACAAGGGTGCCAATAAAATCCAATGGGAGCAAGATTTGTCTTCTCAAGAAAATCATCCTGGGACAACTGGATATCCATATACAAAATAATGAAACTGGACATCTACTTCACACGATATATAAAATTAAAAACAGATCAAAAACCTAAATGTAAGGAGCTAAAACTATACAACTCTTAGAAGAAAGCAAGAGCAAATCTTTGTGACCTTGGGATAAGCAATGGTTTCTTAGATAAGACACCAAAGGTATAACTGATAAAAGAAAAAAATAAGTAGACTGGAAATGATCAAACTTTAAAATTTTGTGCTCAAAGGACATCACCAAGCAAGTAAAAAGAGAGTAAGAGAGTGAGAGAAAATGTTAGTAAGTCATATGTCTGCTAAAGGACTTGTATCGAGAATATATTGAAGAGCTCCTACAACTCAAAAGTAAAAGGACAAATAACCCAATTAAATACTTGTCAAAGTATACAAATAGACATTTCTCTCATTTTAATTTTTTTAATCTTAATTTTTAATTTTTCTGGGTACATAGTAGGTGTATATATGTATGGAGTATATGAGTTATTTTAATACAGGCATGCAATGCATAATAATCACATCAATGTAAATGGGGTAAACATCACTTCAATAATTTATCTTTTCTTTGTGTTACAAAACATCCTTTTAGTTATTAACACTCTTTTAGTTATTTTTAAAAGCACAATAAATGATTGTTAGCTGTAGTCACTCTGTTATGCTACCAAATACTAGATCTTACTCGTTCTATCTAATTATATTTGTGAATCCATTAAAAATCCCCACCCCTTGTCCTGCCACTACTCTTCTTAGACTCTGGCAGCCATCACTCTACTTTATATTACCACGAGTTCAAGTGTTTTAATTTTTAGCTCCCACAAATAAGTGAAAACATGTAAAATCTGGCTTATTGTGCTTGGCTTATTTTACTTAACATAATGTCCTCCAGTTCCATCTGTGTTGTTGTGCATGACCGAATCTCATTCTTTTTAATGGCTAAATAGCATTCCATTGTGCATATGTACTACATTTTCTTTCTCTATTCTGTCGATGGACATTTAGGTTGCTTCCAAATCTTGGCTATTGTGAATATTGCTGCAATAGACTTGAGAATGCAGACAACTCTTGGGTATCTTGATTTCCTTACTTTTGGGTATATAGCTAGCAGGATGGCTGGATCCTATAGTACTTCTATTTTTAGTTTTTTGAGGAACTTCCAAACTGTTCTCCATAGTGGTTGTACTACTTTAAATTCCCACTAACAGCATAGAGGGTTCCCTTTTCTCCATGTCTCCGCCAGCATTTGCCTGTCTTTTGAATAAAAGTCATTTTAACTCAGGTGAGATGCTGTAACATTGTAGTTATGATATGCATTTCTCTGATGGTCAATGATGCTGAGAACCTTTAAAAATTTTTTTATTTTAATTTTTGTGGGTACATAATAGGTACATATATATATATTTTTTTAATGGGGCATCAAATGTTTTGATACAGGCATGGAATTTGTAATAATCACATCATGTAAAAATGGGGTATCCATCCCCTCAAGCATGTATCCTTTGTGTTACAAACAATTCAATAATACTCTTTTAGTTATTTTAAAATGTACAATTAAATTATTACTGACTATAATCACCCTGTTGTCCTATCAAATACCAGATCTTATTCATTTTTTTTTTTTTTTTTTTGAGATGGAGTCTTGCTCTGTCACCAGGCTGGAGCGCAGTGACACGATCTCAGTTCACTGCAACCTCCACCTCCCTGTTTCGAGCGATTTTCCTGCCTCAGCCTCTGAGTAGCTAGGACTACAGGCACGCACCACCATGCCCAGATAATTTTTTTGTAATTTTTAGTAGAGATGGGGTTTCACCATGTTGGCCAGGATGGTCTCGATCTTCTGACCTCGTGATCAGCCTGCCTCAGCCTCCCAAAGTGCTGGGATTACAGGCTTATTCATTCTTTCTATATTTTTGTACCCATTAACCATCCCCACCTCCTCGCCCTCCCCCCACTATCCTTAGCAGTGTCTGGTAACCATTCCTCTGCTCTCTGCCTCCATGAGTTCAATTCTTTTGATTTTCAGGTCCCACAAATTAGTAAGAACATATTAAGTTTGCTAGCAAGGATGTGGAGAAAAGGGAACCCTCATACACTGTTGGTGGGAATGTAAATTAGTATATCACTACGGAGAGCGGTTTGGAAGCTCCCCAAAAAACTAAAAGTAGAGCTACCATATGATCCAATCCCACTGCTGGGTATATACCCCAAGGAAAGAAAAGCAGTATATGGAAGGGATATCTGCTCCCATGTTTATTGTAACAGTGTTTACAATAGCCAAGATTTGGAAGTAACATAAGTGTCCGTCAACAGACGAATGGAGAAAACAAGTGTGGTACCTATACACAGTGAAGTATGACTCAGCCATAAAAAGAATGAGATCCTGTCATGTGCAACAACATGGGTGGAACTCGATATCATTATGTTAAGTGAAATAAACCAGGCACAGAAAGACAAACTTCACATGTTCTCATTCATTTGTGAGAGCTAAAAATCAAAACACTTGAACTCATGGAGATAGGGTGTAGAATAAGGTTGTCAGAGGCTGTAAAAGGTAGTGTCTGGGGGATTGGACATGATTAATGGGTGTACAATTTAGTTAGACATAATGAATAAGATCGAATATTTGATAGCACAACCGGGTGACTACAGTCAACAATAATTTATTGTAGATTTAAAAATAATTAAAAGATTATAACTTGAATGTTCCTTACACAAAGAAAGGATAAATGCTTGAGGTGATGGATACCCTATTTACCATGATGTGATTATTACATGTTGTATGCCTATATCAAAATATATCACTTACTCCATAAATATATACACCTACTATGTACCTACAGAAATTAAAAATTAAAAATGAATAAGTATAAATGAGCAGAAATCCCTCACTTTTAAAACTCATTTTAAAAGTAATTCACATGTATTCTCTCACTTGTTCCTCTCATCATTCTTTAGAGACAAAGACTATTGACTTGTCTGTCCTCCCTTCCCCCCGAACTATAACATCTATGTCTTGTGTATTTTTGTGTCCAGATTCTTAACACATAGAAAGTGCTCAATAAAAAATGACATGAATAATTGAAGAAGTTACATCCTTTATTGAAGATTTTCTTTAAGACACACAATGAGTAGATATACCTTGCCAATCACTGGACTGAGCACTGCATACATATTATCTCATTTAGCATTTGTAACAGAAAACTATGAGGCAGACATTGTTATTATTAGTTCCATTTAAAAACTAAGGAACCTAAGGCTCCAATAGGTTAAAAAATGTAGTGCTGGTACTGAAACCCTGTCAGTATATGTGATCACCCAAGGAGAGTACATGGATTTAAAATAAAGGGACAGATACTAGAAACTTGACCATAATCCCCAGTCTTATTCCACTAAATTTTGTGTTCACTTACTCATCACTAATTCACAAAGGAATTTCTTTAAAATGAGAGATGATACATGTATAGTAATTATATTTTCTGATCTAAAAACGAGGACGTGTGGTATAAAAAGTTTTTTTAAAATCCATTTATTTACATTAAAAGTTTTACACAGGCATAACATATTTAGGTAATGCCGTTAGCAATTTATTATATATAATATTATATAATTAACATTTATTGAAAAAATGTTACATAAAATCAGTGCTGTCCCTATAAAAACTTAAAACATATGGTCTCTATTAGGTGTAGTGCCAATGAAGAAATCTGTGAGGAACATGAGTCAGATTCTCTCAGGATTTAAATTACTCTGTAGTTATAAAACGTGCACCTTTAGCAGATGCATTCACTCTTTCTTATCTACAGTACCTCAGGGTACTATTTAATGGTGTTAAATAGAGCTCAAGGAAGGTGACTGCATTTTAATGCAGCTTCCAGCATGTTCACATAAATGTATATTCGTGTGTGCCTTTGTGCATGTGTCTGTGCACTCATGCATGTGTGTGGGGGTGACTTAGATCAGAAGTAGGGAAATGTTTTACTTAGAGATTTAAAATACTTAATTTCATTACATTTCCGTGCTTCTGGCAATAGAGAATTTAAACATAGTATAGGGGACTGTTAATCAACAATAATTTTAATTAACAGAGATTCTGGCTCATTTTGCTGGCTTTTAAGGCCCATTTTTAAGATTGTATCATGTGCCATTGTATACCCTAATCTATTGTAAGTTATGCTTTCAATGAGTTTTTTTTAACTCCATTTATACATACTTTCTTTTTTGAATTTTAATTTTAGGTTTAGGGGTACACGTGAAGGTTTGTTACATAGATAAACGTGTCACGGGAGTTAGTTGTACATATTATTACATCACCCAGGTATTAAACTCTGTACCCAATAGTTATCTTTTCTGCTCCTCTCCCTCCTTCCACCCTTCCTTCCAAGTAGATTCCAATGTCTACTGCTTCCTTCTTTGTGTTCATAAATTTTTATCATTGAACTCCCACTTATAAGAGAGAACATGCAGCATTTGGTTTTCTGTTCCTGTGTTAAGTTTGCTAAGGATGATAGCCTCCAGCTCCATCCATGTTCCACAAAAGAAACGACTTCATTCTTTTATGGCTGTATAATATTCCATGGTGTATATGTACCACATTTTCTTTATCTAGTCTGTCATTGATGGGCATTTAGGTTGATTTCATGTCTTTGCTATTGTGAACAGTGGAGAATTCAGATCTCTGTCAGCTGGAGAGCTCTGCTGGGGAAGGCCAGAGACCCCAGGTGGGAGATCCTGCCCAGTAAGGTGGATCAGGACCAGGTACCTGCTTAAAGCAGCAGTCTGGCCACATTTTGATAGAGCAGCTGCGCTATGCTGGAGGATCCCTTCTGTCCCGGGTCAGCTCAGACTCTCCAAAGCCTGAAGGCTGGAATGGCTAAGGTACCTGAACAGCAAAGATGGTGGCCCGCCCCTTTCCCCTGGAGCTCCTTCTTAGTGAGGTGCAATGCCACCACTGGTAGCTGGCTGGAATTTCAAGCCAGTGGGTCTTGTGTAGTGCCGTGGAAGTGGGGCTTGTGGGCTGTTGCTGCTTAACCCCATGGATTCAGTCTTTTTCCTAGGAGTAGGTACAGGAGTGTAACTTTTCACTTTGCAAAGTTGCAGCTACTTTTGCTGGAAAGCCTGAGTATCTGTCTTCAAGGCCTCCAGGCATACCTGAGCAGCTGCTCTGCCAGGACTCCATGTAGCTCTGTCTGTCAGACTAAAGACTGAAGGCTCTGGCTGAGTGGGTTCACAAGGAGATCTCCTGACTTAAGGGTTGCAAAGATCTGTGGGAGAAGTGTAGTTTCCCAGGGTCATTCATTCACTTACCACTTCCCTCAGTTGGGGAGGATCCCCTGGCTCCCTGTTGCTCCCAGGTGGGTTGTTGTCCTGTTTTGCTTTTCTTCATTCTCTGTGAGTCAAGTTGTTTCCTTGATTAATCCCAATGTGAGTACCTGGATGTTTCAGTTGAAGATGTTATATTTATCACTGCTTCTGTTCCTCTCCATGACAGCCACGCACACTAGCTGTTTCTAGTCAGCCATCTTGGCCACTCCTCCCATTTATATATACTTGCTATACATTTATGGCTTTTTTGTTCAATCCTGGGTGTGAAACTTTTCTTTTTGTTTCACAAGCCTATCTGGCATGCATTAAAGAACATTGAGAAAGTTAAAATTCACTTCACAGCTGATCCAGAAGAGCTCAAAGGGTTCTGTGAGTCACTATGTTTTTGGATAAGGCTATTATTTGGAGCAAAGACAGGAAAAGAAACAATTTGTTTCTAATTGTTGGAGTAATCCTAGAGTGGGGGTTGAAGACTAATTACCTCTTTGACATTCTTTTATTTCCTTGACTCACTTATCCCCTGTGAATATTCATTCACCAGATCTTAAATACCCAATGCTTAATTATCTTTAGTTCTGATCAAGAAGTGAGACTAAAGGAAATATGTATGTATTAAATCTTCAAACAAAAAAAAATTAATCCAATTTCCTTTTAGAACATTTTCTTCTAACTTTGGACTAAAGCTGATAATAGAAGCCAAATTGATTAGTTTGAGTACCAAATTGTATTTCTTGTTCTTATTCTTCTTATGAGGGCACAAAGATAACAAAAGGCAGTTAGCCAGAAGGATGGAAAATTAAAGGATCCTGGATAGTAAACTGGTTCTGATTGAGAGCTCACTTTGCCTTATTTATTGCTCAGATTACTCCTCATCTGTGCTTGGCATTATCTTGGATATTTCAGGAGACCATTAAAGTATAGGGTCACAGCATTGAGATTACAGACTCGATAGGAGAAGAAACCAATGTTATTCCTTTTGGTCTTTAGCATAAAAATGCACTCATCACTGTTCAGTAGATATCATTCATTGATTCATTCAACAAAATTTATTGAATCCCTACTATATGCCTAAAATTATTCTATACATTGGTGAAACAGTGGTATCTCGATATTGAGTCTTGCCTCATAGTATTTACATTGAAGAAGGGAAAGAAGACAGAAAATAAACAAATAAGCAAGTAAGTAAAATAATTTCAGATTGTGATAAATTCTATAAATAAAAATAAAACAGGGTGATGTAACAGTGACTTGGGAGTGGGCAACATTAAATGGAAAAGTTAAGGAAGACTTTGAAGAGACCCGATATTTGAATTGAGACTAAAGGCTGAGAAAAACCCTTCCATATAAAAAGAGAAATAACTTTCTAAGCAGAGAGAAGAACTAGTACAAAAATTCTTCCAAAAATAGACTTGATGTTTTCAAAGAAAGAAATTCAACATGGCTGAAATGTTGATAAGGTAGATGTGTCATGCTGGGCTTTGTAGGATACAGTAAGATATTTGGTTTTGTTGTCAAGTCATACAGGATCACTGCCTCTATGGTACTAATTCTAAATGTTGTACAGAGAATGGTTTGGAGGGAGCCATGACTATAAGCAGGAAGAGTCCAGAATCTGATATAAGTCTAAGAAAGAGATGATGTCTAGAACTAGAGTGGTGACGATGGAGATAGAGAGAAGTGGGCTTCAAGGTCTATTTTATAAATAGAACAAACAAAACTTGCTGATTGGTTGAACATGGGGCATGAAGGAATGAGAGATATCAAGCATGACCACAAATATTTTGGTTTGAGTAACTGGATGGGTAAGGAACACGAGAGGTGGAGCAGGTTTGGGGCTGGTGGAGAGAAAGGATACAAAATTTTGGTTTTGACATGTTTAACTGGAGCTGCCTATCAGACCTCCAAGTGGAAATAGTGAATAGACAGTTGGATATGTGAATACAGATCTCAGGAGACAAGCATGGGCTGAAAAATATAAATTTGTTATCAGGATATGGTGCTATTTAAAGTCATGTTAATGGACTTACGGCCAGAGTATAGATTCAGAGGAAAAAAGAGCTTAGTAACAAGCCCTTAGATGCTTTAACATTTAGAGATCAGGTAGTGAAAGAGTAGCTGGGTTGGTGAGAGGAATTAGGGTAAATCAGAAATAGCAATAAGAGAAAAACCCAGAGAATGTGGTGGTATACCAGAAAAAAGAAGCAAGTATTTCAAGAAATACAGAAAGGTCTACTGTATTAAGTGCTACTGAGAGATCAAACCAGAGGAGGACAGAGCAATTACTATTAGATTCAGCAACATGGAGGTGGTTGATAACCTTGACAAAAGCACTTTCAGCAAAGAGGTGGGAACAGAAGCAAGCCTGAAATAAATTGAAAAGGGAAAGAGTGGTGAAGGAGTGTTGAAAATTAGGGTAGACAACTTTTTTTTTTTGAGATGTTTTATAATGATAGGCAGCAGAAAAATGAGGCAGTGGCTAAGAGAAAATGTGGAATTAATGGTTTTTATGGAATTCACATCTATATGTTAATAGAAATGATCCAATAGAAAAGAAGAAAGTGTTAATGTAGGACAAAATGAAAATTATTGCATGAGTAAAGTCCCTGGGGAGGCAAGAGGAGGAGGAATCCTGAGAACATTTGGAAGGGTTTGTCTTTTATACAAGCAGAGAAAGGTTATTCACAGCAGAGTGTATTAATACAGATGCAGATAGGTTGGTAAATTTGGTGGTGAGAAGATGAAATAGTTCTCTTCTGATTGTTTTTTATATTATTTGTGAAATAAGAAGTGAGGTTATCTGGGAATAAACAACATGGAGAAGTTGGAGGTTTGGAGAGAGAGAATATAGTGAAATATTTGTCTCAGAGAGTAGAAAAATTAATAGTTAGGGAATTGCAGGATAGGCTGAACAGTGATGTTGAACTTCAGGAAATTCTTTATCAGAAATTTTAAAGCCTTCAATTCATCTGAGAAGCCCAGATCTAGCCTTCCATTGTTCAGTGTACTCCTCGTTCTGAGCATTGCTTCCCTAGATAGAGTCTTTATTCTGTAACAATTGGAAAAACGTCATTGGCATTAGGGAGGAGAACAAACAGTGCAACTCCTTTGCCTGTTACTTCAAATACACGGGGCTCCTACTCAGGCTGTTCCACATAGATTAGATGTACCTTCATATCTTTCTGTGCACAATATTTTTGATCTTTGGAATGTCATCAGTGAGTCCCACAAACTTCTCTTCATTTAGTTACTTTCCCCAGCCTGCAGATGATGTTTTGCAATTTGATCATAAATTTAAATGGGAAATCTGCTCACTTTCCTACACTTATGTCTTAATGAGCCCCCCCACATTACTTCATACTTATACTTTGAAATTTGCAAGCTGAACCATGACTTAATGGTGCATTGGACACATCTGCCCCAGATTCTCGTAGCATCCCCCTCACTGTGGCTGTGGAAAAATGGAATCCCTGATTGTACCTATACTATAACCAAAAGGGTGTGTCAAAGGTTTTTGAGATAAGACATGGAAGTTAAATTTCTTTTGATGAAGAAAGTGGAAGCTACATTTACTATGTTTCTAGAGAACACGGGGAGGCTCAGCTTTGGGTCCGCCAATTATGACTCCAAGGTGGGGTGACCAGGACACTCCCAGTATCTGCCTGTTATTATTATTTTTCTAAATTATACTTTAAGTTCTAGGGTACATGTGCACAACGTGCAGGTTTGATACATAGGTATACATGTGCCCTGTTGGTTTGCGGCACCCATCAACTCATCATTTACATTAGGTGTTTCTCCTAATGCTATCACTTCCCCAGCCTCCCACCCCCCAACAGGCCCCGGTGTGTGATGTTCCCCACCATGTGTCCAAGTGATCTCATTGTTCAATTTCCACCAATGAGTGAGAACATGCGGTGTTTGGTTTTCCGTCCTTGTGATAGTCTGCTCAGAATGATAGTTTCCAGCTGCATCCATGTCGCTACAAAGGACATGAACTCATCCTTTTTTATGACTGCATAGTATTCCATGGTGTATATGTGCCATATTTTCTTAATCCAGTCTATCACTGATGGACATTTGGGTTGGTTCCAAGTCTTTGCTATTGTGAATAGTGCTGCAATAAACATACGTGTGCATGTCTTCATAGGAGCATGATTTATAATCCTTTGGCTATATACCCAGTAATAGGATTGCTGGGCCAAATGGTAATTCTATTTTAGATCCTTGAGGAATCGCCACACTGTCTTCCACAATGGTTGAACTAATTTACACTCCCACCAACAATGTAAAAGCATTCTTATTTCTTCACATCCTGTCCAGCACTTGTTGTTTCCTGACTTTTTAATGATTGCCATTCTAACTGGCGTGAGATGGTATCTCATTGCGGTTTTGATTTGCATTTCTCTGATGACCAGTGATGATGAGCATCTTTTCATGTGTCTGTTGGCTGCATAGACGTCTTCTTTTGAGAAGTGTCTGTTCATATCCTTTGCCAATTTTTGACGGGGTTGTTTGTTTCTTGTAAATTTGTTTGAGTTCTTTGTAGCTTCTTGATATTAGCCCTCTGTCAGATGGGTAGATTGTAAAAATCTTTTCCCATTCTGTAGGTTGCCTGTTCACTCTGATGGTACTTTTTTTTTTGCTGTGCAGAAGCTCTTTAGTTTAATTAGATCCCATTTGTCAATTCTGGCTTTTGTTGCCATTGCTTTTGGTGTTTTAGTCATGAAGTCCTTGGCCATGCCTATGTCCTGAATGGTATTGCCTAGGTTTTCCTCTAGGGTTTTTATGGTTTTAGGTCTAACATTTAAGTCTTTAATCCATCTTGAATTAATTTATGTATAAGATGTAAGGAAGGGATCCAATTTCAGCTTTCTACATATGGCTAGCCAGTTTTCCCACTACCATTTATTAAAAAGGGAATCCTTTCCTCATTTCTTGTTTTTGTCAGGTTTGTCAAAGATCAGATGGTTGTAGATATGTGGTGTTATTTCTGAGGTCTCTATTCTGTTCCATTGGTCTATATCTATATTTTGGTACCAGTACCACGTTGTTTTGGTTACTGCAGCCTTTTAGTATAGTTTGAAGTCAGGTAGCGTGATGCCTCCAGGTTTGTTCTTTTGGCTTATGACTGTCTTGGCAATGCAGGCTCTTTTTTGGTTCCATATGAACTTTAAAGTAGCTCTATCCAATTCTATGAAGAAAGTCATTGGTAGCTTAATGGGGATGGCATTGAATCTATAAATTACCTCGGGCAGTATGGCCATTTTCACGATATTGATTCTTGCTATCCATGACCATGGAATATTCTTGCATTTGTTTGTGTCTTCTTTTATTTCTTTGAGCAGTGGTTTGTAGTTCTCCTTGAAGAGGTCCTTCACATCCCTTGTAAGTTAGATTCCTAGGTATTATATTCTCTTTGTAGCAATTGTGAATGGGAGTTCACTCATGATTTGGCTGTTTGTCTGTTCTTGGTGTATAGGAATGCTTGTGATTCTTGCACATTGATTTTGTATCCTGAGACTTTGCTGAAGTTGCTTATCAGCTTAAGGAGATTTTGGGCTGAGATGATGGGGTTTTCTAAATATACAATCATGTCATCTGAAAACAGGGACAATTTGACTTCCTCATTTCCTAATTGAATACCTTTATTTCTTCCTCTTGCCTGATTGCCCTGGCCAGAACTTCCAACACTATGTTGAATACGAGTGGTGAGAGAGGGCATCCCTGTCTTGTGCCGGTTTGCAAAGGGAATGCTTCCAGTTTTTGCCCATTCAGTATGATATTGGCTGTGGGTTTATCATAAATGCCTCTTATTATTTTGAGATACTTCCCATCAGTAACTAGTTTACTGAGAGTTTTTAGCATGAAGGGCTGTTGAATTTTTTCAAAGGCCTTTTCTGCATCTATTGAGATAATCATGTGGTTTTTATCGTTGATTTTGTTTATGTGATGGATTTTGTTTACTGATTTGCATAATTTGAACCAGCCTTGCATCCCAGGGATGAAGCTGACTTGATCATGGTGGATAAGCTTTTTGATGTGCTGCTGGATTCAGTTTGCCAGTATTTTATTGAGGATTTTCATATCGATGTTCATCAGGGATATTGGTCTAAAATTCTCTGTTTTTGTTGTGTCTCTGCCAGGCTTTGGTATCAGGATGATGCTGGCCTCATAAAATGAGTTAGGGAGGATTCCCTCTTTTTCTGTTGACTGGAATAATTTCAGAAGGAATGTTACCAGCTCTTCTTTGTACCTCTGGTAGAATTCGGCTGTGAATCCATCTGGTTCTGGACTTTTTTTGGTTGGTAGGCTATTAATTATTGCCACAATTTCAGAGCCTATTATTGGTCTATTCAGAGATTCAACTTCTTCCTGGTTTAGTTTTCGGAGGGTGTCTGTGTCCAGGAATTTATCCATTTCTTCTAGATTTTCTAGTTTATTTGTGTAGAGGTGTTTATAGTATTCTCTGATGGTAGTTTATATTTCTGTGGGATCAGTGGTGATATCCCCTTTATCATTTTTTATTATGTCTACTTGATTCTTCTCTGTTTTGTTCTTTATTAGTTGCTAGTGGTCTATACATTTTGTCGATCCTTTCAAAAAACCAGCTTCTAGATTCATTGATTTTTTGAAGGTTTTTTTGTGTCTCTATCTCTTTCAGTTCTGCACTGATTTTAGTTATTTTTTGCCTTCTGCTAGCTTTTGAATGTGTTTGCTCTTGCTAGTTCTTTTAATTGTGATGTTAGGGTGTCGATTTTAGATCTTTCCTGCTTTCTCTTGAGGGCATTTAGTGCTATAAATTTCCCTCTACACACTTCTGCCTGTTATTTTAATGTAAACCTTAACAGCTGCCACTGCCACTCTCATAAGTGTTCTGGTTTGGACAAGAAATTGTATATCACCCTACTTCCAGAGTTTGATATGGTCACTACTTTCAAAGAAACCTGCCTTCACTAACCAGCTGCTGTTTTTTTCTGAACCCTCATTTGCACATATGAGTGGAGTGCCGCACTCTTATAGCCACTACCATCACCACTATTTCTGAGACCTGTTCTCAAAAATAATCTCATCCTTGCTGTTACTCTTTGGCCCTGCTATCTACTTTATAATTTTCTACTCTTTAAGTTTTACTTCAAACAATTTTCTATATCTGCCTAGTTGGATCGAGGACTGGGTTTGAATTAATAAGTTTAAATTTGGTCCAAACTGGTAAAAAAAAAAAAAAAAAAGGAGGCACACAGGCATCCCTCTATATCCAGAGACCCTTACTGCTTCCAAAGGAATCCTCTCTAACACATCCACACTGCCAAAGCTAAAGAGTCTGTGTTTAGGGCCCCCAAATCCAAATTTTATATAGGCCTCTTTTCATCCCATCAGATATACTACTCTTTCTTGCCTGATAAGAGAAATAAGCCTAGACCAATGAAATTAAGTCCACTATGGAAGGAAAGGTGGCCCCTTTAAGAACATGGAATGGTCTGGAACCCTTGATTCTGCCCACTATGACAGCAGGAAGCAAAGGTCAGAGGGACTGGCCATAGGCACAAGTGAAGCTTTCTTGCCAATCTTCGTTGAACTCACACTTCAAAAGTCATGGTTTTCTTTCTTTGTTTTATCGTGATTTTCTGTCTTATTATAAAGAAGATCGCAGAAAAGAGGCAGAGAAGGAGAGCTGAAGGACCAAAAAAGAGTATCTAAACAACAGAGGATGAACACTGGGTCTGTCTTATTTTTCCTGTTTCTATCAGTTTGTCTTTTCATATGATACTTAACCTCTATCTTAACCTCGATATTATTACCAATCTAAGAATCTCTACCCCTCAAAGGTGGTTGTGGGCATTAGACAAAAGTTAGGAGTAGTTCATGGTATATATTTCACAAACTATTTAATCTTTTTAAATCAAAGGGCAATGAATTATTTTATAGACTGGATCAAACTTCCTCATGTAAAAATAACTATCAAAGTGGCTACGCAAAAATACATTTGATTTCAAAATCACTCAATCAAAATGATCATGTCATAATATGTATATGCATAGACATACATACAATACATATTGTATACGTACATACTCTTAACTGGTGTGGCTACAATAGGTTCTGTGTAGATCTTGTTTTGATCCAATATTATATGCCCCCTGTCTGTTTTAAATGCCAAATTCTTGCTTCAATGCCCATATTCCTGAAATTTAGTCTTATTTATGTACTTACTCAGAGTATGGTCTTTAAGTACCAAGTCTTTATCAGTTGATTTCTATGGATTAGCTTCCCTCCAAAACCCTTTAGAATATGTTGTGGCCATTTGACATTGCAGGTCTCTGTATTCAACCTAAGTATTTGCTGCCTGAGTTATTTTTGTCTTCTGTGTTTCCTCTGGAGATATGTGTTTTTCAAACCATGACAATGGGAAGGGGGATTTAAATTTAACGCTTTTGGATGGAAAGATCACTTACTGCTTAGAGTGGTGGCTGAAATGTATCTTCAATTTGCACTTACTCTTCAGTGGGCCATTTGATATTCCTATATAGATAAATGATGATGGTGATGAAGATGATAGATAGATAGATAGATAGACAGATAGATAGACAGACAGATAAACAATAGACAGAAAGATAGAAATAGAAAGACTTGCTATATGGTAAATATAATATATAAACATTTCCCCGTAGCAATTACCTTTGTTTATTTGTCATTTCCAAAGATTAGTCCTGGAACTATCTTGATATTTAAATATTAGAATGTAGAATTAATGTGAGCTATTATATATTATATTTTAAATTTCCCTAAAATCATGGCTATTTCTTCTCTTCCCTCAAAAAATCAATGTGCAGAATCTCTGGAACTCATCCCTTCAGAGGGTCCTTCCCAGAAGAACTATATCTCCACTACCTCGGTTCTCTGGAATAAATTACAAGTAAGTTATCTTAAAAGGGATGTTAAAGCATGTAAATACTAAAAAGAGAGAAAGCAGAATCTTATTTGGGAATAATTTTAGTAGATAGTTTTATGTATTTATCTTTTGGTAGAAGGTAGGGTTTCAGGGAATGGAACATAGAGATAACAATATTTCTAACTGTGAATATCTACATAATTGTATTTATATTAGAGCAGAAGATTGCTTTTTTACACGTTTCCTAAGAAAAAATGTCAGTACTAAAATTAATCTGTAAGATTTAAAAAATTGTACTTCATTTATTTAAGTATCATAGTAATTTCTCAGACATTCCAAGAAAGAACCACAGAAAATATTCCCTAACAAGAACCCTAGTTTGAGTGAGAAACAGAATAAAAGGAGAATTGTTTCATTCTTTCAGTTTTATGAGAATGCCATTATTTTATGTCTGCTATGTCAATCTAACGTAACTTCTGAAAGACTTCATTTATTCGCTTCCCACAGAATATAGTCATAACATTCGATTTCATCATAACACGTAACAGCTTATGATTGACTTTTTAAAGTGTCCTATAATATTTATTTTATTTTTTTCATTTAAAATAGCCTTATGATTCATGAGTCCAAAGAGGACAGTCTTTACATCTATCCATCTTATAACTGATGTGGCTCTCAAGGAACAAAAAACCTAAGCAAATTAAGGGAACAAACATTTATCAACCACGCAAATGGAGCCACTCTTTGTATGTATTATGCATCTCAATCTCTATATATGGTTATCAATGTAATAATTCAAGTGAAGGTAATATAATAAATACTAAGACCTCACTATAGCAAAATGATATGATAGAATTATGTCAGGCAGAATTAGACAAACTTCAAGACAAATGTTTGGGAAGTTTAGTTTATATGACTCACTGTCACTACTATTTTATTTTGTAAAATGGGATTAGGAAATATGAACCAAATGTATAGTATATACAATACTTAATATGTATTAACATACTTATATATAAGTATGCATAATCTATATTTAAATTTGGATCTTTAGAAGGAGATTTCAGATCAAATGAAAACTGATTAAATGCCATTAGACTGGTTAACCCAGAGATGAGACAGGTCTTATGTTTTTGAAGTCATTAAATTACCATAATTTAGCAATGCAACTGCTATTTTGTGTTTCAGTCCGCTTAAATAATACATTAAATAGTACATTGCTCAAGCTTATGTTGAACACTAGCTAATTACTGATCACTAGTTATAAGACATGTTAACAAATAACATAGAATGCAAAGTATTTCCTTGTAGAAGTGTTTAAAAACAATCAGAAAACAGTGAAACAGATGATCAGCAGAAAGTTATCTTTATGAATTTTCTTGATAAGTGCAATGAATTATAGAAAATTGGAGCTAGTTCACCAAAAATGGGTAACTGGTATTTGTTAACATAATAAGTTCTGGTTCTTTTGAGAGGGGGATATCTTTGGTTGACCACATAGCAAAATAACATTCCCCCAAAAAACCACACTGTGAATTAATGAGTGACCTCACAGTGATAAATTAAGGAAACACAGATTAGTAGTTTTAAGGATTTTGATTATGCAGTAAGACAAAATGTCAGCTGTGTGATTGAATAAAAACAGGTTTTTCTAATGTACTTAGCATATATTAGGAAACATATATCATCTATGAGGACAAGTGATGAAAAACAGAACTAAAAAAAGAACTTTCATGAGACATGTAAAATCATTAAGAGAATTAAATAAGAGAGAATGGCACTGAACTCAATGTGGGTCAATACATGTGGAAACTCAAAAAGAAAACCTCAGTAAGAAAAGAGGAAAGGGTGATACTAAGAATATAGAGGGGAAACTGGCCGGGCTTAAATGTAGGTGGCTTCAGAATCAGTATTGATCTGTGTATTAGTTCCCTATTGCTGCATAACAAATTATCAGACTTGGTAACTTATAAAAACACATATTTATTATCTCACAGTTTCTGTGCATCTCAGTCCATTTTGTGTTACTATAAAAAAACCTGGGGCTGAGTAATTTATAAAAATGGAAAGTTTATTTGTCTCATGGTTCTGCAGGTTGTAAAAGAAGCATGGTACCAGGATCTATTTCTGGTGAGGACTTTAGGCTGCTTCCACTCATGGTGGAAGGCAAAAAGGAGCTGGCATGTGCAGAGATCACATAGCAAGAGAGGATAAAAGGAGGTTTCCAGGCTCTTTTTAACAATCAGCTCTCATGAGAACTAATAGAGGAAGAAGTCACTTACTACTAAGAGAGTGGCTCCAAGCCATTCATAAGGAATCCACCACCATGACACACTAGGCTTCATCTCCACAACTGGGAATCACATTTCAACATGAGATTTGGAAGAGTCAAATATCCAGACTATAGCATTCTACCCCTGAACCCCCAAGTATCATGTCCTTCGCACATGCAAAATACAATAATTGTATCCCAATAGTTCCCAAAAACTTTAACTTGTTCCAGCATTGACTCAGAAATCCAAAGTTAAAAGTCCTATCTGAGACTCAAGGCAATTTACTTACAACTGGGGGCCTGTATAATAAAAAAAAAATAAGTTATTTAACTCCAAGGCACAGTGGTGGTACAGGCATTCAGTAAATATTCCCATTCCCAAAGGGAGAAATTGGCCAAAAGAAAGGGGGAATAAGCCCTACACAATTCCAAAACCCAGCAGAGCAGACATCAAATCTTAAAGCTCCAAAATAATCTACTTTGACTCCATGTCCTGCATCCTGGGCACACTGGTAAGCAGGGTGGGCTCTGAAGACCTCAAGAAGCCCCACTCCCATTGTTCTGCTAGGTGCACCTATGTGGCTGCTCTCATGGGTTACAGTCCAATGCTTACAGTTTTACTAGGCTGCAGTTGCACACTTCCAGGGGCTCTGTAATTCTGGAGTCTGGAGGGTGGTGGCACTGCCCTAGTAGGCACCATTTGTGGGGGCTCCAACCCCTATCGCATTCTGAGCACCTGTGGATATAACACCATATGCATGCCACCAAGGCTTACAGCTTGCACCCTCTGGAGCAGTAGCCTGAGCAGTACCTGGGGCCCTTTGAGCCACAGCTGGAGCTGAAGCAGTGGGGGTATAGGAAGGAACATCCTGAGACAGCACAGGACAGCAGAACCTGGGCCTGGCTCCCAAAACCATTCTGTCTTCTTAGGCCTCTGGGCCTGTGATTGGTCCTTTTACCCATAGTCTTGACTATTAGCGCCCGGCTTCCATTTAGTCATAGTAATCTCTTTAGCAAGTGGTAGTTCCACAACATCCTTGGATTCCTCTCCTGAAAACACTCTTTTCTTCTCTATCACATGGCCAGGGAGCAAATTTTCTAGATTTTTACACTCTGTTTCCTTTCTAATCATAAACTTCAACTTTAGGTCATCCCTTTACTCCCAGATAATATTGTAAGTTGTTAAAAGTAGTCATGCCATTCTTGAATGCCTTGCTGCTTAGAAATTTCTTTCACCAGATACCCTAGGTCATCACTCTTAAGTTCAGCCTTCCACAAAGCCCTAGGGCATGGACACAATGCAGCCAAGTTCTTTGCTACAGTGTCACACTGACCTTTCTCCAGTTACCATTAAGTTGCTCATTTCCATTTGAGACCTCGTCAGCATGGCCTTTACTGTCCATATTTCTATCAGCATTTTGCTCACAACCACAACCAATCTTTAGGAAGTTCCAAACTTTCACCTATCTCCCAGTCTTCTTCTGAGTGCTCCAAACTTTTCTAACTTCTGCCCATTAGCCAGTTCCCAAGCTGCTTTCACATTTTCAGGTATCTTTATAGCAATGCCCCACCCTTGGTACCAACTTTCTGTCTTGGTCTGTTTTTGTTTTGCTATAAAGGAATACCTAAAGCTAGGTAATATTAAGAAAAGAGGTTTATTTGGCTCATGATTCTGCAGGCTAGATGACTGGGAGTCTGGCGAAAGCCTCAATCTGTTTCCACTAATGGCAGAAAATGAAGGGATGCTGGCATGTACATAAGTCACATGGTGAGAAAGGAAGCAAGAGCAGGGAGGTGACAGGCTCTTTTTAACAGCCAGTGGTCATGGGAATTAATGGACTGAGAACTCACTACTGAGAGAATGGCACTAAATCATTCATGAGGAATCTGCCCCCATGACCCAAACACTTCCCACTAGACCCCACCTCCCACACTGGGGATCAAATTTCAACATGAGATTTGGAGGGGTCAGTTATCCAAACTATAGCACCAAGAGTCAGGAGTCTGAATATGGCTTATCTGGGTCCTCCACTCAGGGTCCTTCAATGCTGTGATCAAGGTGTCAGGCAGACTGCATCGTCATCTGGAGTTTAGGTCCTCTCCCAAGCTCATGCATTTGTTGGGAGAATCCACTTCCTTGCAACTATAGAACTTCATTCTCTTTCCTACCCCTTTCCTTGCTAGCTGTCATCTAAAGGCCACTGTCAGTTCCTAGAGGCCACTTGCAGTTGCCACATGGCCTTCTGATAGACCCTCTCACAACATTGCAGTTTACCTCTTCAAGGCCAGCAGAATGGCTAGCTCCATTCTGCTAGGATGGAGTCCTAAATAACAATGTATTCAAGAGAGTAACTATTGTATTGATATTCCCTATCATTTTCTCCATATTGGCCAGAAGCAAGTCACAGGTTCTTCCTGTGCTCCAGAGAAGGGGTTTCTGCAATCAATGTAGCTCATTGAGGGTATCATTCAATGTGTGTCCACATAATCAACAATTTACCCTTTAAAGAGGGCTAAAATTGAATAGCTCAGCTTTTTTCCTGGAAGACAAGGTGAACAGGGAAAAAATGGTGACCCTTAAAGGTTATAGAAAGCCTGGGACAGATAATCTTTTAAAACTGAATGAAACTAATTGAGGAATGTAACCTTTTCATTCATTCAACCAATTGGTTAAACCTACTGGTGCCTAGTATGTGCCAAGACCTGTGGTATTTAAACAATGATGAAAAACGTTATTGTCTTGACCTATGGAACTATATTACAGTGGAGGGAAACATACATTAAACAGGTCGATATGTATATAATTAAAAATTGTGATAAGTACTACAAAATAAAAGCTCAGAGGGCAGTGAGAGAGAATGACAAGGGTGATGCAATCACCTGTGGTGCAGTGTGTATCAGTATTACTCTTAATTATAGCCACCAAAAGAAAAGCAATAATGGTGCAAGAGGTGGATAAGAGACTCAAAAGAGAAGTGGGTCAGAGCAGTCAAAAAGTCAGTCAAAAAGTAGTGGTAGTAATTTCCAAGAAGTAGGGGCAGGATTGGAGGTGGAAGAGGCAAAATAAGACAAATAAGTGGTAGTAAGTAAGAGGCAAAATAAGACAAATGGGTGGTAGTAATTTCCAAGAAGTAGAGGCAGGATTGGAGGTGGAAGACGCAAAATAAGACAAAAAGTTGAAGTGACATGGATATTGGTAAGGGAAAGATAGTGCCCAAGACAAGAAAGAGCGTGCCTAAAGTTTCTTAGGAAAAGCCATGGAAAAGGTTTATCTGTCTCTGCTAAGAAATTAAACTTTTCCCCAAGAAAGCTCTCACTGTACTTTTACTTCAAGGATACATGGTAACCAAGCTAAGCATTCTGTTAAAGCACATTGTTAAAGTTGCTCTCACTGAATGTCCCAGTAATACGTTAGATATCAAATCCAAAACCCTATTTTAAGACTTCACCTTATCTGATCTCTCTATAGACATTTAATACTTAATGTTTCCTGAACACTTCCAGGGTAATACTCTCCTAGTCGTCTGCCTATCTCTCTGACTGTAATTCCCTAAAATCCTTCTGAAACACCTTCTAATCTCTAATCAGAGGCAGTGCCTGCCACAAAGTGGTGGACAACAAATACATATATTTTAAGTTTTTGAACCATTCTTGTATGAATGGAGAACACAGCCAGTATAATGTTTTTCAGTAAACATAAAAAATTCTCACCATTCTCCTAAGCAAACTAATGCGGGAATATAAAAACAAATACCGCATGTTCTCACTTATAAGTGGGAGGTAAACAATGAGAACACATGGACACAAGGAGGAGAACAACAGACATTGGGGATTGCTTTAGAGTGGAGAGTAGGAGAAGAGAGAAGATAAAAACCCCCCACCAATTGGGTACAGCGCTTATTACCTGGGTGACAAAATAATCTGTACACTAAACCGCTGTAACACACAGTTTACCTATACAACAAACCTTCACATATAACCCTGAACTTAAAATTAAACTTAAAAAAATAAAATCTTCCATTCAGTAAAAAAAAAAAAATCTTAAAGGCCTACAGTATTCATATTTTCTCAGATCTGTTTTAAAATGACATTTTTAAATGTTCATGGACATGTTTCCTTATGGTCCTTGGAAAAGTGAATTTATGAATGGAGATTTTTAATTGTAAAAAAGTAACATGTTATGCTGGGGAAATTAAGTTTTAGCATGAACCTCTATCATAAAACAATTCTATGCCAAGA
The DNA here is from genome assembly GCF_007565055.1 of Rhinopithecus roxellana. NCBI lineage: Eukaryota > Metazoa > Chordata > Mammalia > Primates > Cercopithecidae > Rhinopithecus > Rhinopithecus roxellana. The sequence goes on from NC_044555.1 coordinate 142,082,261, forward strand.
CGAAACTCTGGTTATGTGACATAAATAATGTTATGATAACATATGTTGTGAAAACAATTAGTCATGTATTTTAAGACGGGCAGATCACGAGGTCAGGAGATCGAGACCATCCTGGCTAATATGGTGAAACCCCGTCTCTACTAAAAAATACAAAAAACTAGCCGGGCGAGGTGGCGGGCGCCTGTAGTCCCAGCTACTCGGGAGGCTGAGGCAGGAGAATGGCGTAAACCCGGGGGGCGGAGCTTGCAGTGAGCTGAGATCTGGCCACTGCACTCCAGCTTGGGCGACAGAGCGAGACTCCGTCTCAAAAAAAATAAAAAAATAAAAAAAAATAAAAAAAAAAATGTGTGCATATGATCATACAAAAAAGACAAATGGAATATTTCATAAATGCAACAAATTTAATTTTGTGTTAATACAGTACTAACATTCATAATTGTGCAATACTAGAGTGTGGAACTTGGTACTATAGTATGATAAAAAAATAAATATTTGCTTTTCTTACGTAAATTTTCTCCTGTAACATTTGCTTTTTACTTTAGTATGGAAACTGGATTGCCCAATATCTAAACCAGTATGAAGGAACTATTTTACAAGTATTTAATGGTTATTTAAAAGCAGCCAGAAATTATTTTACTAAAATAAGATATTTTCATGTGTTGTTTTAAATCACTACAGATTTCTGAGAGTGATTAAATAGATTTCTAAAATAACTAAACATAAGCATATCTGAATGAGAATAAAAATTGTATTAAATGTCATTTAATTACATTTGATATTTTTCACTTATTTGCAGAGTTTTTCTACACCAGGAGTTCCAAAGTCAAGCTACATTCAAAGAGAGAAACAACACACTGGATACTCACGTTATGAAGAGTCAGACATTCCTTATAGGATAGAACATGTGCAATTGAAATCTAACTATTAAGTTTTCTGTGGAAAAAAACATATATGTAAACTATATGGCCATCTGATCATTTTAAAAGCATACTCAGAATACTTTAAGAAAACATCATGAGTATGAATTATCTATGCTCTAAACACTTTACTTCTCTTTCTGCGTTTATGCCATCACTTCTTATCTCTTTATACTTAGAACTTTTTCTTTCCCCCTCTCTCACTCTATGACTCCTGAAAAAAACTTTCATTTCCAATATCCAACTTCATTAACTAAGCAGGGATGGCAAATGTTTATTATCACCAAAATGCAGCATAACACTTGCATACTGGTTTATGACATGCATCTTTATAAAGTGCTCAGTGAAATGAATAAACGATTGATTGCAAATTGGTCAAAGAGAATACTGAGTACTTTATTAGTTACTGGCTAAAGCTAATGAGTTACACAAAAGCATCATCTCTAAATAAGGAATTTTATTTGAAATATGTAATTTCATTAGGAATAAATTCCATAAAATAAACTAAGAATTGCTAAATGATTTCTGTAAACTGATTGGAGCTGTAGAATGATCCCATGACCTGGGCCCCTGACTCCTTTCCTTTCTTCCTTCATTCCTTCTTCTCTTCCTTTATCCCTCCTTTATTTAAAGGGTACCCAGAGAGGAGCAAGATGGTGGAGTAGAAGCCTCCACCAATCACTGCACATCACCCCCAGCAAGGACACCAATTTAACAACTATCTACACAGAAAAAAACAACCATATAAGAGCCAAAATTCAGGTGAGCCCTCATAGTACCTGGATTTAACTCCACATGACTGAAAGAAATACTAAAGAGATAGAAAAAAAAAAAAAAAAACCCACCTTGAATCACTGACACTACCTCTCCCTAACTCCCCAGCAGCAGTGTGGAGTGGAGCATGTCTGGGCATTGGGGAAGGGACAGCACAACAATTGTGAGGCATCAAATTCAGTGCTGTCCTGTTACAGCAGAAAGGAAAACAGAATAAAACTCAGCTGACACCCACCCACAGAGGGAGCATTTAAACCAGTCCTAGGCAGAGGGGAATCTTGGATCCCAATGGGTGGAACTTGAGTACGTGCAGACCTTGCCACCCACGGCCAAAGTGCTCTGGATTTCTAAGCAAACTTGATAGGCAGTCTAGGCCACGGGGACTACAACTCTTAAGTCCTAGTGCTGAACTGGGTCCAGAAACAGTGGTCTGAGGGTGCATGTGACCCACTGAGACATCAGTGGGAGCAGCTAAGGGAGTGCTGGCATCACCCCTCCCCTAAACTCTCGGCTGTACAGCTTTTGGCTCCAAAAGAGACCCCTTTCTTCCTCTTGAGGTGAAGAGAGGGAAGAATGTGGAGGACTTTGTCTTGCATTTTGGATACCAGCTCAGCCACAGCAGGATAGGGCACCGGTCAGAGTCATGAGGACCCTGTTCCAGGCCTTAGCTTCCAGGCAGCACTTCTAGACACACCCTGGGCCAGAAGGGAACCTGCTGCCTTGAAGGAAAGAACATAGTCCTGACAGCATTCATCACCTACTAACTGAAGAACCCTTTGGCCCTGAATAACCAGTAGCAATACCCAGGTACTACATCAAGGGCCTTGAGTGAGATGCTAAGACTTGCTGGCTTCAGGTAAGACTACCATACTGCCAGCTGTGGTGGATACAGGGTGAAACTCTTTCTGTTTAAGAAAATCAGAGGGAATGTTGAGGGGACTTTATCTTGCACCTTGGGTATCAACATGGCCACAGTGGGGTAGAGTATCAAGTGGGTCTCTGATTCTAGGACTGACTCTTGGATATCATCTCTGTACCTGCCTTGAGCCAGAAAGGAATCTACTATCCTGAAGGGTGAGTCCAGGGCCAGGCGGCATTCATCATATGCTCACTGAAGAGCCCTGGGACCTTAGGACCCAGGGTCTCACTTGCAGTAGTCTGGCAGTACTCCCTATGGTCTGTGGTGGTGGCGGCTATAGAGTGAGGCCCCTCTGCCTTTGGAAAGGGAATGGAAGAGTTAGAGGGATTGCATCTTGTGGTATGATTGCCAGTTCAATTGTAGTACAATAGAACACCAAGCAGACTTCTAAGTTTTTGACCCTAGGATCTGACTCCTGATGGTACTTTTGGACCCACCTGGAGCCTGGCGGTTCTTGCTGCCCTGAATGGAAGGAGACAGGACTGGGTGGCTTTGCCACCTGCTGATTGCAGAGCCCCTTGAAAAAACATAGGCAGTAGCCAGGGAGTAATGATAGCAGGCCTTGGGGGAGATGCAGTGCTGTACTGGCTTCAGGTCTGAACCCAGAGCAGTCAGAGTGGTGGTGGCCACAGGGGTGCTTGCATCACTCCACTCCCACCTTTGGGTGGCTCAGAACATAGAGAGGGAGACACTCTGTACGTTTGGGAGAAAGTAAGGGAAGCATATAAGATTCTCTGCCCGGTAATCCAGAAAATACTCCTGGATTTTCTCCAAGACTAATAAGGCAGTATCTAGGAGTGTGCAAGAACCACTGAGCTTGGTTGGGGTGCTCTCTGAAGCAGATACAGCTTAGTTCACAACACCCAAGTCCTTTGTGGAAAAGGTGGGAGCATGTATTTACTCCCTAAACTTTTGGAGAATGAACCAAATGGACCAAATGGACCACTCTCATTCCTGAATCACTCATTCTCTCTATTTCTCCCTGTCTCTTAATTTCCACACTTTCTCACTATATCTAGTCTTCCAGCACCTCTTTTCCTTTTTATCTCTTCCCTTCCTGGCAAACTTTCTGAGTACAGTCTTTCTTATGAAGAGCCCTAGAGTAATGATCAAGTCTTAAGACTCCTATGGGGTTTTGCAAATTTCCCAGGCCTGGAGTGTTGAATGTAGCATTTGCTTAGTCTATGGATGGAGATGTGGGTAAAAAATATAGAGGACTTCTAGTCTAGGCTGAAATGGAGCTAGTTCTTCTTTACAATATCTAAATTTGAACACATTTCTTCACCAAAATTAATATATTGTCCTTCTGTGTTAAAACGAACACACAAACAAACAAACAAAAAAACTCTCCTGGATCTAAGATGCATCACAAAGTGTCCTACACTAATCTGTCAACTATTGGTCCTGTTCTTCAGCCATCTCTCCTTAATTCCCTGGTGTGGAAAAGGGGAAATTAAGAAAAGAAAAAAAAGAAAAAGAAATTGTTAAGTGCTCACCAGTCACTGTCCCTTCTACTTCCTAATAGATCTCAAATATGTCCCTCTTCCTACCATTATCTCTATTCATTCTGACACTATCATCGTCTGAAACACCACCGTCTTTTCCCTGGACAATTGTAACTGACACCCAATTGGTCTCCCATATATTACAATTGCCTCAGTCCAATCCTTTTGGCACAGTACAGCTAGGGTAATATTTTAATATACACACCTAGTCTCGTTATATTTCTCCTTAAACCTCTTCAAGAGTTTCCAATTACCTTAGAATAAAATTTCAAGTTCTCACCATGGATCACAAGGCACTCTAAGACCCCAAGATATCAGGTCTCTGTCACTCTGTCTTTCCATCTCTTTCTATCTAGATTTACATCTATAGCTACATCTACATCATGTATGTGTTTGCGTGTTACTGTGTAATATTTATAAGAATACTTACTATGATGTAAGTACAAAATACTTTATATGCAATCTTACGCCATCCTCCCATCACTATGAGGTAGGTACTATTATTTTTCCCATGTACAAATGAGGAAATCGAGGCTTTAAGTAGTTTATTAACTTGTGCAAACCCACACAATTAGTGTCAGAGCCCAGGATTTAAACACAATCAGCCTGATTCAAAACTATGTAACTAGGAACAGTATATTTTTTCCAATTTCTTCACTTACCACTCTCCATCTTGCTATGTGCTCTAGTCATACTTGACTTCCGGTTTATCTTTTAGGGCCTTCCTACATGTTGTTCTCTCTGCCTGGATAACCTGATCAGAAATAAGTCCTTGGAATTCAGACATTTCTATGGAAGATGTGGCTATCTCAGAGAAAAAACCTCTAAGTTAGGCTTAGAGATTTTTAACCATGAAAGAGTTCCTGGTTGGTTGAAAAGTTTTCTGTGAATGTCACATAGTCCAGAATAGAAACAAGCTTCCAGTTGTTGAAAGATTCCTTTATTCATACTGAGAATCATGTAGGGCCAGACCCTGGGTGGTAGGACTTCTGTAGGTGTTTAATACAACACAAGACCAGGCTCTAACTGACTCTTATCAGTCTAAGCAGGAATAGACATTGAGTGTTCAGAGTCTTAGCCTCTTGATGCTGAGGCTGGCCTAAGAACAGGGTCTGGGTGGTTAGAGATTTTGTTTGTATGCACTGAAAACTTCATAAATTGTGAAGAGGCTGCTATTGTAAGTGCTAGAGTCAGAGTAGGAGAAGACTGAGGATGGTCAAAGGCGTAGTTATATATAGGAGATAATGTAGCACAGTGGTTAACAACTTAAACAACTCTGTGGTGAGCCTGCTGCATTGAAATTCCAGATTCCACACTTCCTAGCTGTGGGACATTGGTCAAGTGACTTATCCTTTATCTCTGTTTCATCTTCTCTAAAGTGAGAATAACAGTATGTACTCCATAGGGCTGTCATAAGGATTAAATAAGACATGTAAAGCACTTGAAACAGTGCCCAGCAAATAGTGATTAGTCAAGAAATCATAACTATTATCTGTTATAGCCTAGTACAGGAATAAGGCTAAAGTGGACAAAGGTTTCTTCTGTAGGTGCTCGCTGCACTCCAAGAAACAAATCTCATGTTTGAACTTATAGTCTATGTTTGAATATACCTTTCTTATCTGACTTTTCCAAACTTTGCCCTATATATATACATTTGAAATATATATATTTAGAGAGAGAGAGAGAGAGAATTTATTCTTTCCAATCCTGTCTACTCCTCTGATGTACACCACCTGGACTGCCTGATCTAACCACCTAATTACAATCAGGTCTGTTTGTTGATTCCTACATCTATCTCATAGTGACAATGGTAATTTTGATTTTAATTGCTTCCTGCTAAGCTCAAAGATGTTTGGTTTGCCTTTCTGACACTGCCAAGCAACAATCAAAAGTCTTTATATCCTTTGCTTCTTACAAGTAGAGGAGAGTGACAAAAGGTAGTAGCAAAGATGACAATATGCTAAGATGGTAAGTACTCCCATAAATAGGTTCTTCTCCACCAGGAGACAATCTTTTTACTGAACTCTTAAAAATGAAGTATTCCACTTGGCTTTACTCTTCTAACTAGAAGTCACTAGCAGCTAAAATTGTGAGTTTATACACAATAACTTTTCTTTTAGAATGGCCTTGATATAGCTACAATATTATAGTCTTGTATACAAAGTTGTTCAAGCTGTTTTCTGAAGGAACATTCATCCCTTCTGAGATTTTTAACAGTTTCAGAGGAATTTTCCCTCTTTCTTCTACTGCTAAGCTTTTAGTTTAACAGATGCTTTCAGCATATTGTATATTTAGTTATGACTGGCCTAGTATTGGTGTCCAAAGTTTGTGCTTTTATATCATCTGGTTGGGATACTGTCACAGTAAGAACGTTTTGTTAGGAATTATCCCATTTCCTTGATCACAAAGTTTTTGCTACTGACACTTGTAATTTAGAGACTTGGTAGGATTGGGTAAGTGCCTGGCTGGGAATTTCATTAAACTGGAAAAGGATGAGTATAGCAGATTTTTTTTTTTCTCATATGACCTCAAAAAAGATGTTAAGGCCAAGAGAAGCCAGAAGATATGATAGGACCAAGAAGAAAGATGAGGTCAAGTTTTCAGTTTCTGTCTCTAAAGTGAAGGGGTTAGATTAGATGACTTCTCAGTTCCCTTCCAGAAATGATATTGCATCATCCGAATCCTGGATGATGAGCCAAGATAAGAAGCCTAGGTCCAGAAAGTGGGTCAGATCTAGGTGGACAATTAGCAGAGACCAGAAACCGAGGCTTGCTGACTGGGAACAAAATCCTAGACCAAAGTCAAGGCCACAAAAGGTTGCTATGTAATTATGGGATCTGTGTGATAGGCATAGGGATCAGCAGCAAGAGAGAAGGCTGGTACTGTACCAAACTCCTTTACATGTAAGAGCTTTCCACAGGTTTCCTGCCCAGAGTAACTCACAATAGTTTTCAACATGTGTGCAAGGCTTGAATCTATAGGACAAAAATAGGAGTGACTATTTGAAGTAATGGACTAGGGGAGCAGGGAAAAAGTACTTCTAGATAATGACCATCAGAGCAATTATTTTTGTCAGGAGTTGAGGAAGAGATCAAAAGGAACACTCCTAGTTCTGGTAAGTGGCAAAGGAAGACCTTGAATTCAGATCTGACTCTAATGTCAGTGCTCTTAACTATTGTATTAGTTACCTGAGGCTGCCATAACAAATTACCACAAATTGGGTTACACAAAACAGTAGCTATTTATTCTCTCACGGTTCTGGAGGCCAGAAGTTTTAAATCAAGGTGTCAGCAGGGTCATGCTCCCTCCAGAGGCTGTAGGGGAAAATCCATTCCTTACCTCTTCCAGCTTCTGATGGCTTTGGTATTACTTGGCTTATAGCCACATCACTGTGATCTCTGCCTCCCTTTTCACGTCACCTTCTCCTCTATGTCTCCTCTTCTGCCTGTATCTTAACAGATAAGCAAGATCTTTATTTAACTTAATGACATATTTTGTCACATAAGTAATGTTCACAGATCCCAGGAATAAGAGCATGGACATATCTTTTTAAGAATCACCATTCAGCCTACTATAATTCCTATGATGAAATTTTTTTCTATTCAGCGTCTTTCGTTCTCAGACATTGGCATTTTAGCAGGCACTGTTAATTTCATAACAAATATCCCTTTAATCTTTGCTAACAGAATCCAAATTTTGTTTGAAATATCTAAGCTTGTTCCTTTTTTACAGCCTCCATTGCCACTAGTTCTGGTCAATGAGATTGAAGGGGAAGTGTGATAGTGAGAGGATTTCAGGAAAGTTTTTGCTTTCCTGATAAGATGAGATGGACTTACCCTTTAAGTCCCTGGTCCTTCCACTATATTCAGCAATTCCACTCCTGAGTATATATCAAAAAAAAAAAAAAAAAAAAAAGAGGAAAACTTACATTCACACAAAAACCTGCACTGTATATAAATAGAAGATTTCTTTGTAATGGCCAAAAACTGGAAAGAAGCCACTTTTCCTTCAACTAGTGAATGGATAAACAAACCATGATACATCCATACAATGTAACACTGCTCAGCAATAAAAAGAATGAGCTAAACATACATGCAACAACCTGAATGGATCCCCAAGGATTATGCTAAGTGAAAAAAAGACAATCCCCAAAGGTTCCATACTGTAACTCCATTTTTATAATATTTTGAAATGACTACATTTTAGACAAAGAGGACAGATTAGTGGTTGTCAGAGATTGAATTAGGGAGGTGGGAGAAAAGTAGGTGTGGTTACAAAAGGACAACAAAACGGATCCTTGTAGTGACGAAATTGTTCTGTATCTTGACTGTGGTAGTGGATACATGAACTTACACATATAACATTTTATAGAACAAATACACACACACAACTACAAATAAAACTAGGGAAATTGGAATAACATGGGTGAATTGTGTCAATGTCAATCTGATTATAATACTGAACTAAAGTTCTACAAGATGTTCCACTGGGGGAAACTGGGCAAATGGTACATGGAATATTTCTGTATTATGTCTTACAACTGCATGTGAATCCACATTATCTCAGTAAAAATTCAATAAAAATTAAATGTCAAGATGATGATATATTTACGGAATACTAAGGAATACAACAGGAGGAAGTCCCTAAATTTTCCTTAAATATGCAAAGGCAGAAAGACTGCATGGAAGAAACACTTAAGCTAAGTCTTGAAGAATGAGTAGAAGCATTCTGGATAGATGGGGGATGGATGGGCGATAAACCAGGAAGAGGGGCCAGCAGGCAAAGAGATACAAGAGAACATGGTGTACTGAGGGAACTGCAAGTAATTCAAGTATGGCTGAAGCACAAAATTCATATGCAAGAAATATCTCTTTTTCTCCAATATTCTCCTTTAGTAGTAGTCAAAAGAGATTTCTGACATTCAACCCTATGATACACAGGAATCAAAAGGAATCCACAGCCCCTTGTGCTCCAGGAATTAGGAGGGAGCCATCCCCTGTTCCCTTGTCTTAATCTTTATATTACATGAATGAAGAACTGGCCTCATAGCTTTCTGTGTTCCTTACAGGACCCCCATCTCTCTCTCCCCCAACCCCCACACTCATAGTTTCACAACCATTACCTGCTTTGATGGTATTAGAATTATATAATTATGTCCTTTATCTCTGTTTACTTCAGTCAACTAAAGAAGTCTAGAAATCCCAAATTCCCACACTTTATTCCCCATGCAACTCTGCACATTGTTTTTTGACCCTATTTCCCACCCTTCCCCATTTCCTGAAACTCTCCTGCAGTGTCTACTAGAACTTACAGTCCATCACCAGAAAAAGTATTTATATCCTCAGCCTCTTTTCTAAATATTCCTTTCACCTACTTGCTCTAAGAACTCTAGTTTTCCAATGAAGACACTGCTTCCCCTAAAGCCCAAGTGGCAACTGCTTTTTTTCCCATACTCCTCAAATCAATGGTCCTAAAGTTGGGTTAGACATCCTATTTGCACCTCATTACCACTTCCAAGCCATTATCCTTCTGTCTTCCTTAAACGTCCCCCAGCTTTGAATTTCAAGTCATTCAGACATTTAGTTGTTCATTCATAAAGCAATCATGTATTGAACACTCTAATATATGCCAGTGATTATTCTAAGGGTTAGGGATACAATGATAAAACTGGACAAAATTCCCTGTCCACATGGAGCTTATATTTTACTATTCCTTATAATTAAGTTATACTACTCATTACTTGAGGAGTTTAAATTCTGGCCTAGTGACTGTCATAATACTTGATGATAAATATATATTAATAAATTTTCAGATTTATTGTGTTCTCATTTCCTTGATCTCCTCTCTTCCAGGGAGCTATCTACCACTTTTCCTCAGCCACTCTTATATTCATTCCCTGTCTATAATCTCAATTTTAAGCATTCCACTATCTAATCAGCACCTTTCTTCTCTCCATCACACTGCTTTTAGCACCTTGACTTTTATAATTCTTCAACCTTTACAAGATACGCATTCTTTGGACCCTATCAGCTTTTTACAGTTCCTTATCATTCTCATGTCCCCTTTCCCCTCTACCTAATGCAAATTCCATAATCATTCCCTGGTATATATGTCCTGAATATTCTTGCCTTGTTCTTGCTTGAGTTCAGGGGCCAAAACCAAAGCCTGCTTAAAGCCAATCCTTTCTCTACTTTAATCTACCTCCATAACAGGTGAAGGTGATTTTTAAAAAAGCATACAACCACACTTATTGGTCTTAGTTAAATTCTTGACCACGAACCTCATCTGTGCTCTTATTGCTACCTAGCAATCATACTAAATCTCTCTAGTCTAGTCATGTTGTTTCTCACTTAGATGTCTATTTCACACCTTCTCTTCCTAAAATCTCTAATATTTCCTATCTCTCTTCATTCTATCTGATACCCTTACTTACTACTTCACTGACGAAGTTAAAGCAATCCAAACAAAACTTTGAACTGCACAAAAGTATAACTTAAAAGAAAAGAGGAAATGCTTCTCTTTTTACAAGTATTCCTGCTAATTCCAGACACACCCAATCAATTAATAGATCTAAACAAAAATTATCAAAGGCTGCTAACATCCCAACAAGGGAAACGACTGGACATTATGTATCTCTTGATAGAAGTATACATCACCATTTATAAAGTATTCTTGCAAACACTATACCCAGATCTCATCAAGCCCCTGAATGAGGAATTACAGAGAACAGAAGAACATGTTAAAAGTCACCATGGGGATGCAATCAGCAAAATACAGACTGTGGGAGACTCTACAGGACAAACAATTCAGTTTTATCAAGAAATAAACTGGGTAATGCAGATGAAAAGAGCATGTATAAATTGAAAGTGACATAAGAGACAAATCAATCAATCACAATACGTGGTCTTTATGTGGACCACAATTCAAACAAACATTATAAAAAGACAACTGGGGAATTTGGAACATGGATGGGATATATTATAATATTAAGGAATTATTGTTAATATTTTAGGTATGGTGATGTGGTTATATCTTTTAAAGCACCATCTTTCAGAGGCATATAATAAAATACTTAGAGTTGTAATAATATGATACATGGGATTTACTTCAAAGTAATCTGGGGAAGGGAAAGAGTATAGATGGGGCTATAGAACAAAACAATACAGGTCATGAGGAGATAGTTGTTAAAGTTGGGTGATGAGAGCATGAAGGTTCATTAATCTACTAGGTTCATTAATCTATTCTCTCTACTTTCATAAATTTTTGGAACTTCCATAATGATGAATTTCTTAAAGCAGAGATTTTTCTATGAGCATCAGAAGATAATTTCCAACTGACGTAACTTTAAGAATGCACCCATATCCTGCCTCTGCTCTTGTCATTATCCATACTCCTAAGTAAGGTCGACTCCTTCATTTGTGCACCAGAACACATACCTTCTCCCTATTCAAAGATGCCATTCCAGTAATTATTTTCTTACCTGCCTTATTAATTTCCCCTTCTCTACTGGATCAGTTCCATTCAGCATAGAAATGTGCTATAATTTCTCACATTTAAAAAAAAAATGTCTATTGATGTCCTGTAGTCCCCTCTAGCTATTGCCCAATTTCTCTGCCTCTTTTAGAAGAAGATTCCTCAAAGGAGTTTTCTTGATTTCTAGTTTCCAATTCCATTTATCCCATTCTTTACAGAACTCATTACAGCTAGGCTTTTACACCTACCACTCCACTGAAATTGCTCTTGTCAAGGTCACCAATGACCTCAACGTTGCAAAATCCAGTGGTCAATTCTCAGTCCCTATCTTATTTGAACCATCAGTAGCATTCCATGCAGCTGCTCATGTTCTTCTCAAAACACTGTCTTCATTAGGCTTCCAAAACACTATACTCTTCTAGTTTTCCTCCTACCTTATTGTTCTCTTCTTCTCAGTGTTATTTGCTGGTTTATCATTATCTTTATGATTTCTAACAATTCTCCAGAGTTCAGTCCTTCTTTTCTAAATATACACTCTTTCTTGATGATCTCCAAATTTTGTATTTCTATCCTGGACTTCTCCCCTGAAATCCAACTCCACTTGAATATTTAACAAACATCATGAACTTAGATCCACAGCTGAACTCACTAAAAATTTGCTCCGCTTTTATAGACTTCCACCTTTCAGATGGCAGCAACTCCATCCTTCCACTTGCTCAGGTTGAAAACTTTGGAGTCATCCCTGACTTTTCTCTTTACCTCTACTCCACATCCAACCTACCAGTGAAATGCTAAATAGAATTTTTCAAGTCACAATGAAAAGGCACTAAACTGAAACGGGAAAGACACTAGATCATTAACCAACTACTCCCAGCAAAGAGAAGTCCAGGACCAGATGCCTTCAACAGGTGAATTCTACCAAACATCTAAAAAAAGAATTAACACCAATCCTTCTCATACCTTCGAAAATCAGAAGAGGAGGAAATACTTCCAAATTCATTTTATGAGGTTAGCATTACCCTGATACCAGAGACATACAAAGATACTTCAAGAAAAGAAAACTGAAGAGCAATTAATCCTTGATTAACAAAGAGGCAAAAACTCACAACAAAATACTAGCAAACCAAATTCAATAGCATATTAAAAGTATCATACACTACAACTAAGTGGGATTCATCCCTCATATGCAAGGATGGTTCAATATATGCAAATCACTTAATGTAATATAACACATTAACATAAGTATAAAAACCACATTATAATTTCAATAGAAGCAGGAAAAGCATTTGACGGAATTCAACACCCATTGAGAATTTTTAAAAAACTCAACAGATCAGTTATAGAAGAAATTTACCTTGACATAACCTCATATCTAGAAAATTGTAAAGATTCCACAAAACAATTGTTCAAACTAATAAACTGATTCAGTAAAGTTGTAGGACACAGATTTAACATACAAAAACAGTTGTGTTTATATACAGTAACAATGAACTATTAGAAAAGGAAATAATTCCAATTACGATAGCATCTAAAATAGTAAAATACTTGAATATAAACTTAAAGTAGGTGAAAGACTTCTAAACTGAAAACTTCAAAACACTAATGAAAAAATTAAAGACATAAATACATAGAAAGGCATCCTATGTTCATGAGTTGGAAAACTTAATATTGTTAAAATGTTCACGCTACCCAAAGAGATCTATGGATTCAATGCAATCCCTATCAAAATTCCAATGACATTTTTTACACAAATAAAAAATACAATCCTAAAATTCATATAGAACCACAAAAAGAACCCAAAAGGCCAAAGCAATCTTGAGAAACCACAAAGCTGGAGGCATTACATTTCCTGACTTCAATATATATTACAAAGCTATAGCAATGAAAACAATATGCACTGGCATAAAATCAGACATATAGACCAATGGAACAGAATAGATATCGCAGAAATAAAACCATGCATATACAACCAACTGACCTTCAATAAGGATGCCATGAATACACAATGGGAAAATGATAATCTCTTCAAGAAGAGGTGCTGGGAAAACTAGATATACACATGCAAAATAATGAAACTGATCATTTCTTTATGTCATACACAAAAATCAACTATAAATGAATTAAAGATTTAAACATAAGACTTAAAACTGTAAAACTCCTATGAGAAAACATATGAGAAAAGCTTTACGATATTTGTCTTGGCATTTATTTCTTGAATATGAGACAAAAAGCAGAAGCAACAACAAAAGCCAAGATAGACGAGTGGGACTACATCAAACTAAAAAGCTTCTACACAGCAAAGGAAACAGTCCACAGAGTGAAATGATAAACTATGGAATGAGAGAAAATATTTCCAAATCTGATAAGGATTTAATATCCAAAATATATAACAAACTCTTACAAATAAAAAGCAAACAAAACAAACCAAAAGAACCAAATAACCCAATTAAAAAATAGGCAAAGGACTTGAATAGACATTTCTCCACAGAAGACATACATATGGCCAATAAATATATGAAATGATGCTTGATATCCTTAGTTATCAAGAAATGTGTATCAAAACCACAGTAAGAAGTAACATCACATCTGTTAGAATGTTTACTATTAAAAAATAAAAACACAACAAATGTTGGCAAGTCTTGTACATTGCTGGTGGGAATGTGTATTGGTATGGCCATTATGGAAAAAGTATGGAAGTTCCTTTAAAAACTAAAAATAGAGCTACCATATAATGCAGCAACCCTACTTGTGGGTATATATCCAAAAGAATTGAAATAAGGATCTCAAAGAGATACCTGCACTCCCATGGTCACTGAAACATTATTCATAGTAGCCAAGAGATGGAAACAAGCTACATTTCTACCCACAAATGAATGGATAAAGAAAATGTGGTATATACACACAAAAGAATACTATTCAACCTTGAATACAAAGGACATCCTGCCACTTGAATTAATATGGATGAAGTTGGAGGACATTATACTAAAAGGAATAAACTAGTCACAGAAGGATAAATTTTGCATGATTCCACTTAAAGGCAGTATCTAAAATACTCAAACTCAGTGGGAGGTAGAGTAAGATGGCCAAATGGAAAACTCCAGTAAACATCCTCCCTGTGGGAACACCAAATTCAACAACTACCCACACAAAAAAGTACCTTCATTAGAACCAAAAATCAGGTAAGCGATCACAGTACTAGATTTAACTTCATATCACTGAAAGAGGCACTGAAGAAGGTAGGAAAAGCAGTCTTCAATTTCCAATGCCACCACTCCTCCATGCCAGGGCAGTGGCAGAGTGGTGCAAAGAGAGAACCTGTGTGCTTTTGGGAGGCAGAGTGCAAAGACTGTGAGACTTTGCATTAGAACTCAGTGCTCTCCTGCCACAGTGAAAAGCGACACCCGGCAGAACTCAGCTGGTACCCAAAGAGGGAATATTTAGACTAGCTCTAGCCAGAAGGCCATCCCAGTACTTGCAACCTGGGTTCCAGAAAGCCTTGACACTCTGGGCTAAAGTGTTCTGTGGATCTAAATAAACTTGAAAGGCAGTCTAGGCCATAAGGACTGCAATTCCTATGCAAGTACTCCTGCTGTGCTAGGCTCAGAGTTAGTGGACTTGGGAGACATGCAACCTAATGAGACACGAGCTGGGGCAGCCAAGGGAGTGCTTGCACCACCACTCCCACAACCCCAGGCACACAGCTCACAGCTCTGAAAGAAACTCCTTTCTTCTGCTTGAAGAAAGGAGAGGCAAGAGTAAAGAAGACTTTGTCTTGCAACTTGGATACCAGCTCACCCACAGTAGGAGAGAGTACTGAGCCAAATTGTGAGGCCCCCATTACAAACCCTGGCTCCCAGACAACAAATCTAGACACAACCTGGGCCAGAACAGAACCCACAAGCTTAAAGGGAAAACCCCAGTCCTGGCAAGATTAATCATCTGCTGAATAAAGAGCTCTTGGGCCCTGAATGGTACCCAGGCAACACTCAGTGTGGGTTTTGGGTGATACTCAGAGATGTGCTGGCTTAAGGTGGTGAGTGCTGGCTTAATCCAGCACATTCCCAGCTGGTTTGGCTATGGAGAGAGATTCCTTTTGTTTGGGAAAAGAAAAGGAATGTGTAAAGGGGACTTTGCCTTGCAGCATGGCTACCAGTTCAGCCACAGTGAACAAGAACACCAAGTAAACTCTTGGGATCCCTGAATCCAGGCCTTGCCTCTTGGATGTCATTTCTAGACTTACATTGGGATAGAGAAAAGTCCACTATCCTGTAGGGAGAGTTCCAGGCCGGGCAGCATTCACCACAACAGGATGAATAGCCCTTGGGCCTGGAGTGAACATTGGCGGTATCTAGGCAGTGCTCGCCATGGCTCTGGGATATTTGTGGCCACAGGAAGCAACTCCTCTGCTTGTGAAAAGAAAAAGGAAGAGTGTAAAGGACTTTGACTTGTGGCTTGGGTCCCAGCTCAGCCACACTAAAATAGAGCACCAGGTACATTTCTAAGGTTTCTAACTCCAGGGCCTGGCTCCTGGATGACATCTCTGGACCTACTTGTGGACAGGGGAAACTTGCCATCCTGAAGGGAAAAACACAAACCTGGCTGGCTTCACAACATTCAGATTGTACAGCCGTAGGGCCTTGAGTAAATATAGGCAGTAGTCAGGTAGTGGTTACCGCAGGCCTTAAGTGAGACCTCCTTAACCTATTGGCTTTAGGTTTGATCCAGCACAGTGTCAGTGGTGGTGGCCACAGGGTTGCTTGTGTCACCCTTCCCTCAGCTCCAGGCAGCTCAGTACATAGAGACAGATTCCATTTATTTGGTAGAAAGCACGGGAAGAGAATAAGAATCTCTGCCTGGTAATCCAGAGAATTCTTCCAGATCTTAACCAAGACAACCAAGTCAGTAGAACCACAGTGTTAGTGGTCTTGGGGTATCTCCTAATGAAGATATGGCTGCAGTGAACAAAAACTTAGAACACTGAAGTCCCTTCAAATACCTGGAAAGCCTTCCCAAGAAGAAAGGCTTCAAACAAGCCCAGACTGTGAAGATTACAAGAAATACTTACCTCTTCAGTGTCCACACACCAATGAACATTCACAAACATCCACCTAGGAAAACACGACCTCACCAAACAAACTAAACAAGGCATGAGTGATCAATCCCAGAGTGACAGAGATATGTGACCTTTCAGACAAATAATTCAAAATAGTTGTGTTGAGGAAACTCAAAGAAATTCAAGATAACACAAAGAAGGAATTCAGACTCCTTTCAGATAAATTTAACAAAGGGGTTGAAATAATTAAAAAGAACAAAGCAGAAACTCTGGAATCCAAAAATGTGATGGACATACAGAAGAATGCATCACTTTCTTAACTGCACTTTCTTAACTGATCAAGCAGAAAAAAGAATTATTGAACTTTGAGATAGGTTATCTGAAAATACGCAGGGAGAAGAGACAAAAACAAAAAGAATAAAATTAATAAAACATGCATACAAGATCTAGAAAATAGCCTCAATAAGGGCAAATCTAAGAGTTATTGGTCTTAAAGAGGAGGTAGAGAGATAAAGATCAGGATAGACAGCTTGTTCAAAGGGATAATAACAGAGAACGTACCAAACCTAGAGAAAGATGTCAATATTCAAGTACAAGGAGGTTATAAAACACCAAGCAAATGTAACCTAAATGACACTACCTTAAAATATCTAATAATCAAATTTCCAAAGGTCAAGGATAAAGAAAGGATACTAAACACAGCAAGATAAAACAAATGAACATGCAAAAACACTACAATATGTCTGTCAGAAGACTTTTCAGTGGAAACTTTACAGGCCAGGAGAGCGTGGCATGACATATTTAAAGTGCTGAAGGAAAAAAAAAAAAAAAACTTTTACCCCGGAATAGCATACCCAGTGATATTATACTTTGAACATGAAAGAAAAATAAAGACTTTCCAGACCAACAAAAGCTGAGGGATTTCAGCAATGCCAGGTCTGTCCTACAAGAAATGCTAAAAGCAGTTCATCAGTCTGAAAGAAAAGGGTGTTAGTGAGTAACAAGAAATCACCTGAAGGTACAAAATTCACTGATAGTGGTAAATACACAGAAAAGCACAGAATATTATAGCACTGTAATTATGAATGTGTAAACTACTCATATCTTAAATAGAAAGACTAAAAGATAAATTGATCAAAAATAGTAACTACAACTTTTCAACACATAAGACAGTACATTAGGACGTAAATAGAAATGACAAAAAGTTAAAATGGGACGCAAAGCTAAAGTGTACTTTTCATTAGTTTTCTTTTTGTTTATTAGTTTGTTTATGCAATTAGTATTAGGCTGCGTTCAGTTTAAAGTAATGGATTACAAGACATTCTTTGCAAGCTTCATGTTAACCTCAAATCAAAAAACACACTACAGATTTATGAAAACTAAAAAGCAAGAAACT
This sequence comes from Rhinopithecus roxellana, assembly GCF_007565055.1. Taxonomy (NCBI): domain Eukaryota; kingdom Metazoa; phylum Chordata; class Mammalia; order Primates; family Cercopithecidae; genus Rhinopithecus; species Rhinopithecus roxellana. Next base: position 142,100,298 of record NC_044555.1, read on the forward strand.
AAATCATGCTACCAGAGGAAATTACTTCCACTAAAAGGAATACAGGAAGGGAGGAAAGAAGGATGAGAAGACTACAAAACAACCAGAAAACAAAAAATACAATGGCAGGAGTAAATCCTTACATATTAATAATGACACTGAATGTAAATAGACTTAACTCTCCAATTGAAAGACATAGAATGGCTGAATAGATTTAAAAAAAGAAGACCCAACAATCTGCTGCTTATAAGAATCACACTTCACCCATAAAGACGCACATAGACTGAAAATAAAGGGATGAAAAAATACGTTCCATGCAAATAAGACCGAAAAAGAGCAAGAGTAAGTATACTTATTTGAGACAAAATAGATTTTAAGATAAAAACTATAAAAAGAAACAAAGAAGGTTTCTTAATGATAAAAGTGTCAATTCAGAAAGAGGTTATAACAATTATATGTGCAACCAACACTAGAGCACCCAGATACACAAAGTAAATATTATTATTGCTAAGAGAGAGACACACCCCAATAAAGTAATAGATGGAGACCTCCCATTTTAGCATGAGACAGATCATCCATATAGAAAATCAACAAAGAAACATTATAATACTTAATCTGCACTATCGACCAAATGAACCTAGTAGATATTTACAGAACACTTCATCCAAAAGTCACAGAATACACATTCTTCTCCTTAGCACATGAATTATTCTCCAAGATAGGACAATATAAGTCTTAAGAAATTAAAAAAAGTAAAATTACATCAAGTATCTTTTCTGACCACAATAGAATAAAACTAGAAATTAATTACAAGAATTCTGGAAACTATACAAACAGGCAGAAATGAAACAACATGCTTCTGAATGATCAGTGAGGCAATGAAGAAATGAAGAAGGAAACTGAAAAATTTATTGAAACAAATGAAAATGGAAACACAACATACTAAAATCTATGGGATATAGCCAAAGCAGTACTAAAAGGAAATTATATAGCTATAAGCACCTACATCAAAAAAGTAGAAAAAGTTTAAATAAACAACCTAATGATGCATCTTAAAGAACTACTAAAGCAAAAATAAACCAAACCAGAAAATAGTAGAAAAAATAATAATAAAGATCAGAGCAGAAATAAATGAAATTTAAACAAAAATATAATAAAAAGATTGATGAAATAAGAAGTTGGTTTTTAAAACAGATTTTAAAAATAGACCAACTTTTAGCCAGACTAATGAAGATAAATAGAGAGAAGACACAAATAAATAAAATTAGAGATGAAAAACAAGACATTACCACTAATTCCACAGAAATTAAAAGAATCATTAGAGACTACTATGGGCAACTATATACCAATAAATTGGAAAACCTAGAAGAAATTGATAAATTCCTACACACGTAAAACCTACCAAGACTAAACCACGAAGAAATTCAAAAGCTGAACAAACCAATAACAAGTAATGAGACTGAAGCTGTAACAAAGTCTCCAGGAACAAAAATTCTGGGACTCGATGGCTTCACTGCTGAACTTTACCAAACATTTAAGGAATTAATACCAATCCTATTCAAACTATTCTGAAAAATAGAGGAAGAGGAGGGAATGAATGCTTCTGAACTCATTCTATGAAACCAATAATACCATGATGCAAAAACCAAAGACATATCAGAAAAGTAACGCTACAGGTTAATATTCCTAATGAAAATTGATGCAAAAATCCTCAAAATTCTAGTAAACTGAATTCAGCAACACATTAAAAATATTATTCTTCATGAACCAAGTGAGGTTATCCCAGGAATGTAATTATGGTTCAACATATAAAAATCAATCAATGTGATACATCATACTAACAAAATGTAGGACAAAAAAACATATGATCATTTCAATTGATGCTGAACAGGCATTTGATAAAGCTCAACAATCCTTCATGATAAAAACTCTCAAAAAACTGGTAATAGAAGGAATGTACCACAACACAGTAAAAGTCATATATGACAGACTCACAGCTAGTATTATAATGAATGGGGAAATACTGAAAGCCTTTCCTTTAAGATATGGAACATGACAAGGATGCCCACTTTCATGAATATCATTCAACGTGGTACTGGAAGTCCTACTTAGACCAATCAGACAGAAGAAATAAAGGGCATCTGAATTTAAAAAGAAGAAGCCAAATTATCCTTGTTTGCAGATGCTATGATCTCATATTTGGAAAAAATCTAAAGACTTCACACAAAAACTATGAGAACTGGTAAACAGATTCAGTAACATTACAGGATACGAAATCAGTAGCATTTCTATATGCCAACAGTGAACAATCTGAAAAAGAAATTTTTAAAAATCCCATTTAAAATATTCACACATAAAATTAAGTGCCTATGAATTAATGAAATAAATTAAAGGCCTAAATAATTAAAACTATAAAACACTGATGAAATAGATTGAATAGGACAAAAAACTGAAAAGATAATCCATGTTTGTTAGGATTGCTACAATCAGCAATCCTAAAATTTATACAGAAGCACAAAAGATGCAGAATAGCTAAAGCTATCTTAAGCAAAAAGAACAAAACTGGAGGAATCACATTACCTGACTTCAAATTACACTACAGAGCTATAGTAAACAAAGCAGCATGGTCTTGGCATTAAAACAGACACATAAATTAATGGAACAGAATAGAGAACCAATTCCAAATCAATATTGAGAAACAAATCCACACACCTACACTGAATTCATTTTCAACAAAGGTGCCAAGAACATACACTGGGGTAAAGACAGTCTCTTCAATAAATGGTGCTGGGAAAACTGGATTTGTATATGCAGAGAATGAAACTAGATCCCTATTCCTCACCATATACAAAAAGCAAATCCAAATAGATTAAGTTCTTAAATATAAGACTTCAAGCTAATAAACTACTAATAGAAAACATTGGGGGAAACTCTCCAGTACATTTATCTGGGCAAAGATTTCTTAAGTAATACCCCAGAAGCACAGGACCAAAGAAAAAATGGACAAATAGGATCCTATCAAGTTAAACAGCTTATGCACAGCAAAGGAAATAATCAACAAAATGTACAGACAATTCACAAAATGGGAGAATATATTTACAAACTACCCATCTGACAAGGGATTAATAACCAGAATATATACGGAGCTCAAACAATAGGAAAAAAAAACTAGTAATTCAATTTAAAAAGGGGCCAAATATCTGAGTAGACATTTCTCAATAGAAGGCATACAAATTGCAAACGGGTGTATAAAAACGTGCACAACATAATTGATAATCACAGAAATGCAAATCAAAATTATAGTGAGATATTATCTCACCCCAGAAAAAAATGGATTTTATCCGAAAGACAGGCAATAACAAATGCTGGTGAGTATGTGGAGGAAACAGAACTCTTGTACACAGTTGGTGGGAATGTAAATTAGTACAACCACTATAAAGAACAGTTTGGAGGTTCCTCAAAAAACTAAAAGTAGAGCTACCATATAATCTAGCAATCCCACTGCTACATATATACCCCAAAGAAAGGAATTCAGTATATTGAAGAGGTATCTGCATTTCCTTGCTCACAATAGCTAAGATTTGGAAGCAACCTAAGTGTCCATCAACAAATGAATGGATAAAGAAAATGTGGTACATATACACAATGGAGTACTACTCAGGCATAGAAAAGAATGACATCCTGTCATTTGCAATAACATGGATGGAACTGGAGGTCATTATGTTAAGTGAAATAAGCCAGGCACAGAAACACAAACTTTGCATGCTCTCACTTATTTGTTGGAGCTAAAAATTAAAATAATTGAACTCACGGAAATAGAGACCAGAATTACAGTTACTAGAGGCTGGGACATGTAGTGGGAGGTTGGGGGAAGTGGGGATAGTGAATGGGCACAAAAAATATAGTTCAATAGAATGAAAAAGATCTGGTGTCTGGTAGTACAGCAGTGTGACTACAGTGAACAATAACTTATTGCACATTCAGAAATAACTAAAAGAATATAATTGGATTGTCACACAAAGAAATGATAAATGCTTGGGACAAGAGATACCCCATTTTCCCTGAGATGTGTTTATTACACATTGTATGTCTGTATTAAACTCTCTCCTGTATTCCAGAAATATACACACCTACTATGTACCCATAAATATTAAATACAAAAAATACAATAAAATTGTCAAACTCATAGAATGAAAGAGTAAAGTGGTGATTCTTAGGGGCTGGGGGACTGGGAAATGTGCAGTTGTTTTTAATGTGTATAAAGTTTCAGTACTCAAGTGATTAATATCTACAAATATGCTGTACAATATTGTGCCTTTAATGAACAATACTGCATTGTACAATTAAGTATTTGTTGAAAGGGTTGCTATCATGTTAAGTGTTCTTACCATGATAAATAAAATAAAATAAAATAAAATAAAATAAGCTGAGTGAACCCTAAACAGGATAAACACAAAAAAGTCCAAGCCCAGACATATTATATTCAAACTGCTTATACCTAAATACAGAGAAAAATTTGAAACTGCAATTTTAAAAATGCCATTTACAATAGCTCCTAAAACTGAAAACGTTTCATATAAGCCTAACAAAGCATGCACAGAATGTATATACTGAAAATGACAAAACACTGATGAAAGAAATCCAAGACCTAAATAAATGGACATACTGTGTTCATGAATAGAACAATCATTATAGTAATGATGTCAATTCTCCCTCAAAGAGATCTATAGATTAACACAATATCAACCAAAATCTCAGCAGAAATTTGTATAGATATAGACAAGCTAATATTCAAATTTACATGTAAAGACACAAGAACTAGAATAGCTCATTACATTTTGACAGAGAAAAACAAAGTTAGAGGAATCACACTACTTAATTTTAAAAGTTACTATAAAGCCGAATAAAGTCAAAGCAGTGTTCGTGAAGGGATAGATACACAAATCAATGGAACCTAAAAAATAGGACAGATATGCACCTACATGAATATGGCCATTTGATATTTTTACAAAGATACACAGGCAATTCAGTGGAGAAAGGGTTGTCTTTTGAACAAATACTGCTAGAACCTTTGAAAATGAACCTTAACCTAAATTTCACACATCATATAAAGACCAACTCAAAATAAATAATATATGTAAATGTAAAAACTAAAACGTTAAACTTTTAGGGAAAGTTTGTGCCCATTCACTGTCCCCACTTCGCCCAACCTCCCACTACATGTCCCAGCCTCTAGTAACCGTAATTCTGGAAAAAAAAAAAAAAAAAAAAAAACCTTAAAACTGACACCAAAGCACAACGCATGCAAGGAAAATAAAATGACAAATTCGACTTCATCAAATTTGAAAGCTTTTTTTCTGCCCCAGGCACTGTAAAGTGAATGAAAAGACCCAGTAATGATGTACAGAAAACATTTTCAAATTACTATCTGATAAAGGACTACTATCCAGAAAATGTATTTTTTTTAAACTCTGAAAACTCAATAGTAAGGAAACAACCGCATTAGAAGATGGGCAAAGAACTTAAATGGACGCTTCATCAAAGAAGTTATGGCAAATAAGGACATAAACAGGTGTTAATTATTAGTTATTAGACAAATTATTAACTGTCATACAATGAGATATCACTATACAACTATCTGATCAGCTGAAATAAAGAATAATGACAATACCAAATGCTGTCAACGATAAAATCATTACAGGGTTCAGGTGAAGACGGCCTGAACTCCTTTATAAACTTTTCCATCTCATGTTTCACCCACTGATGATCCTTGCCTGGATCTGTTACATCACTGAACATTGTAAAATAGTGATTTTCTACATTTATTTCTGGATTTTTTTTCAACATTTACTAACTGTATTTCTTGCAAAAAGAATGTTCTCTTATCAAACTAGGGCTTTCTGGTTGTTCTGAAAGTTTGTACAGAAAAAGCAGAATAAAATACTGATTTTTTTTCTTTTGACTGCTAATTGTCAGAATAAGAAATCGATGTTCTATTTACCTTAAATGGTATTCAATGAGGTTTCATTCTTTGGGAGTAGGGAGATCCCTCTCTATCGGTATCATTAATCAACTCATGAAGTTTTATATAGTCAATGTGTTTTCATCATTCAAAGTTACTATTATTGTTTGACGCTCTTGTGTATTTTTTTTTTTTTTTTTTGATTTTTAGTAGAGACGGGGTTTCACCGTATTAGCCAGGATGGTCTCGATCTCCTAACCTTGTGATCCACCCGCCTCGGCCTCCCAAAGTGCTGGGATTACAGGCGTGAGCCACTGCGCCCAGCCTCCTGTGTACTTTTGACATTGGACTTTGATAGTACCCCTGCTCTCTGACACAATATGTCACAATCTCATCTTGTTTTTTTTTTTTTTTTATCTCAAACTTGGAATTTGCTATTCCCCCCAAGGAGTCCTGGTACCTTTTACGTGGCATAGTATTTACAGACTTTTTGTATGTCATTTTGTATTTTTTTATTAGACTATTTGAAAGGAAAAATTGTGCTCTCAATGTTCATTTAAATTATGGTAGTTTTATTATAATGTTACTTAAATATGAACAACAGTAGAGCAATATATATATATATGAATGCTTTGATTGAGTACACATGGACACAAACATGGAAACAGACACTGAGGAATACTGGAGAGGAGAAAGAAGGAGGGCGGGCAAGTGCTAAAAAACTACCTGTTGGGTACTACGTTCACTACCTGAGTGATGGGATCACTCATACACCAAATTTCAGCATCACGCAATATACCATGTAACAAGTCTCCACATGTATCCCCTGAATGTAAAATAAAAGTTGAAAATTTAAAATAAAATAGAAAAAAAATGAATGCTTTGGGCTTATGATGCTTATATACTTATAAAATCACACAATAAACAACAAAATCAATAATTTAACAGCATTAGTTTCATGTTATGAATTATATTGTTTTGCTGAAATTAAATTGCAGCTCACAACATGAATATGACTCTGCACTGGCATATTGAATGTGGTTTGCCTTATTGTACACTATGGGCTGACTCACTTCCCCCACCACTCTATTCTAACTACCAAGAAATTGCATTATGTATAGTGAACCTGATAGAACCAGATAATTTAAAAACAAAGTATGATGCCTTCACTTCAAATCGCCTCAAAACAATTAAAATATTACTCTCTGGTGTTAATGTGCTGTAAATACAAATACAAATGTGAGTGTTGATAATGTATGACAGTATTTAGTTATAAGGAGGTTTTCTAGATAACCCAGAATATGCTCATGTTAATTTACTTTAGATTATCTCCTTGGGAGTTGCCCAGGTTACAGTGAAAGCAGGGTATGAGTTTTCCTAGATGAGGTTAAGATTGAAGATAATATAGTTGAAAACAAACTGTGAGTCCAGAGGCAGAAGGGACAGCAATTTTTAAATGTACCATAGCAAAACACTATTAGTTGGCCAGGATTACCAAGGCTAGTAGAGGGAGGGAAGTGAGCCACCTACACAACAAAGAAGCTACAAATTACAAAGTTTATAGCACTTAATTAATATTATTGGTCTTGAGACTAATATGAAACTTCAAAAATGCTAATGCATGCATATAAAAACAACACTATTTTCCAAAATAGCATAAACAGCCAGCTCTAACAGTTTTTTTTCCCCATATATTAGTCAGTGTCTTCCTTTAAATAAGTATTGGCCAAATATCTAAAGGACATACGTTGGATGGTCTCCCCATTGTTCCCCAGCTGGGTTTCCCACAACTCTCTTTCTGTACTCGTCTGGGTGTTATCCTTGACTTCTGGTGGAAATTGATAGCAATGTTTAAGCAGGGGAGTAAGATAATCAGTTTTGTTTGTTTTGTTATGCAAGTGAATTCAGTGATGATGCAGACTCTACACTGTAAAAGTTATCCAGTGATCAGAGAAATAAGTCAGAAGACTATTACTACTGTCCCATTGGTGAGGGCCTCAACTGAAGTGAAAATGCAGTGGGGAGAATCAATGTGATATATTTTTCTGATTTTGTCATTTTTGATTTGGGAATTTGGTGAGTAAATGGACACAGAGGAACTAGTTAGCAAGGTGTTGCAATAATCCAGTTAAGAAGGCATGTGGACCTAAACAAGGTAATGATGTTAGGTAAAAAGGGGATTAATTCCATGGATATTAAGGAGGAAGAATTCTCAGGATATTTGCATTGACTAGATGTTTGGAGAAAGAGGGAAGAGCAAGGATGGCCTTCAGGTTTTAAAAATTATCTCCCACAGTGTACCATTCACAAAGGTGACTGATATAAAAACCCCACATCTTTCTCAGCTTTCTTCTTTGAGTGTCCTGTTGAAATAATCACTGGGACAAGACTACAAGTAGTATTTGCCAGGCTATCCAATATAGAAAAATGTCATGTATGAGGACATACTCATAAAAATATCTTTCTTCTTCTAGAATGGAAAATAAAAGCTTAAGTAAATGAAACCTACAGAGGGGGGCAAACTATGGCCCACAAGCCAAATCTGGACTGCTGCCTGTTATTCTATGGCCTATGACTCAGAGTGATTTTTACATTTTTAATAGTTGAAAAAAATCAAAGAAGAATAATTTTTCACTACGCATTAAGATGAAATAAAATTCAAATGTCAGTGTTCATAAATAAAGTTCTACTGGAACACAGCCATGCTCACTTATCTCTCCCTGGAACTCAAGAGTAAGGAAAACAAATATTTTACCATCATTACACATGCACATACACACACACACACACACACACACACACACACACACCAAATGCGCGCTCACGAGCGTGCTTCTTCTCTTTGCCCACTGTGTATGGGTTCTGCAGAAATTGCATTTCTTGCAGAGAAACTTTGAACCTCACACTGGAAGGTAATTTACCAACCTCTTATCTATCTATCACACTTCACGTTTTAGTAATAACTGAATTTCATCCTTTTCAAGCTTGGAAATTATATCTCCTCATTCTGTTGAACGTGTCTATAACCACTTTGGGGCTACAATGGCAGAGCAGAGTAGTTGTGACAGAGACGCTATAGCCCTCAAAAAATATTTTGCTTACTACTATTTATTTACAAAAATAAAGTATTTACTATCTGGCCCTTTATAGAGAAAGTTTGCCGACTCCTGGTCTACTATGAGCCAGGTACTGTGCTAGGACTTTCACATCTTCTATAATTTTATCAAAACTTTTAGTGGTATATTAGGTTATAGAGACCTGAAGAATGTATCTAGAATCTAGAAATAATAACATGTTTTATTTGTAAATATTCAAATGATTTGCAAAGATAAAGAGTTACTTTCTGTAAGATCCTATCCTTTCCCTGCTTAAACACTGCTATTGATTCCAAATGCTTATAGAATTAAAGCTAAAATCGCAAAACATAAGACCCTTTGCTTAGGAAATCTAGTCCCCACCTACCTTTCATCACATCTCATCACTCTTTTCCCCAACCTTCCCCTAATGAATTTCTCACTGTCCTCCCACTTTTTGCAGACAGAAGCTGAAAGTGACACATTCATGAGATATTTAGTGTCCACTTCATTGGGGTCCCTTGATCACCTTTTCCTTTCTATACCTTTCTTCACTCTCCTTTACTTTCTTCATCGAATTGTCTACCATTACAAAATAGAAAAGAAATGAAGGGAGGGAGGAAGGGAAACTGCAATACACACACACAGGTTTTATTGGGGAGAGGCATACCTCTTATCACTCTGGCCAGCTTAATTTGTCAAATCCTCGAGGGTAAGGCCGATACTTTTTTTTTTTTTAAAGTCGTCCAACATCTATTAGAGGTCCAGTCATGGATTCTCCCACTCCCTTTCTTCGTTTCCCTTGGGAAACCTGGAAAACAGAAAATCTTCCCACAGAAACTCCTCAGGGGCGCGCCAAGATCTGGGCTTGCGCACTTGGACTTGGCCCGCGCTCAGCCCCCGCCTCAAGCTGGCGGGGTCTCGCACTAACCTAGCGCGGGAGCCTCGATCTCCCGCGCGCGCGCGTGCGCGAGACCCCCCTTTGGCCCCCTACCCTGCAGCAAGGGTAGCGTGACGTAATGCAACCTCAGCATGTCAGCAGCAATATAAAGGAGAACTAGGCGGCGCGCCTCCCAGACGCAGAGTAGATTGTGATTGGCTCGGGCTGCGGAACCTCGGAAACCCGAATGTGAGGACCTTAAGGGATCCACAGCTGCCGCCCCCCGCAGCCATCCAGAGCGCGGTCACAGTCCGACTGGCGGCACGGAGGCGGCGGCAGCAGCGGCGGCGGCGGCAGCGGCAGCTGCAGCTGCAGCAGCAGGTAAGGAGACTCCTGAGGAGAAACTAGAGGGACGTGGATCCACCGTGTTCAGTGTCTCTTGTCTGAAGGGAGGAGAGGCTCACACCCAGCGTGTAGCGTAGGGCGAAGGGAACAATGGAAGTGGCGTCCAGTCCCTGAGCTTTCCTCCCGCCTCGGGCGGAGTTTTCCTCTTCAGCCGCTGCCGGGGGCTGGAGGAATTGAGGAAAGTAAGGGTTTTCCCCCTTAGCCAACCTCTTCTTTCCCTAGGCCAGAGCCCCAGGGAGCTAGAGCCGTCGTTGAGACCGTCGGTGGTTTAGGGTGACGGGAAAATGGCGGAAAACAAAACGGCGAAGTGAAGAATGCAGCGTCCCCCTGGCATTTTCTCTCAGCTATCCCTCCACCCCATATTCCTTTCACTGGCGCCCCCGTCGCCTCGCCCCCGCCCCCTGACCGAGCTAATAGTAACCTTTGGAATGCGCGAGGGATGGCGGCGTGTGCGAGGAAGTAGCACCGAATCGGCATTTTAGGGGACTGGGAGCCGTCAGAGCCTGCGAGTTGGGGGGAGGGGGGAGGCGTGTGCGACAACTGTCGCCTACACTAAAACACCACCATTTTGGTTCCCAACCGTCTCCCACGTAGCGGGGCAGAGGAAGCTGGAGGAGGCTGAGGGGCTGGGCAGCACGGCGTGGGTAGCAGCGGTGGCGACCGCTGCACCAAGTGAGAGGAGGGAGGAGGGGAAAGGGTATTCTTGTCTCATCGGTCTCTTCCTTTCTACTGCGAAGGTTCTCTTAGGTTTAAGATCTAGTCAGATGGGTAATACCTCAGAGGGCACGTGTGTGCATTCTGCTCGAAATGATTGAAACTTGGCATGGTCGTGGGAAAAGGAGACTTATGCGGGAAGAGGGCTGCGTCCAAAGCTGCAATACTGCTACTTGCCAGGGCTCCTTTGTCTCCCATCTCTGCAAATACTACTTTCGCATTCTCTTGTTCTGCCGCCTTACCATTTCTCATCTATCCGTCACCCTATTGACATCACTGAGAAGCTAGGTCCTGAATGAGCTGTGTTAGAAGAGACAGATTTTCTTTTTGTGATTTCTGCTCCCCATGCATTAATGGAAAGATGTTTACTTGAAACGTACTTGGTGGGTCATCTCCATTCAATAAAGATGTGAGATACACTCTGGAGAAGACCAAGAAGCCTAGCTATCTCTAATGGTTATTAAATACTTAACAAACTGCTGTTTTCATACTTCATTTATTATTGATTTTATTGAAACTTCCTATGTGGGGAAAGATACTCCAGTTTATTTATTTGGTATTCACACAGTGTAATACTTTTATAATAGTTGCACTATGTGTTGTAATTTTTACACTTCCTTGAGTGCTAGTGCAGACTTTTCAGTATGGATTTGGCAAGGATAAAGCTTGCCCTTGGTTCTCTTTCACTTTCTAAAATAAGGTGTTGTTCGTGATTTTTAAGATGTGCTTTAGAGAAGATTTTGGTTTAATCAAGTGGTAGCATTCGAAGTATAAAAACATTGCTAATGTAGTCAGTAGTTGTTTTTGTTGGAATCCATTTGGTTGCTTTTAAGATTACTACAGATTTGAGCATATGAACCCTTCCCAGCCTCACTATGGAAGTTCAGGTGTAAAGAAAAATATTAAGTTGTGTAAGAAACTTAGTTTAAAATGTTTTAAAGTATCTGATTTTGAATGTATTTTTATAATAGGTAAAGAGAGCGTTTTCCCAAAGAAAATAACATAGCACAGAAGGAAAAATAAAAAGAAATTACTGCAGATTTTACTTTATGTAAGAAAATCTACAATTTCTTCGAGACACTCATATAAAGGTGATTAACAAATTACTTACTGTTTTATCTTGTTTAAAAGTTTAATAAAATTAAGTTTTTAAAAACATTTTAAGATATTTGTAGTTGTTCTATTAGTTATGTGGTAAAGAAAGTAATTACTCTAATTAAAATCCGAATAGTACACAGTTTTAAATGTTAAGAACAAATCCCTTTCAGATTTATTTTGTTAACACACAGGTAGTTTATTGTGAACTCTCTTGGCCTCTGGACCTCATTTTGCATAACAGCAAAGCAGAAAACAATGTGGCATTTGAAAAAACATAAAGCACAACTAAGAATTTCTAAAAATGTGAAGTTTTTGCTCGTACATAAAGTAATTTTGTCTGAATCGTTTGATATACAGAAATGTCACCTTCTGTAGCATATTTATGTATACACCTGAAATATTGATAGGGATTACTCTGTGAGACTCTCCTGCCCCTTGAATACCAGTTTAGCCATCCCATTTATTTAAGAATATTTAAGAATATATTAAGTTGTATTACATGGCACCTTTCTAAAACTTTCATTAAGGATGCAGCTTTATCTGTTGTCCAATACGGTATAATTTATTAAGCACTCCTACGTGAAAAGGAGATAGATGCCTTATAAAACGGACAGGTTTTTGTTGATTTACTTAGAATCTTATGTTTGAAGAGAAAATGCACATATGTATTTCTAAGAAATATATTGAGTGACAGCATCTGACTTTATGTTCCATACTATCAAATGATCTTAAATATAGGATAAGTCATTTGAAATGAAATAGATTGAGCCCTTGTTTTCAAAACCACCATGAAGCTAGCATAATTTTATTAATCACTAATAAAAAGTCAATTGTACAATTACAAGTAAATGATATGACAAGTAATTTGCTAAATGTTTATATGTGATTGATCTTATTTTTACCATATTTAGGAAGCAGTCATGTTTCATGAGTCCTCAAAACTGAGACAAGAGAATGTAGTAGAGTGAGGCCAGAAGTCCTTACTGGTTCAAAGAACTCCGGGGAAACTGGGATAGAACATTTTACATTATAAGTAGAACCCTGGGAGCCAGAGGTGAATACAAGTTTATCTGCAGAGCTCCGCTGCAGGGCTGATCTGGGTCTGGAAGAAATGGATGAGAGCCAGTGGATGAAATTCACTAATACTAGACATCTGAGTCCTCTAGTAATGTATAAATATCCTAACTATTGTTTGTTGTCATCTCGTTCTTCTTTTATAACCTATGTTTTAACTGGAACTTTAGCACTGCAGTTTTGTTGTTTTGCTTTCTTCTACCACTTCCCTATGGCTCGTCAGCTTGACTGTGCCTTCGTCTCCATTATTTTTTGGTTTACTTCCACTTGGCACTTCTTTTATTTATAGTTGTCACATAAAGCATCTAACCATGGTTTTTCTTTGTTTTGCTTTCTTTTGTAATGAGCTTTCCACACTTGGTTGAAAGGCATATTGTCAATTGCATTTTTTTTTTCTCAAAACAACTAACTTTGGGCTAAACATATTAAAAGTATTTTAAAAGCCATTTCTTTTGCAGATATTGGTGAATGAGCTTTGCTAAGTATGGATTCAGGTGGTGGAAGTCTTGGATTGCACACGCCAGACTCTAGAATGGCCCATACCATGATTATGCAAGATTTTGGTAAACCATTTTCTTTGTTGTATTTTTTTTCTTTTTTAAAAATAGGGGGATAATAAAAATCAAAAATAAGTTGAGGAAGGGGAGAATTACAATGAAAACTTGTTCTTTTACTCGGAAAATACATTTGTAGAGCTTATTCTCATAAAGCTGTGTATCAATGGGCTACTTAAAATCACTCATAATTTAGGGGAAGGTTGTGTTAGGGACACTTGAAATATAGTGGTAATATGTTACTGGAAATGAAAAACTCAATTTACATAAATAACTGCATGATTATATCACGTTCTGTTTTGATAGTATATATCAGCTCTCACGTGAAGGAAATGTTAAACTGGCTTTCTAAAATACATTTTAAGTTGCATTGTTAATAAAGTTGGGAAAAAAAGTGCTTACATCAGCTAAAAAAAAAAAGATGCTTATATAGCGATATGCAAAATCATGCACTAGGTGATTAATTATATTGTGATGCTATTTCCCCAAAAAGTTGTTACCATTAGAATACATTTTTCTTTCTTTCTTTCTTTTTTTTTTTTTTAAAAAAAGAGGCCGGGCTTGGTGGCTCACGCCTGTAATCCCAGCACTTTGGGAGGCCGAGGCGGGCGGATCACGAGGTCAAGAGATCGAGATTGTTCTGGCCAGCATGGTGAAACCCCGTCTCTACTAAAAGTACAAATAATTAGCTGAGCGTGGTGGAGCACGCCTTTAGTCCCAGCTACTCAGGAGACTGAGGCAGGAGGATCGTTTGAGCCCGGGAGGCGGAGGTTGCAGTGAGCTGAGCTGAGATGATGCCACTGCACTCCAGCCTGGTGACAGAATGAGACTCCGTCTCAAAAAAAAAAAAAAAAAAAAAAAAAAAAAGACTCCTTACTCTTGTGGCCAGGTTTGTTTTTTAAGTAGCCTCTTAACAGTAGTCATTTTGATGAAGATGCCAAGACTCCATTGGCATTCAACAAACAAACTGAATTTGGGCAGGGATGGTCTGAATTACAGAGGAGATAGAGCTGTTTGAAGTATAAAAGGCAGGGATGAGATCAGAAGAGTTGAAGATAAGATTGGAGTGAAAGCAGAAAAGACAAATGGTGAACTGCGATAAAAGAACAGGAAACGAGGTAATATGGAATTGTTGAAGCTGAAATTAGTGATTAGGGAATAGAACTGTGATACTTTGCTAAGTTAAGAAAATGCTACTACTGTTTCTTGATAATATGATTGAATGTATCGTTTGGTCCCCTATAGTAAATCCCACGGTAACAGAAGTCAGTAAAGCCGTATTCTATTCATGGCAGTGCTGTTAACTAGCTGTGTAAACTTGGATAAATTACTGATTTCCCTTTTATAATGATTGCACTAGATAGCGTTTAAGGTCCTCTCCAGTTATAGATTTCTTTGACATTTCTTTCTGATGAATAAAGTTGAGTAGTCCAAGATTGGATGTGAGTTAATTGATGAAATATAAAGAAATCGTGGATATATTCTTGTGAAAGCTAAGTGAATTGTGTTGAGTACGGATGATTTAGAAATGACTTTGGGTGAAAAAAACTAATCAATAAATTCTAGAGGAAGGATAATAGGGCCAGAGAGTAAGAGGTTAAAGATGTTCCCATGAATTCTTTAGTGGAGAGTTGATAGTTTTTAGAATAATGGAACACTGGAATTTCAATATGGTAAATAAATTTTGGTTGAAATGTCAACTTTACTTTTTTACCTTTCAAAACAAGATATTTTTTAAAATAGAAGTAATATAGTAGTTTCTCCATTTAATACAAAATATTACCTCTCCTATACCATTTGATAAAGTGCCAAAACTCACTTCATTCCTGAAGAAGTTGCCTATTAGCTACTAAAGTGTGATTCCTTTCAAAAGATGAAAAAAATATCTGATAGGTACTGGTGAATATTTACATAATGTTCCTCTTAACCTTCACTTTCCATTGTTTATCCTCATTGTCTTTAGGATTAATTACTCCTTTATTACATCTACTACTATTTTTCTTTTAGTTGTTAGGGGAATAGAATATGCATATTGAAATGTTTAACATATGTGTTTTTTCTTCTTTACTTTTTATTCAGATATAATTCACATACTATTCCACTCACCCATTTTATAAAGTATACAACTCATTGGTTTTTAGCATATTCACAAAATTGTATAACCGTCACTAGTGCCTAGTTTTAGAACATTTTCTTATCCTAAAAAAAGACACCTCGTACCCATTAGTAGTCATTCCCCATTCTGTCTCTCCGCACCAGCCCTAGGCAGCCACTAATCTTTCTGTCTATGGATTTAATTATTCTGAACATTTTATATAAGTGGAATCATATAATAAATGGTCGTTGTGTCTGGCTTCTTTCACTTAGCATGTTTTTAAGTGTCATCCATGTTATAGCATGTATCAGTATATACTTCATTCGTTTTCACTGCCAGTGATATTCCATTGTATGAGTACACCGCATTTGGTTTATCAGTTGATAGATATTTGGGTTCTTGAAATATTTTTAATCCACTAGAAATATTTTGTGCTTGACAAAATAAACTTTGCATCTTAGATTGGAGTATGAGTGCCTTTGGAGGCGTGTGACAGTATGCCAAGGCATACCTGAAACCACAGAATAAATAGCACAGCCTCTTGGAATTTTTTTTTTATTTGAATTGAGGAGAATATATATACACACATATACCTATACACAGTTATAACTGCATAAATATGTAGAAAGTAAGATTTTTATTCACTATCCCCTCCCTTTTTAGAAATAATAAAATCGAAAGGTTTGCAAACTACTTCTAATTTTTAATTGGTATTTTCATATTATCATTTAAAGCCCTCTCTAAAATGAATTTAATAGAGTAAACCGATTTATATTAGAAAAAAGTTTAAAGGCACTTTTTGTTGTTGTTGTTGTTGTTATATACCTGTTTATGATTTAGCTGTCTGGTAGTATTTCAAGTTAGTGGTTTTTTCAAATGATGCATTCTTATTTTTATGCTCTCTTAAGGTATATAAATCAATGGCAATTAAATTACTTTGCATTTGGTGAGACTATTTTTCTGAATTTGCTGTTAGATAAAGAATAACTAATATGGGTAATGCTCACTCATTTGTGCTTAGGGATAATGTTGCCCTAAAATATGTTAAGTTGCCATTTGTCCTTGGTAAATTCTGAACTCTTAAAAGACAGTAACTCTCACTCTATTTTTGATATGCAGTTCCAAGCACAATTTCATTTATAGGCATTTTCATTTTTTGTATGATATTTTGTGAAATGCAAAGGTTGTCAAACAGACCTAAACCTAAAAAGACCTTTATTGGGGGACTTTTGGAAATTTTAGCCCTGATAACTTAGATTTCTTCTGAAAGTGGCCCTCCCCATGCTTATTTTGCCTCCCTGTTAAAATTTCTAAATTCTAAAATTTCATTAGAAATTAGATACATTCTCTTTAAATTCTGTTAGCATCAAAACTTAGATATTTGCAGCCCCATAAATTATTGACATTTGTGAAACTTAGAGTTTAACATACACAGAGCTAACCAAATAAGAACACTGTGGCACAAGATCTTCAAATTCTGTAAGGTTCTTGGATGGTACAATACCGAAAATCCAAAACATTAATTTAATGCAGAATTAATTGGACCAATTTATTTTGAAGAATGTATGACACTTAAAAATTTACAACTTTGTTCAATAACCTTGCTGGTGTCTCAGTATAATAGCTGTTCTTGAAGTGTGAGATTGAATTTAATAGTTGTTTAAGATTTTAATGCTGCAAAAAGCCTGTGTTGTTTTGGGATATAAATAGCAAAATACCCTTAGATAGTGGCCCAAGACAGACCTGACATGTAACAGATTTTATGCTGTCATTCTGGTGATGTTCCAAATATTCATATTTAAATGAAATAACTTTAATAAAATGGGAAATACTTGAAATCAGGACATGTTTCTTACTGTTGCCTGAGTATTTAATTTTATACTTTTTAAATGATTTTTTTCTTATTGTTTATAATTTTCTAAGCTAGTAAGATAAATTATTAATGCAATTTAATGCTGTTTACTAAATGATTTAAAATTTAAATGAGTGACCATGTGATAGGCCATTTTACTGTTTATCTCAAGCTATTCCTGTAGCTGTGCTTCACTTAATCTTACACATCTCTTTAAAAAATAGTGTCTAGGGTAAATATACTCTAACCTCTTCCTAGGCAAGTAGAAAACAGGCAGCCTGGAGTCAAACAGTGAGTTCAGTTTCCAGCTAGGACCTTGTGGAAACTTTATATAACATCTGTAAACCATAGTTCCTCCTTATTTAAAATGAGGATACTCGCACTCACCTTATACAGTTGTTCTGAGGATTAAATGAGATGATACTTGTATTAATAGGTTGCTTGTTGGATAGTCAGTACACAACAAATATAACTAATCTATAGCTAAGTGACTTTGTTTAGAAAGTCAGTGGAATGTAACAGATGAACTGATAAGAGGAACAAGCAAAATTTAATAAGAGATATCTTGGATCTTGGTTTAAGTAATCTACTGGTACCCTGTGAGGGACTTATCAGTTCTTGGTCTAGGATCCTTGAGAGCATTTGGTTCAGGATAAAAAAAAAACATATTTGGATTTATTTATTTACTTTTCTAGATCTGATCTATTTTGATTTGTAAGTTCCTGCTAGAGGCTGGGTGAACTAGCACTGCTCCTTCAGTCTGTCTTCTTAGAATCCAACCAACCAGGTTGATCTGAACCCAGGTCAGCACTAGCATTATTCTACCCTTCTTTCCTTCCCTGTGGTCTACTTTCAGGAACCAGACTAATCTTCAGCAGTGTTCTAAAATAAATGGGATTTCCCATATTTTAAATCTTTGGTTTGTGAGAAGATTTTTGTGAATTAGTAATTTTATTGTTTAGATATATAGAATTCCAGTATAATTTTACAGGATTAATATTTTAATTTTTTCCTTACTAATAAACCATATTTCCAGTCTGATTAAATGCTAAATTTGAACCCCCACCTCATCCCCATCTCTGAAATGCCCAGTGGAGTAACTACTGAATTAAAAATACTTGTTTTATACATACTCCCTTCGTGTACCAGACTTCCAGGATTGTGGCTGTGTCCTTTTGGGGTAATTTAGTGGTTTAGGTGAGAGTTTGAGAATGGTGAGAAAGATTTAAAGGGGTTGAAAGGAAAGTATCCCCAAAACGCTGTTGAAAGCACAGCTTTCCGTTTTCACCTTGTTCTTTGATGTGTTAGGCTATTGATGGTGTCCACTGGTCTCCATCCTAACTTGGTAACTAACTTCCATAATGAATTGATTAAAAATAATGAACACTATATGACAAATAACACTATTTCAGGTACTACTTTATAGAAAGTGATCAAAAGGTTTTGTACTGGATGATTTATTGTAGATAATTTATTATAACCAGATCCACAAACCCTCTTAATTTGTGTTTGTACCACCTCAGGGAGCAGAACTTAGCAGAATTCCTCGTGAAGGGATTTTACACTTGTACAATATTTACAGGGCAGGTAGGAGCTGGTGTTTACCATGCTGCTCAAGAAAAACATTAAAGCTTTATTCCTACAGATTTACTATTATCAAACCAAATCTTAGTCTAAGGTGAGTAGAGAGTTTTTCTCCCTAAATCAGGTGTTGAAAGATGCCTTCCAATTTTGGATATAGTAATTCTTGTAAGTTAAAGAAGTTCAGACACTTTCATGTTTATAATACACATTTTATAGTAGAACATTTTATTAACCTACTTAACATATTAGTATTCTTTTATGTTTTTGTGCCTTTTTATTTTAATTTTTTGAAACAATTGTAGACTCACAAGCAATAGACGAAAGGAGTACACAGACTCCGTGTACCCTTTACTTACCTTCCTGTAATGGTGGTATCTTACATAACTGCAGTACAATACAAAAACCAGGAAATTACCATTCACTCATTACTGTTAACTAGACTACAGATCTAATTCAGTTTTCACCATTTTTAACAAACATTTGTGTGTGTGTGTGTGAGTGTATACAGTCTATGCAGTTTTATCCCACATATAGATTTGTGTAAATACCACCACAATGAAGATGCAGAGCTGTTCTATCACTATATATATGCTATCCCTGCGTGTTCAGAGACACACACACACAAACACACACACACACACACACCCCCTTGGCAACCAATAATCTGTTCTCCATCTCTCCAGTTTCATTGTTTTAAGATTATATAAATCATTTATACATTATGCAGTATCATAACCTTTGTTGATTGTCTTTTTTTCCCTCAGCAAAATTTTCTGGAAGAAATTCAGGTTGTTGACTTTATCAATAGTGTGTTCATTTTTATTGCTGAGTAGTATTCCATAGTAGGGATGTGCCAGAGTTGGTGGAACCAGCCATTAACCTGCTAAAGGACACTTGGGTTGTGTTTAATTTTTTGCTACTATGAGTAATAGCTACAGTGAGCTGTTAGGAATATTTCTGTACAGTTTTTGGTATAAACATATATTTTCATTTTTCTGGGGAAAAATGCCCGAGATTGCAATGGTTGGATTGTATAGTAAGTGCATATTTAGTTTCGTAAGAAATCGCCAAACTATTTTCTAGAGTGGCTGCTACTATTTTACGTTTGCACCAGTAACAGTCGAGAAATCCAGTTTCTCCACATCCTCACCAGCCTGTGGTGTTATCACTGTTTTTTATGTTAACTGTTTTAATTGGGGTGTAGTGATATCTCATTATGTCTTTTGTGTTTTACTTGAAAATAAAGTATATTATTTTAAGGTCTTCATGTAGATTTTACTAACATTGTTTTCGCCCAACTCTAACCCAATTCCTGGTTGTTGGTGGTTTTAATTGCAGTTAAATTGTCAGTGATTTTAAAAAAAGATTTATTTGGCCAAGATTACTTAATATTTAAGAAATATTTATAGCATTTGATTTATTAAATACAGTACTCTAAATTAATAAAATAACTTTACCTTTTTTGGATAATTGTTTGTATTATAGTGGCTGGAATGGCTGGTACTGCACATATCGATGGAGACCATATCGTTGTTTCAGTTCCTGAAGCTGTATTAGTTTCTGATGTTGTCACAGATGATGGGATAACTCTTGATCATGGCCTTGCAGCTGAAGTTGTCCATGGACCTGACATCATCACAGAGACTGATGTAGTAACAGAAGGTGTGATTGTTCCTGAAGCAGTACTTGAAGCTGATGTTGCCATTGAAGAGGATTTAGAGGAAGATGATGGTGATCACATCTTGACTTCTGAACTAATTACAGAAACCGTTAGGGTACCAGAGCAGGTTTTCGTGGCTGACCTTGTTACTGGTCCTAATGGACACTTAGAACATGTGGTCCAAGATTGTGTTTCAGGAGTCGACTCTCCCACAATGGTATCAGAGGAGGTTCTTGTAACTAATTCAGATACAGAAACTGTGATTCAAGCAGCTGGAGGTGTTCCTGGTTCTACAGTTACTATAAAAACCGAAGATGATGATGATGATGATGTCAAGAGCACTTCTGAAGACTACTTAATGATATCTTGTAAGTGAAACATAAAGCCCATAATTACTCAGGAGATTGATTTATGTAATGTGGAAAAGTTTTCTGGGATGAGGGATAATAAAAGTTATGGGGGAATCTTTTTGAAAAATAATTTTTTGAAGCGGTGTCATTAATATGCTCTTTTGAGTTTACTCATGTTTTTAATTTACTCAATGAAAATTCATACCTGAAATGAAGTAAAATAATGCAGTTTATTAGTATCTTAAAATAGGATTATAGATTTGGCAACAACAAGAACATTGATACAAAATTTTAATGACAAACATATATATTTCAACATGGGAACTTTCTTATGTAGCCACTGCTTTTTTTTTTAATATGACAGGCACTGGAATTGTCAATTAAGTTTTTCTTAGGAACTTAAGCATAATATGTTAAGAAATATTGTGTTGATTTTTAAATTAAATACTTGAAAAGTAAATCATAAACTCAGATAATGTCCTACAGTTATCCCTGTGTTTATATTGCATTTGCCTAAATATGTGCGTGTATATTTTATGCAAAGCTATTTAACATGTTTATTTTAGACTGCTTTGCAAGATTCTTAAAACATTCTATCTGAAGCGGGAAGATAGAAATATTTTGTTCTCATTTTAAATGATGGGTTTATGAGAGCAGCAACAAAAATAGAAAATATCTTGGTAAGTTATTGATGGAGCTTAAAGAAGTAGGTATATTAGTTATTAAATTTGAAGGGATCATGCTACAAGTAGTAAAGATTAGACAAATTTTTTTTGACTTTTCCAGGGAAGATTTTTATTCTTTTATTTTTAAAATACAAAAGTGGTTGACTGGGAAGTTAATCGCCAAGTAGAGTATGTGTGTTGTGTGTGTATAAAGTGATTGTATGCATATGTGTGTCAGAGAATTTAAAACTGAAAATAAACTAGATTTGTTTAATTTATAAATTTAATTCTGAAGTTTAGCATGTTAACTTTTTTCTTATATAAACACTTTTGAAGGTGAATTTTTACCTTGTTTTTAAGAGAATGATATAAGTCACTAAAAGACTGCAAATATTGTTACCTATTTTTAAATAGATATAGATTACTAAAGCAACTCCATATTTGCATCTTAATGTGGCATTTTTTAAAAGACTTATAGTTATGGTTATCATATAAAATGATGTGGCAAAAGTTGGTAGTCTATACTAAAATAAATTCAGTATGTCTTTGAAAGAGTATTCATTAATTTAAACTGTTTGATATTAAAGTAGTGCAAAATTTAGATATCATGTATTGTGAATAGTCATACCTTGTGTTCTCTTCTATGATTTAATTCTACAAAAGTTTTTTTAAAAAGTTTCTGGAATATTCTAAGTTAGAATAATTATTTTGATAACTACCTCATGTATCAAATACAAAGACTCCTTTGAGGAATATAATTTTATTTTTTTTTCATTTGTTTGGTTTCAACTTTTATTTTAGATTTGTATGGGTATGAATGATCCCATCTCCCAGGTACTGAGCATAGTACCCAACAATTTTTCAGTCCTCACCCCACTCCCTCCCTCCCACCTCTAGGGGTCCCCAATGTCTTTTGTTGCCATCTTTATGTCCATAAAGACCCCATGTTTAGACCCCACTTATAAGTGAGAACATGCAGTATTTGGTTTTCCATTGTTGCATTAATTTGCTTAGAATAATGGCCCACAGCAGCATCCATATTACTACAAAGGATGTGATTTCTTCTTTTCTTATTGCTGCGTAGTATTCTGTGGTGTATATATACCATGTTTCCTTTATCCAGTCCACTGTTGATGGGGCACCTAGGTTGATTCCCTGTCTTTGCTATTGTAAATAATGCTGTGATGAACACACAAGTGCATGTGTCTTCATGGTAGAATTATTTGTTTTCCTTTGGATATATACCCAGAGTGGCATTGCTGAGTTGAATGGTAGTTCTGTTTTAAGTTCTCTGATAAATTTCTAAACTGCTTTCCACAGTGGCTGAACTAATTTACATCCCACCAACAGTGTTTAAGTGTCCCCTTTTCTCCACAGCCTTACCAACATCTGTTTTTGGTTTTTTTTTTTGGTTTTTTTTTTTTGGCATTTTAGTAATGGCCATTCTGGCCATAATAAAAAAAAAATAGTAGATGTTGGCATGGATGCAGTGAAAAGGGAACATTTTTACACTGTTGGTGGGAATGTAAACTAGTACAACCATTATGGAAAACAGTGTGGAGATCACTTAAGGAACTAAAAGTAGATCTACTATTTGATACAGCAGTCCCACTACTGGGCATCTACCCAGAGGAAAATAAGTCATTATACAGAAAAGATACTTTCACATGCATGTTTATAGCAGCACAATTTGCAATTGCAAAAAAAATATGGAACCAGCCCAAATGCCCATCAGTCAACGAGTGGATAAAGAAAATGTGGTATATATACACTATGGAACACTACTCAGCCATAAAAAGGAATGAAATAATGGCATTTGCAGCAACCTAGATGGAATTGGAGACTGTTATTCTAAGTGAAGTAACTCAGGAACAGAAAACCAAGTATCATATGTTCTCTCTCATATATGGGAGCTAAGCTATGAGGATGCAAAGCATAAGAATAATACATTAGACTTTGGGGACTTGGGAGAAAGGGTTGGGGGTGGTGAAGGATAAAAGAGTAAACATTGGGTACAGTGTACGCTGCTTGGGTTATGGGTGCACTAAAATCTCATAAATCAACACTAAATAACTTATTCATGTAACCAAACACCACCTATTCCCCAAAAAGCTATTGAAATAAAAACATTTTAAAAAATAGCTTTGTCAGTATGAACAGGCATAATAATAATAATAATAGTAATAATAATAATAATAATAATAATGGTCATTCTCACTGGTGTGAGGTGAAGTCTCATTGTGGTTTTGATTTGCATTTCTCTGATGATTAGTGATATGGAGCATTTTTCCTATGTTTGTTGACCACTTGTATGTTTTCTTTTGGGAAGTGTCTGTTCCTGCCTTTTCCCCATTTTTATTGGAGTTACTTGTTTTCTGCTTGCTAATTTGTTTAAGTTCTTTGTAGATTCTGGATATTAGACCTTTGTCAGTTGCATAGTTTGTGGATATTTTTCTCCCATTCTGTAGGTTGTCTGTTTACTCCGTTGATAGTTTCTTTTGCTGTGCAGAAGCTCTTTAGTTTAATTAGTTCCCACTTGTCAATTTTTGCTTTTGTTGCAATTGGTTTTAGGGACTTAGTCATAAATTCTTTCTCAAGGCCAATGTCCAGAATAGTATTTACTAGGTTTTCTTCTAGGATTCTTATGGCTAGAAGTTTTATCTTTAAATCTTTGATCCATCTTGGCTAAATTTTGTATGGTAAAACGTAGGGGTCCAGTTTCATTCTTCTGGATGTGGCTTCCCGGCTATCCCAGCCGGGAGTTTATAGAATAGGGAGTCCTTACTATATAGAATAGGGAGTCCATTGCTTACTTTTGTTGATTTTGCCAAAGATTAGATGGTTGTAGTTATGTGGCTTTGTTTCTGGGTTCTCTTTTCTGTTCCTTTGGTCTATGTGTTTGTTTTTGTACTAGTAACATGCTGTTTATGTCACTGTAGCCTTGTAGTGTAGTTTCAAGTTGCGTAATTGATGCCTCTGGCTTTGTTCTTTTTGCTTAGGATTATTTTGGCTATTTCTTTCTTGGTTCCATATGAATTTTAGTGTAGTTTTTTCCAATTCTGTGAAAATGATGTTAGTAATTTGATAGAAATAGCATTGAATCTGTAGATTGCTTTGGGTAGTATGTCCATTTTAATGATATTGATTCTTTCAATTCTTGAGCATGGTATGTTTTTCCTTTGTTTGTGTCATCTATGATTTCATTTATTAGTGTTTTATAGTACTCCTGGTAGAGGTTTTTCACCTGCTTAGTTAAATATATTCCTGGGTATTTTTTGAAGCTATTGTACATGTAATTGCATTCTTGATATGGCTCTCAGCTTGGATGTTGTTGGTGTGTAGAAACGCTACAGATTTTTGTACATTGATTTTGTATCCTGAAACCTTGATAAAATTATTATCACTTCTAATAGCCTTTTGGCAGAGTCGTTAGGGTTTTCTAAGTATAGAATCATATCATCAGCAAAGAGAGATAGTTTGACTTATTTTACTGTTTGGGTGTCTTTTATTTCTTTCTCTTGCCTGATTGCTCTGGTTAGGATTTCCAGTAGTATGCTGAAGAGGAGTGATGAGAGTAGGCATCCTTGTCTTATTCCAGTTCTCAAGAAGAATGCTTCCGGTTTTTGCTCATTCAGTTTGATATTGGCAGTGGGTTTGTCATAAATGGCTGTTATTATTTTGAGATATGTTCCTTTGATGCCTAGTTTCTTGAGGGTTTTTATCATGAAGGGCTAAATACATTTTGATTTTATCAGAAGCTTTTCCCATATCTATTACAATGATCACATGGTTTTTGCTTTTAATTCTGTTTATGTGGTGAATCACATTTGTTGGTTTGCATATGTTGAACCAACCTTTCATCCTTGGAATGAAACCTAGTTGATCATGGTGTTTTAAGTTTTTGATGTGCTGTTGAATTTAGTTTACTGGTATTTTCTTGAGGATTTTTGCTTAAGGAACATAATTTTGTATGAAGCAAAATATCTTGTTAACATCATGATGGGAGATCTCATTCAAACTTCCCTAATTTCAGGGGTAAAAAAAGTTAACGCCTTTATAATTTTAGAAACTATAATGGTTTTTTTGAGATATAATTTACACATCATTGTATTTACCCATTTGAAGTGTGCAAATAAGTGGTTTTTAGTATATTCACAGAGTTGTACAACCATCACCACAATGAATTTTAGAACTTTTTCATCACCACAAAAAGAAACCCTATACCCCTTAGCTGTTACCCCACTCTCCATCCACTGTGAGGCAACCATGCCTCTATAGATTTGCCTATCCTGGACATTTCATATAAATGGAGTTATGCAATATGTGGCATTTTATGTCTGGCTTTTTTTTTTTACTTCACATAATGTTTTCAAGGGTCATTCATGTCATCACATGTATCAGTACATTTGACTCTTGAACAATGCAGGGGTTAGGGTTGCTGAACCCACCCCCCCGCCGACATACACACAGTTGAAAAGCCCTATGTAACTTTCAGCTTACCAAAAACGTAACTACTAACAGCCTACTGTTGACCAGAAGCCTTGCCAATAGCAGTTTTGTATGTTATATGTATTATATACTGTATTTTTACAATAAAGTAAGTTGGAGGAAAGACAATGTTAAAATCCTAAGGAAAAGAAAATATATTTACTATTCTTTAAGTGGAAGTGGGTCATCATAAAGGTCCTCATCCTTATTGTCTTCACATTGAGTAGGCTGTGGAGGGAGAGGAAGAAGGGTTGGTGTCTCAGAGGTAGCAGAGCAGAAGAAAATTCATGGATAAGTGGATCTGCACAATTCAAACCTATGTTATTCAAGGGTCAACTGTACTTCATTCAGTATTACTAATAATGTTCCATTATATGGGTATTATCACGTTTTGTTTATCCATTCATCCATCAGTTAATGGACATTTAGGTTGTTTCCACTTTTTGGCTATTATGAATGCTTCATGAACATTTGTGCACAAGTTTTTGTGTAGGTGCATATTTTTAGTTTTCTTGGGTATATAGCTGGGAGTGGCATGCCTCTGAAATATAAACGTGACTGTCTTGTTTGCTTTTTCACTATTGTGAAATACAGATCCTTTGTATATTGCCTAATCCCATTACCGTGGTATATCAGTATACTGTATAGTTTTTTGTTTTGTTTTGTTTTTTAACTAACATACAACAGGTAAAATAAAAAGCCTACCTAACTTTTAAAAAGGAATGTTATATTGTACATTTTACTAAAATGAAATTTTAATTAAATTGTGCAAGTGGGCCATAAAAAAAATATTGAATGTTACCAAACTTTGCAGTGTTGGCAAACAATGCCCCTCACTTTCTTATATTATATTTAGTACCAGAAGAATTCTGTGGTGGGTATTTTATTACTCACTTATTGCTGGATTGAGAAATAACACTATTGGACTTGAATATTGCATACCTTACAACAAGCAAAAAAGTTAAGCTTGAATTTAAAGTATTTTGAGTATTATCTGCATTAAGAAGGGCCTTTGGGGATTTATACTTTCCATAACAAAGAATATAGAATAAATCTTGTTCAAGTTGATGGTTTACCTCTTAAAACTGCATGCCAACATCTTTAATAATTTTATCATCTTCTGTGAACTTAAAATATAGAATAAGTTCAGTTAGTACATTTTAAAATTTCTCATTCTGAGGAATCTAAGTAAAAATTAATGAATGCATTAAACTTAAAAGTATGAACCTTAAGAAAAGGTAGAAATGGAATCAGAGAGAATAGTATTAGTAATTTCATACTTAATGCTAAAATTATGGTACAAAACTATTGAGAAGTGGTGAAAAAAATGTGACTTTCATTTCATGAACTTTAATTTTATGAATAATAGTTTTAACTCAGCTTATCCCAGAAGGAACTGTGATCAGTTTAAACTATTCATGTATAATAAAGCAGAATTTATAAAATGAGAGTATTTTTATTATTTTATTAATTTACCATAAGTTATTTCAGCCTAAAAGTTTGTATTTTGGACACTTTTTGAAGTTTTTTTAATATTCTGTTTTTAATTAAAGAATGAGAATATAGTTTTTTTTCTGAAAACTTAATCATATTTTTTTCTATAATGTCATTTTTATTCAACATTATTTTATAAGAGAAGCTGTTAAGCTGGTAATATCAAATACTTAATCATTGTTTTTTTTTTTATTTTAATTTGTCCCATTGTCAAAAAAGTTGCCAAAAGTTTAGTAATATAATTAGGAGCTGTGATGGAATGAAAATATGTAGCCTTTGTTTTGATCATTTGGATGCTTTCTTTCATAGACAATAAGCTATTAAAATTTGTAAATAGGATAGAATCATTTATATTTAATCACAAAGTTAAAGTAGCTCTGCAATGTAAAAATAATTTTTGATATGTGTTTTTTTTCCACTATGTTGAAAGGCCTAAGGAATATTTTTGAAGTTGTATGTATCAAGTTTGAAACTGAAGTAAGGAAAATCTAAACTTTGACCCATTTAGACCTTGCTAAAATTGTTTTTAGGAGTGCTGAATTAATAGCTTTTTAATGCCGCTTTATTCTGTTTTTAATGGTTCTAGAATTGTTAGATGTATGTAGGGGCTTCACAATTTGATGTTTCATATTTAGTACTGTGATATATATAATGAGGAGCAGATTTTCAATTTAGATTACATTTGTGTTTTTATAGGAACAGCATTAAAATAAAAAATTATAGGCATATAGTATTTAGGAGGAATATATTGTTTGAATATTATTTATGGTCAGAGGACAGAGTTTATTAATTTATTCATTGCATAGTTCATGCATAGTATTCATGTAAACTTAAGTGTTATCCTAAAAGACTATATAGTTGAGAATCAAAAATTTTAAGTATATTTAAAATGTAAGAAATAGGCCCAAATACTGTTGCCTTATCTTTATATATGATTTACTTTTAATAAGGAAAAAAAGGGGGAAATACCCATTTATTTCCCTTACATATAATTTTGAAGTAAAGCATACATTGCAAAATCTAGATATATACAAAATTTATGGCTTGAAGTTGTCTTCCATTGACCCTGCAGAAATTAGAGTATTTACTAAGATTTTATTTCCATGATTTATGAAAAACCCTTTTTATAGTCATTTAGGTGTTCTCTGTGTTTTTTTTTTTTTAATCCTAGATCTCGTATGCTAATTTGTTTTAGAAACAACCACTATTTAATTTGGGAACTGTTGTTTATGTGAACTCATTTTATGAGTAATATATGTTTTATGTTCTTAATTTTTCTGTTACTAAATTTGGTGTTAGGATTTACCTGAAAATGTTGAAAGTGATGAAATATGAAGCCATTTTAATTAAAGCTATATGGTTAAGTATTTTGTATCTATTAATTGAAATCTATAAATAGATTTTTATATAATGGTGATTATGTAATATAACTGATCATGTATACTGTTTTTCATGAACCTTGACACTTTTTTAAATTTTAAAAATAATTTTATCGTTATAGATTTATGTTGCACATGTACAGGTTTATTACATGGATGTAATATTGTGTAGTGGTGGGGTTTGGGCTTCTAGTGTACCTATCACCTGAATAGTGAACATTGTACCCAATAGATAAATTTTCAACCCTCACAATCTCCCCTCCCCCCGCCTTTTTGAAGTCCCCAATGTCTATTTTTCATGAACCATAACACTTTTAATGGCTTCATAATAGGTTATTAAGTGAATACAATAGGTAGGTGGTTAACATTATTTCACGTTACACTTTCAGCTTAACACCCAGTAAATGTCAGTGGTAATTTTTCTTCTTTTGTTTTTTGTCAATGGTACTTTTTGACTGAATTAATTTTGTTTGTATTTTATAGTGGATGATGTTGGAGAGAAATTAGAGCATATGGGGAATACACCATTAAAAATTGGCAGTGATGGTTCACAAGAAGATGTTAAAGAAGATGGGTTTGGTTCAGAAGTAATAAAAGTGTATATATTTAAAGCGGAGGCTGAAGATGATGTTGAAATAGGTACAAATACTAATTTTAATTTATTGCTCTAATAGGAGTTATAATCTCTTTTCTGGGGACTAGTTTAAAAACATTCTCAAAGCATGGTTTTTTATTATTCGTTTCTTTGGGGATAGTCTACTTTTAAAAATTGTATATGAATGTAAAGCAGGAATGCAGAATATGTCATGCTTTGATTCTTTCAAACATGAGTAGAATATTACAGCAGAAAATATCAAAAACATATGATTGGAGAGGATTTGGGTTAGATTAAGAAACTATAATGAGTGTTTACGAGCATGGATTCTAGAGGCAGGCTGCTTGGGTTTTAAATAGGTCCTGCCACTTAGCTAAGTGACCTTTGATAAGTTACTTAACCCCCTTCTGTCTGTTTCCTCATCTATAAAATGCCCATAATAATAGCAGCTACCTAGTAAGGCTGTTGTGAGGGTTAAATGGGTAAATACATATAAAAGACTTATATACTGCTTGGCATATAAGTTTGATGTAAGGATGAACAATTGTCATTTCTCAGTGATAGCTGAAAATTTAAAGTATAATTTATATGAAAATGTTCTTGGCACTTTGAAATTTATTTTGGAATTTATTTTTTTCTAAAGGGAAATATTTCTATATATTCTCCTTATTAATTTAGGTGATTATTCCATGATACTTCTCTATTTTAATATGTGTTTTAATTTTTAAGGTGGAACAGAAATTGTCACAGAGAGTGAATACACCAGTGGACATTCAGTAGCTGGAGTGCTTGACCAGAGCCGAATGCAGCGGGAGAAGATGGTTTACATGGCAGTTAAAGATTCTTCTCAAGAAGAAGATGATATCAGTAAGAAAATAAGGGCACTGTAGTGACTTATCAGTAGCCATCATGCATTCTTTAAAAAAAATCTCAGAGATACAAGCACTGTATAGGAACAAAGTTCACTAAAATAAGCCTGACCCTTTGACCCTTTGCTGTAAATAATTTAAAAGGGAAGGGTCCTTTTGACCATTCATTTGTACATGTATTGTTCAAATCACCAAACATGAAATAATATATCTTAATATACTATACTAGAAATACAGAGATGAGCAACATACAGTTCCTGACATCAGTGAAGCTCACGAATATGTAATTATTGAGTACCTACTTTCTGTACGTTACTGAATATGTTGCAAGATGTTATCTCATTTAATTCTTACGACTGGTATCTGAGATAGGTGGTATTTTCTCTGTCTTATGGAAGGAAAAAAAGGATTCAGGGAAAACAATTTATCCAAGATCATTCCAATATTAAGTGTGAAGGGCAAGATTTTAATGGTTATCTAACTCCACTGCCAGTGTTCTTTCCACATGGCAGTGAACACTGTTGGCTTCTCCCTGGATTTAGCAATGGAAGGGCTGATGGTTTGTTCTCCTGTCACTAAGGGGTTATCTTATGTATGTATGCTTCCAAGCCAAGCTGCCAGGAGTTTGATTTCTTATGCTGTTGATGGTCTCCAAGCAGTTGCTGCTTAAGGTTTTGTGGGGCTAAGTACCACAGGACGATCAAACCTCCTCAGGTTTCCTTTCCTGACATACTGGATGTTTCCTTATGAAGACATTTTACTCTCTGCCTACTTTCTCCTCACCTCAGTATAGGAATGCAGCCCTTCCTAAGGCTATTCCTGTCTTCTTACTATGCTGAGAAAAACACAATGTTGCCTTGCCCTATAAGGGTAAGAGCCTCCATTTCACTGCATTAACTTGACAATATTGGGCTTTACCTGTGCTGCACTCTGATACCTACTCCAAGTTTCCTTCCCTAGAAGTCGTAGGGTGCTGAATTCCACCCCCAAACATGAGTAATGTATTACAACTGAAAATACCAGAACAAATGAGTGGAGAAGATTCTGATGGATAGGAAAATAGTTTAATCACATTTCTATTTGGTCTCTAAATTCTTTATTTTTTTTATTCATTGGTAAGGAAAGGGGCACAGTAGGAGATGAGAGATTGAGGTTTAACTTAACTTATACCAGAATTCTGTGGGAATGTGGGAAACTTAGACCAGTGTCTGTTTTTGGTTAATAGAGAGAAGACAAACTTGGGAGAAGAGGGATACTTTTTCCCTATGTTTTCCCCCACATTTCTTCTGTAGTCATCCAGGATCCCAGTATGTGAATCAAAGGAAAAGTAAAAATTCAAGACAATTTTCTATTTAACAGGTTAAATGTAAACAGATTATTTTATATAAAGTATATTGTGGCTCTCTAGGTTTAAAATTTTTTTTCTTACCGCAATATTGTTTTGTTAAATGAAACTCATTAATGCTTTCTCTCCTCAGTAGAATCTCTTAAAATCTGGCCTATTGAAGAGTGTCCACATATTCTTGATCACTAGCATTATATACATATATAATTTTAATTTTAATTTTAAATTTTTTTCAATTAGTATTTTTGATGATTTTTTATTACATGTATAGTACTGCATTTCATTTATAATATAGTATATGAGATAGTATGGACCACTTTCTAGTATTATTTCTATGAGAAATATTTTCTGAGTCCCAGAAGACTGTCAGGCAAATAAATGTATAATGCCTGGTAGAATGTATGATCATTCCCTATATTTCAAGCGCACATGTTTTTATAAAATTTTTAAAAGCCATTTCCATAGGACTTGGTTCTAAGAGGAGAATAAGAATTTTGGTAAATGATTGTCTCCTAGTGGCACTAGCCTCCAAAAGTGCCTAATATAAATTGAAATTAAATTTATAAATTTTTAAATTAACCAAACTGAAATTTGAAAGTTGAAAGATTTACATTGTTTGGAATTTTTACCCATTTATTAAATATTTGGGGTTATAAACAAGCAATTATTTCTAAAATTTAGGTTGCGCTGAAATAGCAGATGAAGTTTACATGGAAGTCATTGTAGGGGAAGAGGAAGGAACTTCTCTCCCTGAGATTCAGCTTGAGGACTCTGATGTTAATAAAACAGTTGTCCCTGTTGTCTGGGCTGCGGCATATGGTAGGATACTGGCATTTTTTCACCTGATAAGTACATAACATGTATTTACTCAGCCTTTAGGCCATTAAATAAGCTGTGTGAACGCCACCATGAATTGGCTAATATAATAAAATGTTTTACACTGTGGACTGATTCATCTTTAGTTACTTTAGATGATTTTCCTACCACACACCTTGTACTATTTAAAATGAATCTTGCTTAATGCATTATGTTTTTCAGTATGATCTATTTTAAATCCTACCTGTATAAGTGAGTGCCATAAAAAATTTTATTTTCCTAAAATAGGAATATCCTTTGAAAATCGATCCTTCCTCTTTTGGAAAAACTTATTTCATTTATTAACTCTACAGATGATAAGGTTTTGGGGTTTTGAAAAAGAAACAGAAACCCAGGTATGCTCTTTTAGAAAGTATATAATGAAAGGTAAATTTATCAACTTATTTTTTCCCTTTCAGTCTTATTTTATTTCATTCCTATGTAATGTACAAGATGGTCCAGGTATACTTTTTACTTTGAAAAATTTTGATGTTCAAATGCATTAATTTATCTAAACTTGGTTCTTCCAAAGGTTCGTTCATTCAACAGTCATTTATTGAGCATCTTCAAAGTTGGGGGTACACTGCAGAAATATCTACCCAGTTTTCATTTAAAAAGTAAAATTGTTCTAGATGTTGACAATTCCAAGGATGCTGACAGCAGCCCTTATTTTCAGTATGTGACATTATCTAACCTATGGGAGTGGAAGAACGCAGCAATTTTTTTTAACCCAAGGAATGGTAGGCAAAGTAAGATTCTGTAGATTAAGATGTGATCCACTAGTAGTCATTATAATTAGCATATCAGTTTTTAATTAGTCTTTTTTTTTTTTTAAGGAGATGAAAGAAGAGTCTCCCGAAGATATGAAGATTGTCAAACATCAGGTGAGAGAGCATTGTATATGAGATGTGAGTTAAAGGTCTGACTTTATATACTGCTTGGTAAGTAACAAGTTTGTGTCTACAGACACATTTGTTGGACTCTTACTTGCTTAATCATACCTAATCTAGTTAGTTAAATAGGAGTTTGCCTCTTTGAGGAATTAATTTATATGTGGACATAATGTGTGTTAATCTGTAAATGCAGTTCAATTTAGATTTCCCTCAAACTTTAAGCATCAGGCAGTTTACCACATGGACCATAACAGGTTGCTATGGAAAAAATAAAATAGAAATTATTTGGACAGAAAAGTAACAATTATTCATGATATCAACCCCTTGTTAGTGTTCTTTTCGGGGCAGAACTGTTTTCTTAATTTCTATGGCAACGAGTGCATTTATATATAACTGTTATATAAAACCCATGTGTCAGCTTAATTTTATTTTAGTTTTAATAGACTCTATATAGTGTTATTCTCTAGTTGATCTTCTTGTTAAGTTTTCTTAAGCAAGGAGATACTTTCTTATGATAACGTGTCATTGTTCTGTTTCTACCCTTGGGAAGTGTTTGACTCTCTAAACTTAAGTGCTGATTTTGAGAAATTGATGAGAAGTATAGATCACAGCATATAAGTTAACATGACAGTTTTGTACGTCTACATTTTTTAGCTAAATTGCATAAAACCACAACGGATTTTTGAGAACTAGGATTTTATTAAGTACTTTTTAATGTATGCACTGATCACACTGAAATTGCAATAAATTGCCTACCATATGTTAACCCCTAAAATCAATATTAATATGTAGTACTCTTTATATCAAGTACATTATTCTGAAGCATATCTACAAGAGATCTGTTTTGTTTTTTATGCATTACACATAGTCACCATAACTATAATGGTTCACTAATATATCTACATTTCTTTTTCAATTAATTTCATCAGCCTTCATTAGTTAAAAAAAAAAATTGGTCTGATGCCAAGATTTTGTTTCAAATTCAGTTTCTCCTTCTTTCTTTTTTTTTTTTTTTGAAGAGACAGGGTCTTGCTCTGTTACCCAGGCTGGTGTCCTGTAGCACAATCATAGCTCACTGCAACCTTGAACTCCTGGGCTCAAGCAGTCCTCCCATCTCAGGCTCCTAAGTAGCTAGGACTACAGGTGCATGCCACCATGCCTGGCTAATTTGTTTTTTGTAGAGACAGGATCTTATTATGTTGCCTAGGGTGGACTGAACCTCCTGACCTCAAGCAATCCTCCTGCTTCAGCCTCCCAAAGTGCTGGGATTACAGGTGTGGGCCATCATGCCCAGCCCAAATCCAGTTTCTTATGTTACATTCATCTTATCAGTTTATTCCTGATAAAATTGAGATATTTTAAATTTAATTGATGATCAAACTGAGATATATTAAAGTTAATTTCACATGATATCCTATTCAAAGTGTTTACACATATATGTCTTTACTTGTGAGTGAGAGAGAGCAAGAGTGAGAGAGAGAAAGAGAATCATAAGATGGATATACTTTGTGAAATTTATTACCACAGTGGTAACTTGGTGTCATGTCATCTATAGTAACTCATCCAACAGAACCAAAAAAGTATAAATGTATGTAATTTAATGAGGTTTCCATTTTTTTTCCAGGAAATACTTTGGACTCAGCATTAGAAAGCAGAAGTAGTACAGCAGCACAGTACCTTCAAATTTGTGACAGCATTAATACAAATAAAGTACTTAAACAAAAAGCCAAGAAGAGGAGAAGGGGAGAAACCAGGCAGTGGCAAACAGGTAAATACTTTGCTTTATGAATATTATAATTATTTGAGATGTGGAAGTATTTTTTTGTCACCAAAGAAAAATATCTGTGGTTTACACGGCAGTTCTACTCTCCACGTACCTGTTTGTGTATGCTATAGATAATTGGTTTTTGTTTTTCATATTGTGTGACTGGTACTTAATAAAACTATGCTTGTTTGCTCTTTATTCCAAAGATACTTTTACAGAGAATTTTCAGGTTGGTTTAACAATAAAGGGTACCTGTTTTTGGTATTCAAAATATATATGATACTGCATTTTGACATGTGAGTGGTTCATAGTAGAGTGCTGCTCATTACTTTTTAGTGAGCTACTTTGCATCAATTGCTTTTATTATGTATTTGTTATATTACAGAATTTTATTCAACTAGTATAGTTTTCACATAGTGAATGCCATCTAGTTTTGGCACCTTTGTTATAAAATCCTTTAAAACAGTCTGACCAAATGTCACAACTTTCTCTTTTCTTTATCTAGCTGTTATAATAGGTCCTGATGGACAGCCCCTCACAGTGTACCCTTGCCATATTTGCACAAAAAAGTTTAAATCCAGGGGATTCTTAAAAAGACACATGAAGAATCATCCTGATCATTTAATGAGAAAAAAATATCAGTGTACAGATTGTGACTTTACAACTAACAAGAAAGTGAGTTTCCATAACCACTTAGAAAGCCATAAGCTTATAAACAAAGTCGACAAAACCCATGAATTTACAGAATACACACGAAGATACAGAGAGGCTAGTCCACTGAGTTCCAATAAACTTATTTTAAGAGACAAGGAGCCGAAGATGCACAAGTGCAAATACTGTGACTATGAAACTGCAGAACAAGGACTGTTAAACAGACATTTGTTGGCCGTTCACAGCAAGAATTTTCCTCATGTTTGTGTTGAGTGTGGGAAGGGTTTTCGACATCCTTCTGAACTCAAGAAACATATGAGAACCCATACTGGTGAGAAGCCATATCAGTGTCAGTATTGTATTTTCAGGTGTGCAGATCAATCAAATCTGAAAACTCACATTAAGTCTAAACATGGTAACAATTTGCCATACAAATGTGAGCATTGTCCCCAAGCATTTGGTGATGAGAGGGAGCTTCAACGTCATCTGGATTTGTTTCAAGGACATAAGACACACCAGTGTCCTCATTGTGACCATAAGAGCACCAATTCAAGTGACCTTAAGCGGCACATCATATCTGTTCATACTAAGGATTTTCCTCACAAATGTGAGGTCTGTGATAAAGGTTTCCATCGTCCTTCTGAGCTCAAAAAGCATAGTGATATCCATAAGGGTAGGAAGATTCATCAGTGTAGGCACTGTGACTTTAAAACATCCGATCCATTTATTCTTAGTGGCCATATCCTTTCAGTTCATACTAAAGATCAGCCATTGAAATGTAAAAGGTGCAAGAGAGGATTCAGACAACAAAATGAGCTCAAAAAACATATGAAGACCCATACTGGAAGGAAGATTTACCAATGTGAGTATTGTGAATACAGCACTACAGATGCATCTGGCTTTAAACGACATGTGATATCGATACATACAAAAGACTATCCACACAGGTGTGAATTCTGCAAGAAGGGATTCCGAAGACCATCAGAAAAAAATCAGCATATTATGAGGCACCACAAAGAGGCTCTTATGTAATAAGATCAATATAAAGAAAGAAGCTATTTAGGAGATATGATATGCTACTTGGGAGAAAACTCTCACTAACTGTCTCACCAGGTTTCAAAGCTTGATACTAAACCATGACTTTACATTCTTTGTGTTAAAGATCTTAAAATATTTGAATTCAGGGGGGATCTCATAGCCCTTTGAAAATTACTTAAAGAATTTAAGAAGCACTATAGAATGGTCACAGAAAAACTTCTTAAGTATCTATGTAATAGTATTATATGCATACTTAAACTACAGAGGGGAAAAGCAAAGACAAATACTTTATTTGGCTGATTATGTTAGATACAAATGTTTCTGAAAAGAGAATACATAATTGAGTTTAGCGATGCTTTGCTATAGCAAGCAAACCCACTTTTATGCAATTTTAGAAATGGGGCGGGGAGACAAAATGTGGTCATTCATCAGTCACTTAGTCATTGAGCCTTTTATATTGTACCTGGAAATTAAATTCCAGAAACAACAAAAGTTTTGTGTATTCATTAAAAGAAAACTAACTGGAAAGCAGGTTAGATTAATTCAGTACTATTAAAAAAGAATTCAGAGCTGTTAATATTTTATCACAGGATAGGATACTTAAAATATAGCATTCTGTGCTGAGGTCTAAGGTGAAGTCTATAAAGATTAAAGTTCCCTTTTTTTCTGATGTTCAAGTTGATTGTTGTTCAGTATGGCATATATGACAAAAGTATATTTGAGTCAAACGTGGCTTTCGAAAATGGATGCAACATTAGCGTTGCAAACAAAATCAGCACTATATTTCTTAATGATCTAAAGATTAAATTGAGAGAACACAGTTTTCTTAAATATTATAATGTCTAGAGTTTTTTTAGGACAGTCTTAGCAAGTATGATTGTTCTAGTCTTACTTGCTCTAATGTTTAAAGGTGCAATTTTATGCCATTATTGAAATTGATTTTTAAAATCTATATACCATATTATTAACATGCATTTTCAATACGAGGCAGTGTTTATGCAGTATTTAAACAGAGCAATATGCTGCCAATAGAGTTTGGAGGTGGATATTTAGTTTACAGTGTATAAACTTAAAATATGCATCCCTTTAACAACGCTTTGTGTTAGCATGCTGCAAATCAAAATGGCACTTAATGTTAAAAACTGGTTTAGGGAAATTTTATGAAAATCCTGTTCATAAATGTAATGCATATGATATGTACTTTTAAGTTTTAGTTGCTTCATGTTTACATTCAGCTGTTCAACATAATTAAAATGTAATTTTACTTCATGCTATATTGTGGCTTTGTGTTTCAAATAATGTTCACCTTTCTGTTTTTGCACCAGATAAGAATCAGTTCCTTGAGAATAAATTTTTTATCTTTCTTAACTTCAGAATTTAAATTTGGAATATCTACTAAAATTCTGTGTTATGTGGCTGTAAATGATGTACACGCTGTAAAATAAGATCGCTACTGTTATGTGGGTTTATTATTTCTAAATGTTACTCATTGAAATGAGCATACAATAAAAAGCATTTATTGCACTTCATGGTTTTATGAGTTTATTTAAAGTTGCAATATTTTGTATTAAAAGACTTCACTTCAGATTTATCTTAGGCAGATTGGTCCTTTCTTTAATGTCTTGCTGAATTTTGTTCATTAACAACAACATGAACTAGGAATTTAAACAGTTATGATGACTGTGTAATGCATATTTCTTAAGAATGTATGTTATTTGCTAAAATCATAATGAAATAACTATAAATAAAAGTGTCCATTTTAAGATCTTAGATTTCATATTATAGAGAAAACTAAAAGTTCTTAACTTGCTTAAATGATACAATCTTGAGCAGTGAATACATCTAATTATGTTCCCAATATACATTCAAAAGGAAAAGTATTGATGTGTGTATTTGGCAAAGATTTCTGCAAATGAGCATAAAAATAACTTTCTATGTTCAGTGAGCATTTCATAGAATTCTATATATATGGCATGGTTAAGACTCTTTGTCAATTGAATTATTAATTATTATTAATCACTAGCAGAAAAGGAAATATCAGCCTCACATGTTAGACCAGTGCTTCTTAAATTTAAAGTCTGTAGAGATCACCTAGGGAACTTGCTGAAATGCATATTCTGATTCAATAGATTTGGGGTGGGCCTGCAATTCTGCATTCCTATTAAGTTCCCATGTGTTGCCACCATATGAGTAATAAGGTGGTAGATAAAAGCACCTGCTGTAATTCTGGCACATGTTATTTACTATGCTTAAACAGATAGTTGTGGGTGAGTGGACAGAGGGAATTCTTACTGAGGACATGACATTAGAGCTGAGATATGAGTGGCAAGAAGCAGCCAGCCAGATCTTGTGGAAGAGCAAGGCAGAGAAACCTGCATATGCAAACAACCTGAGATACAACAAGCTTTGGCTGGACAATCGTTAGCAAGGGAGAGTGATAAGAGATGGTTGCAGTGATCCAAGATTGCGCCATCGCACTCCAGCCTGGGTGACAAGAGTGAAACTCCGTCTCAAAAAAAAAAAAAAAAAAAAAAAAAGAGAGAGAGACCTATGAGAAGTTTGAAACGGGAAGTCCTTGGGAAAAGTTAAGGAAAAGAATACTGTTACATGTTTTGAAAATCACTCTGGAGGCTCTAAGAAATGTAGAGGAGCTGAACGATGCAGCCATGTTAAGAGGTTATTCTAGTTGTCATGGTTACAGTGGAGCTGGAGAAAAGTATATGGATTTTCTTCTATATGTATATTTGGCTTAGAAAATGTCAACCCAGGTAGAGCAGATATGAATTTAGCCCATGTTACAAACAAAATATTGTCTTTAAAATACGGATTTTCCTGGCATAATGCTTTCCTACATACCAGAACAGATTCCACCTAAAAATGTAAATCTGTAAGTCAAAGTACCTTCACAAGACAAAGAAAAAATTGGGAATTACTGAAAAATCATTTTTCTAGAACAGTTCAGGGTCATATGTGTAGATGGATTTATCCAACTGTCACTTTTAAATTGCTTATGCCATAAAGGAGAAGATAGTATTTGGGAACTCTTACCCAGATAGGGCCCTTAAATTCAACTGTTCATGTCTCTTACAGGACAACCTCAAGTTTAGTTTGAAACTTGAACTTTCCTTAAAGATATATATCCCTTTAATTGCAGAAAACCATATAGAAAAATATAATGAACCTCTATATAGCCATCACCCAGCTTCAATAATTACCACTTTATGGCCAATCTTGTTTCATTTGTATTCTTCCTCACTTATCCCTTCATCCATTTACCCCTGATTAGCTTATTTTGATGCTTCCTTCCCCCACTGGTTTAATTTGTAGCAAATCCCAGACGTCTTTGCAACAAGTTTTGAAGGATACAGCACAATTCTTAACATGGTTACTTCCATGGGGGAAATGACTCGTCTTCTATGAAGGCAGAGGGACAAAATAATCATCTGATTTAACTCTTTCAACTTCCCCTTGTGAGAACCAAGAAAAAGCTGACTAGACTTGGTATTCCATACAGTACGATTTTTTTAAAACTAATAAGGCTTTAGAGAAGCTGCAGGACTAGATTAGAACCTTATAATATAATTGGTTTGAGACCATTCCCAATCTCCCAACTTTGTTCAACTCCACCCTGTCCTTCCAAAAGAATTATAACTTGTAAATTTGGAACTGATTGAGAAAGATCTCTTATTGTCTTGGATCCTGGATAAGAACTGGATATTGTTATGAGGGATCTTTAGATTCCTAAAGGTCCTGCAGAAGAACTTGGCTAATTTGTAACTTCAAGGGTATAGCATTAGATGTCCCAAACTAAAAATGTGTCGCTTGCCTGTTTCAGTTATGCCTTTCTCTTTGAGCATTACCCAAGTAACTACTCCAAAGGGAACTCTCCTCCATTTTAAAATCTGGACCAATTGACAATATTGACACTATCTCATTTAACCTATAATGTAAGTCCTAGTCACCTCCCATCTGATTCCAAAACCCTCTTATCCTAGATTCCAGTGCCACTCACCCATCATGACATGGCTGGCTCATCAGACTCTTTTAGGGAACTAGATCAAAAAGCCTATATTTTCTCCCATTTAAAGACATTTGTCTGCCTTATTGGATCTTGGCACATATGAATTATAAGTATTCAACACTGTTAGCAAACAAACTACAGAATCAAAGCATTACATTGGAAACACTGTTCCAACATAAAGGATCTCTGGAACATATACTTCAATTTGAAAAATAATTATTTTAAT
This sequence comes from Rhinopithecus roxellana, assembly GCF_007565055.1. Taxonomy (NCBI): domain Eukaryota; kingdom Metazoa; phylum Chordata; class Mammalia; order Primates; family Cercopithecidae; genus Rhinopithecus; species Rhinopithecus roxellana. The sequence goes on from NC_044555.1 coordinate 142,141,863, forward strand.
GTGGTAGGATGGGAAACCAAGTGTAAAGGCTATGAACTTAACAACATCTCATTGTCTGTGACAGGCCAATCTAAGAATACCAAGACTGCCTAGCTATCTAATTTTCTCGTAAAACAATTCTGAGGTATGTCTTCTTCAGGACTAAATATTGTTAAATGATTTATTAAGAAAGATGCACTTGTTTATTACTTCCTTTATTTAAATGTTTTCTATGTACTATTTCATATATCCTAAGTTGTGCATGAAATACTTCATATTTTTTTAACTGGACAAAAAGTACTATGGAAATCCAGTCAATGTAGTTTTGGCATGTGGTGGGGAAGATGTACCTCATAAGGAAACCTTTTCACAACATATTATTTACTTTCAAAAGAATTAATATTTTCAAAAGAAACATGTCATCTTTGTAGATTGCAATAATGGGAAAGGTGTGATGATGGCTTTTTGTTAAGGTGATCTAAATTGGGCGGTGAGATGGAAAGTTTTTTAAAGTTTTATTTTGTTCCTTTATGTTAAGAAGGAGTAAGGCAGCAAAAGCACCATTACAAGGATGGGAAGAATGCTTTATGGAACAAGTGAGTTATGGAACTTAGAAATCAGTTTGAAAGCAAAGAAATTCTAATTTAAAGAAGAAACTTGCTTCAACTGGAGGTTGAACTATGTTAAAGTAGTCCACATAAGGAAGTTTTCTGCTTTTGTTTTTAATGAGAGTGATGCTTGTTAGCTCCAACATAAACATTCACATGATGATAATTTCCTGACAAAAAAATACAGCTAAACTAAAAATCCTTCTGCATATTTCCTACTTGGACTTTCACACAAACCATGTAAATACTTCACATATTTTATTTAGACACATAAACAGATTACTTTGCATGTCATTGCGCAGTCTCCATTTTATGTGACAAATCTAAAGTGAAAACATACTGGAATAGAAATTAGGTAAATAGGCACTCCTCACCTGACAACTTTGAAGTTTTCAGAGATAAGCAGTGTGAAACTTATGAGAGGGAAATTTATCACTACTACCTCTGTTGATCTTAATCACAAATTGGAAAAGATATATATTTAAGTAGTAATTTAAATATATAGAACAGCTCTTTATGTCATCACATTTTGTATTACAATTTAAAAAACTGTTAAGTATGATAAGGACATTGTTATGACCCCAATTCACTATCCATGGATCAAGTGAACCAATAAAGTGCTGACTTCTTACTTTTTAAAATCTTTGTGGATATATAATAGGTGTACATATTTATGAGGTACATGAGATATTTTGATACAGGCATGCAATGTGAAATAATCACATCCTGGAGAATTGAGTGTCCATCCACTTAAGTATTTATTTGTGTTACAAACAATCCAATTATACTTGGTTATTTTAAAATGTACAATTAAGCTATTATTGACTATACTCACCCTGTTGTGCTATCAAATACTAGGTCTTATTCATGCTTTCTAACTATATAGTTTTTGTACACATTAAGCATCCCCAGTTCCCCTCGCACACCCCTTTTCCCAGCTTCTGGTGACCATCCTTCTACTCTCTATATCCATGAGTTCAATTGTTTTGACTTTTAGATCCCACAAATAATTGAGAACATGCAATGTTTGTCTTTCTGTTTCTGGCTTATGTCACTTAACATAGTGACCTCTAGTTCCATGCATGACTCCTTAACTGCCCCCGAATTTTGGACACTGTTTTTTTTTAAGTATTTTGGAAAACTCACACCTGTTCTCATTTTTAAACCTCAATAATAACAGTTTCCTATTAAGCTAATAAAACTTCCCCTTATATTATTTGTAATGTGTGCATAACATAGAACACTTTTTTTACAGTTACATATATGAATTGTTGGCAGAGGAGAAACTCCTCTGTTATTCCTACACCAAGGGAAAAAAAATGTAAGGACTGTATAGCTCATGAAGAATATTAACATTTTTCTATCACAAAATATTGATAAAACTGGAATTGTATCAATTCATGTTATGGAGCTTAACATTTTATCCAAAATATTAAGATAATATAAATGAGGCTTTTAGCTTCATATCAAGACCTATTTGAATACTTCTAGAAAAGAACATTAAAAGTTTTTTCCTCATTTATGGTTTGATTTAGTGTAGTGCCTCAACTGTTCTTAATGGTTTCTTAGTATAATGCATAATTATTATAATATAATTATAAGGCATTGCGGAATTTTATGTGGATACTTGCAAAGATATTTCAGTTCAAAACTTCAAATTACATACCCAAATATGTTTGTTGCCTTAATCTATACTTGGACAAAGGCAACATTTTAATTTTTGCTAAGTCTTAACTTTAGCCAGATGGGTTGAAATTTAAAATTTTCATACTCATCTTGCATTGAAAAAATACTTGTGTTCACTTACGTTCACTTTGTAAGGTCATTAAAGCGCAATTGCTAAATCAACTTCTAAGCATACTAAATACTCTGCTACAAAATATTTCTCCCAAGTAGGATAAATCTATCAAGTATTCACTGTTGCTATTTTTATTCCCTAAGTCTTGATATCTATGTAATATTTCAATGATATGTTTGCATACCACTATGAAAAAACTTACCTTCCTTCCACCTACTACTACCATATTGTGTTATATGTTTTTTAAGAAGCAGGTAGGCTCATTTGGGGAAGGTATGCTTTAAAAGAACAGATTTGCCAAGGGACTAATATGTACTTAGAACCAGAATAGCATACTGTATAATTTAGTGGACTTAGTTATTTCAAAAGATATTATTCCACTTCCCTACTAAATGAAATTAATCATCACCTTTGACTTAGCTATCTCTCCAACAGGTGAAAATCGTGTGAATAAAGCATATCTTTTAGTCATAAGGCCTAGTGTGAAAAGCAAATATGGACTGTAGACAGATATTATATACTAGCTATTATTTTTTGCTTCAACTGTATTTTATCTTTTTTTGTTTAAAAAAAACCCCATGATTTCATCTTGTGACTGAACTGCACATATAATATCAGAGAAAATCTTCTAATGGCATAACTTGTAAAATCTCTACCCCAACAAATTAGTTCAATATCTAGGAGGCACCCTATCTGAAAAATAATGAGCTATGTTCTACGGTGTCTGCAATCAAACTTTAAACAAGCAGGTCCCTCTTTCAGTTAATATGTTATTATACTGAATACATGAGTGTTACAGAAAAGATTTAGGTCTCACAAATGGCTGAAGAAACTGTCATCTACAGAACTAATTCATTCCATTAGATTTCTTGGGTTAGCAGCATGGTTCCAAATTCTGATTGGCCTTTAGTGATGGAAAAATAACAAGGTACTAATGCAGACACACACACACACACAAAACAAAAACGCCTTTGAGTTGTAATACTTTGAAGTGGATCCATTCACGGCTAGAAAAGAAAAAAAAAAAAAGGTTATCTTACAACTGGTTCATAATTAAAGTCAATGTTACTGTATGCAAAGTTATGGAAAATTATTTAAATTGTTATGTATAAAACAAAAGGACATGCATTGCACTTTTGTGGCACTGTTTTATACATATATTCAATGATACAATGATTTGTCTTTCTTCCTTTAGTCATGGTATGTTTCAAATGACTTTAAGAGTGAAGGAGAATTAAGTTGATTTCCTTGTTAGTATTATTTAGAGTTTAAATATGTCCAATTGTCTCTTAGTAAATATGGATTTTCATCTGTGAATGCATTTAAATATATTCTGACCTTGCTATCAGTATCTATAGATTCTTCAAATATCAATTTTGATTTTTACTGCTGCACATTTTTACTGGAGAGAGGAGTAGCGTCTACTGTTCTGTAGACCCTTTATTTGGCAGGTCTTCATATTGCCACCTCTGGGACACATGTGGTTAGGGTTAGTAGCAGCAATTGCTTCTCAGTCTTAACTTTCAGCATCAAATTATCTTTGGCAAATTTTAAATTCTATGGGTTGATAATTAGTAGTAAGTAATTTTCAGCTAATTAATGACCTGACAAAAACAACATTTCAGAGTTTAAATGCGGTTATTTTTACTTTGGGATTACTAAACATTGGTTGCTTTCATTGATGATAACAACCATACTTAAAAGATTGATGGCTGGATTGTAGTTAAAGAAGGTCTTCAGCGCTAAAGAAACTTTTTGGATTTTTTTGTTGACTTAAATATTTGAGCTTATTCAACCAAAAGATGTTTCTAAAAGTTATTTAATAGATGTTTAATTTTATTAACTATACGTCTGAAGTGTAATTTTTAAATATTTTTCAAAAGGTTCTGCAGAATACTTGATTGATATTTGTATATTTGTCTATTGCTCACCATGGTATACTTAAGCATTTTAAGGCTTTTATTGAAGTATAATAAACATATAGAAAAAATTGACATAAGTATTCAAATAAATGAATTTTCCCAAACTGAACATGCATACGCAACCATCTCCCAGATAAAGAAACAGAACATTATTAAGACCCTGAATCCCTCCTTATGCTTCCTTTTAATCAGTATCCACCCCACAAGGATAACCATTTCTTTATTTAATAGCCATAGATTTAGTTTTGCCTACTTTTAGTACCTCAGTAGTTTGACAGGTAGATAATTTGTCATAAGAAGTCAAAGGCTGTCATTTTCACAATATTTTAAGTCAGATCGGTATGATTTGAGAACTAGAATCCTCAAACTTTTCTCTGTTCATTTCACCAGAAGGATATCACACATTCCCATAATCCCTACCAGTGGCTTACTATTAGAATCTCTTGAACCAGTGTAGGAGTATATAATTAGGAAAAAACCCAAGAACATTCTGTTAGCAGTTTTTCAACCTCAACACTATTTACTAGGGGCTGGACAATTCTTTGTTGTGGGAGACTGTCCTTCACACTGTATTATGTTCAGCAGCATCCTAGTTCTCTAACCACTAGATGCCAATAATACCCACCCCTCTGGTTGTGAAAACCAAAAATGTCTCTAGACATTGCTAAATGTCCCCTAAGGTACAAAATTGCTGCTGCAGAGAGCAACTGTGCTAGGGAATATATAGTTGGCCCTTGGTATCCATGGGTTCTCCACCAATGATGGGTTGAAAATATTCAGGAAAAATATCACTTCTGTAGTGAACATGTACAGACTTTTTTTACTGTTATTACTGCCTAAACAATACAGTATAACACGTACTTAGAATTTACATTGAATTAGGTATCGTAAGCTAGAAATGACTTAAAGTATATAGTAAGATGTGCATAGGTTATATGCAAATATCATGCCATTTTGTATAAGGGACTTGAGCATGTACAGATTTTGATATCTGCAGGGGATCCTGGAACCAATCTCTCATGGATATTGAAGGACAACTATATACCCCCTGTTTGATGATAATTACTTTAAAACTTAATAGAGCAATATGTGAAAGTTTTAGGGAAGTAGCTCTCATTCCTTTATAAGAAGGTTTCAATAATCAGTCCCCTTAGCAATGGATTGGACCACTTAAAAGATGCTAAGGTCATGTCACCTGGCCATTTTGGAGGATGTTGTAGAAGGTAGAGTAAATATTGGAGTATATGATGTTTAAAGTATTCTTCAGCAGCCTCACTATAACTGTGGGATTTAAAGCTGGAGGATGTTACAATCTAGTGAGGAAGCTAGAAGCATCTCTTCTTTCTAAATCCTAATTAATATATACACACACACACACACACACACACATATACACACGTATATACATGTGTGTGTGTGTGTGTGTATGTATATATATATATATATATATATATATATATATATATATGTAAAATCCACAGGAATAAGTACCACATGCAAGATTGCAAGACAATTCTATTGAAACATGCCTCTTCTCCATTTTCCAGTTGCCTTCATAATTGTCTATGACATTTGCTACCTGCTTTAGAAAAAGGGAAACTTTTTGGAAAATTTGAATGGAACCATTCAATAACTACTGAGCTAGGCAAGAAAATAAATAAAATTAGTATATCACTAATGTTAATCTTCCTTTTGTGGGGCAAAAATTATATTTATATTATAGCTTAAATAATCAATTATATTGCCCCATGTATGAATCTTTCCAAAATTTCTTAATTCCCACTATATATCAATAATGGAAACAGAAAATTCCAAGAGAAAAAAATACTCAAAAGTTTTTAGTTCATTTGATTTTTTACGTCAGTTTTAAAAAGCTGTACATATATAATCGCTCGGGCGCGGTGGCTCACGCCTGTAAATCCCAGCACTTTGGGAGGCCGAGATGGGCGGATCACGAGGTCAGGAGATCGAGACCATCCTGGCTAACACAGTGAAACCCCGTCTCTACTAAAAAAATACAAAAAACTAGCGGGGCGAGGTGGCGGGCGCCTGTAGTGCCAGCTACTTGGGAGGCTGAGGCAGGAGAATGGCGTGAACCCGGGAGACGGAGCTTGCAGTGAGCTGAGATCGCGCCACTGTACTCCAGCCTGGGTGGCAGAGCGAGACTGCGTCTCAAAAAAAAAAAAAAAAAAAAAAAAAAAAAAAAAAAAAAAAAAAAAAAAAAAAAAAACCCTGTACATATATAATCAAAATAGGGCTAAAAATGTCCAAGTGAACTTACACAAGTGTATTTGTCTTCTGTTTTCTCAATCACAATAGTCTGTGTTTCACTACCCGGTGGTATATATTCATAGTCATCATACAGGAGGCCTAGGATTGGATATTGTGTCCTGTACCTGTAGACAAGAAAAGAGTTTACAGGCTGCATGAAAAAATAACTTGCATTCCTTTTTAGTCACCCCTAATTTGATTGCCCTTATTAAGCCAATTTGGCTCTGAATGACTTTTTAACTGTTACTGAAAAAAGAAAAAAAAAATCCTATTTCAATGGACAAAGATGTACAACCATTATTTTCAAGAAAATAAAATAGAGAGACTTCTGTTTCTGGCCATGATGGACCACTGGCAGCACAGGACAGTGACCCCAGAAAAGGGAAGCAAATGATATGGGCCCTACAAGTGCCTAGCTCACTGCCTGGAGAGATTTTCTTGGTCACAGTATAAGGAAAAGGAAGCTAAACAGATCCCAGCAGTCTCACCAAGATGAGATGATAAAGTTTAGAATAAATATAGGCAAAGGCACCCAGAGTTTGTGCGGCACAATACCAGACAGAAGAGAGCTACATAGGCAGAGGTCAGGACAGCTGTAGGGGTTTTCCCAAGAACCTTTGGGTGAGTACCAATCAGTGTGCCTATATGTGGAGAAGCTACCAAGACTTAGGAAATAATGACTAGAAAAGAGCAGGCTGGCAATTTTTGGAACTCTTATAGGGATGGTAATGTTTTGTGTTCCACTAAGCAGAGTGAAAAGCTCTCCCGATGTAGAGGCCATCAGATAGATACCATAGAATATTGCCTTAGTAGTGGGATAAAATTAGCCTCAAACTGCAGGTTATTCTCAAAAAGCTGAAAAGCAAGGCTTGAATGTATGAAATTGTTTCCAAGTAATTTCCTCTCAGAACAAAACCCCAAGTATTTTAAGTAATACCCTAGCGAAAATCTAAAATTCAACAATATAAAATCACAATTCACGGCATTCAATGAAAAATGAATAGTCATGCAATGGAAGATATGACTAATAATGAAGAGAAATATAAATTAGTAGAAACAGACCAAGAGACAATACTGATAAAAAATTAGTAGGCAAATGTGCATTTATTACAAACATGCAAAATATACAATGTATATTCAAGAAGTTAGAAGAAAGCATGAACACAATGAGGAGAGAAATAGAGCATATAAAAAAGATCCACATTGGACTTCTAAAGATTAAAAATATAGATGGCATTAACAGCAGATTAGGCAATGCCTTAAAAAAAAACAGTAAATTAACAGCAGATTAGGTACTGCATTAAAAAAAAAGACCAATAAATTTGAATACATCAAGAGATTCTAAAATAAAACATAAAAGAAAACGGAAAAAAAATGAACGAAGCATGAAATAACTGTGGAAAATATCAAATGTCCTTATATATGTATAATTAAAGTTCTGCAGGATTGGCAGCAGAAAAAAATAATTGAAGACATAATGACCAAATTATTTCCAAGTGTGATGTAAAGCTATAAACACATGTATCCAAGAAGCTCAGTGAATGTGAAAAAAAGAAACATGAAGAAAACTACAGAGAGGAACATCATCATCAAATTGCTGAAAACCAGTGAAAGAGAATCTTAAAAACAGTCTCAGAGAAGAAAGGACATTATTCAAAGAACAAAAATCATAAGATTAACAAAAAACTTCTTAGTCACAATGAAAATCAGAAGACAGAAGAGCAACATTGTTAAAGTACTTTTTAAAAAAAAATGTAAAAAAAAAAAATCTCCTTAAGCTGATAAGAAACTTCAGCAAATTCTCAGGATACAAAATCAATGTGCAAAAATCACAAGCATTCTTAAACACAAGTAACAGAAAAACAGAGAGCCAAATCATGAGTGAACTCTCATTCACAGTTGCTTCAAAGAGAATGAAATACCTAGGAATCCAACTTACAAGGGATGTGAAGGACCTCTTCAAGGAGAACTACAAACCACTGCTCAGCAAAATAAAAGAAGACACAAACAAATGGAAGAACAGTCCATGCTCATGGATAGGAAGAATCAATATCATGAAAATGGTAATAGTGCTCAAGGTAATTTATAGATTCAATGCCATCCCCATCAAGCTACCAATGACTTTCCACAGAATTGGAAAAAACTACTTTCAATTTCATATAGGACCAAAAAAGAGCCCGCATTTCCAAGAAACTCCAAAGCCAAAAGAAAAAAGTTGGAGGCATCACACTATCTGACTTCAAACTATATACAAGGCTACAGTAACCAAAACAGCATGGTACTGGTACCAAAACAGATATATAGACCAACGGAACAGAACAGAGTCCTCAGAAATAATACCACACATCTGCAACCATCTGATCTTTGACAAACCTGACAAAAACAAGAAATGGGGAAAGGATTCCCTATTTAATAAATGGTGCTGGGAAAACTGGCTAGCCATATGTAGAAAGCTGAAACTGGATCCCTTCCTTACACCTTATACAAAAATTAATTCAAGATGGATTAAGGACTTAAATGTTAGACCTAAAACCATGAAAAACCTAGAAGAAAACCTAGGCAATACCATTCAGGCCATAGGCATGGGCAAGGACTTCATGACTAAAACACCAAAAGCAATGACAGCAAAAGACAAAATAGACAAATGGGATCTAATTAAACTAAAGAGCTTCTGCACAGCAAAAGAAACCACCATCAGAGTGAACAGGCAACCTAAAGAACGGGAGAAAATTTTTGCAATCTATCCATCTGACAAAGGGCTAATATCCAGAATCTACGAAGAACTCAAACAAATTTACAAGAAAAAATCAAACAACCCCATCAAAAAGTAAGCAAAGGATATGAACAGACACTTCTCAAAAGAAGACATTTATGCAGCCAACAGACATATGAAAAGATGCTCATCATCACTGGTCATCAGAGAAATGCACATCAAAACCACAATGAGATACCATCTCACACTAGTAAGATTGGCGATCATTAAAAAGGAAACAACAGGGGGGTGGAGCAAGATGGCCGAATAGGAAGTGCTCCAGTCTCCAGCTCCCAGCGCGAGGAACACAGAAGACAGGTGATTTCTGCATTTTCAACTGCGGTACTGGGTTCATCTCACTAGGGAGTGCCGGAAAATCGGTGCTGGTCAGCTGCTGCAGCCCAACCAGCAAGAGCTGAAGCAGGGCGAGGCATCGCCTCAACTGGGAAGGGCAAGGGGGAAGGGAATCCCTTTTCCTAGCCAGGAGAACTGAGACACCTGGGACACAACACCTGGGAAATTGGGTAACTCCCACCCCAATACTGCACTTTACCAAGGGTCTTAGCAAACGGGCACATCAGACGATTATATCTCACACCTGGCCGGGAGGGTCCCACGCCCACAGAGCCTCCCTCATTGCTAACACAGCAGTCTGCGATCTAATAGCAAGGCAGTAGCGAGGCTGGGGGAGGGGGCGGTCGCCATTGCTGAGGCTTAAGTAGGTAAACGAAGCCACTGGGAAGCTCCAACTGGGTGGAGCTCACAGCAGCTCAAAGAGGCCTGCCTGTCTCTGTAGACTCCACCTCTGGGGACAAGGAACAGCTCAACAACAACAACAACAGCAACAAAAAAGCAGCAGAAACCTCTGCAGACGCAAACGACTCTGTCTGACAGCTTTGAAGAGAGCAGTGGATCTCCCAACACGGAGGGTGAGATCTGAGAACGGACAGACTACCTGCTCAAGTGGGTCCCTGACCCCTGAGTAGCCTAACTGGGAGACATCCCCCACTAGGAGCAGGCCAACACCCCACAGCTCACACGGTGGAGTACACCCCTGAGAGGAAGCTTCCAAAGCAAGAATCAGACAGGTACACTCGCTGTTCAGCAGTATTCTATCTTCTGCAGCCTCTGCTGCTGATACCCAGGCAAACAGGGTCTGGAGTGGACCTCAAGCAATCTCGAACAGACCTACAGCTGAGAGTCCTGACTGTTAGAAGGAAAACTAACAAACAGGAAGGACACCCACACCAAAACCCCATCAGTATGTCACCATCATCAAAGACGAGAGGCAGATAAAACCACAAAGATGGGAAAAAAGCAGGGGAGAAAAGCTGGAAATTCAAAAAATAAGAGCACATCTCCCCCTCCAAAGGAATGCAGCTCATTGCCAGCAATGGATCAAAGCTGGACGGAGAATGATTTTGACGAGGTGAGAGAAGAAGGCTTCAGTCCCTCAAACTTCTCAGAGCTAAGGGAGGAATTACGTACCCAGCACAAAGAAACTAAAAATCTTGAAAAAAGAGTGGAAGAATTGATAACTAGAATAATTAATGCAGAGAAGGTCATAAACAAACTGACAGAGATGAAAACCATGACACGAGAAATACGTGACAAATGCACAAGCTTCAGTAACCGACTCGATCAACTGGAAGAAAGAGTATCAGCAATTGAAGATCAAATGAATGAAATGAAGTGAGAAGTGTAGAGAAAAAAGAGTAAAAAGAAATGAACAAAGTCTTCAAGAAATATCGGATTATGTGAAAAGAACAAATCTATGTCACATTGGTGTGTCTGAAAGTGATGGGGAAAATACAACCAAGTTGGAAAACACTCTGCAGGATATCATCGAGGATAACTTCCCCAACCTAGTAGGGCAGGCCACATTCAAATTCAAGAAACAGAGAGAATGCCACAAAGATACTCCTCGAGAAGAGCATCTCCAAGACACATAATTGTCAGATTCACCAAAGTTGAAATGAAGGAAAAACTGTTAAGGGCAGCCAGAGAGAAAGGTCAGGTTACCCACAAAGGGAAGCCCATCAGACTAACAGCAGATCTCTCGGCAGAAACTCTACAAGCCAGAAGAGAGTGGAGGCCAATATTCAACATTCTTAAAGAAAAGAATTTTAAACCCAGAATTTCATATCCAGCAAAACTAAGTTTCATAAGTGAAGGAGAAATAAAATCCTTTACAGATAAGCAAATGCTTAGAGATTTTCTCACCACCAGGCCTGCCTTACAAGAGACCCTGAAGGAAGCACTAAACATGGAAAGGAACAACTGGTACCAGCCATTGCAAAAACATGCCAAAATGTAAAGACCATTGAGGCTAGGAAGAAACTACATCAACTAACGAGCAAAATCACCAGTTAATATCATAATGGCAGGATCAAGTTCACACATAACAATATTAACCTTAAATGTAAATGGACTAAATGCTCCAATTAAAAGACACAGACTGGCAAACTGGATAAAGAGTCAAGACCCATCAGTCTGCTGTATTCAGGAGACCCATCTCACATGCAGAGACATACATAGGCTCAAAATAAAGGGATGGAGGAAGATCTACCAAGCAAATGGAGAACAAAAAAAAGCAGGGGTTGCAATCCTAGTCTCTGATAAAACAGACTTTAAACCATCAAAGATCAAAAGAGACAAAGAAGGCCATTACATAATGGTAAAGGGATCAATTCAACAGGAAGAGCTAACTATCCTAAATATATATGCACCCAATACAGGAGCACCCAAATTCATAAAGCAAGTCCTTAGAGACTTACAAAGAGACTTAGACTCCCATACAATAATAATGGGAGACTTCAACACTCCACTGTCAACATGAGACAGATCAACGAGACAGAAAGTTAACAAGGACATCCAGGAATTGAACTCATCTCTGCAGCAAGCAGACCTAACAGACATCTACAGAACTCTCCACCCCAAATCAACAGAATATACATTCTTCTCAGCACCACATCACACTTATTCCAAAATTGATGACATAATTGGAAGTAAAGCACTCCTCAGCAAATGTAAAAGAACAGAAATTATAACAAACTGTCTCTCAGACCACAGTGCAATCAAACTAGAACTCAGGACTAAGAAACTCAATAAAACCGCTCAACTACATGGAAACTGAATAACCTGCTCCTGAATGACTACTGGGTACATAATGAAATGAGGCAGAAATAAAGAAGTTCTTTGAAACCAATGAGAACAAAGATACAACATACCGGAATCTCTGGGACACATTTAAAGCAGTGTGTAGAGGGAAATTTATAGCACTAAATGCCCACAAGAGAAAGCAGGAAAGATCTAAATTGACACTCTAACATCACAATGAAAAGAACTAGAGAAGCAAGAGCAAACACATTCAAAAGCTAGCAGAAGGCAAGAAATAACTAAGATCAGAGTGGAACTGAACGAGATAGAGACACAAAAACCCTCCAAAAAATCAATGAATCCAGGCGTTGGTTTTTTGTAAAGATCAACAAAATTGATAAACCGCTAGCAAGACTAAAACAGGCAAGCTACAGAATGAGAGAAAATTTTTGCAATGTACTCATCTGACAAAGGGCTAATATCCAGAATCTACAAAGAACTCAAACAAATTTACAAGAAAAAAACAAACAACCCCATCAAAAAGTGGGCAAAGGATATGAACAGACATTTCTCAAAAGAAGACATTCATACAGCCAACAGACACATGAATAAATGCTCATCATCACTGGCCATCAGAGAAATGCAAATCAAAACCACAATGAGATACCATCTCACACCAGTTAGAATGGCAATCATTAAAAAGTCAGGAAACAACAGGTGCTGGAGAGGATGTGGAGAAATAGGAACACTTTTACACTGTTGGTGGGATTGCAAACTAGTTCAACCATTATGGAAAACAGTATGGCAATTCCTCAAGGATCTAGAAGTAGAAGTACCATATGACCCAGCCATCCCATTACTGGGTATATACCCAAAGGATTATAAATCATGCTGCTATAAAGACACATGCACACATATGTTTATTGCGGCACTATTCACAATAGCAAAGAATTGGAATTCACCCAAATGTCCATCAGACTGGACATTTGTGACAGACTGGATTAAGAAAATGTGGCACATATACACCATGGAATACTATGCAGCCATAAAAAAGGATGAATTTGAGTCCTTTGTAGGGACATGGATGCAGCTGGAAACCATCATTCTCGGCAAACTATTGGAAGAACGGAAAACCAAACACCGCATGTTCTCACTCATAGGCGGGAACTGAACAATGAAATCACTTGGACTCGGGAAGTAGAACATCACACACTGGGGCCTATCATTGGGAGGGGGGAGCGGGGAGAGATGGCACTGGGAGTTATGCCTGATGTAAATGACGAGTTGATGGGTGCTGATGAGTTGATGGGTGCAGCACACCAACATGGCACAAGTATACATATGTAACAAACCTGTACGTTATGCGCATGTACCCTAGAACTTAAAGTATAATAATAATTTAAAAAAAAAAAAAGGAAACAACAGGTGCTGGAGAAGATGTGGAGGATTAGGAACACTTTTACACGGTTGGTGGGACTGTAAACTAGTTCAACCATTGTGGAAGACAGTGTGGTGATTCCTCAAGGATCTAGAACTAGAAATACCATTTGACCCATCCATCCCATTACTGGTATATGCCCAATGGATTATGAATCATGCTGCTATAAAGACACATGCACAGGTATGTTTATTGCGTCACTAATCACAATAGCAAAGACTTGGAACCAACCCAAATGTCTATCAATGATAGACTGGATTAAGAAAATGTGGGATATATACACCATGAAATATTATGCAGCCATAAAAAAGGATGAGTTCATGTCCTTTGTAGTGACGTGGATGAAGCTGGAAACCATAATTCTGAGCAAACTATTCCAAGGACAGAAAACCAAATACCCCATGTTCTTACTCACAGGTGGGAATTAAACAATGAGAACACTTGGACACAGGGTGGGGAACATCAAACACCAGGGCCTTTCATGTGGTGCCCAGAGGGGGAAGGGATAGCATTAGGAGATATACATACTATAAATGACGAATTAATGGGTGCAGCACACCAACATGGCACATGTATACATATGTAACAAACCTGCACATTGTGCACATGTACCCTAGAACTTAAAGTATAATAAAAATTTAAAAAAAGACAACTCATCTATACACAACAAAAATATTTTTGAATAATGAAGAATTGATAAAGACTGTTTTCAGACTTAAAAGGTCAAAAGAAGTATTCAGCAGAAAAGAAGCATGATAAGAAATGTTAAAAGAAGTTTTTAAGGCAAAGGGAAAATGATACAAGATAGAAATTTGAATTTGACCAAAGTAATACATAGTACCAGAAAAGATAAATATGTAGGTGAATTTAAAACATTGTTTTTCTTATTGTTAATATTTCTTTAAAAGATAATTGACTGTTGAAAACAAAAATAATAATGTAGGGGCTAATGATATATGTAAAATAAGTATATATGATAAAAATAGTAAAAGTCTTATTAGTCATATGAAGGGGAAATGGAAGTTGATTATTACAAAGTTGTTATTTTACATGTGATGGGATATAATATTATTGGAAAATAAGCAGTGATCACTTAAAGAAGAATATTATAAACCCTACAGCAATCAAAAGAAAGAAGTATACCTAATAAGCTAATAAAATAGATTAAACGAAATTTGAAGAAATAATCCAAAAGAAGAGACGAAAAGAGAAAGAACGAAAATGTGAGGTAAATAGAAAACAAATAGCAAGAAAGTAAATTTAAATCTCTCCATATAGATATGTATGGCCTAAACACTCCAATTAAAACGCAAAGATTGTTAAATTAGATAAAAACTCAAGACCCAACTACATATGCTATTTACAAAAACCATACAATCCTTAACACTTTACATACAAGCAAACTAATAGATTAGTGTAAAAGGATGGAAACATATGTACCATGCAATTTCTAATCAAAAGAAAGTTGGAGTGGTTATATAAATATCAGATGAAGTAGCCTTCAGAACAAGAAGCATTAGTGCAGATAAAGGGTGATTTTATAATGATAAAGGTGTCAATTCATCAACAAGATGTAGCAGTCCTAAATGTTCATTCATCAATAAAACATAACAATCCTAAATGTTTATGTACCTCCCAGCAGAAATTCAAAATACATGAAGCAAATACTGATAGAACTGAAAGGAGAAATAAGCAAATCCACAATTAGAGTTGGAGATTTTGGCATGCCTTTCAAGATAATTGATATAAGTAGAAAGAAAATTAGTAAATACATAGATGAAATCCCCAAATATGTGGAAACCAAAAAATACAAATCTGAAAAACCGGTAGATCCAAGTACAAATTAAAAGAGAAGTTAGAAAATATTTTGAACTGAATGCAAATGAAAATATAACTTATCAAAATTGTGGGATGCAGCTAAAATAGTGCTTAAGTAGAAATTTATAGCATTCAAAGTTTATATTATGAAAGAAGAATGGTCTAAAATCAATGACCTATGTTTCCAGGTTTTGAAACTGAAAAGAAACAGAAAAGTGGAAAATAACATAAGAAAAAACAAAGATAGGAGAAGAAATCAGTGAAATAGGAAAGAAAGAAACAGTATAGGAAAATCAATTAAATTGAAAGCTGATTCTTCAAGAATATCACTTAAATTAACACAGCTCTAGTCAGACTGGTTAGCAAAGAAAGAGAACATACAGTTTACCAATATCAAGAAAGAAGGGATATCCCTATAGGTCCTATAGTCTTTGAAAGAATAATAAAGAAATATTATGGCAATTTTATGCCAAAACTTGGCAATTTAGATGAAATGCACAAATTCCTCGAGAGCTACAAACTACAAAAGCTAACTCAAGAAGAAATAGATAATCTGAATAAGTATGGGTCAATTTTTAAAATTGAATTTACAATTAGATGCTTTCACACAAAGTCAACTCCAGTCCAGGATGACTTT
This sequence comes from Rhinopithecus roxellana, assembly GCF_007565055.1. Classification (NCBI taxonomy): domain Eukaryota; kingdom Metazoa; phylum Chordata; class Mammalia; order Primates; family Cercopithecidae; genus Rhinopithecus; species Rhinopithecus roxellana. The sequence goes on from NC_044555.1 coordinate 142,158,185, forward strand.
ACTAGTTAACTCTACCAAAAAATTAACAAATAAATGATATCAATCTTACATAAACTCTTCCAAAATATAAAATAGTAGGGCATACTTCTCAACTCATTCTATGAGGTCAGCATTACTCTGGTGACAAAGCAGTCAGAGGCATCATGAGAAAAGAAATGTACAGGATAATATCACTAGTGAATACAGGTGTCAGATCCTTAACAAAATTTGAGCAAATTGGATCTAGCAATATATAAAAAGGATACTACATTAATCTAGCACAATTTATCCCAGTAACAAAAGGTTGGTTTAATATTCAAAAATCAACAATGCATCATTTTAACAGATCAAACAATAAAAACTTACGTTTGGGTTTGGGATTTTAAGAATACAGGAGTAAGGAGTTTGACAGACCCTCTCTACAATAAAACAATTATTTGATGATTTCACTGGTTAAAACTGCATATTTAAAAAAATTAATCATTTTAAGTCTCTGGAACTCATTTAAGGGAGGACAGTAAATAGAAAACTATTCAAGAAAATCTACTAAACCTTGTTAAGAACATTGAAAGACTATGATATTTGAGCCATGACCTGCTTCATCCAACTACCTCCTATCCGTAAGCTCCTATTTCGGGCAAGAGTGGTTGAGAAGTCGTACTCTCTTCCTCTACCCTGCCCCCCACTTATAGAATGGAAACTCTATAGCAGACATGGCAGGCTGAAAATATTGGGTTCCACATCAACTCTATCCAACATACTCCTTGGTCAGAGATTCCACAATGAGAGGAGCAAGCCAAGGAGACCACAGGCTGCCATCTCCCCTCAATGTCCACTGACAGAACAGATTGTCACTGGAAAAAGTGGGTACCTGCTCTAGTTCTGGTGCAGTGGCACAGGGATTCTTCCCAGGTTGAAAGGCAATGATATGGTTTGGCTGTCTCCCCACCAAAATCTCAACTTGAATTGTATCTATCAGAATTCTCACGTGTTGTTGGAGAGATCCAGGGGAGGTAATCGAATCATGGGGGCTGGTCTTTCCCGTGCTATTCTCTTGATAGTGAGTAAGTCTCATGAGATCTTATGGGTTTATCAGGGGTTTCTGTTTTTGCATCTTTCTCATTTTCTCTTGCCACTGCCATGTAGGAAGTGCCTTTCACATCCTGCCATAATTCTCAGGCCTCCCCAGCCATGTGGAACTGTTAAGTTCAATTAAACCTCTTTTTGTTCTCAGTTTCAGATATATGTTTATCAGCAGCATGAAAACGAACTAATACAGGCTGTCTATAAGTACAAATGCTATGCAGCTCTGTGTGATGGGACTGACTTCATTTGAAACAGATAATGTAAAAATCCACATCTAAGAACGTTGTTGAAAATATCGATGGACTTTGTGGAGAGCAATTAAGAGGAGACTGGAGGCTCTAGAATACAAGCAAAATGGCAGAGCAGCCTGAAGATAAATAGGGAAAGAGATGGCTAAAAAGAGTCCTCCTGGGATCACAGTCATTTATGGGAGTCAAGAAAGGTACGCACATGTGCTAGGCCACAACCACTCAGGCGCATGCAGAGCAGAAATTGGGGGAAGAAATGAAAGCATATCACAAGCTGGACATACCATCAACACAGGTCACATGACTCACTGGCGCAAGGGGCTTAAATGTAACCTCTAACAAATTGTTGGACAAAAAGTTGCTCTGGTCCAGGGGCAATTCCTAGGAAGCCAAGCTACAAATAAAATCAGGTTCATACATGGCAGTCGGGCCAACCACGTGCATGCCCAAGGCTGCACGCTCTCATGTGCAATCAGGGAGGGACCTTCCAATACACTAGTCTCTGGCTGAATGTGGGTCAAAAAAATGCAAATATCCTGAACTGCGATGGCAGCTCCCAAGCCACACATATATCCAATAGTGTAAAAATATAACTGGGTAAGGTGTCATAAGCACAACTTTTTACCACTAGGTGGCTTACTCAAGCCCAGGGGCATCCTCTGGGTAGTTCAGTCAGAAGGGAAAAAGCAAAAAAAAAAAAAAAAAAAAAAAAAAAACACACACACACACACACACAAAAACAAGAGAAAAAAATCTGAACAGGGACATTAGAAGATAAACAATTTGGAGAAAACAAAAGACTTTGAAGAATTAGTTTAGAGAAAGTACTAAGTACATAATCATGCAAACAACCCCTAGCAAGAGGTGGGGGTGTGGCAACAGGGATCATTATCCAGAGTTGCTACAGCATATTCTTCAAAATGTCTAATTTTTGAAAGAAAATTATAAAACATGCAAATAAAGAAGAAATACGGACACATAAAGGGAGGGAAGAAAGCAGGCAATAGAAAATTTTTGTATTTTATTTATTTTTCAACTTATATTTCAGAATAAGGGAGTACAAGTGCAAGTCTGTTACAAAGGTTTACATGATGCTGAGATTTGTGGTATGAATGATCCTGTCACCCAAGTATTGAACATGGTACTCATAGTTTTTCAGCCCTTGCCTGCTGCCATCTCTCCACCCTCCAGTAGTCCCCAGTGTCTACTGTTCCAATCTTGATGCCCATGAGTATCCCATGTTTAGCTCCCACACTTAAGTGAGAACATGCACTATCTGGTTTTCTGCTTCTGTTAGTTTTATATAGGATAATGGCCTCCAGGTGCATTCATTTTACTTCAAAATACATGATTTTTTTTATGGCTGCACAGTATTACATGGTGTATATGTACCACATTATCTTCTTCCAGTCCAACATTGATGGGCACCTGGGTTGATTCCATGTTTTTGCTATTTTGAAATAACACTGCAATGAACATGCAGGTGCATATGTCTTTGGGTAGAATGATTTTTTTTACTTTGGGTATATACCCAGAAATGAGAATGCTGGGTCAAATGGTAAACTTATAGTTCTTTGAGGAATCTCCAAACCGCTTTCCACAGTGGCTGAACTAATTTACATTCCTACCAACAGTGCATAAGCATTCCTTTTGATCTGCACCCTCATCAGCATCTGTTGTTTATCGACTTTTTACTAATAGACATTCTAATTGGTGTGAAATGTTATCTCATTGTGGTTTTAATTTTTATTTCTCTGATCATTAGTGATGATAAGCATTTTATTCATGTTTGGTGGTTTCTTGTATGTCTTCATTTGAGAAGTGTACGTTCATATCCATTGCCCCTTTTTAATGACTTTTTTTTTTTTTGCTTGTTGATTTAAGTTCCTTACAGATTCTGCATATTAGAACTTTGTCAGATACAGAGTTAGTGCATATTTTCTCCCATTTTGTAGGTTGTCTGTTTACTCCCTTGATATTTTCTCTTGCTCAGCAGAAGTTCTTTAGTTTAATTAGATACCGTTTGTCAATTTTCGCTTTTGTTGTCATTACTTTTGACATCTTCGTCATTAAATCTTTGTCTGTGCCTGTGTCTTGAATGGTAATGCTTAGATTGTCTTCCAGGAATTTTATAGTTTTGGAGTTTACATTTAAGTCTTTAGTTCATCTTGAGTTGATTTTTGCATATAGTGTAAGGAGGGGTCCAGTTTCAATCTTCTGCATATGGCTAGCCAGTTATCCTGACACCATTTATTGAATAGCGAATTCTTTCCCCATTACTTGTTTTTGAAAGCTTGGTCAAAGATCAGATAGTTATAGGTGTGTGGCCTTATTTCTGGGTTCTCTATTCTGTTCCATTGGTCCATGTGTCTGTTCTTGTACCAGTACCATGCTGTTTTGGTTAGTGTAGCCCTGTAGTATAAATTAAAGTTGAGTAGTGTGATGCCCCCAAGCTTTATTCTTTTTGTTTTGGATTGCCTTGGCTATATGGGCTCTTTTTTGGTTCCATATGAATTTTAAACTTTTTTTTTTTTTTTTTGTAGTTCTGTGAAGAATGTCAAAGATAGTTAAGTGGAAATGGTATTGAATCTATAAATTGCTTTGGGCAGTATGGTCATTTTAACAATATCGATTCTTCCTATCCATAAGCATGGAATCATTTTCCATTTCTTTGTGGCATCTCTGATTTTTTTTTTTTTTTTTTGAGCAGTGTTTTGTAGTTCTACTTGTAGAGATATTTCACCTCCCTAGTTAGCTGTATTCCTTTTTGTGACAATTGTGAATAGGAGGTCGTTTCTGATTTGGCTCTCTGCTTGATATTTGTTGGTGGATAGGAATGCTAGTGACTTTTTCACATTGATTTTGTATCCTGAGACTTTGCTGAAGTTGTTTATCAGCTTAAGAAACTTTTGGACTGAGACTGTGGAGTTTTCTAGATATAGGATCATGTCATCTGCAAACAGGGATAGTTTGACTTCCTCTCTTCCTATATGGATGCCTTTATTTCTTTCTCTTTCCTGATTGCCCTGTTCACTACTTGAATGTTCAACATTCAATACTGTGTTCAGTAGGAGTGGTGAGAGAGGGCATCTTTTTCTTGTGCTGGTTTTCAGTGGGAATGCTTCCAACTTTTGCCCATTCAGTATGATGTTGGCTGTGGCTTTTTCATACACGGCTCGTATTATTTTGAGGTATGTTCCTTCCATACCTAGTTTATTGAGAAATTTTAACATAAATGGATGTTGAATTTTATAGAAAGCCTTTTCTGCATCTATTGAGATAATCATGTGTTTTTTGTCTTTAGTTGTGTTTATGTGATAAGTCACAGTTATTAATTTGTATATGTCTAACCAACCTTGCATTCCAGGGATGAAGCCTACTTGATTATGGTGGATAAGCTTTTTGATGAACTGCTGGATTTGGTTTGCCAGTATTTGTTGAGGATTTTTGCACTGATGTTCATCAAGGGTATTGACCTGAAATTTTCATTTTGTTTTTGTATCTCTGCCAGGTTTTGATATCAGGATGACGCTGGCCTCATATAATGAGCTAGGGAGGAGTCCTTCTTCCTCTGTCTTGTAGAATAGTTTCAGCAGGAATGGTCCTAGCTCTTCTTTGTATCTTTGGTAGAATTCAGCTGTGAATCTGCCTAGTCCTGGCCTTTTTGTTGTTGTTGTTTGGCAAGCTATTTATTACTGCCTCAATTTAAAAACTCATTATTGGTCTGTTAAAGGATTAAATCTCTTCCTGGTTCACTCTTGGGAGGGTGTATGTGTCCAGGAGTTAATCCTGGACACAGCAAAAGAAACCATCAACAGAGTAAACAGACAACCTACAGAATGGGCAAAATTTTTTTAAAAACTATGCATCTGACAAAGGTCTAATATCCAGCTTCTGTAAGGAGCTTAAACAAATTTACAAGAAAAAAACAAACAACCCCTTAAAAAAAAGTGGGCAAAGGACATGAACAGACACTTTTCAAAAGAAGATATATATGTGACCAACAAGCATATTATAAAAAGCTTAACAACACTGATCATTAGAGAAATGCAAATCAAAACCACAATGAGATACCATCTCACACCAGTCAGATTGACTATTATTAAAAAGTCAAAAATGACAGATGCTGGTGAGGTTGTGGAGTAACATAATCACTTATACACTGTTGGAGGTGTGTAAATTAGTTCAGCCATTATGAAAGTGTAGCAACTCCTTAAAGACCTAAAGACAGAGATACCATTCAACCCAGTAATCTCATTACTGGGTGTATATCTAAAGCAAAATAAATCATTCAATTGTAAAGATGCATACATGTGTATGTTCATTGCAGCATTATTCACTATAGCAAAGACATGGAATCAACCTAATGCCCATCAATGATAGGCTTGATAAAGAAAATATGGTACATGTACCCCATGGAATACTATGCACACATAAAAAAGAACAAGATCATATCATTTTCAGGGACATGGATGGAGCTGGAGGCCATTATTCTTAGCAAACTAACACAGGACCAGAAAACCAAATATTGCATGTTCTCACTTATAAGTGGGAGCTAAATGATGAGAACACATGGACATGTAGAGAGGAGCAACACACAGTTGGCCTTTCAGAAGGTGGAAGGTGGGAGGAGGGAGAGGATCAGGAAGAATAACTAATGGATACTAAGCTTAATACATGGGTGACAAAATAATCTGTACAACAAACCTCTGTGACTCAAGTTTACCTGTGTAACAAATCTTCACTTGTACCACTGAACATAAAATAAAAGTTAAAGAAGAAAAAACAGGCTGGGCATGGTGGCTCATGCCTGTAATCCCAGCACTTTGAGAGGCCAAGGGGCAGACTGGCCAACATGGTGAAATCTTGTCTGTACTAAAAATACAAAAATTAGCAAGGAGTGGTGGCGCATGCCTGTAATCCCAGATACTCTGGAGGCTGATGCAGGAGAATCGCTTGAATCTGGGAATCAATGGTTGCAGTGAGCTGGAATCGTGCCACTGCACTCCAGGCTGGGTGACAGAGCAAGACTCCATCAAAAAAAAATGAAGAAGAGGAAGAGGAAGAGGAAGAAGAAGAAGGAGAAGGAGAAGGAGAAGGAGAAGGAGAAGGAGAAGGAGAAGGAGAAGGAGAAGGAGAAGGAGAAGGAGAAGGAGAAGGAGAAGGAGAAGGAGAAGGAGAAGGAGAAGGAGAAGGAGAAGGAGAAGGAGAAGGAGAAGAAGAAGAAGAAGAAGAAGAAGAAGAAGAAGAAGAAGAAGAAGAAGAAGAAGAAGAAGAAAGAAGAAGAAGAAGAATAATTAAAAAGAATTAAAATACTGGCTGGGTGTGGTGGCTTAAGCCTGTAATCCCAGCACTTTGGGAGGCCAAGACGGGCGGATCACGTGGTCAGGAGATCGAGACCATCCTGGCTAACATGGTGAAACCCCGTGTCTACTAAAAAAATACAAAAAAAACTAGCCGGGCTCAGTGGCAGATGCCTGTAGTCCCAGCTACTCAGGAGGCTGAGGCAGGAGAATGGCATAAACCCAGGAGGCAGAGCTTGCAGTGAGCTGAGATCTGGCCACTGCACTCCAGCCTGGGTGACAGAGCGAGACTCCATCTCAAAAAAAAAAAAAAAAAAAAAAGAAAAAGAAAAAAAGAAAAAAAAAAGAAAATACTACTGAATTTTTACATTAGTTTTGTGTTCTGAACTTTACTGAAGACATTTACTAGGTCTAGGAGGCTTTTGGTGGAGTCTTTAGTCTTTTCTAAGTATAGAATCCTATCAGCAAGGAGAGAGAGTTTGACTTCTTTTCTTGATTGGATGTCTTTTATTTCTTACTCTTGTCTGATTGCTCTGGCTAGGACTTCCCATACTATGTTGAATGGGAGGGTTAGAGAGAACATCTTTGGCTTGTTCCCGTTCTGAAGAAGAATGTTTCTCTCATGCTGTCAGTGGGGTGTTGCAGTCTCCCATTGTTATTTTGTGATTGCCTAAGTCTTTTCATAGGTCCAAAAGAACTTCTTTTACAAATCTGTTTGTATGCAGATGTTATCCTCCAATGTTGGATGCATACATATTTAGGACAGTTAAGTCTTCTTGTTGAATCGAACCCATTATCATTATGTAATGCCCTTCTTTGTCTTTCTTGATTGTTGTAGGTTTAAACTCATTTTATATGATATGAGAATAGTAACCCCTGCTCTTTTTTGTTTGCCATTTGCATGATAGATCTTTCTCTATCCCTTTACTTTGTGTCTGTGAGTGTCCCTGCCTGGGAGATGGGTCTCTTGAAGACAGCAGACAGTCGGGTTTTGTCTTTTTATTGAACTTGCCACTCTATGGCTTTTAAGTGGGGCATTTTGACTTTTTTACATTCAAGGTTAGTATTGATATGTAAGATTTTGAACATGTCATCTTGTTGTTTGCTGTTTGTTGTGTAGCTTTGGTTGTGTAGTTGCTTCATAGTGTCTGTGGGAGGGATATGTGCTTAAGTGTGTTTTCATGGTAGAAGATATAATTCTTTCATTTCCATGTTTATCATTTCCCTAAGAACCTCTTGTATAGCTGGTTTAGTGATAATAAATTCCCTTAGTATTTGCTTGTTTTGGAAGTTTATTTCTCCTTCACTTATGAAGCATAGTTTGGTGGGATATGAAATTCTTGGTTGGAATTTCTTTTCTTTAAGATTGCTGAATATAGAACCACAATCTCTTCTGGCTTGTAAGTTTCTGCCGAGAGGTCTTCTTCTAGCCTGATGGAGTTTCCTTTGTAAATGACTGGTGCCTTCTCTCTTGTAGCCTTTAATAATTTTTTCTTTCACACTGACCTTCATGAATCTGATGACTATGTGTCTTGGGGATGTTTGTCTTGTATAGTATCTCACAGAGGTTCTCTATATTTCTTGAATTTGCATGTCAACCTCTCTAATGAGATTGAGGAAAGTTTCATGGACCATATCCTCCAATATGTTTTCCAAGTTATTTCTTCTCTCTCCTCTCAGGAATATCAATTAGTTTTAGGTTAGTCTCTTTACATAATCCCATATTTGTCAGAGGTTTTGTCACAATTTAAATGTTTTTTCTTTATTTTTGTCTAAGTTGATTATAAGATTCTGTCTTCAAGCTCCAAGATTCTTTCCTTGGCTTGGTCTATTCTGTTGTTAATGCTTCAAAATATATCAGGTAATTTTTGTAGTAATTTTTTTCAATTCCAGAAATTTCATTTGGTTCTTTCTTAAAGTGGCTATTTTGTCTTCTTTCAACTTTTGGAGAGTTTCACTGGATATTCTGGATTGGGTCTCAACTTTTACCTGAATCTTGATCAGTTTCCTTGCCATCCAGATTCTGAACTTTATGGCTTTAAGTCATTTCAATCTGGTTAAGAACCATTGTAGAGTAGTTGCCTTGTTTGAAGATAAAGGTAAACTCTGACTTTTTGAATTGCCAGAGTTCTAGCACTGATTCTTTCTCATCTGAGCAGGCATGTGCTCCTTTGTGTTTTGGATTTGCTGTAATTTCTATGAGGCTTTTTGTTTTGATATTCTTTATTTCCCTTTAGGGTTTAACTGTGGTGCAAGTTGAGTATAGTTAATTAGCTTTGTTTCTAGGTGCTTCCAGGGTGCCAAGGCTCTGTATGGGATCTTTATTTGTGGCTAGATTCTTACCTTGGGTTTCATAGGCAATGTGTATTGGCAGAATACTTTTGGTGTTGTAATTTGGGCAGTAATGCAGTAGATGGCAGTTAAGAGTAATGGTTGGCAGAGTCTTACTCTGCTCTGTGGCTTTTTTATATTTCTGCACATTTGCAGTGGTACTCTGTGGGGACCAGGGGAGAGAGATGACTCCCTAGCCAGGTCCATTCCCAGGCCTCAGGGTAGGCCCCCTTGATCACTGGCACTGCATCCACATTTCATTTGTTAGATGTTCTTGGCCATGGGGCTCTCTCAGGCAGAGATTGTGTCTAGCAGACAGGCCTCACTCTTCCTGGACAGGCCCTACAGATGGATGTGTGCCCTGCTTCTGCACTGGCCTATGAACTCACACCTCACACTCAGTGTATTGAGATTGGGGGTTCCTCCCCAGGTTGAGTTCTGGCAAAAATCTCAACTCAGAACTCCTGAGCTGTGTGCTACAACCTTGGGGCATTGGAACCATGCCTGTGGCTTTGTCCTCTACCTCCTTGGGATCAGGCGCCTGTTGTGCTGGGAGAGCTGAAGTGTTCCCAGGCTGTGGGGAAAGCACTCCAGCAGGGCTACTGGCAAGACGGTCAGACCAAGCAGTGGAGGCTGTGCTGCGTGAATACAATTGCAGAATCAGCCAGGCAAAAACCTTGGAGGGATTGTGGACAGAAAGACATGCAGAACAGATGTGTCCAGACAACCCTGAGGGAATGGGCACCTATGGCCACATTTTGTTGTAGCTCCTCCACATGTAAAACCCCCTGGGGTCCATGCAGGCTAGAGCTCTGTCTTTGTCTATTCTTTGGGCAGATCCTCCTGACAATTGAAATGACTGCAAGAGTCGTGGGATCTCTTGTAGCTAGGATGCCAGAGGTCCATGGTGAGAGTGGGTTGCCCTGCTGTCACTTAACTCACCCATTCCTTAGAAGGTGTTTAGGACCCAGAACTAATCCTGGTGCTTGGCACACCAATGCAGTTTTCCCAGCTTTCTCTCTATTCAGCCTTAATATCTGTGTTACCTATCAAATTTCAGTGTTTTCTCTCCAAAGATCTTTTTTAAGTACAAAGAGATAGTGGAGAATTTACTGGTTTGTTTATTGGATATTTTGGTCTCTTGTGGTGAGAGAAGTGCTTCCTGGATGTGTCTACTTGGCCATCTTGTTCCTCCCTCCAGAAACTACTTTTAAAGAGGACCAGATGGTGTATTTAGAAGACAAAGATTTCAAAGAAGCTATAATAAATATGTTTTTAGGGCTGGGCTTAGTGGCTCATGCCTGTAACCCCAACATTTTGAGAGGCCATCATAGGATGATTGCTTGAGACCGGGAATTTGAGGCCAGCCTGGGCAACATAGTGAGAATACAAAGAACTGAAAAAAACCGTGCGTAAGGAAGTAATGGAAGACGATGTCAGTGAAAATGTATAACAACCTCCAGAAATGCTCTGTGCCATAAAAGAAAAAGGAAATCTGGCCAATAAAAATCAAAACTAACTTTATCAGAACTCTCAAAATTAATAAAGTTTTACAGTCTCCAGAGAGCATTTATTTAGGAAAAAGAGTTAAATCTTGGTTAAATAAACAAGCTTTGTGGCATTTGAAATTGTCCTATTCTCATCTCTGTCTCTCCAACTATGCAATAGAATTTTAAAGCAATCTTGGTAAAACCCAGAAGCCTGGCAGCCACTACAAGACAAAACAAGGTTAGAGCTCCTTCAAAGCCACACTGTCATTATTATAATTGTCATTGTTTGATTTGTCTGTTGATTCTGTGGAAAACTCCACTTGCAAGGATGACTTTTAAAACTTGACTTGTAGCTCAACCAATTTGAAAATTCTTTTTCTGGGAACATTTGTCAAAAATAATGTGTGGAAATTGTTGAATATCACAACTACCTGAGGTGGCTATAATAGTTCAGGCAGACAAGAAATTGACCAAAAATGATAAAAGGAAAAACTGAGGAATAAATTGTCCATAGTGGGCTTTGAAAAGTTGTTATATGTTCCCGGGAATCTAGAAAGCCACAAGCATGTGTAGGGCTTTGTACATGCCCAAGGGTGTACACATGTGAAGGAAAGGCCTGAGAAAACCCTGAGCCCTCACTACTGGCTAATCTTAAAACTCTCTGTAAGCAGGAAATGAGGGCTAAGGACGAGCTATAAATTGCCTACCAGAATATTGAAGAGGTGTCCAAACACAAACAAAGAGACTTTCAGTGAAACTAGGAGACTTACTAGTTTCATGTTTGTAACGAAACCTCTGTTTAAATGTTAACTGACCACTAAGATAAAAGAGCAGAGACTTCAGTGACCACATATGAAAAAAATACAGACTTTACAGAATTAAATCAGAAAACCCACTAAGCAAAAGACAATAACATCAATAGTAAACAATATCATCAATGAACACCTTGGCAGGAGGGAGTACCTAATTTCCAGAGTTACCACATTATATTATTTTCAATGTCAAGTTTTCAGTAAAAAATTATAAGACATGCAAAGAAGCAAGAAAATATTGCCTATCATGGAAAAAATAACTTGAAACAGTCCATTAAGAAGCCAGATGTTGCATTTACATAGACTTTAAATTGGCTATTTTAAGTATGTTCAAAGAACTAAAGAAACCATGCCTAAAGAACTAAAGGAAAGGATGAGAGTTGTGCCTTACGGAATAAAGAACATTATTAAAGAAAATTAATTTGGGGGGCGGAGCAAGATGGCCGAATAGGAACAGCTCCAGTCTCCAACTGCCAGCGCGAGTGACACAGAAGACCGGTGATTTCTGCATTTTCAACTGAGGTACTGGGGTCATCTCACTAGGGAGTGCCGGACAATCGGTGCTGGTCAGCTGCTGCAGCCCGACCAGCGAGAGCTGAAGCAGGGCGAGGCATCGCCTCACCTGGGAAGTGCAAGGGGGAAGGGAATCCCTTTTCCTAGCCACGGGAACTGAGACACACAACATCTGGAAAATCGGGTAACTCCCACCCCAATACAGCACTTTAAGCAAACGGGCACACCAGGAGAATATATCCCACACCTGGCCGGGAGGGTCCCACGCCCACAGAGCCTCCCTCATTGCTAACACAGCAGTCTGCAATCTAACGGCAAGGCAGCAGCGAGGCTGGGGAAGGGATGCCCACCATTGCTGAGGCTTAAGTAGGTAAACAAAGCCACTGGGAAGCTCCAACTGGGTGAGCTCACAGCAACTCAAGGAAACCTGCCTGTCTCTGTAGACTCCACCTCTGGGGACAGGGCACAGCTGAAAAAAAAAAACAACAACAAAAAGTCAGCAGAACCTCTGCAGACGCAAACAACTCTGTCTGACAGCTTTGAAGAGAGCAGTGGATCTCCCAACACGGAGGTTGAGATTTAAGAACGGACAGATTGCCTGCTTAAGTGGGTCCCTGAACCCTGAGTAGCCTAACAGGGAGACATCCCCCACTAGGGGCAGTCTGACACCTCACACCTCACAAGGTGGAGTACACCCCTGAGAGGAAACTTCCAAAGGAAGAATCAGACAGGTACACTCGCTGTTCAGCAATATTCTATCTTCTGCAACCACTGCTGCTGATACCCAGGCAAACAGGGTCTGGAGTGTACCTCAAGCAATCTCCAACAGAACTACAGCTGAGGGTCCCGACTGTCAGAAGGAAAACTATCAAACAGGAAGGACACATATACCAAAACCCCATCAGTACGTCACCATCATCAAAGACCAGAGACAGATAAAACCACAAAGATGGGGAAAAAGCAGGGCAGAAAAACTGGAAATTCAAAAAATAAGAGCGCATCTCCCCCTGCAAAGGAGCGCAGCCCATCGCCAGCAACGGATCAAAGCTGGTCAGAGAATGACTTTGACGAGATGAGAGAAGAAGGCTTCAGTCCATCAAATTTCTCAGAGCTAAAGGAGGAATTACGTACCCAGTGCAAAGAAACTAAAAATCTTGAAAAAAGAGTGGAAGAAGTGACAGCTAGACTAATTAATGCAGAGAAGGTCATAAACGAAATGACAGAGATGAAAACCATGACACGAGAAATACGTGACAAATGCACAAGCTTCAGTAACTGTCTCCATCAACTGGAAGAAAGAATATCAGCGATTGAGGATCAAATGAATGAAATGAAGCGAGAAGAGAAACCAAAAGAAAAAAGAAGAAAAAGAAATGAACAAAGCCTGCAAGAAGTATGGGATTATGTAAAAAGACCAAATCTACGTCTGATTGGGGTGCCTGAAAATGAGGGGGAAAATGGAACCAAGTTGGAAAACACTCTTCAGGATATCATCCAGGAGAACTTCCCCAACCTAGTAGGGCAGGCCAACATTCAAATTCAGGTAATACAGAGAATGCCACAAAGATACTCCTCGAGAAGAGCAACTGCAAGACACATAATTGCCAGATTCACCAAAGTTGAAATGAAGGAAAATTCTTAAGGGCAGCCAGAGAGAAAGGTCGGGTTGCCCACAAAGGGAAGCCCATCAGACTAACAGCAGATCTCTTGGCAGAAACTCTACAAGCCAGAAGAGAGTGGGGGCCAATATTCAACATTCTTAAAGAAAAGAATTTTCAACCCAGAATTTCATATCCAGCCAAACGAAGTTTCATAAGTGAAGGAAAAATAAAATCCTTTACAGATAAGCAAATGCTTAGAGATTTTCTCACCACCAGGCCTGCCTTACAAGAGACCGTGAAGGAAGCCCTAAGCATGGAAAGGAACAACCGGTACCAGCCATTGCAAAAACATGCCAAAATGTAAAGACAATCGAGGCTAGGAAGAAACTACATCAACTAACGAGCAAAATGACCAGTTAATATCATAATGGCAGGATCAGGTTCACACATAACAATATTAACCTTAAATGTAAATGGACTAAATGCTCCAATTAAAAGACACAGACTGGCAAACTGGATAAAGAGTCAAGACCCATCAGTCTGCTGTAGTCAGGAGACCCATCTCACATGCAGAGACATACATAGGCTCAAAATAAAGGGATGGAGGAAGATCTACCAAGCAAATGGAGGACAAAAAAAAGCAGGGGTTGCAATCCTAGTCTCTGATAAAACAGACTTTAAACCATCAAAGATCAAAAGAGACAAAGAAGGCCATTACATAATGGTAAAGGGATCAATTCAACAGGAAGAGCTAACTCTCCTAAATATATATGCACCCAATACAGGAGCACCCAAATTCATAAAGCAAGTCCTTAGAGACTTACAAAGAGACTTAGACTCCCATACAATAATAATGGGAGACTTCAACACTCCACTGTCAACATTAGACAGATCAACGAGACAGAAAGTTAACAAGGATATCCAGGAATTGAACTCATCTCCGCACCAAGCGGACCTAATAGACATCTATAGAACTCTCCACCCCAAATCAACAGAATACACATTCTTCTCAGCACCACATCGCACTTATTCCAAAATTGACCACATAATTGGAAGTAAAGCACTCCTCAGCAAATATACAAGAACAGAAATTATAACAAACTGTCTCTCAGACCACAGTGCAATCAAACTAGAACTCAGGACTAAGAAACTCAATCAAAACCGCTCAACTACATGGAAACTGAATAACCTGCTCCTGAATGACTACTGGGTACATAATGAAATGAAAGCAGAAATAAAGATGTTCTTTGAAACCAATGAGAACAAAGATACAACATACCAGAATCTCTGGGACACATTTAAAGCAGTGTGTAGAGGGAAATTTATAGCACTAAATGCCCACAAGAGAAAGCAGGAAAGATCTAAAATGGACACTCTAACATCACACTTAAAAGAACTAGAGAGGCAAGAGCAAACACATTCAAAAGCTAGCAGAAGGCAAGAAATAACTAAGATCAGAGCAGAACTGAACGAGATAGAGACACAAAAAAACCCTCCAAAAAATCAATGAATCCAGGAGCTTTGTTGGTTTTTTGAAAAGATCAACAAAATTGACAGACCGCTAGCAAGACTAATAAAGAAGAAAAGAGAGAGGATTCAAATAGACGCAATAAAAAATGATAAAGGGGATATCACCACCGACCCCACAGAAATACAAACTACCATCAGAGAATACTATAAACACCTCTACGCAAATCAACTAGAAAATCTAGAAGAAATGGATAATTTCCTGGACACTTACACTCTCCCAAGACTAAACCAGGAAGAAGTGGAATCCCTGAATAGACCAATAGCAGGCTCTGAAATTGAGGCAACAATTAATAGCCTACCCACCAAAAAAAGTCCAGGACCAGATGGATTCACAGCTGAAATCTACCAGAGGAACAAGGAGGAGCTGGTACCATTCCTTCTGAAACTATTCCAATCAATAGAAAAAGAGGGAATCCTCCCTAACTGATTTTATGAGGCCAACATCATCCTGATACTAAAGCCTGGCAGAGACACAACAAAAAAAGAGAATTTTAGACCAATATCCCTGATGAACATCGATGCAAAAATCCTCAATAAAATACTGGCAAACCGGATTCAGCAGCACATCAAAAAGCTTATCCACCATGATCAAGTGGGCTTCATCCCTGGGATGCAAGGCTTGTTCAACATTCGCAAATCAATAAACGTAATCCAGCATATAAACAGAAGCAAAGTCAAGAACCACGTGATTATCTCAATAGATGCAGAAAAGGCTTTTGACAAAATTCAACAGCCCTTCATGCTAAAAACGCTCAATAAATTCGGTATTGATGGAACGTACCTCAAAATAATAAGAGCTATTTATGACAAACCCACAGCTCATATCATACTGAATGGGCAAAAACTGGAAAAATTCCCTCTGAAAACTGGCACAAGACAGGGATGCCCTCTCTCACCACTCCTATTCAACATAGTGTTGGAAGTTCTGGCTAGGGCAATCAGGCAAGAGAAAGAAATCAAGGGTATTCAGTTAGGAAAAGAAGAAGTCAAATTGTCCCTGTTTGCAGATGACATGATTGTATATTTAGAAAACCCCGTTGTCTCAGCCCAAAATCTCCTTAAGCTGATAAGCAACTTCAGCAAAGTCTCAGGATACAAAATTAATGTGCAAAAATCACAAGCATTCTTATACACCAGTAACAGACAAGCAGAGAGCCAAATCAGGAATGAACTTCCATTCACAATTGCTTCAAAGAGAATAAAATACCTAGGAATACAACTTACAAGGGATGTCAAGGACCTCTTCAAGGAGAACTACAAACCACTGCTCAGTGAAATCAGAGAGGACACAAACAAATGGAAGAACATACCATGCTCATGGATAGGAAGAATCAATATCGTGAAAATGGCCCTACTGCCCAAGGTTATTTATAGATTCAATGCCATCCCCATCAAGCTACCAATGAGTTTCTTCACAGAATTGTAAAAAACTGCTTTAAAGTTCATATGGAACCAAAAAAGAGCCCGCATTGCCAAGCAATCCTAAGTCAAAAGGACAAAGCTGGAGGCGTCACGCTACTGGACTTCAAACTATACTACAAGGCTACAGTAACCAAAACAGCATGGTACTGGTACCAAAACAGAGCTATAGACCAATGGAACAAAACAGGGTCCTCAGAAATAATACCACACATCTACAGCCATCTGATCGTTGACAAACCTGAGAGAAACAAGAAATGGGGAAAGGATTCCCTATTTAATAAATGGTGCGGGTAAAATTGGCTAGCCGTAAGTAGAAAGCTGAAACTGGATCCTTTCCTTACTCCTTATACGAAGATTAATTCAAGCTGGATTAGAGACTTAAATGTTAGACCTAATGTCATAAAAACCCTAGAAGAAAATCTAGGTAGTACCATTCAGGACATAGGCATGGGCAAGGACTTCATGTCTAAAACACCAAAAGCAATGGCAGCAAAAGCAAAAATTGACAAATGGGATCTAATTAAACTAAAGAGCTTCTGCACAGCAAAAGAAACTACCACCAGAGTGAACAGGGAACCTACAGAATGGGAGAAAATTTTTGCAATCTACTCATCTGACAAAGGGCTAATATCCAGATTCTACAAAGAACTGAAACAAATATACAAGAAAAAAACAAACAACCCCATCAAAAAGTGGGCAAAGGATATGAACAGACATTTCTCAAAAGAAGACATTCATACAGCCAACAGACACATGAAAAAATGCTCATCATCACTCGCCATCAGAGAAATGCAAATCAAAACCACAATGAGATACCATCTCACACCATTTAGAATGGCAATCATTAAGAAGTCAGGAAACAACAGGTGTTGGAGAGGATGTGGAGAAATAGGAACACTTTTACACTGTTGTTGGGATTGTAAACTAGTTCAACCATTATGGGAAACAGTATGGCAATTCCTCAAGGATCTAGAACTAGATGTACCATATGACCCAGCCATCCCACTACTGGGTATATACCCATAGGATTATAAATTATTCTACTACAAAGACACATGCAAACGTATGTTTATTGTGGCACTGTTCACAATAGCAAAGATTTGGAATCAACCCAAATGTCCATCTGTGACAGACTGGATTAAGAAAATGTGGCACATATACACCATGGAATACTATGCAGCCATAAAAAAGGATGAGTTTGCGTCCTTTGTAGGGACATGGATGCAGCTGGAAACCATCATTCTTAGCAAACTATCACAAGAACAGAAAACCAAACACCACATGTTCTCACTCATAGGTGGGAACTGAACAATGAGATCACTTGGACTTGGGAAGGGGAACATCACACACTGCGGCCTATCATGGGGAGGGGGGAGGGGGGAGGGATTGCATTGGGAGTTATCCATGATATAAATGATGAATTGATGGGTGCTGACGAGTTGATGGGTTCAGCACACCAACATGGCACAAGTATACATATGTAACAAACCTGTATGTTATGCACATGTACCCTAGAACTTAAAGTATAATAAAAAAAAAAAGAAAATTAATTTTAAGAGAAACTACAGTAATTCTGAGGTAAAATAGATAACTAGATTTAAAATTTTCTCGACAGCTGATGTGAGCAAATGGAAGAAAGAATCAACAAATTGTGAAGAAGGTTCATTGAGTTTATCTAGTCTGAGGAACAGAAAGAAAAAAGAATGAAGAAAAATAAACAGGGCCTCAGATAACTGTGAGTTTCCTTCCTCTCCACAAGGAGAGGGAGGAAAGTGGCAGGAATAATAGCTGAAGAAATGTCTGAAAACTTCTCAAATTTGATTAAAAATATCAATCTGCACATCAAAGAAGCTCAACAAATGCCAAATAGTCGAAAAGAAAAAAAAGAGATCCAAACCTTGACACATAATAATCAAACTGTCAAGGGCCATAGAAAAAAATAACCTTGAAAGCTGTAAAAAAGAAACATGTCAGGGGGATCCTCAATTAAAAGTTATCAACTGATTTCTCATCAGAAATTACAGAGGCCAGAAGGCAATGGGATGACATATTCAAAGTAACAACAACAACAACAACAACAACAAAAACACTGTCACCTGAGAATTATTTTATCCAGCAAAACCATTCTTCAAAAATGAAGGAAAAGCAATATATTCCCATACAAGCAAAAACTCAAAGAATTTGTCACTACAAAACCTGTTCTACAAGAAATACCTAAGGAAGTCCTACAAGAAATACTAAAGGAGTCCTTCAGGCTGGAATTTAATGACTCTATACGAAATAAAGATCACCAGTAAAGGTAGCTATGCAGGTAAATATTAATTAAATGTCTGGAGTAAACCTAAGGGGAAAAACTCAGAAAATGCAGTAAAAGTAACTAAAAGTAATAAAATGTTACTGTAGAAAATATTTTACACAGAAGAAGACAGGAATGGAGGAACAGAAGAACAAAAAACATATAAAACATAGAAACAAACAGCAAAATAGCTAATGTAAATCCTAACTTATAAATTACATTAAATGTAAGTGCATGAAATATTCCAACTAAAAGCAGAGATTGGCAGAATGTATAAAAAGGTACAACTATGTGTGGTTTACAAGAGTCACAATTTAGATTCAAATACACAAATAGGTAAAAAAGGAATGGACAGAAAAAGATATTTCATACAATTAGTAACCAGAAGAGAGTTTGCATTAATACAAGACAAAATACATATGAGTGTAAAAATTTATGACCTTAGGTTAGTCAATAGTTTCTTTTATATAATACTAAAAGCACAAGCAAGAAAAAATATAGATGAATTAGATTTTTTTCTATATTAAATACTTATGCTGCATATTATACTCTCAAGATAATGAAAACACAACCCATGGAATTGATGAAAACATTTGCAAATCTTGTCTCTGATAAGGCACTTGTATGAGAACATGTGAAAATCTCTTGCAATTCAACTATAAAAAGACAACCCACTTAGATGGAAAAAAAATTTTGAATGGACATTTCTTCAAATAAGATGTATAAATGGCCAATAAGCACATAAAAACTGCTAAACAACATTAGTTATTAGGGAAATACAAATCAAAACTCTAACTGGATACCACTTTCCACCACCTAGGATGGCCATATCCAAGAGATGAACAATAACAAATGGCAGTGAGGACAGGGAGAAAGTGGAACCCTCATACACTACTAGAAATGTATGATGGTGCTTTTGCTTTGGAAGAGTATGGCAATTCCTTAGGCATAGAGTTACCATGTGACGTATCAAGTCCACTCCTACGTGTATACTCAAAAGAAATGAATACATGTACCTTACACACTTGTACACAGATGTTCACAGCAGCATTATTCACAATAGCCAAAAATTGAAAACAACCCAAATGTCCAACTGATTAATCAATAAATAAAATGTATATCCATACAATTGGATATTATTTAGCAACAAAAAGGAATGAAGTCTTGACTCATGCTAAATCATGGTTGCATCCTGCAAAGATTATGCAAAATGAAAAATCCAGACACAAAAGACTACATATTGTATTATTTCATTTATATGAAATATCCAAAATAGACTTCTGCTGAAGGTATTCATAATTACTTTATATTTGGTTTTGCTAAAAGGCTGGAATGTAATTTGTGGTCATATTGCTACCATGAGGGTAGACCTTACCTGAGGAAGATATCTACACAGGAAAGAGCAGAGCCAAGATATAAAGAAAGACAAATTTAGGCCGAGCGCGGTGGCTCACGTCTGTAATCCCAGCACTTTGGAAGGTCGAGGCGGGTGAATCATTTGAGGTCAGGAGATGGGGACCATCCTGGCTAACACGGTGAAACCCCGTTTCTACTAAAAAATACACACACACACAAAATTAGCCCGTCGTGATGGCGGGCGCCTTTAGTCCCAGCTACTGGCTGAGGCAGGAGAATGGCGTGAACCTGGGAGGCGGAGCTTGCAGTGAGCCAAGTTCGCATCACTGCACTCCAGTCTCCAGGCTGGGCGACAGAGCAAGAGTCGTCTCGAAAAAAGGAGAGGGGAGGGCAGGGGAAGGCAGGGGAGGGGAGGGGAGGGGAGGGGGAGATGTATAAGGGCATATTTTGAACACACAAATCCGTCTGGATATCAAGTAATCCCAGTTAAGTTAATTTAAAAAGTCCCAGTTTATGTTGGGTCTTTTGTTACATGAAACAGAAAGAGTCCTAACTAATGCGGTTGGTTAAAAAAACAATTATTTGTTTTTCACTTCCAGGGTAACTAATATACTGTAAATTCAGGAAAGATGTGCTTCAGGATTTTTTTTTTGACTGAAATAGTGATGTCTTTTTGTGAATATTCATTCTTCAGTAGAATAATTGGCCAGCAGAAAACACCAAACTCTGTCTAGCATGTATGTATCAATTAAACATGAAATAACTTGAATTATATGATCATAATTTTTATATTCAAATTTCATTTCAAAATACATTACTTTTTAGTGGTAATAGTAGTCCTTCCACCAGTGGAGGGTTGATTTTGAGAGGAATATATTTCTTGCCGCAACTTTGAGAGTTCCTTACAAATAAAAGATAATATAATCATTTGACGGAAAGTAGAAACATAAGATAATAAATACATTTAATAATTTAGAAGGGTTACTAACAATGATTACACCCCCTCCCTTTTGCTCCTTTTTAGCCTTGAGGTAATAATGTTCTAATTCCACTTGTTGAATATCATCTAGTGTTGCTTCACAGTACCTAATAAGTTATATTATATGCCTGTGCAGGAACCTGCAACTGATACAGGATATCTAAATTTGGAAGATAACTTGAGATTGAAAGAGGGTGGTTCTCAAGATGAGGATGTGAAAGTTTTTGCTCTGAAAAGCCTGAAAAGTATATCCATAGAAGAAAAGTACTGAAACTTTAATATATAAGCAGATATAGTTTCTAACATGATATTATCAATGAATGTTACTGCCAGCACCATTTGCTCCATAACAGCAATACAATATTACCGATAATTTTTGATAATTCCTTCAGTATCTATTGAATGCCAGGTCGTGGACTACATGCTACAGATACAAGGAGGAATATAACACATGCTTTAATGAAGCAGCTCATAATGTAGTAAGGAGGTCACAGTCTACTGGGAATTTCACTGCTAATGAAATATAAAATCAATGTCTTAAAAATATTAAATGTACAACAGCATTTATTTTTGCTTCAATTCTAACTTTCATTTGAATTATTTCTCCTGAAATATGTATATTCTACTTCCTCACTTGCACCTACATTTTATTTCATGAAATAAAATGACTCCTGGATATGTGTCCTTTTCTAGTCCACGGGAAGTATTTGTCCTACAGTACTACAGTACTAAGTTGTATTACTTTTCTCCATCCCCACCCCTTCCTTTTATACCTCTGACTGACGCTTTATAAGGGAATCCTTCTCTTCCAGTAAGCTTGTCAGTTCATGAAGCTTAAATTGGAAGTCACTACAACTTCCGTCTCTCTTTGAAACATCTTTATGGTACTGGGTTAATTGGGACTAAGGATTTAAAAAGAAATAAGTATTAGTATAATCTTCATATAGAAAATATGTAACTGAGTTCCAGGGAGGTTAGGTGACACAAACTCGCATAGTTAGTTATGAAATGAAAGTAAAATACCAATAGTCATAAACTTTCACAGAATTTCGTGAGTATGTAATATGAAATGAAATGCCAATTACAAATTTCTCCTTTTTTTAAGGTGTCTTTGCTATGTAGGACTAAACATTATCTACGTAACAGTCTTAGGCCACAAGATTTAAAGTAAAGCTAAGAAAACAGGCATTTTAGAGTCCTTGAAATGATAATTCAGGAAATTGTAATACCAATAACTGCTATTATATACTGATTTTCAGTTCACAAAATATTCCTCCTGCATGAATTATCTCAGTTCTCACAGCACTCCTGTGAAATAAGCATTATTATAATCTTCATTTACAAAACAGATAGTGGACTCCAGAGAGGTTAAATGACACAGTCACACAGTAACATAGCTGCAACTCCAAGACAGATCTTCTGACTACAAATATTGTCCATTTCCCTCTTTACCTCATATGTGTATAGCTTAGGTAGAAGTGCTATTAGTAATGTTGGGATAGAAAAGAAATCAGTGGAGGAAATCTGCTAGAAGTATTGGTAGGTTTTTAAAACAAATTATATTTTGCTTCATTTTGATTTTTGGTAAAAATTATACAGTGATGTTTGGAGAGATAAATTTGTGATTATTTTGTTGATGAAAACATTTAACTACATTTTACTACATTTAGGAATCAGTAAAATAAGGGTTAAATTAAGTAAATTCAACCTAGAATTACAAGATAAGGTAATATATACTTACAAATATCACCTTAATTTTGATGTCAACTATAGGTACATAAAACTTAACGCTGTTTTCCTCCTCATGCTTGACAAAGTCCTTGCTATTTACCATCCCTCGAAATTAAGTGAGAATTTTTACAAATCTAACTGTGGCTCTGTTGAGTAATCTCAAATATTGCTTTTGCCTACGTAAGCATGCTTTAGGCAAGATCATGAAGAGTTATCCACTTATCCCAAAAAATAAATTAATAAAAACCAAAACACTGAAATGAATGTCTTATTTCACTTTCCTGGAAGAGATTAAACTAAATTAGAAAATAATTTAACAGTTATATTTTAGACACAGTAATGTGTATTTAAAACAAAAGGATACATGACATATTTCTAAAACTCTACCTTCAGCTATTTTTTTTTTTGTAGCTTTAAACTTGAATCCATCATTATCTTGCTAGAAAGTTTGTGCTGACCTGTATATTTATGCAGTGTAGGATCAACATACCCTCAGCCTGCAGATCTCTCTGTCTTTCTCCATTCTCAAGTTTTTTACCATCTCCGTGTAATGGTTGCCAATCTCATCCATTTTAGCCTGCAGCATTGGGCCTGTGCAAGTCTCAGAAACCTACAGAAGGCAAAATAACTATCTGTAATTGGGTCGTTTTGAAGAAAATATGTGTTACGTTACAAGGATTATTATTAGATGAAAACCACATGATTAAGTAAGACATTGAAATAATGAAAGTGATTTTCCGGAACTGCATTATAAAGCTCAAATGTCAGTCATTAAGATCTAACAGTACG
Source organism: Rhinopithecus roxellana (assembly GCF_007565055.1). Taxonomy (NCBI): domain Eukaryota; kingdom Metazoa; phylum Chordata; class Mammalia; order Primates; family Cercopithecidae; genus Rhinopithecus; species Rhinopithecus roxellana. The sequence continues at coordinate 142,181,651 of NC_044555.1, forward strand.
TGAGGGAAAACAGTCCATATATTTTCTCAAGATCTATCTATCTATCTATCTATCTATATATTTACTATTGCCAATGCTAGGATTACAATGATGTAACTAAGGTAATACTGTATATTTAAAAGGAAGTTTTAATACCTGCATTCTAAGGTTTTGATTCTCTTGCTCTAAATTACGTTTACAATATTCCAGTTCTTTTAGTCTGTATTCCATGTCTGATAGTGTATGTCGAAGAGAGAGATTGTTTTCTTCCAGTGCCTGGCATTTTGAACTTGAGTCTTGAAGTCCTTGCTGTAAAGAAGACACAAGTACATAAGACAGATACATTTTGTTTTTGGTGAGGGAGTGTTCTTTTTATTGATTCATTCAATTGAATCAAGTAAATATTTTCCTATGCCCAGTTTTCTTATACTCTTGGTCTTAGATGGTACTTGTAAGTCAGCCATGTAAGATATTATAGTGATGCCTCTAGTCTCACTTGCCTATTTTGTGTGACAGGGAATCATGAGTAGATGAATTTATAATGTCTCAATTTAACAATCAGACTCTTGCTACTCTGTGACAATACTACCCTGCTTTCTAGTAGGCACAAAAACAACTATATGCCTGATTATTTATGTGACAACTAGTAACTGAGCAAGAATTTGGGACAGCCATAGGAGTAAAGATCAGGAAGAGGGTAATCCTTAGAGACTACTTACAATTTCCTAGGAATTCTCTCTGCTCAGACATCCAGAGAACTCATCTAGGGTTTTTTCAGTCATTTATTTATTGCACAAACATGTGTTAAGGTCTACAACAGCTTTTTTTCATTGACATGTTAGTAGATTAAGTAAATGCATGAACCTAAATTTTTAGTATTTATACAATTCTGGTCACCCAACAAGACAAATAATTGTGCCCCATATGTGCTTTATATCTCAAATAGATAAGATTATCTGTTTTTCTGAGAGGGCTTTCAGCCATTGGAAATACCCGAAGCCACTCAATTCTCATATGAACAAATTTTTCCATCATATTTTCGTTCTGTCTTGATTATATCTCATAACTCCAGTGTGCCAGTAATTGTGCATATGAAAAGCTATCAATCTAGATTAACATCAATAAAAGCATCAATTTACCTTCTGCTGGTGATTATTTGCTCTCACCGATGCCAAGAGTTCTTCATACTCTTTTATTTGAGTTTCTTTGAATGATAAATCTTTCTCAAGTCTCATCTTGTCATTTTCCAGTGACTAGAAGCATAAATTATTTATTATGATTCAGAATTACAGAATCTTAACAGTCACATAATACAAAGACTTGTTTACCTTGGAAGATTTAAATAAGTACTTGTTTCATTTGTACTTGTTTAATAAAGCAGAATTCTTAAAAGTTAAGAAAATATGGGATAGGAAGTGATTGAAACTTCCAAAACCTTCATTGAAAGAGACATTTTGATGGACTAACTGTACATGAAATGAAGCAGAGCCTTCTGAAATATTTTAATGTTTTCCTCCAATCTACAAAGAGTTCTTGTTAATCCCAGCAAGTGGTAAATTTTTAAATTAGAGTCTAAATATGTTCATCATAACCCAGAAACAACAAAACTACTCCAAAGTCCTCAAGGCATTATTCAATATGTGGAAAGCATTCTGAGTGTATCTAGCTGATGGCACCAAGAACACCAACTAAAATAGAAAATATAAAAACTTAATTTTTTAGAGAAAAATGTTTTCAAGTTATTATGTTTGAATGGAAATTCAGAGTATGCTTTATAATTATGAAAAAGGGGAGATTTACCTTCAATGAGTCAGATTATTTTAATTTTGAAGACGACTCTCTGGCTTTAAGCATTAAATTGCCTTAGTGGTAAACTAAATGATAAGTGCACATCCAGCATTCTTTCATTTACATTTTGGATACCTCTTTTCTCCTCTCTCAATGCCAATTAACTGTTTGAAGAAAATAATTTAGCTTTGTTGGAGTAAGCATAATATTGTGCTATATTAAATTTTAAAAACGTATACTGGACATCTTTATTTCTGTATTAGGAAGCTAGGAACTAGAAAGGCTTTGGAAAAAATCAAAATAAATCTTACTGTCAAGTCATTTTGAAGATGTCCAAGCTCCTCCCGTATGTTGCTAAATGTGGACAGCACTAGTCGGAGTGACTTATCAGACATACCCCTCATCTGCAGGAAGAAAGGATTCATGGTTTAGTTTTATTAACATTTCAAAATAGACAATATAAGTGAAAGTTAACTTTTTTTGTTGTTCCTACTAGTGCAGTGGCGTGATCTCGGCTCACTGCAAGCTTCGCCTCCCGGGTTCCCGCCATTCTCCCGCCTCAGCCTCCGAGTACCTGGGACTACAGGCGCCCGCCACCTCGCCCGGCTAGTTTTTTTTTTTTTTTTTTTTGTATTTTTAGTAGAGACGGGGTTTCACCGTGTTAGCCAGGAGGGTCTCGATCTCCTGACCTCGTGATCCACCCGCCTCGGCCTCCCAAAGTGCTGGGATTACAGGCTTGAGCCACCGCGCCCGGCCAATAATTTTACCTTGATATGGCAAATTAGAATAGTGATACAAGGCATTTTGTCAATAGTGTGTGTAAGTAATCCAAATAATATTCCTGAAGATAGCATAGCTATGTATTTTTAACAAATATTTATTATTTTTTCCATGACAAAGTATCATCTTTGTCACAAAGTAGAATTCTAGCAACAAAATTTAATTTTTACATTATTCTTTACTTAAAAGATTAGAAGAGATGAGACAGTCAATCATCAAATAACAAAATGAATCGCCCTAAGTGTATTGCCAACTGCCTGAATTTTGCCTGAGGTGAGAAGAATATAATTATAATTAAATTTAAGTTTAAAGTATAGAGCTATCTCAATTTTTTTTTTTTTTTTTTTTTTTTAACCAGAGTCTCACTCTGTCGCCTAGGCTGGAGTGTAGTGGCATGATCTCAGTTGACTGCAATCTCTGCCCCTTGAGTTCAAGCAATTCTTCCACCTCAGCTTCCCAAGTAGCTGGGACTACAGGTACACACCAAAACACTCGGTGAATTTTTGTATTTTGAGTAGAGAACGGGTTTCACTGTGTTGGCCAGGCTGGTCTCAAACTACTGACCTCAAGTGATCCACCAGCCTTGGCCTCCTAAAGTGCTGGGATTACAGGTGTGAGCCACTGCACCTGGCTTATCTCAAATTTTAAAGAGAGAGGAAACTCTTTTACTAGATTATTCTTATTTCATTAAAGAAAAATTGTTTAAAAGACAGATAACTTCAGCTTCTGGGAAGATGGAGTAGAAATACTTTCCACAACCAATCAGACGTTGTTTAAGGCGTAACTTTGTAACTTTAACCTCTGATTGGTCACTTTCTGCCACCAATCCGACTGATAAAGGGCCAGTACTTCATTTACATAGAGTGTACACCAAGTTACCAGTGGGAAACCTCTAAAGGGCATTTAAATCACATAAAATTCTGTAACTGTGCTCTTGAGTCAATTGCTCAGCCCACTCCCACCCTGTGGAGTGTGCTTTCGTTTTCGATAAATCTCTGCTTTTGTTGTTTCATTAAAAAAAAAAAAGAAAGAAAGAAAAAATACTTTTCCCTAGCCTTCCTGTTAAGTACAACTAAAAACCTTGGACATTATATATAAAATAAATATAAAAAGACTCAAATTGGTGACAGGAGAAATGATTGGTTAGGAATCTTGGGACCTGAGAAATGACACAGCAGTGAGTTCCTGGATTTCCTTTTTGCTTCATATATTATATCAGTGTTGGGGAAGCTGGTAATCTAGTTACATCAATGGACAACAAAAGTCCTGAAAAGAGAATTCTCTCTCTAGCCAAAGGACCGTGAAGGGGTCAGCCTAGCAGGACAGAAAACTTTTAGATACTAACCACTCTATCTTAGCCAAACACCACAGAAGAAACTGCAACTCTACTTCCACACAGACAATCCACGGCAAAGAAGAGAGCTTAGACTGCCCCCTTGTCAGGCTCTAGGGAGGTACACAACACCATTCCCTGTGATGGTGTCAGAAAAGGCAGAGTGAAGAGATGTGCTTTCATTCCTACCGGCCAAAAGTGAAATTCCATGCACTGTGATGTCAGTTGAGACTGTGAAGGGAGCTTGGACTTTCACCCTATTGCATCAAGAGAAGCTGAGTGAGGGAACCTCAACTTCCACCACCAGCTGGCAGCAATAGGTAGTGCACACACTTTCTCTGATATTTGAATACTTGAATAAGACTCAGAGAATCACAACATAAAAATGGCCAGGTCTCCTATCCAAGTACTAGCCAGGCTCAATCCTGCTTAGCTTCTGAGATCAAACAAGATCAGGCATGTTCAGGGTCAATTGAAAATCACTCATAATTCCAAGAACAACAAATAACTCAATAAGAAAAAACACTTAATTGATGACAACATCAAGATAATAGAAATGTTAGAATTATCTGATAAAGTGTGTAAAACAATCATCATAAATACTTCAACAAGAAGTTGCAAAGAGACTGTAAAAAAACATTGTCTCAACAACAAAATAGTAAGTCTCAGCAAATAAATAGAAGACATAAAGAATACCTAAATGGAAATTTTAGAACTGAAAAGGACAATAACTAGACAAAGAAACAAAAACCAAACCAAAACAACAAAACTCTCAAGAGGTGGGCTAAAAAGCAGAATAGAGAACACAGGAAAGAATTAGTGAACTTAAAGATAGAATAAAATAAAGTATATAATCTGAATATCAGAAACAAATAGATTAGAAAAATTTAAACAGAGCCTAAGGGCCTGTGGGTGTATACCACATATCTAGTTTTCATGTTCAGAGTTCTGGAAGGAAAGGAGAAAGAGGATGCAGCTGAAAAAATGTTCAAAAAATTATGGCTGAGAAGTTTTCCAAATTAGTAAAACCTGGTAACATACATATTCAAGAAGCTGAGCATATCCCAAACAGAATAAACCCAAAGAAATCCATTACCAGGCAAATCAGAGTCAAACTTCTTTAAACTAAAGACAAACTAAAAATTTTCAAAGCAGCAAGAAAAACATTAATTATTGGGAATAACAATTCAAATGACAACAGATTTCTCATTACAAATCATGAAGCCCAGAAGGAACTAGCATACTATTTTTTAAGTACTGAAAGAAAATAATTGTCAACTGTAAATTCTATATGCAGTGAAATTATCCTTTAGGAATGGATGGAAAATCACATTTTCAGATGAGGGAAAATGAAAATAATTTGTCATTAGCAGACCTACCCTTAAAGAATAGCTAAAAGAAGTTGTCTAAAGAAAAGAAAAGGATAAAAGAAAGAATTTGGAACATTAAGAAGGAAGATACAGCATGGCAAGCAAAAATATGGTAAATACAATAGGTTTTCCTTCTTTTCTAGAGTTTTCTTTTTTTATTATACTTTAAGTTCTAGGATACATGTGCAGAATGTGCAGGTTTCTTACATAGGTATACATGTGCTATGGTGGTTTGCTGCACTCATCAAACTGTCATCTACATTAGGTGTTTCTTCTAATGCTATCACTCCCCTAGCCCCCCACCCCCTGACAGGCCCTGGTGTGTGATGTTCCCATGTGTTCTCACTGTTCAACTCCCACTTATGAGTGAGAACATGAGGTGTTTGGTTTTCTGTTTCTGTGTCAGTTTGCTGCAAATGGTAGTTTCCAGCCTCATTCATGTCCCTACAAAGGACATGAACTCATCCTTTTTTATGGCTGCATAGTATTCCATGGTACACATGTCCCACATTTTCTTTATCTAGTCTATCATTGATGGGCAATCTGGGTTGGTTCCAAGTCTTTGCTATTGTGAATAGTGCTGCAATAAACATACATGTGCATGTGTCTTTATAGTAGAATGATTTATAATCTTTGGGTATATACCCAGTAATGAGATTGCTGAGTCAAATGGTATTTCTAGTTCTAGATCCTTGAGGAAGCACCACACTGGTTAAACTAACTTACACTCCAACCAATAATCTAAAAGTGTTCCTATTTCTCCACATGCTCTCAAGCATTTGTTTTTTCCTGACTTTTTGATGATCACCATTCTGACATGAGACGATATCTCATTGTGGTTCTGATTTGCATTGCTCTAATGACCAATGATGATGAGCATTTTCCCCTATATTTGTTGGCTACATTAATGTCATATTTTGAGAAATGTCTGTTCATATCATTTGGCCACTTTTTGATGGGGTTTTTTTTTCTTGTAAATTTGTTTAAGTTATTTGTAGATTCTGGGTATTAGTCCTTTGTCAGATGAATAGATCGCAAAAATTTTCTCCCATTCTGTAGGGTGCCTGTTGACTCTGATGATAGTTTCTTTTGCTGTTCAGAAGCTCTTTAGTTTAATTAGATCCCATTTGTCAATTTTTGTTTTTGTTGCCATTGCTTTTGGTGTTTTAGCCACAAAGTCTTTCCCATGCCTATGTCCTGAATGGTATTGCCTAGGTTTTCTTCTAGAGTTTTATGGTTTTAGGTCTTACATTTGAGTCTTTAATCCATCTTGAGTTAATTTTTGTATAAGATGTAAGGAAGGGGTCCAGTTTCAGTTTTCAGCATATGGCTAGCCAGTTTTCCCAGCATTATTTATTAAATAGGGAATCCTTTTCCCATTGCTTGTTTTTGTCCGGTTTGTCAAAGATCCAATGGTTGTAAATGTGTGGCATTATTTCTGAGGCCTCTGTTCTGTTCCATTGGTCTATCTCTCTGTTTTGGTACTGGTACTATGCTGTTTTAGTTACTGTAACCTTGTAGTATAGTTTGAAGTCAGGTAGCATGATGCCTCCAAGCTTTGTTCTTTTTGCTTAGGATTTTCTTGGATATATGGGCTCTTTTCTTGGTTCCATATGTAATTTAAAGTATTTTTTCTAATTCTGTGAAGAAAGTCAGTGGAAGCTTGATGGGGTTAGCACTGAATCTATAAATTACTTTGAGCAATATGACCATTTTCAAGATATTGATTCTTCCTCTCCATAAGAATGGAATGTTTTTCCATTTGTTTGTGTCCTCTCTTATTTCCTTGAGCAGTGGTTTGTAGCTCTCCTGGAAGAGGTCCTTCACATCCCTTATAAGTTGTATTCCTAGGTATTTTATTCTCTTTGTAGCAATTGGGAATGTGAGTTCACTCATGATTTGGCTCTCTGTTTGTCTATTATTGGTGTATCGGAATGTCTGTGATTTTTGCACATTGATTTTGTATCTTGAGACTTTGCTGAAGTTGCTTATCACCTTAAGGAGATTTTGGGTTGAGACAATGGTGTTTTCTAAATGTCAGCTGCAAACAGAGGCAATTTGACTTCCTCTCTTGCTATTTGAATACCCTTTATTTCTTTCACTTGCCTGGTTGTCCTGGCCAGAACTTCCAATACTGTGTTGAATAGGAGTAGTGAGAGAGAGCATCCCTGTCTTGTGCCAGTTTTCAAAGAGAATGCTTCCAACTTTGCCCATTCAGTATGATATTGGCTGTGGGTTTGTCATAAATGGTTCTTATTATTTTGAGATATGTTCCATCAATACCTAGTTTATTGAGAGTTTTTAGCATGAAAGGGTGTTGAATTTTATCAAAGTCCTCTTCTGCCTCTATTGAAATAATCATGTGGCTTTTGTCATTGGTTCTGTTTATGTAATGGATTATGTTTATTGATTTGCATATGTTGAATCAGCCTTGCATTCTAGTGATGAAGCTGACTTGATCTTGGTGGATAAGATTTTTGATATGCTGCTGAAATCAGTTTGCCTGTATTTTATTGAGGATATTTGCATTGATGTTCATCAGGGATATTGGCCTGAAATTTCCTTTTTTTGTTCTGTCTCTACCAGGTTTTGGTATCAGGATGATGCTGGCCTCATAAAATGAGTTAGGGAGGAGTCTCTCTTTTACTATTGTTTGGAATAGTTTCAGAAGGAATGTTACCAGCTCCTCTTTGTCCCTCTGGTAGAATTTGGCTGTGAATCTGTCTGGTCCTGGGCTTTTTTTTTTTTTTTTTTTTTTGGTTGGTAGGCTATTAATTACTGCCTCAATTTCAGAACTTGTTATTGGTCTATTCAGGGATTCAACTTCTTCCTGGTTTAGCCTTGGGAGGGTGTATGTTTCTAGGAATTTTTCCATTTCTTCTAGTTTTTCTGGTCTATTTGCTTAGATGTGTTTATAGTATTCTCTGATGGTAGTTTGTATTTCTGTGGGGTCAGTAGTGATATCCCCTTTCTGATTTTTTATTGTGTCTATTTTTCTCTCTTTTCTTCTTTATTAGGCTGGCTAATGGTCTATCTATTTTGTTAATATTTTAAAAAAAACCAGCTCCTGGATTCATTGATTTTTTTGAAGGGTATTTCCTGTCTGTATCTCCCTCAGTTCTGCTCTGATTTTAGTTATTTCTTGTCTTCTGCTAGGTTTTGAATTTGTTTGCTCTTGCTTCTCTAGTTCTTTTAATTGCGATGTTAGGATGTTGATTTTAGATCTTTTTCACTTTCTCCTGTGGGCATTTAGTGCTATAAATTTCCCTCTAAACACTGCTTTAGCTGTGTCTCAGAGATTCTGGTATGTTGTGTCTTTGTTCTCATTGATTTCAAAGAACTTGTTTATTTCTACCTTGATTTCATTATTTACCCAGTAGTCATTCAGGAGTAGATAGTTCAGTATCCATGTAGTTGTGTGGTTTTGAGTGAGTTTATTAATCCTGAGTTCTAATTTGATTGCACTGTGGTCAGAGAAACTGTTTCTTATGATTTTTGTTGTTTTATATTTGCTGAGAAGTGTTTTACTTCCAATTGTGTGGTAGATTTTAGAATAAGTGTGATGTAGTGCTGAGAATAATGTACATTCTGTTGATTTGGGGTGGAGAATTCTGTAGATGTCTATTAGGTCTACTTGGCCCAGGGCAGAGTTCAAGTCCTGAATATCCTTTTGAATTTTCTGTCTCATTGATCTGTCTAATATTAACAGTAGGCTGTTAAAGTCTCCGACTATTATTGTATGGGAGTCTAAGTCTCTTTGTAAGTCTCTAAGAACTTGCTTTATGAATCTGGGTGCTCCTGTATTGGGTGCATATATATTTAGGATAGGTAGCTCTTCTTGTTGCATCGATCCCTTTACCATTATGTAATGCCCTTCTTTGTCATTTTTAATCTTAATTGGTTTAAAGTCTGTTTTATCACAGACTAGGATTGCAACCCCTGCTTTTTTTTTTCTTTCCATTTGCTTGGTAAATCTTCCTCCATCCCTTTATTTTGAACCTATGTGTGTCTTTGCATGTGAGATGGTCTCCTGAATACAGCACATTGATGGGTCTTCACTCTTTATCCAGTTTGCCAGTCTGTGCCTTTTAACTGGGACATTTAGCCCTTTTACATTTAAGGTTAACATAGTTATGTGTGAATTTGATCCTGTCATTATGATGCCAGCTGGTTACTTTGCCCATTAGTTGATGCAGTTTCTTCATAGTGTTGATGGTCTTTACAATTTTGTATATTTTGGTAGTGGCTGGAACTGGTTTTTCCTTTCCATATTTAGTGCTTCCTCCAGGAGCTCTTGTAAGGCAGGCCTGGTTGTGACAAAATCTCTCAGTATTTGCTTGTTGGTAAAGGATTTTATTTCTCCTTTGCTTGTGAAGTTTAGTTTGGCTGGATATGAAATTCTGGGTTGAAAATTCTTTTCTTTAAGAATGTTGAATATTGGCCCCCACTCTCTTCTGCCTTGTAGGGTTTTTACAGAGAGATCCACTATTAGTTTGATGGGTTTCCCTTTGTGGGTAACCGGACCTTTCTCTCTGGCTGCCCTTGACATTTTTTCCTTCATTTCAACCTTGGTGAATCTAACGATGATGTGTCTTGGGGTTGCTCTTCTCAAGGAGTATCTTTTTGGTGTTCTCTGTGTTTCCCGAATTTGAATGTTGGCCTGTCTTGCTAGGTTGGGGAAGTTCTCCTGCGTAATATCCTGAAGAGTGCTTTCCAACTTGGTTCAATGCTCCCCATCACTTTCAGGTGTACCAATCAAACGTAGATTTGATCTTTTCACATAGTCCCATATTTCTTGGAGGCTTTGTTCATTCCTTTTCATTATTTTTTCTCTAATCTTGTCTTCTTGCTTTACTTGGATAAATTGATCTTCAATCTGGGATATCCTTTATTCTGCTTGATCAATTTGGCTATTGATACTTGTGTATGCTTCACGAAGTTCTCATGCTGTGTTTTTCAGCTCCATCACGTCATTTATGTTCTTCTCTAAACTGGTTATTCTAGTTAGCAATTCCTCTAACTTTTTTTCAAGGTTCTTAGCTTCCTTGCATTGGGTTAGAACATGCTCCTTTAGCTCGGAGGATTTTGTTACTACCCACCTTCTGAAGCCTACTTCTGTCAATTCGTCAAACTCCTTCCCCATCCAGTTTTGTTCACCTTCCTGGCAAGGAGTTGTGATCCTTTGGAGGAGAAGAGTCATTCTGGTTTTTGGAATTTTCAGCCTTTTTCCACCATTTTTTCCTCATCTTTGTTGATTTATCTACCTTTGGCCTTTGATGTCAGTGACTTTCGGAAGTGGTTTGTGTGTGGACATCCTTTCTGTTGATGTTCATACTATTCCTTTCTGTTTGTTAGTTTTCCTTCTAATAGGCCCCTCTGCTGCACGTCTGCTGGAGTTTCCTGGAGGTCCACTCCAGACCCTGTTTGCCTGGGTATCACCAGTAGAGGCTGCAGAACAACAAAGATTGCTGCCTGTTCCTTCCTCTGGAAGCTTCATCCCAGAGGGGCACCCACACAATGCCAGTTGGAGCTCTCCTGTTTGAGGTGACTGTAGACCCCTGCTGGGAGATATCTCCTAGTCAGGGGGCCCAGGCGTCAGGGACCTACTTGAGGAGGCAGTCTGTCCCTTAGCAGAGCTCAATCACTGTGCTGGGAGATCCGCTGCTCTCTTCAGAGCCAGCAGGCAGGAACGTTTAAGTATGCTGAAGCTGCACCCACAGCTGCCCCTTCCCTCAGGTGCTCTGTCCCAGCGAGATGGGACTTTTATCTACAAGCCCCTGACTGGGGCTTCTGCCTTTCTTTCAGAGATGACCTGCCCAGAGAGGAGGAATCTAGAGAGGCAGTCTGGCTACAGAGGCTTTGCTGAGCTGTGATGGGGTCCACCCAGTTTGAACTTCCTGGCAGCTTTGTTTGTTTACACTATGAGGGGAAAACCTCCTACTCAAGCCTTAGTAATGGTGGATGCCTCTCCCCCGCACCAAGTTTGAGTGTCCCAGGTTGCCTTCAGACTGCTGTGCTGGCAGCAAGAATTTCAAGCCAGTGGATCTTAGCATGCTGGGCTCCATGAGGGTGGGATCCACTGAGCTAGACCACTTGGCTTCCTGGTTTCAGCCCCCTTTCCGGGGGAGTGAAGGGTTCTGTCTCACTGGTGTTCCAGGTGCCACTGGGTTATGAAAAAAAAAAAAAAAAAAAAAAAAAACTCCTGCAGCTAGCTCGGTGTCTGACCAAATGGCCACCCAGTTTTGTGCTTGAAACCCGGGGCCCTGATGGTGTAGGCACCCGAGGTTATCTCCTGGTTTATGGGTTTAGAAGACCATGGGAAATGTGTTGTATCTGGGCCAGAGTGCAGAGTTCCTCATGGCACAGTCCCTCACCGCTTCCCTTGGCTAGGGAAAGGAGTTCCCCAACCCCTTGCACTTCCCGGGTGAGGTGACACCCCACTCTGCTTCTGCTTTCCCTCTGTGGGCTGCACCCACTGTCTAATCAGTCCCAATGAGATGAGCCAGGTACCTTAGTTCAAAATGCAGAAATCATTTGTCTTCTGCATTGATCTCTCTGGGAGCTGCAGACCGGAGCTGTTCCTATTCAGCCATCTTGCCCTGGAAACTTTTCTAGAGTTTTCTAAATTATGTTAAGTGGTTGAAGCAAAATTTTGTAACACTGTCTAATGTAGTTCTCGATGTATGTAGAGAGAATATTTAAGACAATTATAAATGCAGATAATAAAGATATGTAAAGGAAGCAAAATTTTATACACTTCACTGAAACTGGTGAAATATCAACACCAGTACACTGGGCTAATTGTTTAAATGGTTTAAAATAATATACTTATTTTAATATTGCTCTAAGTATTACTTAGAGCAACCACTAAAAAGCCATAGTAAGAGATACAAGCAAGGATACTAGAGACAAATTAAAGTGGAATTCTAAAACATGTTCAAGTAATCCATGGGAAAGCAGGACAAAGAAAACAGGGAAACAAAAATCAGAGACAACAAACAGGAAACAAAACAAAATGACTAATCTAGCCCTAACATAACAATAACTGCAACTTATCTAAATATACAAAATAAATAAAAGACAGAGATTGACTGAGAGGATAAAGAAAAAAATCCCACTCCTGTATCTATAAGATACTCACTTCAAATAAAATGAAAATTTTGCATATATATATGTATATATATGATAGTAAAAGGTTGGACAATAATCAAACCACACAAACATTAATCAAAAGAAAGTTAAAGCCATGCTAAAAGGGAAATTGTAGCACTAAATGCTTATATTAGAAAACAAGAGAGGTTCCAAATCAATAACCTAAGTTCCTATGTCAAGCACCTAGACAAATAAGAGCAAAATATACCAAAAGCAAGCAAAGAAAGGGAGTAATACAGACAAGAACAGAAACTTATCATTTTTGTGGTGAGACCATTAAAGTTCATTCTTTTAAAACAGAAATCAATGAAACTGAAAACAGAAAAACAATAGCGAAGACCAATGAAACTAAAATCTGCTTATTTGAAAAAGTCAATAAAATTGATAAGCCTCTGACAAGATTGACAAAGAAGAAAAACAGAAGACACTAATTATTATCAGAAATTAAATAGAGAATAGCAATACAGCCATCAAAAGGATAAAATACTATAAACAACATGAACAACTATACATGCATAGATTTGACAACTTAAATGGAATGGACTACTTCTTTGATAAACACAAGATACCATAACTCACCCAATATAAAATAAATCATTTGAAGAGCCCTGTAACTATTAAGGAATTGAATTTTGCTTTTTTATTCCCCTAAACCAAATCTCCAGGCCCAGATATTTTCACTGGAGAATTCTATCAAATGTTAAAAAGGAATTAGCAACAAATATTCAGAGTCTTCTAGAAAATATAAATGGAAGAAACATTTCCTAAATCATTTTATGAAACTTGTATTACCCTGATATCAAAACCAAAGAGAGTACCAAAAAAAAAAAAGAAAGAAAAGAAAACTACAAACCTACAAACCAATGTGTCTCATGAACTTAGACGCAAAGATCCTCAGAAAGAGTTTTCAAAAAAAAATAGACCTGGAATGCACGTTGGATGGACATCCCACCACCAGAGATAATATCAAGAATGGCTCCCAGATTCAGGTTTTGAGGAGTATATGTGTTCCTCAAACCACCATTTATAATACAGACTGTTTGTCACTAAAAATAATATTTCATTTAATTTTCATGAATATTATACCATGTTCAATACTTTGGTGATCAACAAAGACCTGAGACCAAATATCAAACTTAGAAATTGGCGTCACCAGACAAAACTAGATTATCTTTAGGTTCATTTGTTGGAAAAACATGTACTCTTCTTTTTAGTCATATTTTCTTAGCATCTATCTTTTTTTTTTTTTTTTTTTTTTTTGAGACGGAGTCTTGCTTTGTCGCCCAGGCTGCAGTGCAGTGGTGCGATCTCAGCTCACTGCAATCTCCACCTCCTGTATTCAAGTGATTCTCCTGCTTCAGCCTCCCAAGTAGCTGGGATTACAGGCATGCACCAACATGCCTGGCTTATTTTTGTATTTTTAGTAGAGAGACGGAGTTTTACCATGTTGACAAGGCTGGTCTCAAACTCCTGACATAAGGGATCCGCCCACCTCAGCCTCCCAAAGTGCTGGGATTACAGGCGTGAGCCACCGCGCCCAGTCCTTAGCATCTATCTTGATCTGTGGTCTCGCCCTTCCTCATGGGGAATTTACTGTTCCAGTGGTCTTTAGTCTTCCACAATTCTGGAAAAGTAAGGAATTGGCCTTTCCATTTCTCCTTGCCAATGATGAGATAGGGTGGGTGTGGTAGGGAAGAGGGTGGAATGGAGAAGAGGAAGGCAAAGACTATGAGATAGAGTCAGATTGTACTAAAGTGCTGAGGGGTGAATAAAGGCATTCTACAGAAGGGAATAATATTTCCAGAATGCGTTCCCAAATGCTAGTCATTCAATATACTTTTTGGTGATCTCATTAAACTGAAATATAACCCTAGTCTAATCAAAGAATCATCATCTCTTAGGAAAGAGGATTTTAATTTGGGACTTTCTGTTCTTAATGAAGGGAAGCAACCTAGGAAGCTGTTTGTTAGTGTTGATTTCACACATCCACGCTTGACCTCATCTCACCTGCAGAATGTAGCGAATTTGCTGTTTTGTAAACTCTGATAATCCTTTAGGAATCAATGATTCAATGTCTTCCGACTGTAAGAAAAAAAGGTTTATCCGTGGAAAAGATACATGTCAATCTTAAGAAAAGCAATCCACAGACTTTTGTGTAATGGGACATATTTTAGGAATATTAAAAGATTAATTCACTTTTTGAGAAACAGTTTCTATGAGTTTAATTTCTAGCCTTATCAGTTCTTATTTAAAAAAATCAATTATATTACAAACAGTATAAAAATAATCCTGAATTCCATGCATTCGAGGGAAAACCTTTGGGCAACCAATGAGAAGTTCCATTTCTATTTTTAAAAAGATGAAATTAAAACAAAAGCAAAATGGTCTATTAAATACCTTTACACACTTTATTCATTGTATATTTTTAAAAACTGGAAGTTTTTTGGGTGATAGATATGACATTCTAGAAGCTCATTTTTGAAATAATGAAAACTTTGGGAAATAAAAATTAAGGGAGTTACAGGTTTTACTGAGAATTTACATAGAGCTGTGGTGACTTTTGAAAGATTGTGATGTTGCCACCACAACACTGAAACAGCTTCAACTAATTTTAAGTGAGGAGCTGAAGGGAAGTATTTCTTAAAGGTAATTTAGGAATTATTGAATAATTGTAAGGAATGCAGTATACCAGTACACTGGAAAAAACGATTAAAACCACAAAAGAGGGAATTGTGCTTTTTATTGCATTGAAATAGGTTTTTCTCTATTTGATTATTCTATTAAAAGCAATTATTAAGATAATATGCATATGTACTAGATTAATACTTGAAAATATTTTTACTTTAAGTTGCTGACTGGCATGGCAGATACAAGGTTTTGAAGCATATTAAAACTAAATTTGCTATTTAATTAATCATATAGATTTCAGTTTTCTAAAGCAGAGAATATGTGGTCAGTGAAATAAGTCTTGTACCCCATAAATAAATGCACCTACTATGTACACACAGAAATTAAAAATAGAACATTTCAAATAAACATTGCAATAAGCATAGACAAATCACAAAGTGACAGCTGATAAAACTTTTTTGTGAATGATTAGTAGTTTTATAGTTATTATAAATATGTAGTGTTTATATAATTTTAAAGGCAAAATGGCCACAAATTTTTTCACTTACCTGCATTTTCAGTCTAGTAAAGGTACTTAACTAAAAGAATATTATATTGCAAACATCAGAATCTGTTATTACACTATATTCGATTTTCAACTATTTTTGCATTTACCTCCTCTGTAGACTCAAAGTCTTGTTTGCTGCAAGAACAAAAAAAAAAAGATAGACAACTTTAGGAAAGTATATTCACTGATCATATATAAATGCTAGTTTTCTATTAATTGTATCTTACTTTTTGAAATATAAGAGGACTTATTCAATTTATAAGCACAAGTGAAAATGTTAAAACTAAAATGGCACTTTTAGTTAGTTTGACTAAAATATTTTTTTCTGGAATTAGCAGGTCTATTAAAAATGAACATCTGAATAACAAAATAATAAAATATACAGAAGTGGTTAGTACCATCCGTTAGCACCAGTTCAATTGTGGCTAGAAGTCCTCTGTGCTTGGCAATAAATGCTACTTGGGTGAATAAATAACAAAAATAGCTTTTCTCTCTCTATTTCCACTTTCATTTTCTCCTTCTTGTATCTTTCAGTGCTGATTCCATCTTCTCTCCACAGTGTTTTCAAGTTCTTCATACTCTGTTTAATAAAATCAAAGCTTGCAAGAAAAGCCTGAATAATTCATTTAATCTATACTAGAGTATATTTGGCAATGACTGGCTTGAAGGATATTTGAATGTTTACATAGGGACAAAGCATTAAGCAAAATGATCAAAATTCTAGTGGGGTAATAGAATTTCCAGCATCATAATGAGGATTTGGTCACAGGGGTTGAAAGACCCTTTGTGGAGCCGTGATAGGTAGGAAAATGCTGAAGAAGAATTGTTTCTGGTTATACCAGACTGGCACTTGCTCCTTTGGGAATGTTGAAAACTGGAAAGGATACATTGATAGTGTTGTCTGGGGCAAGACACAGGCCTTCATTTTTGCCAACTTGTTCCCACTCCTCTTGACGGAAGAATTAGGCCCAAAATATATATGGTAAACATACTTCTCAAACAAATGAACAGAAAACAGTAAACATGGGTTCTGACAGCAAGGCATAATATTTATTTTATTTTAAAGTAATTAACCTGACTTTATTGCCTAATAGAATTTTAACATGAAAACATTTCAAGATTGATTTGTGTCTTTGTTTTTTTTAACTTTTATATTAGGTTGAGAAGTACATGTACAGGTTTGTTATATAGGTAAATTGCATTTTGTGGTGGTTTGGTGTACAAATGATTTCATCACTGAGGTAATAAGCACAGTACCCAATAGGTAGTTTTTTGATCTTCATCCTCCTACCACCCTCCACCCTCAAGTAGGTCTGTTGTTCCCTTCTTTGTGTCTGTATGTACTCAACGTTTAGCTCCCACTTATAAGTAAGAACATGGAGTATTTGGCTTTCTGTTTCTGCATTAGTTTGCTAAGAATAATAGCCTCCAGCTCTGTCCACGTCCCTGCAAAGAACATGATCTCATTTTTTTTATATGGCTATATACTATTCCATGGTGTAGATGAACCACATTTCCTTTATCCAGTCTAAGTACCATCAGTGGGCATTTAGGTTGATTCCACGTCATTGTTATTGTGAATAGTGCTGTGATGAACATAGGTGTGCAAGTGTCTGTATGGTAGAACGATTTATATTCCTTTGGGTATTATTGAAAACAGTTTGGCAATTAGTCCAAGAACTTAAAACAGAATCAGCATTTGATTCAATGGAATTTCTGGGTCAAATGGTGATTCTGTTTTAAGTTCTTGGACAAATTGCCAAACTGCTTTTCACAATGGCTGAACTAGTTTAAATTCCCACCAGCAGTGCATAAGCATTACCTTTTCTCCACAACCATACCAGAATCTGTCATTTTTTGACTTTTTAATAACAACCATTCTGACTGGTGTGAGAAGGTATTTCATTGTGGTTTTGATTTGCATTTTTCTAATGTTCAGTGATGTTGAGGTTTTTTCATATGCTTGTCAGCTGCATATATGTCTTCTTTTGAAAAGTGTCTGTTCACGTCATTTGCCCACTTTTTAATGAGGTTGTTTGTTTTTTGCTTGTAAGTTGTCAAAAAGAAGTGTGGCAATTTTTCAAAGACCTGAAGACAGAGATACCATTCTACCCAGCAATCCCATAACTGTGCATATACACAAAAGAATATAAATAATTCTACTGTAAAGACACATGCTTGTGTAAGTTCATTGCAGCACTATTCACAATAGCAAAGATGTGGAATCAACCTAAATGCCATCAGTGATAGACTGGATAAAGAAAATGTGGTACATATACACCATGGAATACTACCCATAAAAAACTACAGGAACAGAAAACCAAATACTGCATGTTCTCACTTATAAGTGGGAACTAAATGATGAGAACACATGGACACATAGAGGGGGAATAACACATACTGGGGCCTATTAAAAGGTGGTGGGTAGGAGGAGGAAGAGGATCAGGAAAAATAACTAATGGGTACTAGGCTTAATACATGGGTGATGAAATCTGTACAACAAACCCCCATGACGCAAGTTTACCTATGTAACAAGCCTGTACTTGTACTCCTGAACTTTAAAAAAAATGTTTAAATTCCTTATAGATTCTGGATATTAGACCTGCGTTGGATGTATAGTCTGCAAATATTTTCTTCTCTTATTCTGTAGATTGTCTTTTAAGTCTGTTGATAGTTTATTTTGCTGTGCAGAAGGTCTTCAGTTCAATTAGGTCTCATTTGTCCGTTTTTGTTTTTGTTGTAATTGCTTTTGGCATCTTTGTCCATGAAGTCTTTGTCAGGTCTTATGTCTAGAATATTTCCTAGGTTATCTTCAAGAATTTTTATAGATTTTGGTTTCAGGTTTAAGACTTTAATCCAACTTGAGTTAATTTTCGTATATCGTGTAAGGAAGGTTCCACTTTCAATATTCTGCATATGGCTAACCAGTTATCCCAGCTCCATCTATTGAATAAGGAGTCCTTTCCCCATTGCTTATTTTTGTAGATTTTGTCAAAAGTCAGACAGTTGTAGGTATTTGGCAATATTTCTGGGATCTCTATTCTGTTCCATGGGTCTATGTGTCTGTTTTTGTAGCAATACCATGCTGTTTTGGTTATTGTTGCCTTGTAGTAGAGTTTTAAGTTGGGTAATTTGATGCCTTCAACTTTGTTATTTTTGCTTAGGATTGTCTTGCTATTCCAGTCTTTTATGGTTCCATATGAATTTCAAAATAGTTTTCTTTAATTCTGTGAAGAATGACATTGTTAGTTTGATAGGAATAGCATTGAATCTGTAAATGGCTTTGGGCAGCCGTATTGTCATTTTGATAATACTGATTACCCCTATCCACTAGCATGGAATGTTTTTCCATTTGTTGGTGTCATCTCTGATTTCTGTGAGCAGTGTTTTGCAATTCTTACTGTAGAGGTCTTTTACTTCCTGGGTTAGCTGTATTCCTAAGTATTTTACTCTTTTTGTAGCAATTGTGAATGGGATTGTGTTTTTGATTTGGCTTTCAGCTTGGATATTGTTAGTGTATCGAAATGTAGCTGATTTTTGTACATTGATTTCATATCCTAAAACTTTGTTTAAGTGGTGTATCAAATCAAGGAACTTTTGGGCAGAGACTATGGGGTTTTCTAGGTATAGAATCATATTGTCTGCACACAGGGATAGTTTGACTTCCTTTCTTTCTGCTTGAATGTCCTTTATTTCTTTCTCTTGCCTGATAGCTCTGGCTGGGACTTCCAGTGCTATGTTGCATAGAAGTGGTGAGAGAGAACATTCTTGTCTTGTTCTGGTTTCAAGAAGAATGCTTCCATCTTTTGCCCATTTAGTTGATGTTGCCTATGGGCTTGTTAGAGATGGCTCTTGCTATTTTGAAGTATGTTTCTTCAATTCTTAGTTTCTTGAGAGTTTTTAACATGAAGGGATCTTACATTTCATCAGAAAACTTTTTCTGTATCTATCGAGTGATCATATGGTTTTTATTTTCAGTTCTGTACTAGCATTTATTGATTTGCATATGTTAAACCTACCTTGCCTCCCAGAAATAAAGCCTACTTGATTGTGGTGTGGATTAGCTTTTTGATGTGCTGCTTAATTTGGTTTGCTAGTATTTTATTGGGGATTTTTGCATCAATGTTCATCAAGTATATTGGCCTTAATTTTTATTTTTTGTTGTGTCCATGCCAGGTTTTGGTATCAGGATGATACTGGTCTTATAGAATGAGTTAGAAAGGAGTCCCTCTTTCTTATTTTTTCAGAAGAGTTTCAGTAGAAATAATACCAACTCTTCCTTATACATTTGGTAGAATTTGGTTGTGAATCTATCTGGTTTTGGGCTTTTGCTATTTGCTAGGCTCATTATTACTGACTCAGTTTCGGAACTCATTATTGGTCTGTTCAGGGATTCAGTCTCTTCCTGGTTCAATCTTCAGAAGTTGTATGTTTTCAGGAATGTATTTGCTTTAGGTGTTCTAGCTTGTGTGCATAAGGGTGTTTGTAATAGTCTCTGAGGGATTTTTATATTTCTATCCCCTTTTCATTTCTGATTGCATTTATTTGTATCTTCTCACTTTTTCTCTTTATTAGTCTAGCTAAAGGTCTATCTTTCTCATTACTTCTTTCAAGGAAACAGCTTCTGGACTCATCACTCTTTTGTACAGTTTTTCATGTCTCAGTTTCCTTCAGTTCAGCTTGAATTTGGTTATTTCTTGTCTTCTACTGTCTTTGGGGTTAGTTTTCTCTTGTTTCTATAGTTCCTCTAGATGTGTTTTTGGGTTCTTAATTTGAGATCTTTCTAACTTTTTGATATGGAAGGTTAGTACTATAAACTTCCCTTTTAACACTGCTTTGTGTGTATCCCAGAGATTCTGATATGTTGTATCTTTGTTGTGATTCGTTTCAAAGAATTTCCTGATTTCTGGCTTAATTTCATTATTTACCCAGAAGTCATTGGGTAAATAATGAAATTAGGGTTGTTTCATTTCCATTTAATTATATGGTTTTGAGTGATTTTCTTAGCATCAATTTCTATTTTTATTGTACTGTGGTTCAAGGGTGTAGTTGTTATTTCATGTTTTTTTTTTTTTTTTTTTTTTTTTTTTTTTTGATTTGCTGATGATTGTTTTATGCTCAATTTTTGGTCAATTTTGGAATATGTGCCATGTGCAGATGAGAAGAATGTATAGTCTGTTGTTTTGAGGTGGAGAGTTCTGTAGCTATCTCTTAGGTCCATTTTGTCAAGTGTTGAGTTAAGGTTCTGAATATCTTTGTTAGTTTTCTGTCTTGCTGATATGTCTAATACTGTCAGTGGAGTGTAACAGTCTCCCACTGTTATTGTGTTGTTATCTAAATCTCTTCATAGCTCTCTATGATCTTTCTTTATGTATCTTGGTGTGCCTGTGTTGGGTGCATATGTATGTGGGATTATTAGGGCTCATATTGAGCCCTTTACCATTATATAATGCCCTTTGTCTTATTTGATTTTTGTTAAAGTCTATTTTCTCTGAAATTAGGGTTGCAACCCCTGCTTTTCCTGTTTTCCATTTGCTTCGTAGATTTTTCTCCATCTCTTTACTTTGAGCCTATGGGTGTCATTTTATGTCATATGAGTCTCTTGAAGATAGGATACCTTTGAGTTTTGCTTCTTTATCCAACTTGCCACCCTATGCCTTTTAATTGGGGCATTTAGCCCATTTGTATTCAAGGTTAGTATTGATCCTGTCATCATGTTGTTAGCTGATTATTATGTAGACTTGTTGGTGTGGTTACTTTATAGTATCACTGTCCTGTGTACTTAAGTGTGTTTTTATAGTGTTTAATGATGATCTTCCTTTCCATATTTAGCAATTCCTTCAGGACTTCTTGTAAGGTATGTTTGGTGGTACCAAATTCCCTAAGCATTTGCTTCTCTGAAAATGATCTTATTTCTCCTTTGCTTATAAAGCTTAGTTTGGCCAGATGTGAAATTTTTGGTTGAAAATTATTTTCTTTAAGAGTGCTGAATATAGGCCCCCATTCTCTTTTGGCTTGTAGGGTTTCTACTGACAGAGCTGTTGCTGACTCAATGAGGTTCTCTTTGTAGGTGACCTGCCCTTTCTTTCCAACTGCCTTTTACATTTTTTTCTTTCATTTTGAGAATCTGATGACTATGTGTCTTGGGTGGTCTTCTTGTGAAGTATTTTGCAGAGGTTCTCTGCATTTCCTGAATTTGAATATTGGCTTCTCTAGTGAGGTTGGGGCGATTTTCATTGACAGTATCCTGAAATATGTTTTCCAAGTTGCTTCATTTTTCTGCCTCTCAGGCATGCCCAGGTGTCATGAGG
Organism: Rhinopithecus roxellana; assembly: GCF_007565055.1. Lineage (NCBI taxonomy): Eukaryota > Metazoa > Chordata > Mammalia > Primates > Cercopithecidae > Rhinopithecus > Rhinopithecus roxellana. The sequence goes on from NC_044555.1 coordinate 142,203,539, forward strand.
GTCTCTTTACATAATCCTTCATTTCTCAGATGTTTTGTTCATCCTTCTTTGTTGTTTGTTCTTTTTCTCTGAGTTATTTTGGTGAGCCAGTCTTCAAGCTCTGAGATTTTTTTCCCCCACTTTTATCAATTCTGCTGTTAAAACTTGCAATTACATTATGAAATTCTTGTAGCATGTTTTTCAGCTCTATTAAATCAGTTTGGTTCTTTCTTATAATAGCCATTTTGTCTATCAGCTCCTGCATTGTTTTATTGTAATCTTTAAGCTCCTTGTATTGGGTTTCAATTTTCTCCTCTGTGTCAATGATCTTTGTTCCTATCCATATTCTGAATTCTATTTCTGTCATTTCAGCCATCTCATCCTGGTTAGGAACCATTGCTGGGGCACTAGTGCAATCCTTTTGAGGTAGGAAGGCACTCTGGCTTTTTGAGTTGCCAGAGTTCTTGCACTGGTTATCTCTCATCTTTGTGGGCTGATGTTCCTTCAATCTTTGAAGTTGCTGACCTTTGGTTGGTTATTTTTTTCTTTTATCCTGTTTGGTGTCCTTGGAGATTTGGTTGTAGTACAAGGTGAGTACGGTCGACTGGCTTCGTTTCTGGAGGATTTTAGGGGGCCAAGGCTCAGCTAAGGACTCCTGAACTGCATGCTCGAATTCTGGGGGGTGGTATTGGGCCAGGCTTTGATATATAGCCCCTGAATGTTAGGAACTTGCCACATTGGAGAGGTTGAATTCTTCCCGGACCGCTGGTCACAACACTCCTATGGGTGGTGCCAGCCACCATACTCTGTAGAGTGGTGGCAGTGTGATCCACCTTCGTTTGCACATGCCAACAGCAGTGGCAGTATGGTGGGGTGCACATTCATTGATTGCAAGATAGAGATTGCAGGTGCAGACGTGCCGGCCTCTGTGGTAGTGTTCACAGTGGCAGCTGTGGCAGCATGGTGGAGGTGGGGGAGGCATCAGGCTCCACCAGTGTCCCTGCATGCGTTTGCCCGGCAGTGGTGTTAGCACAGGGGTGGGGCACTGGTAGCACTGAACTGTGCACGTCCTTTGTGTGCGCATTCACACAGGCGACAGCTACTGCTGGGGGTGGGGGCGGGTCCACTGGTCTCCCCACATACTTTCACATAGACAGAAGTGTCAGTGCAGGTGCAGGGCGCTGGTGGGTGCTGGATTAGTGGTCTCTGAGCCGACGAATGCTCTGATGATAATGGCGGCACAGCAGGGGACTGGGGGGCGGGATGCACCAACGCTGGCAGCTGTGGCACAGCAAGATGCATGCGCACATTCATGCTAGTGGGAAAAGGGAGGCAAGGCCCGTCTGCACACACGCACTGTCAAAACGATGTGGAGGATGGGGGTGGCCATGGGAGAGTGCATGCAACAAAGTGGCACAAGGGAGACTGTTGTGGGAAAGGACACGGGCAGACTGGTGCATGCCCACGGGGGCTGCTCCCCTGCCCACTAGAGCTCTTCACTGATCAAATAGTGCCTGCCAGTGCAGGAGGTATGATGAGGGCCCCCAGGACACACCCCACCTGGGCATCTGAGGCTGCACTACAAGCAGGCAGAGCCAGTCTGGGGCTGCAGGAGAGGGCAGTAGACTGAGGGGTGTTCTGGCCTCTTCTCATGGGCAAGACTGCCCTGCAATGTTTAGGTCCAACAGTTTCCCTAGGGCTAAAGTGTCCTAGGGGTGGGCATCCTTGGCTGTGTTCCACTACAGAGGCTCCCACACCAACCCTCTAGGCTCCACATTGACTGGAGTTCTGCGCCTACCATTTCTCTAAGCATGTCTCCCTGCCAACTCACATGCTCATGGGAGTTGTGGAGTCTCCTGCTGGAAGGTTTCCAGAGGCCCATGCCAAGTGCAGGTTGCTCTTTACCTGCTCAACTCACTCTTTCCCGAGAAGTTGTTGGGGCCTAGAAAGGAGCCCCAGTGTGTGGGTAGCCCCGTTCAGGGTTCCCAGCTTCTTTCCTCTTCAGCCCCCATAATATTTATTTTAAACTAAAATAGTTTTAGTATGTTAACTCCTACCACTACCTTCTTTGTAACGGCTTATGAGTAATATATTGCCTACAGAGACAAGTGGGTCACTTACTGTGCAAAAGCTCTTACACACACTTATAAAACTATATGAACTAGTGAGTAGGAAGAGAACTGAAGGTTCCCTTTTCCAAGGCATGACTACATATGTGCAATTGTATGCATGTACCTATGTGGTATTTCCTGTGTTGCCCAAAATAGAATTTATAGGGAAGCCCTAGCAAAAGTAGAAATATCTTCTTGTTTTTTAATGCTTTACTAAAGTAACTACATGTATAGATGCAAAGCTAAAGCAAGTTAAAAATGTGAATCACAATGCAGTTTTAGTAGTCTTGTATTACTCTTAACTGGAATTATGATAGTATTAATAGACCTTTGCATTTAAAAGATACTAATCCTTACTTCTTCCAATTCAAATGCCAACCTGATATACACGTCTCTAGTCACTTTTCTTTCTATAAATAAGAAAACAAAACAAAGAAACAAAACAAGGAACAATAAATAGCACTTAATATCAGAATTTTAAAAGGTCATCAGAATGGTTTCATGTGACAAACTTCTTTAATTTTTACCTTGCAGCCCACTAATTGCTGAATTGCACTTTGGAATAATATGAAAACTGGAAGCAAAAGAGGAGGGAAAGATGGAGCATGTGGAAGCAAAGAGAGCAGATGAGGGAGATGGAAAGGTCAGTGGGGGGTATATCTCCATTCAACACTGGAAGATGGTGGCTAGAATTACATTGGGCAGAAAAAGGAACAGAGTGACACTCCCTGTATGCAAAATCTTAAACAATTTGCCTAATATTACACATCTAGTGTTGCAAGGTTAAGTGATTTTCCTAAGGAAAATTGGTTCTCAGAGTGTGGGTTCTAGTCCCAGATTTTGCCACTTTTGCAACCTCAGTTTAGTGGTCCTCAAACTTGATCATGTATCAGAATCCTCTGAAAAGCGTGTTGCTGAGCCCTCCCCACAGAATTTCGGATTCTTTAGGTCTATTTCTAAATGTTCACATGATGTGGATGCCATCTGTAACTAAATATCTTAACTAATTTATTGCTTTAACAAATGAATACGTATTTTTACTTGCCTGATACTATGCATTTAGTATGTATATATAAAAAAAAAAAAAACTGTGACATGAACCCAGGATATGAACTCTGGATCTAGAACAAGGGTACTTAAGACTATGTCCTATATACTTCTGAATTTTACAATGTGATACTTTGATAGAAATATTCACCGGGCATGGTTAATGCACAGAAGTAGAGCACCTAGACCAAACTGAAGATTTAGGGAAGGCTTTGCAGAAAAGTTCATAGATTATAGGTAAAGGAGTACTCAAAAATGTTTGAATCTATCTCAGGCACTTAGTAGCTGTGTGATCTTAATAACTTATTCTCTTTGGGTCTTCATCTGAAACTTTGTAAGGTTATCATGCAAATTAGATAATATAGATAATGCCTGGCACATGGTGGATGCTTAACATACAACTGATTATTACCTTAAGGGAAATATTTTAAAATAATGAACATGTGTAAAGAGATGAAATAGTTGTTTGGGTAATGGGAAAGAGGGAGACTTGTTTGTGTAATGGGTAGTGGAGATGGTGTTGATTAGGATAAAACTATGATGAAGGTCAAGTTGAAGATAGAAACCATGCATTTACAACGGCACCAGTTCAAATAAATGGCTCTGCTTTTCTCTAGCAGTGATCGGCTGCATAAGCATAGCAGTAATTAAGGCCTTTGTTCATTTAGCAAATATCTGTTGAGCACCACAGTAAACCAGCCACCACACTATGCACCAAGGACACCAGGGTAAATAAAGCAGCCCTCATGGAGCCCTCTGCATTCTAAAGATAGTGGGTGTTAGATGAAGGAGGTGGTGGTGGTTTTTTTTAAAAAAGAGAATAGGGCAGACAGTTAGAGTAATCCAGAGTTGGGGTTTTGCTAAGTGGGAAGGGCAGTTCAACAAGGAGGCAAAGCAGTTGAGGGTGACAGTAAGATAATGGTTGTAGTCACTAATATGAAAGCAAGAAAAGTCAGGTGGGAGGGAGCTAATACATGAGGAAAAGACAAGCTGTACAAGAGATTAAGAGAGAATACATTACAGATACCAAAATGTTGACATGGAAAATACATACTATATATATTTGAGTGAGAAAACGTACAAAATAGTATATATGGTGTCATCCCATTTACATTAACCTATATATCATATAAAATTATATATTATTTAAAATCTAAGAAGTAGAAGAATCTAGTTAGTGAAAAGTCTGAATTAGAAAAAATTCTATTGACTTTCCTTTATCTTCCAGATTATTTTGAATTTGTGGAGCTTTCCTAGATTTTGCCTGACAGATGGCCACAGATATGCTGTAACTATATAGTAGAAGGCACCTTTTGGGGTGTAGCTTATAGAATTCATTTCATGACAAAATATGGTCTCATCTACACATGAACAGTTGATAAATTTTTAATGCATATCTATTTAAATCTATAATTTTATATTGTATTATATAAAATTATGTTTATATCCATTGATATATTTTTAATTTAATGTAATAGATAATATAATATACAAAGTTTATATATAATATATGGCATATCAAATATATTTTAAACTCTGGCCTACATATGTTGAACGCACATAAGTGGAAGACAAACCGTCATGTATTGGCAATAGGATGGTGCCTAATATCATAAATATAATATCTTAAAACAAGTTATAGTATGCCATGCATTTTTGAGCTCCTTGCCCAAGAGGTTGCTTTTGCCATGAAAGTACATCACAAAGGAAGGTACATGAAATTCTTTACTAATCCTAAAAGGGCTTGTGTTTTTTTATTTTTGTCTGATGATTTTCATAATCTACGCTAACTCTTGAAATGAGACATTTGCTCATATCTGCCCTGTTACCTATTGAAAGTACTAGAGTTTTGCTGTGAACCTAAAACTGCTGGCAAAAATAAAGTCTATTTTTAAAATATTAGAATGTTGTAAAATGTTTGGTAGCTGCAACATGAAGGCAAATAATATGTTTACAGTACCTTCCTCCAATTCTCTGCAAATGTTCTAATAAGCAGCGATATAGATCCGTATTCTTTCGACTCAGATCAGCAAGCAACTCTCCAAAATATCTGGGGTCCAATTTTTCAGGGCCGTCGTCCTGAATTATCACCTGAAGCAAACATCAATCACAACTGTAAGCAATATTAAGTTTTTCTAAGTTCACAGATATTTTTATGTGAAGCGAAAGAAAGATAACCTATTAAAGTCATCACACAAATCAAGCCAATTTTTCAGAGATACATTTTTTAATGTGGGAGAAATTTAAAGAAAAATCAACATTGCGATGGCAATTACAACTTCATTTCACTCAAGTCTAAGTGTTCGAATGAATGAGAAACTTGAATAACATAAACATTCTTGAATATAGGCACTTAAATAAAACAGCAAAATGAGCAAATTAAATCACATGGCTTATTCATATGTCTCCTGTGGAAAAAAGATAATATGAATTATACTTTTTATTAATTTTTAAAATTAAAAATTAATTGACACATAATAAAAGTACATATTTATGAATTTTAGTGTACTATTTCAATACCTGCATACAATCTGTAATAATCAAATCAGGATAATAGCATACTCATCATCTCAAACAATAATCATTTCTTCATGGTGAGAGCATTTAAAATCTTCTCTTCTAGATATTTGAAAATATAGAGTAAATTTCTATTAGCTATCATCTCCCTACAGTGTTATAGAACACTGGAACTTATTTTTTCTACAGAGTGGTAGTTTTGGATTTGTTAACCAATCTCTTCCTATACTTTCTTCCCCCTCCCTTCTAAGCCTCTTGCTACCACTATTCTACTTTCTACTTGCATGACATCAATATATTTATATATTTAGCTCCCCCATATAAGTGAGAACATGTGATATTTATCTTTCTGTGCTGGGCTTATTTCAGTTTACATAATGTCCTCCAGATTTATCAATGTTGCCTCAAATGACAAGATTTTATTCCTTTCTTATGACTGAATGTACTCCATTGTGTACATTGTGTATATACACACCATATTTTCTTTATCCACTTATCCGTTGATGGACACTTAGATTGATTTCATATCTTGGATATTGTTAATAGTGCTGCAATCAACATGAGAGTGCAGATATTTCTTCAGCATACTGATTTTTGAGTTATACTGACTATAGTAGAATTACTTCCAGTTGGACTTGCATATTCTAAGTGAAAGGCAATCTGATTTGTTAGTATATCTCAAAGGTAGATTAAATAAACCTACTCAATTCAATGCGTTTTAAAGTATTTCTTGTTTGACTTCCCCCATTTATTATTTAAAGCGAGTATTTAGTCAATCTCACATTGGAAAGAGTAGCTCAGAGCCAACTGTAGAGAACTCATAGACTTCAGAGACATTTGAAATCCTAGACGCAAATTACTATGAACAGTGTCCTAAATAAGACCATTCTATTGGCTTCCTATTCTTGGGTATCAATCCTTTCAATATTATTGGGTGCTGTGGCTCCCATCCCCAAAACACACTGCCTGGAGGATAATAACTTAGGTTACACTCCATACTACTTTTAATATTGCATGTGAAAGCAAGTACCCTAAAAACATATTTATTCTTAAGCATACAGATGGTAAATGGATTTGAATTTGACTACTGATACTTCCTTTTCAACCTCTCCTCTGAATGCAGACCTTAAAAACCTGTACATTCATGCAAATGGAAGAATTGCAAAGTAAGCAAAGATAATTTTTCATAATTACATCTGTGACACAAAAATCAGTTTATAAAATATTGGTCAGTGAAAAAAAGTGAGACACAAAATACAGTGTAATTTCATCACATTTTTGTTAGGTCTAGATGAATATACCACAATGTTAGTTATCTTGTCCATATACACTTTGGAGTTGTTTCCCTGAGTAAATAATGATTATCTCCTAAAAAGAATAAAGTCTCATGTATGAAGGCATGAGTAGATGGGTAAACCTGTAAAGTCAATATTATCACATAGTACGTTTAAATATCATAGAATTAACAAGTAGTGCATATATAGAGATGTAGATAATATATGAAAATAGACATAGATTCATATGTTTATATTTACATATTCTATATAAAACCTTTAAATGCTTACATAAACATAAATTTATTTTTTTCCCAGTATGTTCTCTCCTTTAGCCCTAGTAGATTTCACTCTCTGGGGCACACACCATATATTCCTGCCTCTAGGATTTTACTCACATTGTTTTCTGTTTAAATATCCTCTGTCCTTCTTGTTGTGTATCCAAATCTTACCCATCCTTTGAAACTCATCTCAAAATCTACCATATCCATGAAAACTAAAACTATGCCAACCAACAAGTTAATTCAGTTCAGCTCTTTGTGCTCAGTTATCTTGAATTGTTTTTATACTATTATACAGATGTAAGTCTTGTTCTCTCAGCACCCTCTTTTTACCACAAAAGAAATAAACAAGAATGAGTCATATTTTTTGGTATATTTGATAGTATCTAATACAATACTGATTAAATACTCTACAGCTGCTCACTAAAACTTGTTGCATTGAAAGAAGTCATCTACCTGATTACAAATGCCCCCAAGTGCTAGTGATTCTGGAAATAATTTTTTTATAAGTTTCTCTCTTAAAGCCACCAACATCAACAACAACAAATGGTTAACAAAGTCAGAAAAAGTATAGGCAGCCCTTCCTTAGGAATATCAAGGTGATTCCTTGTACCTTCCTTACTAGGAAGAGTCAGTATCATCACACAGTCCAATTGGAGCAACTAAACTGAACTCCTTGTAGAGTTGGAGGCTGGTATTTGAGTTCTACATAGACATCTGGATAATGTCCATCAGGTTCTCAGTGATTGACTCCTCTCAGGAAATGAAGGTCAAAAGCAGGCAAGTCGCTATTCAGAACTATGTCTCATTTAAAGAGTCAATGTGTTTAGGAAAATCATAAGATAAGGACCGAACCAGCCCTTTTGGAATCCATAATCCATTTGGGTTCAAATTTGGGAGGGAAGAGGACTGAGAAAATTAAAATTCTCATCTATTGTTAAGTCAGGACCATTACTCAAGACCAAGGTGAAATTTCCCTAACTGTAAACTGTGTTGTGCTAGTTAGCAATATTTTCCATTATTAAATCACAGCTCTTTGGAGCTTCTTAATTTTAATGGAACTATTTGTTGGTCTGTTTTGACATAGCTTTTAGAAGTGGTTCAAAGCCATCTTTTTTGTTGCCTTGAGAAAGTCAAGATAGAAGTCGTCCCAAGGATACATGAGTGCCTTGGGCCAGAATAATGGTAGCAGTAATGGATAAAAGTTTTCTCCCTGTTACAATACTGACTTGAAATATAGCTGCACCTCATATATACTCATCTTCCTGATGAATGGGAGCTATCTCAAATGTTAATCTTGGATAATTACTTTAGTTGTTTACCTATAATCAAGGAAGGAATACAGCCTGTGCTGAAGAATATAAATATATATGGATGTACAAAACATGATATTTTTCTAAAAAATTACAAAAGTTGTTAGATTCATGAGCATGCATCAATGAAGTACATTTAATCGGATCACTATTTGACTATAATAATTGCCAAGCAGTCTAATTCCTTGTCTCTAATTCTAGGTGAGAAGCCCATGATGATAATTGCTTCGGCAAACTCAAGGCAAAGCAACAATGCTTAAGTGTGCAACCAGAGGCAAATTAGTGTCCATTTTCCAGAAAAAGTCTGCAGAAAGGAAGTAATTTCAAAAGAAAATAATTTCTAAAGAGAAATTATGGACCTCACCTCACTACTGCCTTGGAAGTTCTTGACCTGGTTCCAATTTGGGGTGTTGTTTCATATTTGTGGTCTGTGAAACTCTAGGAGCAGTAGGTGGACTTTTGTTGCTAGCCTCCACACTTTACAAACTTTCATATTCAAAGGCAACACACTTAACCAACCGCAGTGACAGAGTTCAGTGGTAGTGATTCTAAGGCACAATCAATAGTTGCTGATTTCAACTGAGCTATCTATATTCTCTTGCCTGGTTTCCCTTCAGCTTAAGAACAAATATTTGTGAGAAGGCTTCTCAGGGGTAGGGATAGTTTGTAGTTAAGGAACAAATGACAATCCAGTAGAACAGTCTTGGCTTAATTAAATTTATTCTTACCAGGTAACTGGCTTAAATGTGTGCACGTTTCACCTATTTAGAAGGGTTGTTTAGCAGATTATAAAGCTCTTAAAATGCCATATTATGTAAAAGCAATTATATCTAAGGAACTAAACTCCCAAAAGGTCATTAAAATATTAAGCAATAAGATCTGCTGTATTAAGATCCAACTGGGTAGTAAGTTCTGAGCTGTTGCATGGCCATGGAAAACCTCACTATTAGTAAAAGGTTACATAACATATAGATTATAAATATATGTCCAGCAAAAATTATAAGGATGTGGTGACAGTTTTAGATGTATAAGATTACTACTTGATTTTGCTTTGATTTGGAACATTTAATATCTATTGGACTGATTCAAACATAGTTAATCCAGTGGGCATTAATCCCTGATGAAATTAAATGCATTTCAGATACAATGTCATTTGGCTAATGAGGTAAAAATAAATAATTGGTCTCTCCCTATTTTATACCAGAAGTAGCAATTCTAACAAGAGAAAAAGTAAAATAATTTCAGGTTCTGAAAATCTTCACTATCATTTTAATCTATATAGATATTTTAATAAAGAAATGATGCTACCTAGTGCATATTAGATTATCTTTTATATTCTTTTTTATTTTTCTTTAATTTTTAATTTTTGTGCATATATAGCAGATGTACATAATTATGGGATATATGAGATATTTTGATACAGGCATACAATATGTAATAATCACATCAGGGTAAATGGGGTATCCATCGCCTTAAGTATTTATCCTTTCTCTGTGCTACAAACAACTCATAATGCTCTTTTAGTTATTTTTAAATGTACAATTAAATTATTGTTGACTATAGTTATACTGTTTTTCTATCAAATACTAGATCTTTTTCTTTCTAATTCTTTTTGTGCCCATTAACAATCCCTAATACTCTCTCATCCCCGCCCCACTACCTTTCTCAACCTCTGGTAATCATCATTCTACTCTCTATCTCCATGAGTTCAAATGTTTTATATTTTAGTTTCCACAAATAAGTGAAAACATGTGATATTTGTTTTTCTGTGCCTGGCTTATTTCACTTAACATAATGTCCTCCTTTTCCACCCATGTTGTTGTAACTGACAGGATATCATTCTTTTTATGGCTGAATAGTACTTCATTGTGTATATGTACCAAATTTTCTTTATCCATTAGACTGTTGGATAAATAAAATTTTTAGATTCCTTCCAAATGTTGGTTATTTCCTTTCTTTTGTGTATATACTCAGCAGTGGAATTGCTGGATCATATGGTAGCTCTATTTTTAATTTTTTGAGGAACCACCAAATTGTTCTACATAGTGGTTGCACTAATTTACATTCCCACCAGCAGTGTACTATGGTTCCCTTTTCTCCACATACTCACCAGCACGTGTTATTGCCTTTTGGATAAAATCCATTTTAACTGGGTGAGATAATCTCTCACTGTAGCTTTGATTTGCATTTCTCTGATGATCAATGATGCTGAGCACATTTTTACACATCCTGTTTGCCATTTGTGCACCTTCTATTGAGAAATCTCTACTCAGATATTTGGCCCATTTTTTAAAATTAAATTATTAGATTTTTTTCCTATTGTTTGAGCTCCTCATATATTCTGGTTATTACCTCCTTGTCAGATGGGTAGTATGCAAATATTTTCTTTCATTCTGTGGGTTGTCTCTTCACAAGTTAAAAGCTGTACAGAAGATGTTAACTTGATGTAATCCCATTTGTTCATTTTTGCTTTGGTTGTTTGTGCTTCTGGGTTATTACTCAAGAAATCTTTGCCCAGTCCAATGTCCTGGATAGTTTCCTCAATGTTTTCTTGTAGTAGTTTCATAGTTTGAGGTATTAGATTTATGTCTTTAGTCCATTTTGATTTTATTCTTGTATATGGTGAGAGATAGAGGCCTAATTTCATTCTTTTGCATATGGATACCCAGTTTTCCCAGCACAGTTTGTGGAAGAGACTGTCATTTTCCCGATGCGTGTTCATGGCGCCTTGGTTGAAAATGAGTTCACTATAGATGCAAGAATTTCTTTCTGGGTTCTCTATTCTATTCCATTTATCTATGTGTCTGTTTTATGCCATTACAAGGCTATTTTACCAGGTTACTGGAACTCTGCAGTACAATTTGAAGTCGGTTGAGTTCTGCCCAATTTTAGCAACACTGAGTTCCAATGCAAAGTCCCACACTTACCATGTTCTCCCTCCCTCAAGCACACAGATTCTCTCTCCCTGCCACACAGCCTCTGTCAGGGTGGCATCAGCAATTCAAGACTGTTTTTCCTACTCTCATCAGTGCCTCTTTCAGTGATATGAAGTTACATTCAGGTACTGTGATCACTCACCTAATTTTTGGTTCTTATTAAAATACTTTTTTGTGTATGTAACTAGTTGTTAATTTTGGTGTTCCTGCAGGGAGGACAATTGGTGGAAGCTTCTCTTTGTCCATCTTGCCCCACCTCCTGGTTCATATTAGATTTTCAACACATGTTGTCACTGAATTGAATGTACTGTACAATAGTCACAATTCTAAAATGAAGACTTCTTTAACCATAACAGTTCTGTACTTGAAATAAAGAACTAATTTGACTTTCTACGTGAAGAAATATAGATAGCAAAATGTTGTAATGAAAAAATAATTGAATTTGAGAACAAATGTGGAGCTTCCATTTCCCATTTGTGAGTTAAGTAAATTGCTTATCTTCTCTGTACCTGTTTTTTTTCAACTTTATTATGTAGGCAATTTAGTATTGCAGGAGGCATCAAATAAAATTAAATAAGGAGAAAAGTGCTCAGTAAATTTTTAAACAATTGTGCAAATAATTTTCTTTAATTTAAGGCATATGTACAGTTTGCTACTGGAATGACAGAAGAAATGAAAGACAATTGTCTCATTTTCTATAAGACTCTCAATTGCCTGGGAGTAGAGATACTGCTGTTTTTTAAGTTCTAGTGCCCAGCATAGTGCCTGGATATAATAAGTCCTAAGTAAACATTTGTTAGATAGAAGTATTTTTATCACCATAAAAATAATAATAATGCTGATTCTGCATCAACTCATCTTGTTCATCAAAAGAAATATTAAGGACATCCCTTTTAACAGCCTAATCTTTCAAGGTAAGTAAGTAGTGAAAATGTTGCTTATAATAAATGATAAAATTGGAGCTACATATTAAGCAGAATAGAGGGAAAAGCACTAGTTTTAAGAGGTGCTTTAACAAATCACACTGAAATGGACTTAGTGAAACTTATTCAAAGCTATTCTCACCTCCTTTTGGGGTGTGTGTGTGTGTGTGTGTTGGTGTGCGTGTGTGTGTGTGTGTTTCCAGTTTGACATTCTTCTTTTCCCAACCAATTAAAAACAATGTAGGTGGTTTGGGTTGTGATTTTATAATGGGTATAAGTGATTGAATAATAACATTTGTAACAGTTTAAATTATTCTTTCTCATGAGAAAATAAAATGTATGACATTTTCTTGTACTACAAAGTGAGTATCAAGAATTTGCAAACCTTTTTCTCATAAACAATGGGAATTCTGCAACAAGGGCTCTAATGGAAGCTACAGATCAAATGCTAAGAGTTCCAAGAAGAAAGCCTAACTTTCAGCTGTATGAGAGAGGTTGTATGAAGAAAGAATCATCAAACTATGACAACTGATTAGGTGTGGAGTAGCAAAGCAGAGAGAACAGTAAAAAATGATGTCAAATACTAAGACAAGTAAATAACCATCAGATCTCATGAGACTGACTCACTATCACAAGACCAGCATGAAAAAGACCTGCCCCCATGATACAATTACCTCCTACCTGGTCCCTCCCACAACACATGAGCATTCAAGATGAGATTTTGTTGGGTACACAGCCCAACCATATCAGGGGCCAAGAATGGGTCCTTGGAGAAGAGGTCCTGATGAAAGAAGGAAGAAGTGCCTGAGAAGAAGTCATAGAAGCAGCAGTACAGTATAATGGAAAGAAATATATCAAGAATAGAACAGATAAGCAGTACTAAATGCAGTAGAACTGAAACAAAATTAGGGCCAAGAAAAGTAAGTGTGATTTGGCAACTTGGAGGTCAATAAAAGCACTTTCAGGAACATAGTGAAGCTAGAATCTGGTTTGCAGTGTTGAGGAATGTGTAAATAGTGAGAAAATGGCATCTGAGAGTATGCCTCCCTCCTTTGGAAATTTTTCAGATGAAGGGAACAAAAGAGATGAGATTATAAGTCAATAGAATTGTAGGGTCACAAAGGGAGTCCCCTGATCACAAAGTTAGAGTCTTAATTCTTGAAGATCAAAAGAATCAGAAGTTTGCTGATGGTATAGAAAAATTTTTCAGTAAAGTGGAGCATTGAAGGAATTCATGTGGTGAACCAAAATTGTGGTCCCTGGACCAGTAAAATAGCATTCGGATAACCAGGGAACTTGAAAATGCAGATTATCATGCCCTAGCAATCTCTCCTTAAATAATTCTTCCAACTGATTCTGGTGCGCACTAAAGTTTGAGTTCCACCACCTATTGTTAGTAGAAGGCAAGGCTACCTGCAGAGAGGGAGACAGCAGCAGTGAGACTTGGAGTATGAGCAGGGTGGGAAAGATAAGAATTAGACATTGAAGACTGGTAATGACTTGATTAGAAACTATTAAAAAGGCTGTTTAACAATAGTGGGAGTCCAGAAAGACCGAGACAATCTGTACTAAACTAAATTGGTTTAGTCTGAAGACTTTCTCTAGGATACAAAGAAGTCAAAATCTAGGGGCACAGAAGGTGGATGGCAGTCTATACAAAACAAAGGATCAGCAAAGTGATGACAGTAAAAGGAGAAGGGCTTCTAGCAAGATCGTTGCTGAACTGGTTGACAATGGAAACCAGTGTGGCTTAGAATTGAGGGCTGGAGAGTTTGGTGAAGGTGACGTTAAACAGAAATGAGAGAGTAAGAGATAAAATAAGAATGTGATGGCAAGAGAAAGAGATATTCAGAATCCTAGGTTAAACAGTTTCAAGTGAAGATATAAATTCAAAGACTGGCCAAAGGCTATGTGAACTGAAGACGTAGAAATGAAGAAATTGAGAGCAAGGAAGAACCATGAAGACAGTGTGGGAAAGAGTACTGATGTGGGTGGTGAAATTCTTATAGATGATTCTAGATTCAGTAGGAAGTGGAGAGAAGATTGTAAATTGGCTGATGAAACTGTTAAGAGAGTGACCAAGGTCTGGCGTGGTGGCTCAAGTGTGTAATCCCAGCACTTTGGGAGGCCGAGACGGGCGGATCATGAGGTCAGGAGATCGAGACCACCCTGGCTAACATGGTGAAACCCCGTCTCTACTAAAAAATACAAAAAACTAGCCGGGCGAGGTGGCGGGCGCCTGTAGTCCCAGCTACTTGGGAGGCTGAGGCAGGAGAATGGCATGAACCCGGGAGGCGGAGCTTGCAGTGAGCCGAGATCGCGCCACTGCACTCCAGCCTGGGCGACAGAGCGAGACTCCGTCTCAAAAAAAAAAAAAAAAAAAAAAAAGAGTGACCAAAATGTCAGTAGAGAGTGATAATTCAAACCAAGGCGGGTGGTGTATATGGATTACAGAGTTTCAAGGAGAGTAGAAGGTTAGTAAGGGATAATTGATCAATAGGAACCAGAACATTTGTGTATTGAGAAAAGAATTAACAATAGATACACAAAAAACAAGCAAATGAAAAAAATTAGAGAATTATTAACACCAGCAAAAAGTTGTGCTAATAAAAGAAGCAAAATAATACACAATTTGGTTCAGCAGTAAATGATATTTTATAGCAATAATAATATAAACACTGAACACTGATTTACCAAAAATAAATGGAGATTTAACTATATTGGGATGATGGAAGGGATGAAAACAGTTGGATGAGAGATTAATAGAATTAAACCTTTGTGTGTCAGAATTATTAACAGATAATATATACCACTGGTAAATGAAGACATAGCAGCGTTAAGTATATGCATACTATAAGTTTATGCATACTAAAAATACATGCATATCATTTAGCTTTATATATAGCAATTTAGCTAAATGCAAGTAAATATCACAAGACAAAGCTAACAATTGAAAATGGTTGCCTCTGGGGATCAGCTCTGGGTGGTGAAGCGGGTAGGGACAGGGAATTGCTGTTTGTTATATGCCCTTTACTACTATTTGGCCTTTTAAACTACGCACATATATTACTTTAATTTAAAAAACTGATTTCTAAAACAGCAAATAAGTAACAATGTGTTAAAAATAAAGTTGAGTTTGCCGTAAAACAGTAGTTCAAAAGGTTTCACAGCAAGAGGTTGCAGAGGTTGCAGAAGACAGATAAGGTAGTGTTGGGAAAAAGATAGGCCCCAAATGGACACTAATTACATTTGTGGAAGCAACAGCAGGGAATAGAAGTTTACATAAAAGGCACTCATTTTCAGTAATGGGGTTGAAGAGGGCAATAAACATGGAGAGGAACTTGAGCCACCTGTTAATGAGTGAGGGGATAGACAGAACTGCTGAGTTTATTGAACTAACCAGCCCTGAAATTCTATCATTGGTAAATGACATGTTAAATAAACATTATAGCGAGCTTCCCAGAGACGTGCCAGAAAAAGCACCTGACACTAAGATATGATGTTTTTGTCAATTCATTAAAGGCATCACATCACAAATTGGAGTATTTTTCATTGGCAATAGCACAATCCAGGTGATCAGGACTGTTCCCTTTACATCTTCTCATGACTACAAAAGAATTCCCTGAATCCTCAAGCCAAGTGGAAGAGAGTTGTACACACACTATATACACTTATTTGAATATTTCTTACAAACGCCACCTATATGACAACTTGTAAAATGAGTTCAGCTGAGCTTTTCCCTGTCATCAACAGGTGTAAAATTATCTGTTCCTTGCTAATGACAGGAAAATGATCACAGTATGTTATCCTTAATTTCTTCAGGAAAGTATATGTGACTTGTAATATTTTGAATTTGAAATCAGAAAGGTGATATCACTAGGGAGGACCATGGAAAATGTACACAAATTAATTTTATAGAATATTTTGAAGCCACATTTTTAGATATCTGATTTCGAAAAATATTTTTAATGCCTTTCACTTTGGGGAAAGTACTGTAAAGATGATCTAATTTCATCTAAAAATAGTCTTACAATGAAACTAATTTCTTATATTGGTGATTTGAAACATTTGCGACCCGGAGTTGTGGAAGAAGACCAATAATCAAAGATTAATTTCAGCATCTGTTATGTACTTGACACTAAGACAGATGCTTTACATATTTTATCTCATTTAATCCTCTTGTAGGATATATTGTACATTAAAGTATGATTCTTCCCCTTTTAGAGATGTAGAAACTGAGGTTCAGTCCAGCTAAGTCTATTGCTGAAGGTCATACAGCTCAGCAAGATCAGGTTTTATAAATTCAGATAATTAAATTGAATGCCTGTGTTCTATTCCTCTTTACCACGCTGCTTCCAAACTACAATTTAACTCTAAACACAAACTGTGAAAATGGGGAAAATGGGTCCTACTTTAGTTTTAAAACAGCCTAACCTATATCTGCGTATTACTCTTTAAAGATACTCTTCTACCCACGTATCACGACGGGGGACATGTAAACACCAAGGAGCCTAGATGGGAGAACTCCCTCCTTTGTCCATGGGATCTGCACAAGCAGGTTACCCTGTCATCACTCTGAGCAGGAATGGACCCAATCCAATGTAATCGACACAAGTGAAATTACTAACTCTAAGCTTCCAACAGACTAGTGCTTCCAAGGGCCTATTCTATTTTCAGCAGCACTTCAACTTCATCCTTACAAAATATTGAAAAAACTGGGGGTTGGGGGCTGTGGAGGGACAGCATTAGGAGAAATATCTAACGTAGATGACAGGTTGATGGGTGCAGCAAACCACCATGGCACATTTATACCTATGTAAACAAACCTGCACGTTCTGTACATGTATCCAAGAACTTAAAGTACAATAAAAAAAGAGATTATCTAAAATGGAAAAAAGCAGAATTTAATAAAAATAAAGAAAAAAATCCTCCAGCCTTTACAAAAGCTACATAGAAATCTCAAACTACAGTATGAATAATAAAAAGTGATATATTAGTTACCCAATTCTGCCCCTTTACTGAGTAGACAACATATAGTCTAGTCAAATGTATTATTAGATGTACTAAGCTGGGAAAAGAATATCATAACATTACTGTTGCCACTGGACAAACTCTTAATCCTGTCATACAGTTCCCATCTCTGATAATTGTCCCTCCTACCATTTCTATTGTCATTATGCTACTTTGTTTTACACCTAGACTATTGAAATAGCTTCTAATAATATTTTCTTTGCAAAGTTTTCCCCATTGATTTTTTTCAAGTTGTAGACTTTGTGGTTTATAAAAAATTTCCAGCACATATTTTTATTTAGTATTTTATGGATGAGGATGTTGCTGAGAGATTTTGTATTACTAAGAACATATAGCTTGAGAGGAACAGAGTTAGGACAAGAACTCAGGTCTCCATACCCTGAAAGTAGTCTGCTTTCTATCACCAATACCTTCCCTGTGTCAGACTCTTCTTAACCAAGTGCTTTCTTTATGTTTATACTATTGCTTAAGGACTCTCCACATAAATGACCCAAATTCAAGGAGAAACTATCAATGGGCTCTGGAGTCAGCCTACATATGTATAAATCTTGGCTCTACCGCATGCTAGCTGTGTAAGCCTTTGCACATATTTTAAGCTCTTTGAAACTCGGTTACCTTATATGAGCAATAAGGGCAACAATAGCACCTTCCTAATCTGATCGTTGTAAGAAGAAAAATTAATATGCTAGCCATAGTATCTATTAGTATTCTCCTACTCAGCAACCTTCACTCATCCTCCATTCCCTACTAAAGAAAGCCCAAAGTTTTAAAATTAACACTTGAGAATCTCATGACCTGGCCTTAATGCATAATATTAACACTACACCGTAATACTCCTTGTCACATGTCTTTCATGCCATAAAAATCAAGCCCCTAACTTTTTCTGAAACCCAGAATTTACTTTCCCAAATCTGTAACTTTGTTTATGTGATTCCCTCTTCTAGGATATTATTTACATGCAATATCACAATACCATATATGGAAATTCTGCCCATTTTTCAAAGCCCAGGTTAATTACTTCCTCCTCAACACAGCCTTCCTCGATCTCTCAGCCAAAATTAATTTCTTCACTCTTTTGTTCCCAAAGTGGGTTGCTTCTTCCTCTTTTATGACTGAAAACGCTTTGGTTTGTATTACGCTTTTATATGTGCCTGCCACTTTCCCCTATTAGAGGAAACTAAGGCAAAGCAAAGTTAAGGATTAGGCTGAACTGTATAAAATTGTTACTATTATGCCAGTTTCAACCTACAAAAATGACAATTTCAAATGATCTAATCTAATAAAATGGTTTTTTAATGGTTGTATCTAATTCACTTAAGGTAGATATTCAATACCTTCTGGATTATATTCTATGAGTTATCCTAGAGGCCAATGTTTCTATGCAGATATACAGAAGAAAGACATTTTTAGACTTTTTTTAAATTAGAAAACTTTAAAAAATGTAGAGACAAGGGTCTCACTATGTTGACCAGGCTTGTCTTGAACTGCTGGCTTCAAGAGATACTCCAACCTTGGCATACCAAAGTCCTGGGAATGCAGATGTGAGTCACTGAACCTGGCTCTAGGCTTTTCTTAGATTGACAAAACATGGATTTTAAATCTGTTTTAGTTCTTTTTGACTAATGTGATCAGAATGTATATTTCAAAATGTCAGTTCTTAGAAATAATCTCATGCATATTTAATATACAACAATCAAATTCTTATGTGGGCTGGTTCCTTCTTTATTTTTTCTTATTTTCTTTTGTCTTTTAGTAAGAGGTGCCTATGAAAGAGGTCAATTGGAGATCTAGAAAAATACAAGTGATGGTTGATTCCCTATTGTTCTAGTTATTAATGTTAGTTTTACCAAGATACAAGAAAATATTTTTCCTTCAACACTTGTATAGCAGATGTTTACAAGATTCCAAAGTCTTCATAACATAAATTACCAAGAATTGTATTACATGAGATTTCTCCTTAGCAACTAAGTTCTAGTTTCTATTTTGTCAATGTGATACATAAAATCTATACATATTTTGACTTGATTCTCAAGTCAAATAATATATTCTCAAAGAAAACATACAGAAAGTATGTATATATTCTCAAAGAAGACATACAGGAAGTAAATACCAGTTTGTGAAATGTGACCATTGAAATCATCTTAGATAATATAACTTCCAATTTATTGTTCATTTAAATATGATACGTCATGAAAATATTTAACATTGCACAACTATGGGCTCATTTTAGAACTGAAGATCCGCTACAAATTAGGTATTCATTAACCAGTTTATAACTAACCTCATAGATTTAATGTCTTAATGGACCTAAATTGTTTTGTCTTCTGAAAGAAGATGGGAAGATTTGTTCTAAAAATGCTATGACAAGGCACAAATGCCAGTAGTATAACTTCTCAGTATTTTGATGAAAATTTAATGGGAGCACCTGCACAGTGGTATGAGAAGAGTTCAAGAACGTTATTTCAGTTTGTCAAGGAATCAGCTGATTGATCTTACCTGCTCACAAATCTGGCTCGATCCACTATGGCACAGTTCATTTCCAATATGTGTAGAAATTGGATCATTTCCTGTGATGGCTTGGATTTGCTGGCTAGAATCAGGTTGCTGCCAGTGTGCAGAGTAGATTACCTGGGGCTGGTGGACAATGTGATGATGGCATTGAGCCTGAGGATGGCACTCCTAAGACACATACGCATGCCAAAAACAGCCACTTAGGATAAACATTACTAATCAAGAAAAACAACTGAAGCCATCTTTTTTAAAACTTAATGTTTTCTTTCACTACAATTCAAACCCTAGGATTTATAGTTTTAACTAGTGATAATTTTTCATTTTTTTCATTGGGAAAATTTGTATTGAATTCTGCTTTTACTTGATCAGGTTGTCGTGACCATCCAAATACTTATCTAGATTGGCCAAGGCATTGCATGTTCTAATTAAATTAATATTCCAGCTATACTTAACACTAAAATCATAATGAATATTATTATTAGTATTACTTTGATGATTCAGTAGGCACTTCAGAATCTAATTACATAAAACACGATAATACTGAAGATATAGATAAATTTAAAATGAAAAAATAATATAGTATAGTGATTTTCAATGTCAGGAAGCATATTAGAGTCACAGTGGGTGGGGAGCAAAGTTCTTATCCTTGTGAAACTTAAGGATAAATTTCTTAAAAAGATAAAAAAATCCAGCCACTGAAACTTCAGACCTAGAAAACATGGATTCTAACTCTGATTTTATCACTAACTCTGATCCTGAGAAACTGTGTATGCAACCTTTATGAGCCTCCATTTTCCCATTTATAAAAGTGAAGATGGTACATATTCCATTGGGGTGCTATGAGGAGTAAATAAACTAATGTCTATAAGTTGATTACTACAAAGTAGGTGAGTAACAAACATTATTATTATGATTGCATCATCATAATTTTCATAATCATCATCAACTTTATCATTTACCCTACTAATTTTTCAGATGGAAAAAAAACTCTGAGATCTAGAAAAGTAAGAGAATTTGCTCAAAATAACACAATTAATTAATGGCAAACTTGGGACTAGAACTCATGATTTCCAGCTTAGACTTCTTTTAGGATATTAGGCTGAATTTGCACTGACCCCAAGATATTCTGGAATTTGTTGTTTTTAAACTGAACCGTTGTTATCTGCTTATTTGTCATGGCTTTTTTTCTGGTAAGTATAGAGCACAGACTAAGAAAAGATATCTAGTTATTTTAGTTTGGGGGATTTCAGGCATACTTGAATTTGCTTTCTTATCTTGTGATTATTCTACTTCAATAAGAGACATCTGCAAGCCTGTTTTCAAAAGAATCATACTGTATTTTGAATCGCAGTGCTATATGTATGCACATACAATTAATTTTGAAAGTATAAATGCAATGCACTATATCCTTTTGACTATGGAAAGTTGACCTATATTAATACAGCAAAACACTTCATATTTTAAATTTTTATATGAAACAACTTTCAAGCTATATTAAATGAAAAAAAAACAAAGTGCAAAAGAATGAAATAGTATACTCTTTCTGCTGTAACATTTTTTTAAAGTGACATATACATTTACAAACATGTATAACTGCTTTGAAATGCATAGACCAAAAGAGTTTTAAGAGTAGCTGCTTCTGGGAGGAGAAACTGGGGACAAAAGTGTCTGGATAAAGAGGTTTATTTGTCACCATATACCTTTCAATGCTCTTTTTATGCCTCTCAATGTTTTTTATACTTTAAAATTTTTCCATGTATAAAAATTACCTTTGCATGTATACAAAAAATATTTTGAAAAAAATGAAATATATATAACAAACACATTTTACAAATAGAAGTTGACTTGGTAAATATAAAGATAATAAAGGTCATAGAATAAGTTCATGGTATCATTTTCTCTAGACTCTTTTCAAATATTACACACTTTGTACATATACTAGCACTAAAATCTTTACAGTGTAGGAATTTTGGGGGTGAATGTATGTTACATTATTATTATCTTTTATGTTACAAAATATCTTCATATATAGGAATGAGGTAAAATTACACTGATAGTCTGAGATGACTATCACTCATTGGAGAGCCTGTAGGCTATTGAAATAGAACCTCTCCTGAAGGAATAAAACAAAACAGTATGTTCCTCACAAAACAAGTTAGGAAACTCTTGGAAAGCACCCATCACTAGAGGGCAATAAAGAAAACAAAACCTGTTTCTTAAAAATCTTCCTGGCCGGGCGCGGTGTCTCATGCCTGTAATCCCAGCACTTTGTGAGGCCAAGGCGGGTGGATCACGAGGTCAGGAGATCGAGACCATCCTGGCTAACATGGTGAAACCCCGTCTCTACTAAAAAATACCAAAAATTAGCCTGGCGTGGTGGCGGGCGCCTGCAGTCCCAGCTACTCAGGAAGCTGAGGCAGGAGAATGGCACGAACCCAGGAGGCGGAGGTTGCAGTGAGCCGAGATCGCGCCACTGCACTCCAGCCTGGGGGACAGAGTGAGACTCCGTCTTAAAAAAAAAAAAAAAAAAAAAAAAACTCCTTTGTTAGTGTATCAGTTGTCTCTTGAATAAAACACTGACATTCCCGTCATCTGTGGTGCCCTGCAGTTTACCTGAGCCCATTTGGCCTATGAACCATTTACTGGTACCAATGAGGTCTTAGCAGGTTTTCAGTTTTTAATTCTTACACCTGACTACTAAAGTTCTTTTCCTAAAGCAAAATGTTCATATATTCATCATATTTTTAAAATACATAATAAGCTGAATTTTTAAAGTACAAAAAGATCAAACATTTCTGATTTGTCATATTGTTTTTCCTTTTTGATAGAGTAAAAAGAATTATGATGAGTACAAATCATATGAATTGGATAGTTATCTTGCACCTGGCACCACTTTACCACCCTTCCACTACAAAGATCTCTTTTTTCTTGAACAGTTCTCATCTCCTAAGAGCTAGTCCTATTTGATTTGGTCACATGTGATGGTAAATAGGTTCATCCAGACTTCGGCTTTACTCAGATTGTCCTAGTTTATCTCCATCACTGAGGAAACTACTAGGACAAAGCAATTGAAGTTTGCTCTATCTGCATGGTTCCTTTTACATTGGGTAGCTTTCATGGCGGTTCCCAAACTCCCAAACTGTGTAAGTAATTAATAAGAAAAAGTGGGCATAAACAAGTAAATACTCAAGTTAACAGTAAATAGCTGCAGTATTCTCTTAAAGGAGCTAGTCTTTAGTTGTTCCAGCTGCACAGCAACAATGTACAAGATACTCAATCTTTTACTCTAGAGTCCAATAATTAGAAATACTATTTGTTCTCTTGAAAATGAGAAGCTAGAAGCAGCATGAAATGATTTGCCTCTAACATTCCTTACTATTTAAAACGTGTCAAACTTATTTTCTGTAGCCCAGGTGGATAAAGGACAGATGTTATAATTTGATTTGTTATAAAGGAAAACGCTCCTTGAAGAATAGGTACATTTCATGAAATTTTTTCTACTTGGTATCATAATGTCCAGAAATATTCTGCTGCTCCTCTGTAAGATATGTGTTCAATACAGATCATGGCAAACCCTTCAGACTGTATCTAGCTTTCCAAGCAAACCAAAATGTTAAAGATTTGCATGTTTATGATTCTGAAAGTTTGCTTCATTTTAACTGAACACAAATAAGTAATAATGTATTAGTTCCTATGAATCTGGTATGTCCACAAGTGCTCATAAAAATAAAATGAGTTCTTATGCCAAAAAGTTCAAAAAGGAAAAGATACAATTTTTTAGTCAGTTTGATTTGCATATAAAAATGATATTGTTATCAAAACTGATTTTATAGTATTTTAACTGCCTATTATGGGTCGAACTGTACCCTCCCACAGCCAAGATATGCTGAAGTCCTAACTCCAGTAACTCAGAATGTGACTCTATTTAGAGACAGAGTCTTTATAGAGATAATCAAGTCATTAGGATGGCCCTAATACAATATTACTGGTGTCCTTATAAAAATGCAAATTTGGACACAGAAACAAACATGCAGAGACGGAAGATGATGTGAAGACACACAGGAAAGTTTCCATAGGAAGACAAAGTACTGCAGTGATGCATCTACAAGCCAAGGAATGTCTGAGGCTACCAAAAGCAAGGAGACAGGAATGGAAGAGTTCCTTCTCTGGCAGCTTCAGAGAGAACATAGCCCTGCCAACACAGTAAGTTCAGACTTCTGGCCTCCAGAACTGTGAGACAATAAATTTCTGTTGTTTTAAACCACACAGTTTGTGGTACTTTGTTGCAGCAGCCCTGAGAAACTAATACACTGCCCTAGTTCAAGAATGTCCAACAGACAAGTCCTGGACATTGGACTGGACATGCTTGTATGAACTGAGAAGAGCAATATGAAACCTCAGTTCGTTATAGTAACAACTCTGCATGAAGGACTTGTGGCTCTAGATGCCATGGAATTACTGCAGCCTTGCTGCAGTTTTATACTTGGTCTGTCGATTTGAGTGTAACAGAATTTTTCAAATGTACTAGAAGCTTTAGTTTTCTAGATCTTTTACAGTATATGGTATTTCACATATCTGTTCCTATGTATTGTTTATTTAAAATTCATTCTATATTAAAAGAATTAGAACAAAATTATGTTTTAAATTATGATTTTTGTTGGACCAGTTTAAAGGAAAACATACAAGGCATTGGGATATCTATATTAAGTTCAGATTCTGCCATTAATTTTCTATGTGACTTCACATATCCTGGTTTCAATTTTCTTTCAGTAAAAAGAGGACAATAATACTTCATATGAAAAATGGATATGAAAGTATTAAGGATAGTATGAAGGGTTCTAGATATCATAGCATATTATAAGTCATGGTGGTCTTGCCTTGCACTTCACAGTTGAATGTCACTTGAGCTCTATTAAAATACTCACAATTCAAAATTATACACTTAAAAACAAGTTTTAAAACAAACATTACTTACCTGATCAGTATTTAGCTTCTCCACTTTTCTTATTGTTTTTTCATAAATAACGTTGTTTCCTGGGAAGAAATGGCTTCCCCTTAGGAATTGAGACAGTGGTTCCTAAAATGATAGTAAATTACATGTTTTGTTTTGAAAGTTGTCTTTTCAGAGTAACGTTAAATTAGGCAAATATCCAGTGT
This sequence comes from Rhinopithecus roxellana, assembly GCF_007565055.1. Classification (NCBI taxonomy): domain Eukaryota; kingdom Metazoa; phylum Chordata; class Mammalia; order Primates; family Cercopithecidae; genus Rhinopithecus; species Rhinopithecus roxellana. The sequence goes on from NC_044555.1 coordinate 142,228,619, forward strand.
CTAATAGGCTCCGAGGTAGTGGCCGTCCTTAGGAAGAGAGTGGAATGACATCCCAATAATGTTGGTAGATGCAAGGAAATAATAATAAAGGTAGTTCCCTTTATCAAAAAGAACAATCTGGATTTCTCCTATTACATTTTACTAGACCTAATAACATCTTTTGTGGAGATTGGTGGAGAGTGGAAAAGATAATTTTCTCTCTGTTCCTAAGGCAAGATATAATGAGTTTCCTTTGAGGTATGCAAGCATGAGGTCAATCTCATTTAAATTGGGTTCACTGGAAGATTTCTTTCTATGCAAAAATTGTTGGAGAAATGCAAAATAAACATATTTCAGCATGACTAGGCCACAAAGTAGGTAGAAATATATTAAAGATTTTTTTCTGCAACTCAATTGGGTGCCCTTGAAATGTACAATTCTTAATTGTGATTATAATCAAGGCTAAGACTCTCAGAACAACATATGTTTTGAATATTAAGAGCAGAGTAGAGGCTTTAAGAGCCACTTTATCTCCATATATTCAACTAAATTGCTGTAAGATTAGCTGAGTGCCTAGAAGATGTCAGCCAATGAAATATAGGCTGGTGACATGTCCAAAATCTGAAAGAAATTGGGGAAGAGCTAATAAGAATCAGACCAGGAGTCTAAAATAAATGTCATATGCACCATATTCTTTTCCCTTTCTTTAGTTTTCATTTGAAGTCTACTTGTGTAGGGAGATCTGGGGTTGTTTTGTTTGTTGTTTTTCTATGAAACATAATTTGCATTCATTTATTTTGTGATATAGGGGAATACTATAGAAGACCACATAGGCAAGCCTGTTACTGGTTAATGTATTTACAAACATTTCAAAATCAACAAAACGTACTAGGATTTTTGTAGTCTGCTATTGCAAATACTCATAGAGCAGCTGGACCAAAACACTGATTGTTTAAAAGGCAAGATGCTGTTGAATCAAAAGTTACATACTTACTGTATTTAGGTTTGAGCAAAAGGTGTTTTAACCAACTGTTCCTTGGGGACTTTGGTAAAACAAATATATAAGTGACCAAATCTGACTAGGTGATGACGTATTAAATCTAAAGCTGGATATATTTAGAAAGATTTTCCTAGAAGCTATTTTGTGTGTGTTTATTTTTTTTTGTAAAAGAGCCCCTATGGTAGTTATGTGCAATCATGAAACACATGCTTAAGTGCTTGCTATGCACAGTGTACTTTGCTACATGCTTTGAGGCATAAAAATATAAGTCTGACTTTTTATTACCAGGAGCATTTATTATTGATCAGTACTCATCAAACTATGGTAGATAGCCTATTTTTATTCTGTCCTCAAGCTAAGAATGGAAGTTAGATTTTAAAGGACTATAAATAAAAAACAAAGGCCAAGGCCCTATGTGGCCAGCAAAACCTAAAATATTTGTTATCTGTTTCTTTACAGAAAAATTATGCCAATCCCTGATCTAGATAATATATGAACACAAACATATATGCAAGGTAGAAAGAGACAAATGCCCTTACATGTACAGAGAAAGAACTTATGGGATGGAGTTCAGAGGAAAAAAACTGAGTTCCATCTGATGGTGCTCTAGTAGGGTACCTGGATTAGGTGGCATTTGGAAGAAGATTAAAGTGGTCTTTGAATATGAGAAAACGGAAGAAAATGGTATTCCAAGTGAAGGAAACAAAACAATTAAAGTCACCAAGTTTGGAAAAGTGTAAGTTATATGTTTAGGACACACTTAGCAGATAGGGCTTGGTTCTTCAAGCGGTGAGAAGTCTTTATGTGCTTTTAAACAGGGGTATGAGGTGAAGTTTACTTCAGGGAGATTAATTAGAGGAAGAGTACAGATGAGGAGACTGGTAAGATTATCCTAATAATCAAAGATGGTACTGTTCAAAGATGACTCTGAGATCTTGAACCTGAGGAGTCTACTACATGGTACCAAAAATGAAAATGTTGAGGCATTTTATGTGCTCCTAATAAGAATCTAGGTCTGATTATGTTTTTATTCCCCAGAACACTTAGCAAACTACATAGTGCATAGTAATCCCTTTAACATGTGGCAAATGATTGCAAATAGCTCCCAAAGAGACTCTTTTACAAAAAAATGTCTGGATAGTCACTCAGATATAGATGTTTAACACATAGGTGAAAACGCAGGTCTGGAACTAAGTGGGGAGTGGAAAGCTACAGATCTATTATATATATCAAGATCACCTGCTCACTAGTGCTGGATTAAGCCAGGCAATTGCTGAATAGTCAAATGAAGAGCAAATATAGAACTAGACATGTCTCAAGAGGTCTTAGAAGAGAAAATATTGTAATTTAAGGGAAGAGTAATTTTCAAGAAGCAGCTGGAAGTCAAAGGTAAAAATGTTTCAAAGTGGCCAACAGATGAGAATTATAAAGTGGATTGGATTTGGATTACTACAAATCCATTGAGTTTGACTACTAAAATCAGTGGAAGAAAGTATAATGGGAGAGAAATAATTGAGTCATAAAACCTATATCTCAGTTCTTCCTTCTCCTATGTGCTGCAGAAAATCAGGTAGGCCATTAACCTAATCAGAGGCTCAGTTTTCTTAGCATAGGGAGGGTAATGCAGAATATTAAGTAACATCATGTGTCTTAAAGTACGCTTAATCTATAATTTTAATGTACAAATTACATTTGTTTTAAATAATATTGTAATATAATATTTAAAATCCATACTGTGTTTTAAATAATATTGATAATTCCCTTATGACTTTTCTATAAAAACATACACAAGTTGGCTTACTGAGGGCAGGGACTTTGACTGTCTTGAGTACCACATAGTGAGTGAATAGATGACTGAGTGAGAAGGAATGATATGAAACTTCATCTTAGGAATGTAACCATCCTCTAAGAGAGGGAAAACAAATTTAGCAAAAGCATGAATTTTTTTTTCCGTGAAATGAAGTTCACTATAAATGATGAACAATCATTTTTTTTACAAGACAAAAGATGGCCTAGGCACAAACAATGTTATTCTGTCTCGAATATTTTGGTCATATTACTTGAATGACTTACTGAAAAAAAAACCTCCAAATTTAGGGGACTATTATTTTCCCCAAATCTGTGAGAAAGTAAATCAAAAATTGATATAAATAAACAATTCTGTGAAAATAAGTCAACAAAATAAATTTAATCAGAAGTTTTAGATTTCTCAACAAATGAACTGCTAGACAACTCTACTATTTTGGCACCTTCTTTTTCTCAACCTGTCCATTTGAATTGGTGCCAGATCCGCCCTAAAAATTAATAGGTGTTTTCAAAGTGGCAGATCTTATCATTTTAATTGTAACAGCTAGAATCTCTGGCAGTAATTCTCACATCTAACAAAATATATAATCCCCAACATCTACTTTACCGTTCCCAGGCCCCAAAACCTTGGTGGAAATTTTTTTTTAAAAAAAGATTTGCTGATTTGGCTCATTACAATTTGAAGATATCCAACTTCAAGTAGACCCTCCAACCTTTGTTGTTATATTTGTATTCATTAATTCTTTATAACATTGATAATATTTTCATTTTCCTCAACTCCCGTGCTTATACTCCGTCTTTCTGCTCCTATTTACAGTGAAAACCAAGATAATCTATCTAATTAGATCTCTCTATTTTCCTGCACTTCTCAAAAATCTCTTTTCTGCTCATTCCATCCACTTAAGGAAAAAGATGCATTCTCTCTCTCTTTCTCTTTTTTCCTGAAGTCATTTCTCCATCTGTACCTGGAATCCCATTCCTTCTTACGTCTTCCAGAATATTATCCCATTTGTCTACTTTCTCTGTTGCATCTTTAGCCTTTCTTATTACTGTTAATGGTCAAACTCTATTTCTCAAACCTCATCTTCTTAGGCCTTTTGGTCATTTGAGATGGTTGAGCACCCCATATTTGCATTTGCTTCAGTTATGGAGTGTTCACATCTCTCGCTGATAACCCCTCTGTCTGTGAAAGTGGCTCCTTCCTTCTGTTCACTTAAAGTAGACATTTCTCAAAGTTCTGACCCAATCTTCTCCATTACCTCTTAGTGATCTCACTCATTCCCATAGCTTCAATGATACCTTTAAGAGGAATGATTCCCACATCTCTGTCAAATGTGACCTTTGAGTTGTTTTTTAACTGCCTGTTAGGTGTCTTTCTGTTTCTATGCACCTAAAATGCTACTGGTTCAAATAAAACTCAAAATTTCACCCTTTTCTAAATCTACTTCTCCTCCCACTCACATTTCAATCACTTTAAGTGAGTCACCTTACTCTCAGTGTCTCAAGCTAAAAAGCTTAGGGTCATATTGACTTTTCTCCGTATCCAATAAGTCATCGAATCTTGTTAAAGCTACCATCTAAAATAGCTGTCAGAAAAGATACAGAGTGATGAATTAGCATCAGAAGACCTGAGCAAGTTATACTTATTCAAACTTTCATTTCCTTAGTAGTAAAATGATACTAACAAGATTAATCATACTAATACCTTAAATACCATAATAAATCCTTCCCTGATTTCCCCCAAACAAATGTATTATCTCCGACATCTGAACTCCAATAATAATTTATCTGTAGTCCTTTCATGGTATCTATCCTACATCTCATCATGTACTCTACATAGCTATTTGTGGACCTGTCTTATTTCTTTCCCTGATAAGAGCTGTATGCTCCTTTAATTTGGGAAACATGTCTTATTTCCCTTTCTGTTGAGAGACTGTATAGTGTCTTCCCCATAGCAGGAGCTTCACCACTGGAAAATTAATGAAATTGATTAGTATTAATTGGATTATATCCACTAATGGAACAAATGTATTTCCTTCATTTCTGGATCAGATGTTAACCAGAATGCATAAATCCTTAGATTAAATGATGACAAATGGAGATCAGGAACAACAAAAAATAAGAAGACTCAACAGAGATAGAAAAAATCATAATGGAACATGTGGATTGAGATTATTTTAATTACAGGAAAAAGAAAGATTAGACAAGCTGGGAGGTGAAAGAGGATGAAATTGCTGTTTAGAAGGCTCAGCTTATTATAAATATTATAAATATTGTAATTAAACTAGAATCTTCTCATGAGGGAATTTAAAAGAGCAAACAAAAAAAGAATCTACTTAGATAAATAAAATGGGGGATATAGCTAAACAGGATTTTTAAGCTATTCTGTAAAACAAGTTAGATTACTTTTCATTTACAAAGCATCGTGAAACTTGAAATTTGCTTCATTCCTCAATAATGGAAAGAGTTAAATGATTTAAAATGACCATTTTCTTCAACTGTCTGCTGGGACTTTGTCCTGAGAGAAAAATCGATATGACTGTGTTCAACTACATGTTGATCAGGTCTTACGGGGTAGGCTCAGTTTTTCCAATATGTTAGGTATTTGCATATATACTTCTAATTTCTCTGTTCTTGTAACTACATGTGGGTAAGGGCGTGCATAAGTGAGTATTAGATCCTAATTCACCTCCATCATCAATTGTCCTTCATTTGCAAATGTCTCACTCCCATCTCTCTATTGTTCAATTTCAGTTCCAATTTTGCTCCATTGTAATTGAATGGTTTTGCACTAGCTAGGAACTTAAGTTGAAGAAGGTTGGGACCTTGTTTTGTTTACTGCTTTATCCTCCAGTTCTTAGGGCAATTTCTAGAATGCAATAGGCAATCAATAAATATTTATTGAGTAAATGACTGAATTTCTCTCTGCTTCCATTTTTTTTTTCACCTTTTTAGGATTAACCAGGATATAATATTGAAATTGCCCAGCACGGAGTATATACCTAATAGTTATTAATTCTTTTTTTCCCCTATTAACTAAAGAATAAGGATTCGTCCAAAGTCATGTAAGAGTTGCTGGCAAAGTGGATGGGAATCCAAATGATTGGACATTTTAAATCTCTCTGGATATATCCTAGGCAAGCACAGCAATTCTCACACTATGAAAATAATGGGTATCTAGAACTAACTCTGAAAGCCAGGAGTATCAAGTGCAATATGCATCCAAGTATGCATATCCCCCAGACTATGTGTAAAAAGAAAGAAAAAGAGAGAGGGAAAGGAAGAAGAGGAATGTGTAAAGTGACTGGCCAAGTAACAGAAAAAGATACACTATCCTCTCCCAGGCCCTTTCCATCTCCCCCTCCCTACCTCTCCCTCCCTACCTCCATCATTTTCAGATTTATTGCATAAATATTTGATTCTGCAAAAGGAGGAACAGGCAACTGATTTAGCTGTAATAACATGCCCTTTCAATATTTACATGGATGTATGAAAACTCAAGCAAATGTCCAAAACAATCACTCCTCGACTCAGAGCCTCGTAGGTTCATACCGACACACATGCACAACTAGCAGCCTGCCTAGCTAAAGAGCCATGAGAAGATTACTTTTAATAAATAAGTAAATGAAGAAGAAAGGGTTTAGATATTAGTAGAAGCTTAGTACATCTTCCCCACTCACTTAGAATAGTAGGAAGCAGGACCCTTATCTAACGCTTTCCTTTCTACAGCTGAAGTAAATAGTTTATTTTGTCTTATAAGGGAAGGGCAGGATGGCTTCATACCATGGCAGAAAAATAAAGAGCAAACCAAAGAATTGTTGTAGTCCTCTCTGGATCATACTGTTGCCAATTGTGAATCCGATGTCCTTACAACCTCCTAGAGCCTCCTGTTGCAGCTAAAAAAGGGGTATGTGTGCATGAATGTAAATGCATGTGTTGAGGATGGCTTATTATAGTGGAATCTCAGTTTGTGAAATGTAAGGATTTATATCTCAGTAAACAATAATAATGTAATTTTCTAAAAGACTCATTGCTGGGCACAAAAGTTTACACACCACGGGCAATAAAGGCATGGGGCACTATTTAACTTTTGACCTTTAATTTTCATCTTCCTAGTCCATATCTCCATGGCAAAGGTAAATAGACTGAAAACTCCAACTCCCGGTGTAGCAATTGACAGAGCTTTTATGTGAAGCCCGTAAAAGAACTTTGTCCCTTTTTTCTTTCATTCAAAGTGCATAAAAGTCTTTTGTAGCATAAGGGTGGGACTATAGAAGAGGAAAATGTTTACAACTCAAGAATTTCCAACCTGCTTGGAAGTATTGCATCTCTGAGTCAGAATATATAGACGCCTGGTTGTCTGGCATTAAAGATGACATTTATCGATACTGATAATCAGCAATTTATTTTGTAACTGTAAGAAAGTCCAACAATCTGATCTTAAGGATCTGGTAACTGACTAAGCCTTTTTGTTTAAGCAATTAACTTCTAAAGAATTATATGTTGGGAAAAGTTTGTGTCTTACCTGTTCAGGATTTTGTACTACATATTTCCTAATAGTAGTCTGTGGATATGTAGTAACTTTCACTGTTGGAGAATGAAGTTCCTGTACAGAAAAGATAAAAGCTGGATATAATCATAGTTATTTAATTACCTTGGAGCTATCAATAACAATAGGGAACAATTTCCAGTGTGATACTTTTAGTTATTTGCATGAATGATGATGTATGATTGAGTTAATTTTAATTTCAGAAACATGTATAAAAGCATGTGTTCTGTGCCCAGCATTTTACTGGGTACTTGTATTATACTCATTTCATGGTATTTCATCCACATTCCAAACTATATTTGACAAGCATTTTAAAATATTTGTTTCATTATAAATGATTACAAGAAAATAATACCTCAATAGTGATGAATTAAACCTCTGGTTTGGAAAAGACATCTTATCTTAAAAAAAATGAAAAGAGACACAAAGAGAAAAATGTGTATGTGTGTGTAGTTAAACATATAAATCTTTAGTGTGCTGGAAAGAGAGGACCATAGATATCATTGTAAAATGTTGATGGGAAAAGAGTTTTTTTAGGGGGTTCATGTAGATTTATTTATTATTTGTAACTTTTATTATAGGTTCAGGAGGACATATTCAGGTTTGTTATATAGGTAAATTCATGACACAGGGGTTTGTTGTACAGATTATTTCATCACCCAGGGACTAAGCCTAGTACCCAGTAGTTATTTTTACTAATCCTCTCCCTCCTCCCACCCTCCATCCTCAAGTGTGGGCCAATGTATATTGTTCCCCTTTTTGTGTCCAGGATTTCTTGTTATTTAGCTCCCACTTACAAGTGAGAACATGCGGTATTTGGTTTTCTGTTCCTGTGTAAGTTTGCTGTTTAATGGCCTACAGCTCCATCCATGTTCCCACAAAAGACATGATCTCATTCTATTTTATGGCTGCCTACTATTCCATGGTGCATATATATATATATATCACATTTTCTTTATCCAATCTGTCATTAATGGGCATAGTGATTTCATATCTTTGCCTTTGTGAACAATGCTGCAATGAACATTCATGTACATGTGTCTTTATGGTAGAATGATTTATATTCCTTAGGATATATACCCAGTAATGGGATTGCTGAGTTGTATACCCAGTAAGGGGATTTCTGGTAAAAGGGTAGTTCTATTTTTGGTCCTTTGAGGAATTGCCACACTAATTTACACTCCCACCAACAATGTATAAGCTTTCCCTTTTTCTCCACAGTCTCACCAGCATCTGTTAGGTTTTATTTTCTTCTGACTTTTTAATAATAGTCATTCTGACTGTTATGAGATGGAATCTCATTGTGGTTTTGACTTGCATTTCTCTAATGATCAATAATATTGAGCTTCTTTTCATATGCTTGTTGGTTACATGTATGGCTTCTTTTGAGAAGTGTCTGTTCATGTCCTTTGTCCACTTTTTAATCGGGTTGTTTGTTTTTCTCTTGTAAATTTGTTCAAGTTCCTTATAGATGCTGGATATTAGACTTGTCAAATGTGTAGTTGACAAATATTTTATCCCATTCTATAGGTTGTCCTTTCACTCTGTTGATAGTTTCCTTTAATGTGCAGAAGCTCTTTAGTTAAATTAGATTCTGTTTGTCAATTTTACTTTTATTGGGATTGCTTTTGACATTTTGTTTCTATGTCCAGAATGGTATTGCTTAGGTTGTCTTCCAGGGTTTTTAGAGTCTGGGGTTTTACATTTAAGACTGTAATCAATCAATCTTGAGTTGATTTTTGTATATGGTGCAAGGAAGGGGTCCAGTTTCAATCTTCTGCATATGGCTAGCCAGTTATCCCAGCTCAATTTATTGAATAGGGAGTCCATTGCTTGTTTTTGACAGCTTGGTCAAAAATCTGATAGTTGTAAGGTGTGCGGCTTCATTTCTGCACTCTCTATTCTGTTCCATTGGTCTATGTGTCTGTTCTTGTACCAGTACCATGCTGTTTTGGTTACTGTAGCCCTGCAGTAGTTTGAAGTTGGGTAGCGTGATGTCTCCAGCTTTGTTCTTTTTGCTTAGGATTGTCTTGGCTATTAGGGCTCTTTTTCTCATTCCATATGAATTTTAAAATAGTTTTATTTCTAGTTCTGTGAAGAATGTCCTTGGTAGTTTATTAGGAATAGCATTGAATCTATAAATTACTTTGGGCAGCATGATCATTTTAACAATATTGATTCTTCCTATCCATGAGCATGGAATGTTTCTCCATGTTTGTGTCATCTCTGATTTCTTTGAGCAGTGTTTTGTAACTCTCATTGTAGAGATCTTTCACCTCACTAGTTAGCTGTATTCCTAGGTATTTCGTGTGTGTGTGTGTGTGTGTGTGTGTGTGTGTGTGTGTGTGTGCATGTGTGTGTGTGTGGCAATTGTGAAAGGGACTGCATTTCTGATTTTGCTCTCGGCATAATTGTTGTCCGTGTATAAGAATGTTAGTGATTTTGCACATTGATTTGGTATCCTGAAATTTGGCTAAAGTTGTTGATCAGCTTAAGGTAGTTTTTGGCTAAGACTATGGGGGTTTCTAGATATAGAATCATGTCAACTGCAAACAGGGATAGTTTGACTTCCTCTCTTTCTATTTTAATGTTCTTCATTTCTTTCTCTTACCTGTTTGCTCTGACCAGTACTCCCAACACTATGTTGAATAGGAGTGGGGAGAGGGGGCATCCTTGTCTTGTGCAGGGTTTCAAGGGGAATGCTTCCAGCTTTTTCCCTTTCACCATGGTGTTGGTTGTAGGTTTGTCATATATGGCTCTTATTATTTTAAAGTATGTTCCTTCAATACCTAGTTTATTGAGACTTTTTAACGTGAAGCAATGTTAAATTTTATCAAAAGCCTTTCTGCATTTATTGAGGTAATCATGTGGTTTTGTCTATAGTTCTGTTTATGTGATGCATTGCATTTATTGATTTGTGAATGCTGAACCAGTGTTGCATCCCAGAAGTGAAACCTATCTGATGGTGGTGGATTGGCTTTTTGATGTGCTGCTGGATTAAGTTTGCAAGCATTTGGTGGAGGATTTTTGCATCAATGCTCATCAGGGATATTGGCCCGAAGCTTTCTCTTTTTTTGTTGTGTCTCTGTCAGGTTTTGGTATCAAGGTGATGCTGGCCTCATAGAATGATTTGGGGAGGAATCTCACCTCTTCATTTTTTTTGTAGTACTTTCAATATGAATGGTACCAACTCTTCTTTGCACATCTGGTAGAATTTGGCTGTGAATCCATCTGGTCTTGGGCTTTTTGTTGTTGTTGTTAGGTTATTTATTACTGATTCAATTTTGGAGCTCATTATTGGTCTGCTCAGAGATTCAATTTCTTCCTGCTTCCGTCTTGGGAGGAAAAATGTGTCCAGGAATTCATTCATCTCTACTAGGTTTTTCAGTTTATATGCATAGAGGTGTTTGTAGCAGTTTCTAATGGTTATTTTTATTTCTGTGAGATCAGTGATAACATCCCCTTTGTCATTTCTAAGTGTGTTTATTTGGATCTTCTCTCTCTTCTTCTTTATCAGTCTAACCAGTAGCACATGTGCCTTATTAATTTTTTGAGAAAACGAACTCCTGGATTTGTTGATCTTTTGAATGTTTTTTTGTGTCTCAATTTCCTTTAGTTCAGCAATGATTTTGGTTATTTCTTGTCTTCTGCTAGCTTTGGGGTTTCGTTTGCTCTTCATTTTCTAATTCTTACTGTTGTGATGTTAGGTTGTTAATTTGAGATCTTTCTAACTTCTGGTTGTGGGTGTTTAATGCTATAAATTTTCCTCTTAACACTGCCTTAGCTGCGTACCAGAGATTCTGGCATGTTGTGTCTTTGTTCTCACTTGTTTCAAATAACTTCTTGATTTCTGCCTTAATGTCATTATTTACCCAAAAGTCACTCAAGAGCATGTTGTTTAATTTCCACGTAAATGCATGATTTTGAGGGATTTTTTAAAATTTGACTTCTATTTTTATTGCGCTTTGGTCCAAGAAGGTGTTTGGTATGATTTCAGTTCTTTTGCATTTCCTGAGCATTGTTTTATATCTGATTGTTTGGTGAATTTTAGAGCATGTGCTATGTGATGATGAGAAGAATGTATAGTATGTTGTTTTGGGGAGGAGAAGTTCCGTAGAGGTCTATCTGATCTATTTGGTCAAATCTTGAGTTCAGGACCTGAGTATCTTTGTTAAGTTTCTGCCTTGATGAGCTGTCTAATACTTTCAGTGGAGTGTTGATGTCTCCTACTGTTATTGCATGGAAGTCTACATCTCTTTGTAGGTCTCTAAGAAATTGCTTTATGAATCTTGGTACTCCTGTGATGGGTGCATATATATTTAGGATAGTTAAGTCTTCCTGTTAAATTGAAATATTTACTATTAGGTAATGCCCTTCTTTGTCTTTTTTTTTTTTTTTTTTTTTATCTTTCTTAAAGTCTGTGATTTTTAGCCTACGGGTGTCATTGTATGTGAGATGGGTCTCTTGAAGACAGCATTTTTTGGGGGGAGTCTAGGTTCTTCATCCAGCTTGCCATTCTGTGCCTTTTAACCAGGGCATTTAGCCCATTTACATTCAAGGTTGGTATTGAAGTGTGTGCATTTGATTCTGTTATTATTTTGTTAACTGGTTATTGTGCTGGCTTGTTTGTGTGGCTGCTTTATAATGTAACTGATCTGTGCACTTAAGTGTGTTTTTCTATTGACTGGTAATGATCTTTACTTTCCATGTTTAGTGTGCCTTTCAAGATCTCTTGTAAGGCAGGTCTGATGGTAACAAACTCCCTTATCATTTGCTTATCTGAAAATAATCTTATTTACCCTTTGCTTCAGAAGTTTAGTTTGACTGGATATGAAATCCTTGTTTGATGATTTTTTTCTTTAATAGTATTGAATACAGGCCTCTAATCTCTCCTGGCTTGAGGGTTTCTGCTGAAAAGTCCACTGTTAGCCTGATGGGTTTTCCTTTGTAAGTGACCTGCCCTTTCTCTCTAGCTGCCATTAACATTCTTTGTTTCATTTCAACCTTGAAAAATCTGCTGATTATGTGTCTTGAGGATTATCTTATTGTGTAGAACCTTGCATGGTTCTCCGTATTTTCTAAATTTGACTGTTGGCCTCTCTAGCAAGGTTAGGGAAGTTTTCATGGACTATATCCTAAAATGTTTTTCCAAGGTTTTGCTTTCTCCCTGTCCCTTTCAGAGTTGCCAATAATTCATAGATTTAGCTTGTTTACATAATCCCATATTCCTCAGAGATTTTGTTCATTCTTTTTAATTCTTTTTTTCTTTATTTTTGTCTGACTGTCTTATTTCAAAGAGCCAGTCTTCAGGTTCTGAGATTCTTTCCTTGGCTTGATGTATTCTTCTTTTAATACTTGTGATTGCATTGTGAAATTCTTCTAGTGTGTTTTTTCAGCTCTATCAGATCAGTTAGGTTCTTTTTTTACTAGCTATTCCATGTGTCGGTTCTTGTATCATTTTATTGTGATTATTAGTTTTCTCAGATTGGGTTTTGCCATTCTCCTAAATCTCAATGATCTTTATTTCTATCCATATTCTGAATTCTGTTTCTGTTATTTCAGCCAGTACAGCCTGGTTAAGAACCTTTGTTGGAGAACAAGTGTGATCATTTGGAGGACATAAGCCACTCTGTCCTTTTGAGTTGCCAGTGTTCTTGCATTGGTTCTTTCTTATCTCCGTGTGTGGGTGTTCCTTTAATTGCAGTGTAGGTTGAACACAGTCAATAGACTTCTTTTTTGGATGTTTTCACAGGGCTGAGATTTTGTGCAGGGTCTAAATAGCTGACTTCTTGTCTTTGGTTTCACAGGGAGTTATGTTAGTGAGGTATTGTTGTTGAAGCTTTGGGTTGTGATCCAGTATGTGGCGCTTAGGCACAGCAGTCTGTTGGTAGGCTCTTGCGCAGTCCCATTGCTCCTCTGTTATTTCCTCACAGTTGCAGCTATGCTCCCTCTCAATGCCCTGAAAGTGTGGGCTCCTCTTCCACTTGAGTGCTGGCTGTAAATTGTGGCTTGGCACTCCAGGGATGGCCATTACAGCTCTATGGTGATATCAGTGTTTGTTTTCTCCTCAACTTGGAGGCAGCAGAGAGGACCTTAGCAGTGGTTGGGGTCAAAGGTCTTTTACTTGTCTCCCGGGGACTCCACCCAGGGAAATACAGGTCAGCAATCACTCAGTGCTATCAGCCCGGGACGGAGGCTCTGTGTTGTAGGCCTAAGCCGGGGGTTCCCTGCCTGGTAATGAGCAGACAAGGGGTTCCATGGCAGGGAAAAGAGTTAATATCATCCATATAAAGAGAGTTCTCATATATCAATGAGAACAAAATCACGCTTATAGAAAAATGAGCAAATGACATGAATGGTTATAAAAAATTTGTGCAGCGTCTAAATTTATAAAAAATAAAAGCAAATGGTTAATAAACTTAACAAAAAGTGTTCAGCCAAGCTAGGAATCAAACATAGCAGAAGAATGCCATTATTTTACTGGAAATTTTTAAAAATAAGAATGCTGATGAAGGTTCAGCAGGGCAGGTATTCTCTTATGGAGAAGGGAAAGATTGAATAATCATCCATGGATTGGAATATGTAGCCATTAAATAATGATCTTGAATAATACAAATTTATATTAAAAGATCATAATATCATACAAATGAGAAAATGAGGATATAAAACTGTATATACGGTATAAACTCAATTTTGTATTTGAATGGAAGAAAACACAACAAAATATAAAGAGTAGTAATCTCCAGGTGGAGGAAGGAATCATGAGTGATTTTTGTTTTTGCTTCTTTATATTCTTTCACAGTTCTAAAATTTTCTACAACAAACACATATTTTCATTATCAGAAATAATATGTATAGTAAACCCAATTTGAAAGCCCTTAATTATGAAAAATGAAATAGTTAATACAATTTTTTGACTGGATTTGAGTGTAGTCAACACCCCTGTGATTTAAGTGAACTTACTTTTTGAGGCAATCTCACTTTGGTGGTCCTATAGGGCTACATTTCTAAGTCAGTTATGACCTTTATCCCACTGTCCAGTGGTTTGTTATGTATGTGGCCCATGCTAGTCTGTGAGCTCCTTGAAAATAGTGATTGTGTCTAATTTATCTTGGTGCAATATGTGGCACATACTTGGTGTTCAGCAAATGTAAGCTGAGTAAGTGCATTACTCTAATTGACCTAACTCTAATCTAGACCAAACTGAGAAGTGGTAGGGAAACTTTTCTTTAATAATCCTCTTATTTTTCTACATAATATCATATTTTCCTTGCTGTACTCAAGGACTAAAGACCAGTTTTTGTTCATTTGTCTCCTCACTATCCAAGTTCACATCCTGACCCCGCACTGGGTCAGATTGTTTTCTTAAAACAGCGTCTCCTGCCTTTCTACCTTCTAAATCCCATAACCCCTTTACTCCTCTTTCATGTAACAACAAACTTAGAGTGCTTTATGTTTTACTTTCTTAGAATTTACGTTTTTTATATATGGCAATTACTTAATGAAACACATATTTTAATATTCTGTTTATTATTATAGCTACCTTTTGGATACACAATACCTAGATTCAAGAATAATCCTAAAAGTGGGATTATTAGGCCATAAAGGCTAAGGAAATAGACCCTTGTGTGTCTTTCTTTTTTTTTTTTTTTTTTTTTTTTTGAGACGGAGTCTGGCTCGGTCGCCCAGGCTGGAGTGCAGTGGCCGGATCTCAGCTCACTGCAAGCTCCGCCTCCCAGGTTCACGCCATTCTCCTGCCTCCGCCTCCCAAGTAGCTGGGACTACAGGCGCCCGCCTCGTCGCCCGGCTAGTTTTTTGTATTCTTTAGTAGAGACGGAGTTTCACCGTATTAGCCAGGATGGTCTCGATCTCCTGACCTTGTGATCCGCCCGTCTTGGCCTCCCAAAGTGCTGGGATTACAGGTTTGAGCCACCGCGCCCGGCCCTTGTGTGTCTTTCAAATCATACACCTATAAGAAGAGTTAGTTATGACCCTATAAGTTATTCTCTCTGAATATGAACTCATAATACAATCACTCATAAAGCCAAGTCTTCAATCGATCTGAGATCTGGGTATTTCATCCACACTCACTAGGAGATCCTTGGCTAAATTAAACTGCACTCAAACTAAAAGCAGTTAGATTGAATAGGCAATGAAACAGAAGAATCTGATTCATAGTACTTGTTTCACATTACTTTTATCAAGCTGAGCTGATTCTCATATGTGAGAATCCTCTTTCATATTTTATGATCCTCACATGATGTGAATGTGTAAAGTTTTATGAGGATCTAAAGATTGCTTACATACATGAAGAAGACTTCCATATAAAAAAGAGGAACAAATCTAACGTAATTCACAACTTCTTTTACCTGTTCAGTATTTTGGGTTATATGTAGAGTACTTGGGCCACATGTAGATATTTTTAAAGTTGGAGAATGGAGTTCCTGTTAAGAGAAACAAAAGGGAGTTCAGAAATTATTTGAAAGTCTTAAGTTCTCCTGGTATTTTTTCTTTATTTTTATAATAATCTGATTAGTCTGAAATAAGAGCATTACTTAGTGCTTTCTTAGATAATGCCCATCTTTCCAAAGAACTAAATTACTTTGTTGTCTTCTCACATAATCCAATGATAAAAGAGTTTCTAGAGTGCTTTCATAGCAATACATTCTACTTGTACTGTTAGGTTGCATTCTTTTTGTTTTTGCTTCAAGAACTCTGCATTCATATACACCTCAATGTTATTATATGCTTGCAATTAACAAGATATAATATTTTATCAAACAAAATTTTTCTTTCAGTATTTGCTTTATTTATTTTTAAAAATTCATATAAATTTAAGGGGTACAAGTACAGTTTTGTTACATGGATATTTTGCATAGTGGTGAAGTCTGGGCTCTTAGAGTAACCATTAACCGAATAGTGTACATAGTACTCATTAAATAATTTCTCATCAAATGATGTAAACTTTAATAATGATCAAACCAAGAGACAGACACCCCATTCTCCATGATGTGCTTATTTCACATTGCATGCCTGTATCAAAATATCTTATGCACCCCATAAATATATACATCTACTATGTGCCCAAAATTTTAAAAATAAAATAAAACTTAGAAAAAATAATTCTCAAACCAATATAAGAAACCATCTTTGAAAACTCAACTAAGAGTAATTTTAAGAATAAATTTTAATGTACCTTTGAAGAAGGTAGTTTGAAGAATAAACTTAAGAGTAAATTTCAAACTACCTTTGCAAACTCAACTAAGAGTAACTAATTTTAAATCAATTCAAGCTGACTCTTAATTATGCTTTGTCTATTCTGCTTCTAGTCTAATTTCAAAGAGTAGGCTGTATTGTTAAAAATAATCTGTAAAAGTGAAATAATATAATTTTTTAAATGGTCCAATAAAATGATCAATCTATCCATCACACTGGCATTGCTTACATATTTCCTCAAAACCAACAAAACTTCAATCACTTCATTAGTGTGCAAAGAATTGATGGCATTACTCAATCTCCCCATACCTTACCATAATTTACAATCAATTGGCACAACTCCAGGATATTTTCCTACAAAGGTATAAATATATTTTTCTTTAGAACAAGGGGACTATTAAAAATCAGAATCATTAATTTACAAGGGAAGCACTGACAGACACATACAGAACTGTGGCTGTAATGTAGGTGTTACATGTGTTCTTAAAACAGGACTATGCATTTACTCAAATGCTAAATGTTCTGCATTCTTTCTTTTTGTTGTTCTTGTCAAACTTGTAACATTTTCATCCTTCCCTACCCTTTATATCAACAGCAGGACTGCAGGCTCAGTATTTCTAGGAATCTTTTGCATATGTTCCCAGATTTTCTGCTAATAATTGAGAAGACTTGCTCAGACAAATGCAGAGAATTACAGATATTAGACAAAACAGGTACACATTATCCACTTTAGGAAAATGGTTATAAATGTAACCATGTGCAGGCAGGTTTGGCCCACAGACCCAAGAGGAGCAGATTCAAGAAGACAAGAAAAAAGAGGGGTGCTCTTTAGTTATGAAATAATACACGAACACATTCTTAATATAAACATTTATATAGATAAGGTTAAAGGCCTTCTCTTGACCATCTTCCCTCCACTCACTTACCCAGAAGTTATCATTGTTGTCAGTTAAGGTGTCTACATAAATACCTATGTATAAATAGTAGTATTATTGCTTTTGTTGTTCTGCAACTTAAACCAAACAGTATATCTTGTATTATGTACTAGATACATGTTTTAACTCATTATTTTAAATTAATAGTATTCAGCTTGTTTATATGTTTTACTACTGATTAACATTTAGATTATTTCCAGGTTTCCACTATGCTGCAATGAGCATCCTTGTGCAACATGTTTCTTTAGAATTCCACACAGAATTGGGATTGCTGGGACATAGAGTATGTGTGTTACTCATTTGAACAGATACTGCCCAATTAATTTCCCAAATTTGACTATGATAATTATACATCCACCAGCAGTGTGTGAAGGTATTCATGACTAGAGGATGTTTGGTCTGTTTAGGCTGGGGCTAATAATACAATGCTAGTATCATTCTGAGAAGACAATTACATACATGGCTAGTAGCTGGTAGCTGTCTTAGAAATGATACCTCTCTCCTCCTTCTTGTAACCAATTCAAATATGATGGCATTAGCAAATGAAACATAGCAAACCTTACCAGCCAACTGGACTATCTTTTAAGATACAAAAGTGTACTAAGAAGTTTTATAGATCTGCAGAAATTAAAACAAATAGGAATACACACACATCACACATCACAGATAAAGACATTTATTTATGCTAGCATAATCAGAATTACTTTACTCACATGCTGAGATAATAGATATTTAAAAGGCAAATGGTTGTATTTGAGCAAAGACTAGTCTTGCCCTAAAATGAAGGAATTATTTAATCTTCTTATATGTGGAAAGCTGGAACATCAATTCCATAGATTATAATATACTCAATTACTTTTAGCCCTACTTCATCCTTCATTATTAGAATTGATCATCTAGACAAATGTGGTTTTCCCATACAACCCTCATGGAAACATTAGATAACAAATGTAGTACGTTCAAAAATTGCAACATTAAGATGTAGCTTAACATGAGTCAAAGATATTTAGACATATGGTATTGACTAGCATGAATTTAAATTGCATCAGTATGGATTTAGGCTGATCACAAGGGGGAAAACCTCTCTGAACATAGGTTTATTAATTCCAGAAAGACTTGCTAAAGAAAAACCCTTTTCCCTGGAAGTCTACAAAATTAGGTAATATGGTGTGAGTAAATGTCCAAAATGAACAACATCTTGATGTTGAAAGGTACTTCCAATGGCATCAAGATCCAGGCAAGATTGCGGCAAGTCATCCCATAAATAGCCATTGACCATTCCATAGAAAGTGATCCAACATATTTTTGAATGAATGAATTAAAAGGAGATCTTAGTTTTAAAAGCACTCCAGGAATAACAATCCAAATCTCCTTCTTAATAACCTGTATCAGTCAGTGTTTAATTTTGTTACTCATCTGTATATAGCTTACCTAAATCCTTCATGTTGAAACTATTAAATTCAATAAACAGTCACTTTTTTTTTTTTGTTTTTATGCCTTTTGTGCCAAAGCCCCACATTCCTGATGACCAAATAATTGAAGGCAATAATGGGGTGGTGGTGGCTATCATGACATAGTGGAAAAAGTGCTAGACTTGGAGCCAGGAGCCCTGGATTTTATTCCCATTTATACTACTAGCCACTTTTGTAATATTGGTCAACTCGTGTTCTCTCTCTGAGATTTTTTCCTCGTGTGAGAAATGGGACATGGGTGTGGGCGAGTGTGGATTAGAGGATCTTTAAGCTTGTTTCTATTTCTGACATTCTGTGAGACCATTCCCAACTTATTTTTCCACACAAACAAAACAACTTCAAATTTTTAAAACTTGTCAGTCTTGTTTTCCTTTGACGATGATTATAATGATAACTAACACCTATTAATAGCTTTCTATGCCAAACATGTTACATAGATCATTCTCTTTAACACTCAAAATAACCCCATAAAGAAGATACTATTATGACCCCATTACACACACAAGTAAAGTTAGACAGAGGTAGGATAGGTAACCAGATGGAGATTACACAGCTAATGCTAAGGTGCTGGAATTCCAACTCAGTTAGCATGACTCCAGAACTCATTCTCTTAATCACTATATTTTGCTACTTTTATTGTTTGCCTCATTATATTTTCTGTTTTTCAAGTTGTGTAACCTAATTATATGGTTAGGTTTGACTAGTGCATATAACAGGTCAAATACTGGGACTTTTAAAATTATTCACTGTCAAAAGCAACGTTGGAGGCCTGAAAATAAGACACCCACCCAAAAGTGGCTGTGTGAGAGAACAGCCTTGATTAGATAATTTAAGCTTCCATAAACTCAATAGAATTTGTTTGTAAAATGCGTGATACATTTACAGAGTGTACTCACAGGCCTCTAAAACTCAATAAACCATTGAGTTTTTATTCAATACTCTTATCATCTAATCTCCTCAATTTTGCAGGAAGACCTTACTTTTTCTGATAAAATATTCAGCATTTTGTTGTCATTTATTCCTGTGGGTCAGACTTGCTATATACACAAACATTATACCTTATTGCAACTTTAAGTAGAGTCTGGTGAAAAAGAATTTGGGGCCGGGCGCGGTGGCTCACGCCTGTAATCCCAGCACTTTGGGAGGCCGAGGTGGGCGGATCAAGAGGTCAGGAGATCGAGAACATCCTGGCTAACATGGTGAAACCCCATCTCTACTAAAAATACAAAAAAAATTTAGCAGGGTGTGGTGGCGGCGCCTGTAGTCTCAGCTACTTGGGAGGCTGAAGCAGGAGAGGCAGGAGAATGGCTGAACCTGGGAGGCGGGGCTTGCAGTGAGCTGAGATCGCGCCACTGCACTCCAGGCTGGGAGACAGAGTGAGGCTCCGGCTAAAAAAAAAAAAAGAAAGAAAAAAAAAAAAAGAAAGAAAAGAAAAAAGAAAAAGAATTTGGCTTATAATTATGTAGGCTTGGTTTTAATATATCTAGGTCCTTTTTTTCCTGCACTGCTTCAAGTAATGATTTTCAATTTTGGGAAAGTTATAACAGCTCTCTTCCTCCTATTCATTCTTTACTTTTGATGAAGTACATAGGGCATTACCAATTTTAAGACCAAAGTAGATTAAAATCAGTCTGTTTTGGGTATAATTTCATTACATCACTTGAGATAATTGTCCATACCTTTGTACACCCTGAATCAGAGCTAGGAAACTCTGGTTTCCCTAGAGAATTCATTATTCACAAAAGTATATCTTATTTCCAACTATTTGTTTAAAAAGCTGTTTTCAGGGAAACATCACACACCAGGGCCTGTCTTGGGGTCGGTGCTAGAGGACGGATAACATTAGGAGAAATACCTAATGTAGATGACGGGTTGATGGGTGCAGCAAACCACCATAGCACGTGTATATCTATGTAACAAAACTGCACATTCTGCACATGTACCCCAGAACTTAAAGTGTATATATATATATATATATATATATATATATATATATATATGCTGTTTTCAGAGTTAAATCAGATGATGTGCAAATGGCCTAAATGTCTCAGTTATTTACTTTAGTGAGAAAGCTTTTGAGTAGCTCAGTGCAGTTGAGAAAGAAGGGAAAGCAGAAGCTTGAAAGGTGTTATTCTCCTTTGATAAAAGGAAAATGTTACAAACTTAATATATACCCTGAATTCTAGGATTATTTCAGAGCAAGACCTTGAAAACTAGAGGGAAAACTATTTTTGTCCTCTAATATATTTTTGTTATTTTCCAATCTGATAATAGAACATTAGAATGGGAAAATATACAGTAAGGGTAATCATCAAATGTTTTGTTGAAATAAAAAATGTGAACTAATTTAAACTGAAATCATGAATATCTAAAGTTAATTAAGGGAGATAGCTGATGTAATGAAAATATCAGGAGCTGGTTTCTAAACTCAGGGCATCCACTAAACAGTTGCACTAAATAGACAAGTTATTTTGAGCTATTTGAGTCTCAATTTCCTTATTTATTTAACAGACAAATAATACACGATGAATATTGTCTTTATTTGTACATTGTTCAATTTGTACAATAAATATAATAATGCTTGTTTACCTAATTTTTGAGGTTCTAGCAAGTTGTTTACTAGATACTCATATACGTGGAAGAGTTGTGAAAAATAAAAAACCCATGTATTAATATGAAATATTATTTTTACTGGATTGATTATATATGTGACTAAGTTATTAACTTGCAGTTTCTTCACTACTGATTGTGTAGTGACATTGAAGGAGATATAAATGATGAGTAGAATATAATCTCTACCCTGCCATGGTTATAATCATGTAGGGGATAAACACTATGAGTACAAATAGGAATTAACTAGACTATCATAAGACCTATAAGAAGTTCACTAGGTGAGTTCTGAGGGCTAAGAGCTAACTTCAACCTGGGACAATCAGAGGATCAGAAGTTTACATTTGAGGAAAGGCTTGAAAAATTTGTATAATTTCAGCATGTCTAGATTGGTGAGGGTGAGGAGCAGGGGCATTTCAGATGTAAAAGCAATGGAGTGAAAGACATAGCTGTGGAAAATTGGAGACTTTATTTAGAGAATAATGATTTACACTTAGCTAAAACATAGGACACCAGAAGGAGAGTTCCAGGAAATTCCACAGGAGCCCTATCATGGAGGGTCTTGAAAGTCAGACTAAGCAATTTATAGATGCTTAGTGTCATTGAAGGTTTTTGCAGCAGAGAAGTGATATGGGATGTGTATAGGGAATTTAAGCAAGTTTTCTAGAGAACATATTCTTAGGTGTAATTAAATTTGTGAAGATTTTAAAATAAATTCATGGAGGAACCTAAAATCTTTCTTTTTTTCTTTCTTTCTTTCTCTTTCATTCGTTCTTTCTTTTCTTTTTTTTTTTTTTTTTTTTTTTTTTTTTTTTTTTTTTTTTTTTTTTTTTTTTTTTGTGAGACAGAGACTCACTCTGTCACCCAGGCTGGAGTGCAGTGGTGCGATCTTGGCTCACTGCAAACTCTGTCTCCCAGATTTGAGTGATTCTCCTGACTTAGCCTCCCAAGTAACTGGGATTACAGGCATGAGACACCATGCCAGGCTAATTTTTGTATTTTTAGTAGGGATGGGGGCGAGTTCACCATGCCAACCAGACTGGTTTTGAACTCCTGACCCCAAGTGATCGGCCCGCCTCGACCTCCCAAAGTGTTGGAATTACAGGAGTGAACCACCGTGTCCAGCCCTTTCCTTGGTAAATTCTAAATGTGTTTATTTTGGTGTATGGGTGAGTATTTAGCAGTAGTACAGGTTACATCCCTAATCCAAATATCCAAAGTCTGAAATGCTCCAATATTCAAGTTTTTGACACGACAAGTGGAAAATTTTACATTTGACTTCATTTGACAGGTTTCCAGTCAAAATGCAGTAAAAATTTTTGTGCAAAAAATTACTAAAAATTTTTATAAAATTACCTTTGGAGGGCGGAGCAAGATGGCCGAATAGGAACAGCTCCAGTCTCCAACTCCCAGCGCGAGCGAAACAGAAGACCGGTGATTTCTGCATTTTCAACTGAGGTACCGGGGTCATCTCACTAGGGAGTGCCAGACAATCGGTGCTGGTCAGCTGCTGCAGCCCGACCAGCGAGAGCTGAAGCAGGGCGAGGCATCGCCTCACCTGGGAAGCGCAAGGGGGAAGGGAATCCCTTTTCCTAGCCAGGGGAACTGAGACACACAACACCTGGAACATCGGGTGACTCCCACCCCAATACTGCACTTTAAGCAAACGGGCACACCAGGAGAATATATCCCACACCTGGCCGGGAGGGTCCCACGCCCACGGAGCTGCCCTCATTGATAACACAGCAGTCTGCGATCTAACCGAAATGGCAGCAGCGATGCTGGGGGAGGGGCGCCCACCATTGCTGAGGCTTAAGTAGGTAAACAAAGCCTCTGGGAAGCTCGAACTGGGTGGAGCTCACAGCAGCTCAAGGAAACCTGCCTGTCTCTGTAGACTCCACCTCTGGGGACAGGGCACAGATAAAAAACAACAACAAAAAAGCAGCAGAACCTCTGCAGACGCAAACGACTCTGTCTGACAGCTTTGAAGAGAGCAGTGGATCTCCCAACACGCAGGTTGAGATCTGAGAAGGGACAGACTGCCTGCCCAAGCGGGTCCCTGACCCCTGAGTAGCCTAGCTGGGAGACATCCCCCACTAGGGGCAGTCTGACACCCCACACCTCACAGGGTGGAGTACACTCCCGAGAGGAAGCTTCCAAAGGAAGAATCAGACAGGTACACTCGCTGTTCAGCAATATTCTATCTTCTGCAACCTCCACTGCTGATACCCAGGCAAACAGGGTCGGGAGTGGACCTCAAGCAATCTCCAACAGACCTATAGCTGAGGGTCCTGACTGTTAGAAGGAAAACTGTCAAACAGGAAGGACACCTACACCAAAACCCAATCAGTACATCACCATCATCAAAGACCAGAGACAGAAAAAACCACAAAGATTGGGAAAAAGCAGGGCAGAAAAGCGGGAAATTCAAAAAATAAGAGCACATCTCCCCATGCAAAGGAGCGCAGCTCATCGCCAGCAATGGATCAAAGCTGGACGGAGAATGACTTTGACGAGATGAGAGAAGAAGGCTTCAGTCCATCAAACTTCTCAGAGCTAAAGGAGGAATTATGTACACAATGCAAAGAAACTAAAAATCTTGAAAAAAGAGTGGAAGAATTGATAGCTAGAATAATTAATGCAGAGAAGGTCATAAACGAAATGACAGAGATGAAAACCATGACACGAGAAATACGTGACAAATGCGCAAGCTTCAGTAACCAACTCCATCAACTGGAAGAAAGAGTATCAGCGATTGAGGATCAAATGAATGAAATGAAGCGAGAAGAGAAACCAAAAGAAAAAAGAAGAAAAAGAAATGAACAAAGCCTGCAAGAAGTATGGGATTATGTAAAAAGACCAAATCTACGTCTGATTGGGGTGCCTGAAAGTGAGGGGGAAAATGGAACCAAGTTGGAAAACACTCTTCAGGATATCATCCAAGAGAACTTCCCCAACCTAGTAGGGCAGGCCAACATTCAAATTCAGGAAATACAGAGAACGCCACAAAGATACTCCTCCAGAAGAGCAACTCCAAGACACATAATTGCCAGATTCACCAAAGTTGAAATGAAGGAAAAAATCTTCAGGGCAGCCAGAGAGAAAGGTCGGGTTACCCACAAAGGGAAGCCCATCAGACTAACAGCAGATCTCTCGGCAGAAACTCTACAAGCCAGAAGAGAGTGGGGGCCAATATTCAACGTTCTTAAAGAAGAGCATTTTCAACCCAGAATTTCATATCCAGCCAAACTAAGTGTCATAAGTGAAGGAGAAATAAAATTCTTTACAGATAAGCAAATGCTTAGAGATTTTGTCACCACCAGGCCTGCCTTACAAGAGACCCTGAAGGAAGCCCTAAACATGGAAAGGAACAACCGGTGCCAGCCATTGCAAAAACATGCCAAAATGTAAAGACGATCGAGGCTAGGAAGAAACTACATCAACTAACGAGCAAAATAACCAGTTGATATTACAATGGCAGGATCAAGTTCACATATAACAATATCAACCTTAAATGTTAATGGACTAAATGCTCCAATTAAAAGACACAGACTGGCAAACTGGATAAAGAGTCAAGACCCATCAGTCTGCTGTATTCAGGAGACCCATCTCACATGCAGAGACATACATAGGCTCAAAATAAAGGGATGGAGGAAGATCTACCAAGAAAATGGAGAAAAAAAAAAGCAGGGGTTGCAATCCTAGTCTCTGATAAAACAGACTTTAAACCATCAAAGATCAAAAGAGACAAAGAAGGCCATTACATAATGGCAAAGGGATCAATTCAACAGGAAGAGCTAACTATCCTAAATATATATGCACCCAATGCAGGAGCACCCAGATTCATAAAGCAAGTCCTTAGAGACTTACAAAGAGACTTAGACTCCCATACAATAATAATGGGAGACGTCAACACTCCACTGTCAACATTAGACAGATCAACAAGACAGAAAGTTAACAAGGATATCCAGGAATTGAACTCATCTCTGCACCAAGCGGACCTAATAGACATCTATAGAACTCTCCACCCCAAATCAACAGAATATACATTCTTCTCAGCACCACATCGCACTTATTCCAAAATTGACCACATAATTGGAAGTAAAGCACTCCTCAGCAAATGTACAAGAACAGAAATTATAACAAACTGTCTCTCAGACCACAGTGCAATCAAACTAGAACTCAGGACTAAGAAACTCAATCAAAACCACTCAACTACATGGAAACTGAACAACCTGCTCCTGAATGACTACTGGGTACATAATGAAATGAAAGCAGAAATAAAGATGTTCTTTGAAACCAATGAGAACAAAGATACAACATACCAGAATCTCTGGGACACATTTAAAGCAGTGTGTAGAGGGAAATTTATAGCACTAAATGCCCACAAGAGAAAGCAGGAAAGATCTAAAATTGACACTCTAACATCACAATTAAAAGAACTAGAGAGGCAAGAGCAAACACATTCAAAAGCTAGCAGAAGGCAAGAAATAACTAAGATCAGAGCAGAACTGAAGGAGATAGAGACACAAGAAACCCTCCAAGAAATCAATGAATCCAGGAGTTGGTTTTTTGAAAAGATCAACAAAATTGACAGACCGCTAGCAAGACTAATAAAGAAGAAAAGAGAGAGGAATCAAATAGACGCAATAAAAAATGATAAAGGGGATATCACCACCGACCCCACAGAAATACAAACTACCATCAGAGAATACTATAAACACCTCTACGCAAATCAACTAGAAAATCTAGAAGAAATGGATAATTTCCTGGGCATTTACACTCTCCCAAGACTAAACCAGGAAGAAGTTGAATCCCTGAATAGACAAATAGCAGGCTCTGAAATTGAGGCAATAATTAATAGCTTATCAACCAAAAAAAGTCCAGGACCAGATGGATTCACGGCTGAATTCTACCAGCGGTACAAGGAGGAGCTGGTACCATTCCTTCTGAAACTATTCCAATCAATAGAAAAAGAGCGAATGCTCCCTAAGTCATTTTATGAGGCCCACATCATCCTGATACCAAAGCCTGGCAGAGACACAACAAAAAAAGAGAATTTTTGACCAATATCCCTGATGAACATCGATGCAAAAATCCTCAATAAAATACTGGCAAACCGGATTCAGCAGCATATCAAAAAGCTTATCCACCATGATCAAGTGGGCTTCATCCCTGGGATGCAAGGCTGGTTCAACATTTGCAAATCAATAAACCTAATCCAGCATATAAACAGAACCAAAGACAAGAACCACATGATTATCTCAATAGATGCAGAAAAGGCTTTTGACAAAATTCAACAGCCCTTCATGCTAAAAACACTCAATAAATTCGGTATTGAGGGAACGTACCTCACAATAATAAGAGCTATTTATGAAAAACCCACAGCTAATAGCATACTGAATGGGCAAAAACTGGAAAAATTACCTTTGAAAACTGGCACAAGACAGCGATGCCCTCTCTCACCACTCCTATTCAACATAGTGTTGGAAGTTCTGGCTAGGGCAATCAGGCAAGAGAAAGAAATCAAGGGCATTGAGTTAGGAAAAGAAGAAGTCAAATTGTCCCTGTTTGCAGATGACATGATTGTATATTTAGAAAACCCCATTGTCTCAGCCCAAAATCTCCTTAAGCTGATAAGCAACTTCAGCAAAGTCTCAGGATACGAAATTAATGTGCAAAAATCACAAGCATTCTTATACACCAGTAACAGACAAACAGAGAGCCAAATCAGGAATGAACTTCCATTCACAATTGCTTCAAAGTGAATCAAATACCTAGGAATCCAACTTACAAGGGATGTAAAGGACCTCTTCAAGGAGAACTACAAACCACTGCTCAGTGAAATAAAAGAGCACACAAACAAATGGAAGAACATACCATGCTCATGGATAGGAAGAATCAATATCGTGAAAATGGCCATACTGCCCAAGGTTATTTATAGATTCAATGCCATCCCCATCAAGCTACCAATGAGTTTCTTCACAGAATTGGAAAAAACTGCTTTAAAGTTCATATGGAACCAAAAAAGAGCCCACATTGCCAAGACAATCCTAAGTCAAAAGGACAAAGCTGGAGGCGTCACGCTACCTGACTTCAAACTATACTACAAGGCTACAGTAACCAAAACAGCATGGTACTGGTACCAAAACAGAGATATAGACCAATGGAACAGAACAGAGTCCTCAGAAATAATACCACACATCTACAGCCGTCTGATCTTTGACAAACCTGAGAGAAACAAGAAATGGGGAAAGGATTCCCTATTTAATAAATGGTGCTGGGAAAATTGGCTAGCCAATTTTCAGTAGAAATTCAATTTCAGCCAATTTCAGTAGAAAGCTGAAACTGGATCCTTTCCTTACTCCTTATACGAAGATTAATTCAAGATGGATTAGAGACTTAAATGTTAGACCTAATACCATAAAAACCTTAGAAGAAAATCTAGGTAGTACCATTCAGGAAATAGGCATGGGCAAGGACTTCATGTCTAAAACACCAAAAGCAACGGCAGCAAAAGCCAAAATTCACAAATGGGATCTAATTAAACTAAAGAGCTTCTGCAGAGCAAAAGAAACTACCACCAGAGTGAACAGGCAACCTACAGAATGGGAGAAAATTTTTGCAATCTACTCATCTGACAAAGGGCTAATATCCAGAATCTGCAAAGAACTCAAACAAATATAGAAGAAAAAAACAAACAACCCCATCAAAAAGTGGGCAAAGGATATGAAGAGACTTTTCTCAAAAGAAGACATTCATACAGCCAACAGACACATGAAAAAATGCTCATCATCACTCGCCATCAGAGAAATGCAAATCAAAACCACAATGAGATACCATCTCACACCAGTTAGAATGGCAATCATTAAAAAGTCAGGAAACAACAGTTGTTGGAGAGGATGTGGAGAAATAGGAACACTTTTACACTGTTGGTGGGATTGTAAACTAGTTCAACCATTATGGAAAACAGTATGGGAATTCCTCAAGGATCCAGAACTAGATGTCCCATATGACCCAGCCATCCCACTACTGGGTATATACCCAAAGGATTATAAATTATTCTACTACAAAGACACATGCACAGGTATGCTTATTGCGCCACTATTCACAATAGCAAAGACTTGGAATCAACCCAAATGTCCATCTGTGACAGACTGGATTAAGAAAATGTGGCACATATACACCGTGGAATACTATGCAGCCATAAAAAAGGATGAGTTTGCGTCCTTTGTAGGGACATGGATGCAGCTGGAAAACATCATTCTTAGCAAACTGTCACAAGAACTGAAAACCAAACACCGCATGTTCTCACTCATAGGTGGGAATTGAACAATGAGATCACTTGGACTCGGGAAGGGGAACATCACACACTGGGGCCTATCATGGAGAGGGAGGAGGGGAGAGCGATTGCATTGGGAGTTATATACGATATAAATAATGAATTGATGGGTGCTGACGACTTGATGGGTGCAGCACACCAACATGGCACAAGTATACATATGTAACAAACCTGCATGTTATGCACATGTACCCTAGAACTTAAAGTATAATAAATAAATAAATAAATAAATAAATAAATAAATAAATAAATAAATAAAATTACCTTTGATCTGTGTGTATAAGGTGCGTATGAAACAACTGAATTTTGTGCTTAGACCTGGGTCCCATCCCTAAGATAGCTTATGATGTATATGCAAATGTCCCAAAATCTGAAAAAATATCCTATATTTGAAACACTTCTGGTTCAAAGCATTTTAGATAAGAAATACTCAACCTGCAGTAGTTTTTATGAAGGAATCTCTGAGCACATATATGATACGCTAAAAGAATTTCAAGGTAACTAAGTAAGATACAATAAATAAAAGTACTTCACACAGACAGTAATTCAGCAGCATGGGAAGTGAAGGGGGTATCTCTATAAGCAGACTAATTAGCAGTTTCAAGGTAATTTGATTAAAGGAAGTATCACAACAAGATCCCAGGGAAATGATATAATGACAGGTCAGAATAGCTACTCCTTTAACAACATTTGCCACAATAATTAATGATTAATATTTGTCCATAGGGGAAAAAAGTATAAGTCAAATAAAAATAAGTCAGATCAAGATGCCTAATAGGGCACAAGAACTAGAATAGTAAATTAATCAACTTATTAAATAATGTCCTTATGTTTATTTTATGTGTTCTCTTTTTTCACAGAGGCTATTTGTGTCTTACTTTCCATTTGCAGTTCAAAGAGAGGGCACAGAAGTGTGAAACCAACAAACAATCTTAGTTAAGTCATATATCTTTCCTAAAGTCACTGCCGGTTGTCACATTTAAGCATTTTTGGAAGCCATAATCACAGAAAGGGAGGAGAGAAAGAGGGGGAGAGAGAGAGAGAAAAAAAAAAACTTACATGTAATTTCCAGTTGCATTATATTACCCAAACATTTGTTTTAATTTAAAAAAAACCTCAACCCTCAAGACGTGTACAGTCCATGGTGGTGTGGAGGAAGCACCATTGACATACAACTTAGTATTATAAGTACCTGTGTCACTTTATATTTAAATAATGCAAAGTGATACTAGCTTTAAAAGGAGACCACATCCAGAATGGAGATGGGATTGGAGCACTACATTGAGGAGAGCGTGAGAAGATTCAGGGTTGAGAAAACTTTGAAAACAACTTTCCACATGAATTTTGAGAGATAGGTGGGATTCCAACAAAGATATGAGAGAAGGGTGGATGTTACCAGAGTGGGTGATGGCATGAATAAAAGGAGGGTTGGGGAGGGAGGCAAAATGCTCAGTTTGTTCAAGAAAAAGAGTGCTGTAGTGTCTGGAACACAAGGTGGAAGGAGGTGGGTAATGGGAGATAGATTGTAAAAGTAGGATTGGACTGTCCTAAGGAGGCCCTTTAACATCATCAAGATAAGGAGTTTGAACCTAACATCAGAACCTAATTATGAATGTTTTTGAAAAGATTTTTAATTACAAATCAAATGCCATTTTATTGCTGAGATCATACACTGAATCATGCATAATAAGGTACAAAGCAATTTTATTTCTTCGTCATATTTCTATCAAATCTCTCTTGAAATATTATGACTCTAAATAACTAAAAATTAATCAACTTGTTGCCCAGTGCTGGAACATTATGTTTTGATACAAAATAATCAGTAACATTTATGAGAAAAATATTTTAAAAAAGAATACAAAATAATCAGTAACATTTATGAGAAAAATATTTTAAAAATTCTGAAGAACAAAAAATAATCTGCCTTCTTGGTAAATAAAATATTTTAAAAACATTGAAATGTTCATTTATATTACTTATTTATGGCCTGGCTTATGTACCAAAGGAGTTTAGGGTGTTTATGAGAGTGTGCACAAGGAAATGATTATGAAATACAATTTGGAGACTGTAATATAAATAAGAGTCAGTTGTGTAGGCCAGAAATATACACTATAGCATAGTGGTTACAAGTATAGACCTGTCCAATAGTACTCTCTGCAATGGTGGAAATGCTCTATTGTGTGCTGCTCAATACAACCACTAGCCACATATGGTTACTGAGCACTTAAAACGAAGCTAACATGATTGGGGAACTGAATATTTAATTTTATTTGATTTTAATTTAAATATAAGTGCAAATAGCCATATGTGGCCAGTGACTACCATACTGGAAGTGCATCTCTAAAGAAAAAATTAAGGAAGATGTAGATTGCAGGCAAGCTTTAATGCTTGGTGTCACTTCACATTTAAAAAAGGAAAAAAAAACACATTTTCAAAATTTCATCTCAAACATTGGGGTTCAAGTTCAAAAGCTGTAAGAGCATGAGACCTTCCAAATTCCTCTTCTAAAGGATACTTATTCCAATAAACATCATAAATACATTCCTACTATTTCAGTCTTTTGATCACATACCACAGGTTTTAGAAAATTGCTTTCATGCTTTTCCTCATCAGCCTTTCTTAGCTAGTAGAGCCTTAATAAGCCTTTCAAGTATATGTGTTTACTTCATCTTTCCAGTGTCAAAGGAACTTTTACTTTAGGGTCCATTCATTTAGCTTATTATCTTGTCTGTGTAGCAAGGGGGGTTTTTGACTGCAGTTTTAGATATCAATAATGCAAGTAAAGGAAAGAAAGTTGAGTGCTAACTCCATGCCAGACATTGTGCTGGACATCTTCACATGTTAACTCATTCAATACTCACAACAGTTTTGAAGGAAGGTATTATTATTCCTACTTTACAAATGTGGTAACTGAGGTCCTGAGAGGCCAAGTGATTTATTCAAGGAAATACATTATTTAACACTTCCTATGTGTCAGGCACTTTGCCATGTGTTTTCCTCCATATAATATCGTATTTGACTCTAGCAACAATCCTATGAGTTAGGTATTATTAATGCCCCATTTTACGAATAAAGCAATGGAGGCATACAGCTAGCAAGTTCTTAAAGCAAGGATTAAACAAACCCAAGAAGTTTGAAACCTAAGTGTACATTCCTAGGGACTCCAACTAGACTGCTTCATAGTTCTATTCTGCCAAAGTCCACCTCATCATTGCATATTTATTTACAGCTCTTCCTGGGACATTCCACATAGACCTGTTTGGGCATTTTCCTCATACAATTTTCTCTGCAATTAGTCTTTAGACTGCAACATCTGAACCTCTTCAGTCAAGACCTGTTGGTTTCATTTTCCTGTTGACAGCTCTGGTCAAAGAGCTCAAAAGCCTGGTGTAAGACATACAAGAGACACTGAGGGCAATGATAATTAGATCATAGAGAATATTACATAAGTAGTGCAGGCTTTGTTTCTAAATATTTGGAAATTTGTTAACATGAAAGTGTAATCTTTTACATTGTCTAATTTGAATTTTAAAACTTTACGTAAAGACTAATATACAATATAATATTCCACAAAGGAAAACCATGGAAGGCTTGTGTATGCTCCTGTTATTCCCAATGACTATGAGAGTCACTGAAGGTAATAATAGTGAGTTACAAACACTCTAGGCTGAACAGTTTCAAAGGAAGCAGTATCTTTAAAAACCACCTGACATTCATGCTGACAGAATTTGCCAAGGCAAACATCCATTTGAATACATTCCCTGAATAGTATGGGAGATGTTTTTGTTAGAATCTTTCAAAGCCATGTAACATAGTTAAACACCTGTCTGAGGTTATTGTTGAGATGTTATACTGAACTTATACAGCAAGAAACATGTTATTTATAATAATCTATCTTTAGATGAAATAAACACTTTTATTTAGGATAAAATCTGTGCTTCTGTTGTCATACAAAGAAAGCAACTGAATGTATAATAGAACTATTTCGTGTTCCTCCTTCTCTCTAACCCAAATCCCTTATTTAAGAGGTCCATACTGGGTTATTTCTCTTCTTTTTCTGAATAAAACTAGAAGACAGAGAGAAAATAAAATATACAGTCTTTTTGCAGTGCATGCTTTCTGTCTTTAAAAATTATGAGTATATATACTTTATTCAAAATCAAAAAAGGATCTCTACTGTGATAACTCCTGGTGTGAAGAAAATGTTGGCTGAAATATATTTACTTGTAAAAGTTTTAACTTTTAAATAGGGCTTAAGAGCATGGCAAATTCCCCAATTGTTTTGTCATGAATTGTCAAGAAAAGAAACTTGAAAGGACAGTTTCCCTCTCTTCCACTTGCCACCCCCATATCTTGCCACACACACACCGTGACAGCTTATAAGTGCCTTTGACTGAAAACAGGCCCAGCAATTTATCAGACCTCCCTTAAACAAGATACAATTGCCATGGGCCTTTTCACTCAGCAATTAGTTGCACTCTCCAATTTCTATAGCTTCATTTAATTGTAAGCACAAAAGAGGTGACCAAAGCTGAAAATGCAGCCCCTTTATCCTATGACCTCATTCTTTTTTCAGGCAACTTACTTCCCTGAACAATCATTCCCTTTAGTGACTACGCCCTTGAACAACAATTTATCAAAGCAGCGCACCGCTCCCCACAGAACAGGAAACTTTTCTGATAGTGTATAGAAATCCTGGAAGAGTAGAAGAGTTATCCACAATCTTTGCAACAAAAGAAAAAGCACACAAAAAAATCATATAAACAAAGGTAAGCCCCAACTGAATAATTGTTGAGAACAAAGGTCATTCATAAACACACCTTTTCCCCCAGGCTGCTCTCTAGAGTTTGTTTGCAAGTTTCAAATTCAAAAGAATGGCAACCCTTATAACATATACACTAAAATAATCCTTCTCTCACAAAAGCATGTTTTACTTGATAAAATACTGATGGTCACAACATAAAATAATCCTTTAAAACGAAATATAGATAGACACATGGGATACCTACAGACCAGGCTCTGTATGTCTGTCCTAAAAATGAACTCTCCCCGGACAGGTCAGTGATATTTATCCAGAAAATCACAGTGTTTGCTAAAAAAATAGGCACTTAATAAACATGTATTCAGTGAATGACTGGTATTTAAAAATATTTTATTTTAATCGATTTTTTCTCTCTCACAACAGAGCTGCTCTGTATACATGAAAAATATCTTGAACTTCATGAAAACCTTAATTAGTGGAAGGAAAGGATGTAAGCCCAATGAGTAATTCATATCAATGTTGCTCATTTAAGGCATTTCATTTTGAGTTAATGACGGTAGGTTAACAGCTAAGCTTTTTAAAAGATTGAACTAAGAATTGTTGTTTTACTTTAAGCTTCTAGAACTCTATTTATTTGCAAGACCACATTCAGTCTAAAATACATCTGAGATCTTGATTATACCTGTGTTTGAATATATCTGTTCATGTAGATAAACCCAGTAATTTTAATTCTACCATTAATTTAGAAAATTTCACCAGCAACTGGTTTCTACGTTTAATTTTCTCTGAGAAACACCCTATCAATCAAACAAAATAATAACCAAAAAACATAAAATATGTTTAATTAAAGAAACAAAGTAACATTATATATCTGGAGAAATTTAAAATATGTTTGTATCCATAAACACCATTTTAGTTCACAAGAGGTTAAGAGAAGAAAAGGGTGTACTCAAAAGCTAGAAATGGAAACTACTAAAGTGCTACAAAAAAAACATTTGATTAAATTGAAAATGCCTACTACATGACCTAAAATTATGATTCAGGAAGCAAAGCAGAGTAGCATCAATTTTGGTTTCTCAAAGGCAACATGTTTTACTACTGGTAATATTTATTTTAAAATCTCATGAATTCCCTGAATGTCATCCAAGAACCAAAAGGCAAAAAACAAAACAAAACAGAAACAAAGTAAAAGTTTAACTGAATTCATGATGATCAACCATTGATTGTAGTATCCATTTTTCTAGCTACCATGGTCACCAACTCTGGTATTAGACTAATTGCTACACATCAACTCATCTGAAACATGGTTTATTAAGGATAGACTCTGCTTAAACATAAAGTGAATTAAAGGTTTTTGAGTAATAAGTACTGCTTGCTCATGCCTGTCATGGTACATTATGCATACCATCACATTATACTCATTTCGTTAGCATAAAGGTAATTTCAAATCAAATCTAAGTCCTACTTTAAACGATGCCACAGTGCCATTCCATCAACAAACAGGGAGAAAGGAAAATAAAACAGAAGAGTTTCCTAGTCATATTCTTTGTGGCAGCTATCTAAAAGCTGTCTTGCCAAATTCTCTTTTAGTGGATTTGTGAATGCCCTTTGATATCCAACTCAGTTTGAAAATTTATAGTCAAATATTATTTCTTCTTGTTTCACTAAGGAATTAATACTTCTTTTTTTCCCTTTACCACATAGCTTAACTTTCACCTTTCTCATTTTCTAATAGCACCTTCTTTTCTTTCTTTTCAATCACAAATAACTCCAGACTTCACAGAACTCTCCATTCTGATCTTTTATCCCAGTTTCTACAGCTGCACTTTCTACCCCTAGGTTCTTTATAAACTCCTCTAAGTGAACTACATTTTTGGATGGAGATAGTCCATTTTTAAGGGTCACTTTGGCAAATGCCAGGTAAAATAAGGAAAATCTTGTAAAAAGCTCAGCCAACTTGATCCTGAGTTACTGAAAGGGGAAGTTGAACCAAGGAGTAAATAATAAAACATACTCCTAAAAATTGTTCTGTAGTCAATATTTATAATTTGTCAAATTTCAGTTTTTAAATGTCTATTTACCTTTCTTTTACTAGCAAGTTGACAAAAAAGGGGTCTAAATATGTTTAAATAACTATGGCAGATAGGATGATTTTAGCATTCCTATGATAACAGTAATTGTTTTTAACCTTCACATTATTGTTTTTGAGCGACAATAAAACAAAGGTGGCATTCATTTTGTTCTGCATTAGCATC
Source organism: Rhinopithecus roxellana (assembly GCF_007565055.1). NCBI lineage: Eukaryota > Metazoa > Chordata > Mammalia > Primates > Cercopithecidae > Rhinopithecus > Rhinopithecus roxellana. Next base: position 142,264,545 of record NC_044555.1, read on the forward strand.
TCAATATGAATATTGGAATGTACGTTTGCATTATTTTTATCACTCATGCAAACTAGTATTTTTGACCTTTATATTTTTCTTCTCCTTGACCTCAGTATAAGTGGATTTTTTTCTCAACCAATTGAGAAATGTTACTTTATATGCTACTTAAATTTTTGGGTTTTGGAAAGATAATATGCATTATTCCTGATTGGTAATAATAATGTAACATAGCATCATATCCCAATGACTGTTTTTTGAGATTTTTGTATCTTAAAAACATAATTTCAGTTTGGACAGAATTTTCCAGAAAACTTAAAACATGCAAATTTAATGTAGAAGGTATCAGAGGATGAAAATACACATAAGGCTGCTAATTTTACATAGTCTTGTAGTGTTACTTTGCATTTATTGGGAAGGTTATTAACACAGGTATTGGTGCTAAGAATAACTCTTAAGAAACAATGTATTTCATTTTATGGGATGTCTTAGAGTTCCATCTTTTGTAGCTTTCATGTAACATTTGCTTACATCGTGCCTTCCTCAATCCTATATCCACTCTTTCAGTAATCTTTCTACAAGTATTCCATAAATTATTCACCTAGGCTGTACAATAAAAAGTGTGTCATTCTTGGAAGATGAAACACATATGACAATTCAGACATCTGCACCTCTTACTTATCCTGTAGCAGCTATACTCTTTGCTGAGCACAAATAATTGCTTATCACTCAGACATACCACAGTATCTGTATCACCATATTTGATGCCAAAAATCCTGTTTGCTTCTGATATGAAGTGAATCAGTAGGAACTTGTTCTAATAAAAATCTATTGTACTCAAGTTGAGAACTGCTTTGCAGTAGGGGCAAAGGTATTCCTTGGATCAGATCTTTCAGTCAGATCAAACAGAAAATGAGCCTTCCTGTATTATGGTTAGATTATGAAAATCATTGAAACCCGGAAACAAACAACCACAGACACTAGTAAGTGAAATAACCGCCAAGAGATGAATTTGGGTGACTGTCCAAGGCATATATAACTACAATCCACCAAAAGATATCCTGTAGAATAGAGGCAAAGAAGCAGAAAGGAAGATAAATCAGGTTGAAGATTGCTCTTCTCCACTAGTGTGGCGTAACTGTCTTTGTCGTACCTGAGAATGGTCGCTCCAAACCAAATTTTGGTAGGAGGAGGTGGTTTTGAGAGGGGAGAGCACTTCCCGGGAGTTGAAGGGGTCCAAGGCCTGCACCACCTTGTTCATGGGCCCACTGTAGGTCCTCACTCGCTCGTACACTACATTTTTTTCTGGAGGCTGCTGGACTTGGCCTGACTGATGGTAGCAGTGGTAATGCTGGGGCTGGCACTGCAGCACCTCTGGAAGCTGCTGTGTTCCACAGCTGCTGCTGCTCGTCTCACTCCAATAGCTCGAGCTCATCTTCTTCCAGTGGTCAGTAAGGGACCTCCCAGACGCTCTACCTAAGGAACAAACAGAGAAATATAATGGAAAAAAAAGGCAGGCAAGCAAGCAGGCAGGCAGACATAGAGACACACGACACACGTGTAGAAACCACTTATCAAAAACCTCTGCCAATAGGGGTGCCGGGAAGAGAAGAAAGCTACCTGAGCACCAGCAAGAGCAGGTCTGGCAGCTGCAGATGAAGCAGCAAAATATTTGAGCTCAAATGGAAAATGGAGCCACCCTGTGACATTGCTCCAGGAAATGGTACTGACACGCCCTTGAGGGGCGGATTCACCTAGCAGGTTTACATGCCAGGAGAGGCCCTGCCTTGCCACAGAGATAGCTACAAAGCTGCCCAGTAGGTAAAGGAGTCTGCGAAGAGCAGAAATGCAGAATGTCAGGGATGAAGCCAGAGCTTCCAAGCGCATGGGCTTAAAACTTCACAAAGACATGAAGATGCAAAAAACTTGCTAGAGAAAAAAAGTCACAAATGTTATATGAAAGTGTCTTTTTTATGGTTCTTAAGTTTAGCGAAGGTAGTTACCAGCATAAGTATTATCATTCCAAATTCCCATGCCAAAATAATGAGTATTAGTCTAGGAATACCCCAATTTTCATGGATAAATTTGCATTTTTTGCAAAACCCATCTGATAATTGCAGTTAAGGAGGATTACTAAGGGGTCTCTTTCCAGTAACTTTGTCTAATATGTGGACTTCTTTATCTTACTCAAAGCCTTGTATTCTTTTCTATCATACATTGAAGGAAATCTGTCTAAATGGTTGAATTGCTGTATAGGAAGGCGGATGGTCAAGAAAAACCTAAAGATTCCACAAATGCTTTGCATTTTGGCATTCACATCTGTTGTTTTTCTTTTATGCAAAGAAATTTCTCCTGCCCTTATATGTGCCCTAGGAAACACTGAGTTTGACTGACTTTTTAATATCTAGTTAGTAAGGGAGCTGCAAGTCCTGAGAGGTGCCTTAACTGACACAATGAGATTTAAATGTGTTTACAACTTACATTTATTATTACTTGAAATTTTGATCATAATGCCTACTTACCCTCAGATTTTACTGGGCAATATACTTCAGCACCACTTAAATCCAGAATACTCATTGAAAGTGACTTTAGTAAAAAGTATCTTCCTAATGTGTATATGTGCAATAGGACCTAGCATACCACCACCATTCTAGAGAGAAAGAGAATGTCATGCAGGGAGCTAGCAGCGTTTTTTTTTTTTTTTTGTTTTTGTTTGTTTTTTTTTTTTTTTTTTTTTTTTTTTTTTTTTTTTTTTTTTTTTTTTTTTCTGCCAAGTGAACAAAGTGTTATGATTTACTATTTACTATGTGTCAGGTACTGTTCAAGGGGATTTATGTGGATTATAATTATTTCACCATTGAAGTGACTTTATGAGGGTTTATAGGTGAGAAACATGGAGAGTTCAAAAACTTTCCAAAATTAAATAACCTGTAAATGGTGGGCCTGGCATTTTAACATATGGAGATTCATATTAGAGTCTAAGTTCTTATCTGGTATATTATACAGCTAGATAAATTCTCAAATTGTTCTACTTTACAGCTGGATAAATTCTCAAATTGTTCTGTATCCTGCTATCTAATAAATATTCTAGATGTAAACATCAAAAAACACTTCAGCAATGCTAGCCATGAGTGACTTTAAAGGAATCTTTAGATTTTCTTTTATGGCTGAGGGTTGTGCAAAAAGCTGAAAATCACCCTTAAAAACTTTAAAATTCGTTAGTATATATATTTATATTTGTGTGCTGAGTGCAGACCTGTCAAATCTGATCCTTGCTCATTTTAATGATATTCCTCAAGAATCAATTAAAGTTTAATTAGAAATATGTGACATGTTAAACAGCCTGGTAAAATATCAGATCAATAACTTACTAATATCATTAGCAGTATCACTTTGAATAAACTTTATGTGTGAACAGAGAGTAGGTGTTAAATGGGATCATCCAGTCAGCTTTGATTCATGTTAAAATATAAATGAAACATACACACACACACATACATTCATGTGAGCACACACAGAATACTGTAAATATCTGTTGCAGCCAAGAAGTGACCTACTAAATAAAGTAAGAGATTGAGATGAAGAAAAAAAAGTCCTTTATCCATAAACTGGTGACCATACCTGCCCTTCACATTTCTTGGATATATAGTGTTTTGAGCCAGCTTCCTTGATATAGTTTGGCTACAATTTGTGTGTAAAGCTGATACCTTCACTCAATATCTGAGCCTTATTCATCACTATTCTCCATCTCTGGGTATGAGGGACAGAGAGCTTGAAGCTTAGGCATAGTATATTAGAAATGAGATTAAGCACTATCTGGCAGGCAAATCACATCTAACTATGAAGCAGGTGTTGACCACAATTGTTCACTTCAGAAAGGCTTATTAATCATTGTCACCAAAATTTCTACTTCTCTGACAACTCACTTGTGCATCACATGATCGATATCTCCAATTGGCTTTTCTCCTTTATGAGGACGATGGTCATACTAGCCCATTTTTTAAAATTTATTTATTTATTTATTTATTTTTGTGCTTTAAGTTCTAGGGTACATGTGCACAACGTGCAGGTTTGTTACATATGTATACATGTGCCATGTTGGTGTGGGTAGCCCATTTTTGATTAAGAAATAAATATAAATATGTCTTTCTAGGTAGTAATAACACTTACCCTGTTTTACACTTGAAAATCCAAGGGATTGACATTCTGTATTCTGCATCCTTCATGATTATACCACCCTTCTAACATTAGTGAATGGAGTAGTAAGAGTTGATTCCTTATTCTTAACTCCAGATTTTTTTCAGATAATCTTTAATTAAATTTCCAACAGTTCTTTTGTTTCACACAATAATGGAGATATTTTATGCTTACTACTGAAAAAGCCTCATTTACAGCGATGGATTTGGGAGACAGAATTGGTAACCCTTTAGAAGTTAATTCAGTTCTAACAGACTTAAGAAAATCCTTTTCGCTTTTGATTACAAAAATAATTCATTTTTAAAAATTCAAATGAGTAAATACATGAACAAAGTAGAAAATTGAATTCATCATACTGATAATAGGAGTAAGGGATAGAGCAAAGATCAGAAATGTCTGCTGCATACTTTAATGGTAATTTAAAAAAGAAACGATTTACATTTGACTGAGTTGTCTTGAAGGCCATCTGAAAAAGTCCTGATTTGACCTACTGAGGCTATTGGAAAAACACAGTTCCTCCTATACTCTCACAATACAGAACACTTCTGTTACCCCAGGTGTGTGAGGGTTATTTCCCTACCCAACTAATAAATGATCAGTTCTACAGTGGACACCAGCTGCGTGTCCTCTAATTCAATCCTGACGCTATGTACTTGGAGATAGCATAATAACTCACAAGTTGAGGACTCTCAGTCCCACAAGACTGTCCCCAACTTTAGACACCAGACGCAAGCCCTAGGTTGTTGTACCTGTGCTTCTGACCAACCAGCTATCAATCGGAGTTCATATGACCCCCCTCCTTGGGTTTAATTAATTTGCTAGAGCTGCTCACAGAACTCAGGGAAATACGTACTTGCATTTACTGGTTTATTATAAAGGATATTACAAAGGATTCAAAAGAACACCGAATAGAACAGATGCATAGGGCAAGGCACAGAGCCTCCATGTTCTCTCAGTATGCTCCATTCTCTAAGAATCTCCACATGTTCAGCCATCAGGAAGCTCTCTTTGAACCTAGTTCTTTTGGGGTTTACAGAAGCTTCATTATGTAGGTATGATTGATTAAATCATTAGTCATAGGCTATCAACTTCAACTTCTCTCCCCTAAAGAAAGGTGGGGCTTAAAGTCCCAACCCTCTAATCCTGCCTTGGTCTTTCTGGTGACCAGTTCCCCTCCTGAAGCTATCTAGGGGATGCCAACCCTCAGTCAATTCATTTGCATATGAAAATATGTTTATCACTTTAGAAATTTCAAATATTTTAAAAGTTGTATGCCAGAAAACAGGGAAGAAGACCAACTATCTATTTCACAATATCACACCAACTTCATAAAATTGTTATTAGAATCAAAGTGAAAGTACTTGCTGACTGTAATATACTACCCAGGCATACGATTTTAAAATATGTCATTCATAAATAATGTGTTATAATTTTTGTGAAATAGTAGTCTTTGAAAAGAAAAAATGAATGCCAGAGGAGGCTATAGACCTGGTTTATAAAAAGCTTAGCTACCTGAAACTGTTAAGGTAAAACAAATCAATAATTAATTTATCATATATCATTTTTGATAAATTAAGACTACTATTTCACAGAAATTATAGCACATTATTTATGCTCAAGTCTATCTCTAGCCCAGCCTCACCCCCGGGGCTAATGATATAATGGCAAAGGATAGAGAGTTAAGCAAAGTTACTCAAGTCTTCTTACTTCTGCGTTCTCTACAATCAAGGAAAAGTATGTACTCACTGGAAAGGATCAACAACCATTGGTCCATTCAGAGGGAAATGAAGCTCCAAAGTAGATGAGATGACTGTATGAAATCACTTGCGTTTTACTAAATGAGTCCAACTCATTTGATTCTGCAGAACTACATTCCAGCCTTCTGACAAAGTTGAGCTTGTTTAACTGCTGTTGAGAAACTTTAGACTGGGAAATGTTTTGGAATATGATACATGAAAAAATATTTCTCTTGATTTGGAAAAAATGAATGGCAGAGTTTACAAAGTGAGTAATTAAGTCTGACATCAATGCAAGTCAAAATTCTACACCAGACTATAAATTGTCTGATGATACATGCACCAAGAGTAGAGATAGGTGATCCCCGAAAGACTTTTGGTATCCCTGCTTCATGGTCTCTGAATATCTGCCCTTTTTTTTTTTTTTTTTTTTTTTTTTTTTTTTGTCATTTAGAACTAGTTCATTTATTTCTATTGCTAGTAGCATTCCATTGTATGACTGTTACATAAATTGTTTTTTTTTTCATTTTTTATTATACTTTAAGTTCTAGGGTACATGTGCATAACGTGCAGGTTTGTTACATATGTATATTTGGCCATGTTGGTGTGCTGCACCCATCAACTCGTCAGCACCCATCAATTCATCATTTATATCATGTATAACTCCCCAATGCAATCCCTCCCCCCTCCCCCCTCCCCATGATAGGCCCCGGTGTGTGATGTTCCCTTTCCCGAGTCCAAGTGATCTCATTGTTCAGTTCCCACCTATGAGTGAGAACATGCGGTGTTTGGTTTTCTCTTCTTGTGATAGTTTGCTAAGAATGATGGTTTCCAGCTGCATCCATGTCCCTACAAAGGACGCAAACTCATCCTTTTTTATGGCTGCATAGTATTCCATGGTGTATATGTGCCACATTTTCTTAATCCAGTCTGTCACAGATGGACATTTGGGTTGATTCCAAGTCTTTGCTATTGTGAATAGTGCCGCAATAAACATACGGGTGCAGGTGTCTTTGTAGTAGAATAATTTATAATCCTTTGGGTATATACCCAGTAGTGGGATGGCTGGGTCATATGGTACATCTAGTTCTAGATCCTTGAGGAATTGCCATACTGTTTTCCATAATGGTTGAACTAGTTTACAATCCCACCAACAGTGTAAAAGTGTTCCTATTTCTCCACATCCTCTCCAACACCTGTTGTTTCCTGATTTTTTAATGATTGCCATTCTAGCTGGTGTGAGATGGTATCCCATTGTGGTTTTGATTTGCATTTCTCTGATGGCGAGTGATGATGAGCATTTTTTCATGTGTCTGTTGGCTGTATGAATGTCTTCTTTTGAGGAATGTCTTCTTTTGAGAAATGTCTGTTCATATCCTTTGCCCACTTTTTGATGGGGTTGTTTTTTTCTTGTATATTTGTTTGAGTTCTTTGTAGAATCTGGATATTAGCCCTTTGTCAGATGAGTAGATTGCAAAAATTTTCTCCCATTCTGTAGGTTGCCTGTTCACTCTGATGGTAGTTTCTTTTGCTGTGCAGAAGCTCTTTAGTTTAATTAGATCCCATTTGTCAATTTTGGCTTTTGCTGCCGTTGCTTTTGGTGTTTTAGACATGAAGTCCTTGCCCATGCCTATGTCCTGAATGGTACTACCTAGATTTTCTTCTAGGGTTTTTATGGTATTAGGTCTAACATTTAAGTCTCTAATCCATCTTGAATTAATCTTCGTATAAGGGGTAAGGAAAGGATCCAGTTTCAGCTTTCTACTTATGGCTAGCCAATTTTCCCAGCACCATTTATTAAATAGGGAATCCTTTCCCCATTTCTTGTTTCTCTCAGGTTTGTCAAAGATCAGATGGCTATAGATGTGCGGTATTATTTTTGAGGACTCTGTTCTGTTCCATTGGTCTATATCTCTGTTTTGGTACCAGTACCATGCTGTTTTGGTTACTGTAGCCTTGTAGTATAGTTTGAAGTCAGGTAGCGTGACGCCTCCAGCTTTGTCCTTTTGACTTAGGATTGTCTTGGCTATGCGGGCTCTTTTTTGGTTCCATATGAACTTTAAAGCAGTTTTTTCCAATTCTGTGAAGAAACTCATTGGTAGCTTGATGGGGATGGCATTGAATCTATAAATAACCTTGGGGAGTATGGCCATTTTCACGATATTGATTCTTCCTAACCATGAGCATGGTATGTTCTTCCATTTGTTTGTGTCCTCTTTTATTTCACTGAGCAGTGGTTTGTAGTTCTCCTTGAAGAGGTCCTTTACATCCCTTGTAAGCTGGATTCCTAGGTATTTTATTCTCTTTGAAGCAATTGTGAATGGAAGTTCATTCCTGATTTGGCTCTCTGCTTGTCTGTTACTGGTGTATAAGAATGCTTGTGATTTTTGCACATTAATTTTGTATCCTGAGACTGCTGAAGTTGCTTATCAGCTTAAGGAGATTTTGGGCTGAGATGATGGGGTTTTCTAAATATACAATCATGTCATCTGCAAACAGGGACAATTTGACTTCTTCTTTTCCTAACTGGATACCCTTGATTTCTTTCTCTTCCCTGATTGCCCTAGCCAGAACTTCCAAGACTGTGTTGAATAGGAGTGGTGAGAGAGGGCATCCCTGTCTTGTGCCAGTTTTCAAAGGGAATTTTTCCAGTTTTTGCCCATTCAGTATGATATTAGCTGTGGGTTTGTCATAAATAGCTCTTATTATTTTGAGGTACGTTCCACCAATACCGAATTTATTGAGCGTTTTTAGCATGAAGGGCTGTTGAATTTTGTCAAAAGCCTTTTCTGCATCTATTGAGACAATCATGTGGTTCTTGTCTTTGGTTCTGTTTATATGCTGGATTACATTTATTGATTTGCGAATGTTGAACCAGCCTTGCATCCCAGGGATGAAGCCCACTTGATCATGGTGGATAAGATTTTTGATATGCTGCTGAATCCGGTTTGCCAGTATTTTATTGAGAATTTTTGCATCGATGTTCATCAGGGATATTGGTCTAAAATTCTCTTTTTTTGTTGTGTCTCTGCCAGGCTTTGGTATCAGGATGATGTTGGCCTCATAAAATGAGTTAGGGAGGATTCCCTCTTTTTCTATTGATTGGAATAGTTTCAGAAGGAATGGTACCAGCTCCTCCTTGTACCTCTGGTAGAATTCAGCTGTGAATCCATCTTGTCCTGGACTTTTTTTGGTGGGTAGGCTATTAATTGTTGCCTCAATGTCAGAGCCTGCTATTGGTCTATTCAGGGATTCAACTTCTTCCTGGTTTAGCCTTGGGAGAGTGTAAGTGTCCAGGAAATTATCCATTTCTTCTAGATTTTCTAGTTGATTTGCGTAGAGGCGTTTATAGTATTCTCTGATGGTTGTTTGTATTTCTGTGGGGTCGGTGGTGATATCCCCTTTATCATTTTTTATTGCCTTTATTTGATTCTTCTCTCTTTTCTTCTTTATTAGTATTGCTAGCAGTCTGTCAATTTTGTTGATCTTTTCAAAAAACCAACTCCTGGATTCATTGATTTTTGGAGGGTTTTTTGTGTCTCTATCTCCTTCAGTTCTGCTCTGATCTTAGTTATTTCTTGCCTTCTGCTAGCTTTTGAATGTGTTTGCTCTTGCCTCTCTAGTTCTTTCAATTGTGATGTTAGAGTGTCAATTTTAGATCTTTCCAGCTTTCTCTTGTGGGCATTTAGTGCTATAAATTTCCCTCTACACACTGCTTTAAATGTGTCCCAGAGATTGTGGTATGTTGTATCTTTGTTCTCATTGGTTTCAAAGAACATCTTTATTTCTGCTTTCATTTCATTATGTACCCAGTAGTCACTCAGGAGCAGGTTGTTCAGTTTCCATGTAGTTGAGCAGTTTTGATTGAGTTTCTTAGTCCTGAGTTCTAGTTTGATTGCACTGTGGTCTGAGAGACAGTTTGTTATAATTTCTGCTCTTTTACATCTGCTGAGGAGTGCTTTACTTCCAATTATGTGGTCAATTTTGGAATAAGTGCGATGTGGTGCTGAGAAGAATGTATATTCTGTTGATTTGGGGTGGAGAGTTCTGTAGATGTCTATTAGGTCCGCTTGGTGCAGAGATGAGTTCAATTCCTGGATATCCTTGTTAACTTTCTGTCTCGTTGATCTGTCTAATGTTGGCAGTGGAGTGTTGAAGTCTCCCATTATTATTGTATGGGAGTCTAAGTCTCTTTGTAAGTCTCTAAGGACTTGCTTTATGAATTTGGGTGCTCCTGTATTGGGTGCATATATATTTAGGATAGTTAGCTCTTCCTGTTGAATTGATCCCTTTACCATTATGTAATGGCCTTCTTTTCTCTTTTGATCTTTGATGGTTGAAAGTCTGTTTTATCAGAGACTAGGATTGCAACCCTTGCTTTTTTTTGTTCTCCATTTGCTTGGTAGATCTTCCTCCATCCCTTTATTTTGAGCCTATGTATGTCTCTGCATGTGAGATGGGTCTCCTGAATAGAGCAGCCTGATGGGTCTTGACTCTTTATCCAGTTTGCCAGTCTGTGTCTTTTAATTGGAGCATTTAGTCCATTTACATTTAAGGTTAATATTGTTATGTGTGAACTTGATCCTGCCATTATGATATTAACTGGTGATTTTGCTCGTTAGTTGATGCAGTTTCTTCCTAGCCTCGATGGTCTTTACATTTTGGCATGTTTTTGCAATGGCTGGTACCGGTTGTTCCTTTCCATGTTTAGGGCTTCCTTCAGGGTCTCTTGTAAGGCAGGCCTGGTGGTGACAAAATCTCTAAGCATTTGCTTATCTGTAAAGGATTTTATTTCTCCTTCACTGATGAAACTTAGTTTGGCTGGATATGAAATTCTGGGTTGAAAATTCTTTTCTTTAAGAACGTTGAATATTGGCCCCCACTCTCTTCTGGCTTGTAGAGTTTCTGCCGAGAGATCTGCTGTTAGTCTGATGGGCTTCCCTTTGTGGGTAACCCGACCTTTCTCTCTGGCTGCCCTGAAGATTTTTTCCTTCATTTCAACTTTGGTGAATCTGGCAATTATGTGTCTTGGAGTTGCTCTTCTGGAGGAGTATCTTTGTGGCGTTCTCTGTATTTCCTGAATTTGAATGTTGGCCTGCCCTACTAGGTTGGGGAAGTTCTCCTGGATGATATCCTGAAGAGTGTTTTCCAACTTGGTTCCATTTTCCCCCTCACTTTCAGGCACCCCAATCAGACGTAGATTTGGTCTTTTTACATAATCTCATACTTCTTGTAGGCTTTGTTCATTTCTTTTTCTTCTTTTTCTTTTGGTTTCTCTTCTCGCTTCATTTCATTCATTTGATCCTCAATCGCTGATACTCTTTCTTCCAGTTGATCGAGTCGGTTACTGAAGCTTGTGCATTTGTCATGTATTTCTCGTGTCATGGTTTTCATCTCTGTCATTTCGTTTATGACCTTCTCTGCATTAATTAGTCTAGCTGTCAATTCTTCCACTCTTTTTTCAAGATTTTTAGTTTCTTTGCGCTGGGTACGTAATTCCTCCTTTAGCTCTGAGAAGTTTGATGGACTGAAGCCTTCTTCTCTTATCTCGTCAAAGTCATTCTCTGACCAGCTTTGATCCGTTGCTGGCTATGGGCTGCGCTCCTTTGCAGGGGGAGATGTGCTCTTATTTTTTGAATTTCCAGCTTTTCTGCCCTTTTTCCCCATCTTTGTGGCATTATCTGTCTCTGGTCTTTGATGATGGTGACGTACTGATGGGGTTTTGGTATAGGTGTCCTTCCTGTTTGATAGTTTTCCTTCTGACAGTCAGGACCCTCAGCTATAGGTCTGTTGGAGATTGCTTGAGGTCCACTCCCGACCCTGTTTGCCTGGGTGTCAGCAGTGGAGGTTGCAGAAGACAGAATATTGCTGAACAGCGAGTGTACCTGTCTGATTCTTCCTTTGGAAGCTTCCTCTCAGGAGTGTACTCCACCCTGTGAGGTGTCGGGTGTCAGACTGCCCCTAGTGGGGGATGTCTCCCAGCTAGGCTACTCAGGGGTCAGGGACCCACCTGAGCAGGCAGTCTGTCCATTCTCAGATTCAACCTCCGCGTTGGGAGATCCACGGCTCTCCCCAAAGCTGTCAGACAGAGTCGTTCGCGTCTGCACAGGCCCCTGCTGCTTCCCCTGTTGGTCTTCAGCTGTGCGCTGTCCCCAGAGGTGGAATCTACAGAGACAGGCAGACTTCTTTGAGCTGCTGTGAGCTCCACCCAGTTCGAGCTTCCCAGTGGCTTTTTTTTACCTACTTAAGCCTCAGCAATGGTGGGCGCCCCTCCCCCAGCCTCGCTCTGCCTTGCGGATAGATCGCCGCAGACTGCTGTGTTAGCAATGAGGGAGGCTCCGTGGGCGTGGGACCCTCCCAGCCAGGTGTGGGATATATTCTCCTGGTGTGCCTGTTTGCTTAAAGTGCAGTATTGGGGTGGGAGTTACCTGATTTTCCAGGTGTTGTGTGTCTCAGTTCCCCTGGCTAGGAAAACGGATTCCCTTCCCCCTTGCACTTCCAGGTGAGGCGATGCCTCGCCCTGCTTCAGCTCTCGCTGGTCAGGCTGCAGCAGCTGACCAGCACCGATTGTCCGGCACTCCCTAGTGAGATGACCCCAGTGCCTCAGTTGAAAATGCAGAAATCACCGGTCTTCTGTGTCGTTCGCACTGGGAGTTGGAGACTGGAGCTGTTCCTATTCGGCCATCTTGCTCCACCCCCCAATTCCATCTTCACTAGGAAATGAGCCAATTCATAGTGAGAAATAGACGAACTACCACAACTCGCCCAAGAAGAAATAGATAAACTTAATGACCCTGTATAAATAGAAGAGATTGAATTCATAGTTATAAACTTTCCAAGAAGGAAAATGCTGAATTCCACCAAATACTTAAGGAAAAACAATACATTTTCTTTTTAAAATTTGTATAAATTCAAGAGTTACAGGTGCAATTTTGTTACATGGATATACTGCATAGTGATGAAATCTGGGCTTTTAGTGTAACCATCACCCAAATAATGTACATTAAGTAATTTCTCATCCCTTACCTCCCTCCCACTCTCTCACCCTTCCAAGTCTCCAATGTCTGTTATTCCACTCTATGTACATGTGTATACATTGTTTAGTCCCATTTATAAGTGGAAAACACGCGGCATTTGACTTTCTGTTTCTTTATTGTTCACTACAGAACTCTCCATCCAAAAACAATCTCATATACATTCTTCTCATTGCCACATAGGACATACTCTAAAACTGGTCACATAATTCAAAGTAAAGCACTCCTCAGTAAAACCAAATTAACTGAAATCATAATAAACAATCTCTTGAACAACGGCACAATCAAATTAGAAATTAAGACTAAGAAATTCACTCAAAACCTTACAATTACATGGAAATTGAATAACCTTCCTCGGAGTAACTTTTGGGTAAATAATGAAATTAAGGCAGAAATCAAGGAGTTATTTGAAACTAATGAGAGGAAGCATACAACATGGCAGAATTTCTAGGACACATCTAAGACAGTATTAAGCAAAAAATTTATAGCCCTAAATGCACACATCAAAATTTAGAAAGATCTCAAGTTAACAACCTAGCATCACAACTAAAAGTACTAGAGAACCAAGGCCAAACAAATCCCAATGCTAGCAGAAGACAAGAAATAACCAAAACCAGAGGTTGAACTGAAGGATATTGAGACACAAAAAAGCATTAAAAAGATCAACGAATCCAGAAGCTGGTTTTTTCTTTTTAATTAATAAAATAGATCACTAGCTAGACTAATAAAGAAGAAAAGAGAGAAGATTCAAATAAACTCAGTCAGAAATGACAAGGGAGATATTATCGCAGATGCCACAGAATAAAAATAACCATCAGATAATATTATAAACAACAACCACTATGCTCATAAATTGGAAAATCTAGAAGAAATGGATTATTTCCTAGACACATTTACCTTCCCAAGACTAAAGCAGGAAGAAATTGAATCCCTGAAGAGACCAATAAAGAACTTTGAAATTGAGTTAGTAATAAATAGACTACAACCAAAAAAACGCCCATGACCAGATGGATTCACAGCTGATTTCTACCAGATGTACAAAGAAGAGCTGGTAATATTCCAGCTGAAACTATATCAAAAAATATTTCTAACTCATTCTATGAGGCCAACAATATCCTCACACCAAAACCTCTCAGAGACACAACAAGGAAAGAAAACTTCAGGCCAATATCCTAGGTGAACATTGATGTAAAAATCTTCAACACAATACTGGCAAACCAAAAACAGCAGCACATCAAAAACTTTATTCATCATAATCAAATAGCCTTTATCCCTGGAATACAAGTTTGGTTCAACATAAGCAAATCAATAAATGTGATTCATCAGATGAACAGAACTAAATATAAAAACCATATCATTGTCTCAAGAGATGCAGAAAAGGCTTTTGATAAAATTCAACACTTTTTCATGTCGAAAACTCTTAATAAATTAGGTATTGAAGGAACATACTTGAAAATAATAAGAGCTGTCTATGACAAGCCCACAGCCAGAATTATGCAGAGTGGGCAAAAGCAGAAAGCATTTTCCTTGAAAACAGACACAAGATAAGGATGCCCTGTCTCACCACTCGTATTCAACAGAGTTTGGGAAGTTCTGGACAGGGCAATCAGGCAGGAGAAGAAATAAAGAGCATTCATATACTACAGGGGAAGTCAAACCATCTTTGTTTGGGGATAGCATAACCTTATATCTAGAAAACCTCATAGTCTCAGTCCAAAAGTTCCTTAAGCTGATAAACAACTTCAGCAAAGTCTCAGTATACAAAATCAACGTGCAAAGATCACTAACATTTCTATACACCAACAACAGTCAAGTCAAGAGCCAAATTAGGAACACAATCCTATTCATAATTGCCACACACACACACATACACACACACACAAACAAAACAAAACAAAAAACCCTAGGGATACAACTAACCAGGGAGATGAAAAATTTCTACAAGTAGAACTACAAAACACTGCTCAAATAAATCAGAGATGACACGAAGAAGTGGAAAAACATTCCATATTCGTGGACACGAAGAATCAATATTGTTAAAATGGCCATACTGCTGAAAGGAATTTACAGATTCAATGCTATTCCCATTAAACTATCATTGACATTCTTCACAGAACTAAAAAAACAACTATTTTAACATTCATATGAAACAAAAAATGAGCTGAATAGCCAAGGAAATCCTAAGCAAAAAGAACAAAGCTTGGAGGCATCACACTACTAGACTTCAGCCTACACTACAGGGCTACACTAACCAAAACAGCATGACACTGGTACAAGAACAGACACAAAGACCAATGGAACAGAACAGAGAGCCCAGAAATAAGGCCGCATACCTATAACTATCTGATATTTGACCAAGTTTTCAAAAGCAATCAATGGGGAAAGGACTTCCTATTCAATAAACGGTGCTGGGATAACTGGCTAGCCATATGCAAAAGATTGAAACTGGAGCAATCCTTATGCTCTATGCAAAAATCAACTCAAGATGAATTAAAGACTTATATGTAAAACACAAAACTATAAAAATCTTGGGAGACAACCTAGGTCATACCATTGTGAACACAGGAATGGGCAAAAATTTAATGAGGAAGATGCCAAGCGCAATTGCAACAAAAACAAAAATTGGCAAATGGGATCCAATTAAACTAAAGAGCTTCTGCACAGCAAGGGAAACTATCAACAGAGTGAACAGGCAAACTACAGAATGGGAGAAAAGTTTTTCAAACTATTCATTCAACAAAACTGTAACATCTAAATCTAAATCTAATATGCAGCATCTATAAGGAATTAAATGAATTTCAAAAAAGCCATTAAAAAGTGGGCAAAGAACATGAACAGACCCTTTTCAAAAGAAGACATACATGCAGATAAAAAGCATATGAAAAATGCTTATATTACTGATCATCAGAAAAATGCAAATCAAAATCATAGTGAGATAACATCTCAGTCAGGATGGCTATTATTAACACATTTATGCTTAACGCTCCATTATTGGAGTTATTTATATCCAACTGCTCAAGTCATCGCCAAGGTCTGACTGCAAAAATTCAAAAAATTGCAACCTCAGGCATAAATGGGTTAAAACGTTAAAAAACAACAGATGCTGGTGAGGTTGTGGAGAAAAAGGAACACTTACAGACTGTTGGTGGGGGTGTAAATTAGTTCAGCCATTGTGGAAGACAGTGTGGCAATTCCTCAAAGACCTAGAGGCAGAAATACCATTCAACTCAGCAATCCCATTACTAAGTATATAGCCAATGGAATACAAATCATTCTATTATAGACACATGTACACGCATGTTTATCGCAGCACTATTCACAATATCAAAGACATGGAATCAACCTAAATTCCCATCAGTGGTAGACTGAATAAAGAAAACGTGATACACATACACCATGAAATATTATGTAGCCATAAAAAAGAATGAGATCATGTTCTTTGCAGGAACATGGATGGAGCTGGAAGCCATTGTCCTTAGCAAACTAACTCAGGAACAGAAAACCAAATACCACATGTTTTCACTTATAAGTGGCAGCTAAATGACGAGAACACACAGATGGGAACAAGGGAACAAAACACACGGGGGTCTATCAGAGGGTGGAGGGTGGGAGGAGGTAGAGGATCGGGAAAAATAACTAATGAGTACTAGGTTTAATATCCGGGTGATGAAATAATCTGCACAACAAACCCCCATGACACTAGTTTATTTATATAACAAACCTGCACATGTACTTAAAACAGAAGTTTTAAACTGATCTTGAAATTAAAATAAAAGCTTTTAAAAAGCGAGATAGGCCGGGCGCGGTGGCTCAAGCCTGTAATCCCAGCACTTTGGGAGGCCGAGGCGGGCGGATCACGAGGTCAGGAGATCGAGACCATCCTGGCTAACACGGTGAAACCCCGTCTCTACTAAAAATACAAAAAACTAGCCGGGCGAGGTGGCAGGCGCCTGTAGTCCCTGCTACTCTGGAGGCTGAGGCAGGAGAATGGCGTAAACCCGGGAGGCGGAGCTTGCAGTGAGCTGAGATCCGGCCACTGCACTCCACTACAGCCCGGGCAGAGCAAGACTCCGTCTCAAAAAAAATAAAAATAAAAATAAAAATAAAAAGCGAGATAGATACACACTTTTTAAAAAAAAAATTAAAACAGCAGATGAATGGTTAAAGAAAATATGCTAAATATTCACAATGGAGTACTATTCATTCATAGAAAAGAATGAAATTCTGTCATTCACAACAATATGGAAGGAACTGGAGGACTTTATGTTAAGTGAAATAAGCCAGGCACTGAAAAACAAATATAGTGTGCTCTCACTCATATATGGAAGTTAATAAAATTGATCTTATGGAGATAGTGAATAGAATGGTGGTTACCAGAGACTGGGAATGTTAGGAGATTGGAGAATAATGAGGGGTTGTTTAATGGATCCATACATATAGTTAGATAGAAGGAATAAGTTCTAGTGTATGATAGAACAATAGGGTGACTATAGTTAGCAATAATTTATTGTATATTTCAAAATAGCCAGAAGAGAGTTGGAAAGTTCCTAACACAAAGAAATGATAAATGTTTGAGGTGATGCATATCCCAATTACCCAGATTTGATAATTACACATTGTATGCTTGTGTCAAACTATTACATCTTCAGAGAAAGAGAAAAACAGTATAGCAAACTTGTAGAAGACCAAATATAGCTCTAAAAGTAAAAAATAAAAATAAACAAATGAAAAGTTTAGTGGATGACTTTAATAGCAAATTGGACACAGCTCAAGAGAGAACTAATAATCTAGGGTATATACAAGAAAATGTTGCTCAGAACACATCAGAAAGAGACACAAATATGAAAAATATGGACAAAAGATTAAGTAATATGGTGGACAATGTGAGAAGTTTTAATCAACTTCTACTCTGAGTCCCAGAAGGAGAAGAGAGAATGGAGTAGGAGTAATATTAAAAAGATATTACTTAGCATTTTCCAAAGCTGATTTAAGGCATGAATCTACTGCATCAAAACACTTAGTGAATTTCATACAGAAAAATAAATACTGAGACATAAAGTGAAAGTGAAGAAAACCTAAGAGACAGAACAATTAAAATCACTCAGAGAAAAGACAGAACCACATAAAAGATCAACGGTTAGAATGACAGCTGACTTCTGTACAGCCACATAATAAAAGGAAAGCGTGAGATACATTTTCAATGTGCTCAGAGAAAATAACTGTCAACCTCAAGTTTTATTCCCAGTGAAAATGCCTTTCGTGAATGAAAGATACTTGGTTTAATTGCTTACTGATGTGTAAAAAATCACTGCAAAATTTAAGGACTTAAACTACCAAGCATTTTATTATCTCTCACAGTTTCTGTAAGATGAACTTGGAGTATTTCTGTGTTGAGATTTCTCATGCAGTTGCAGAGTGGCTGAAACTGGAACAATGAGAGGTGGGAGCAGGTCAGAGCTGACTTTGCATCTCTCTTCATGAAGTGTCAGGACCTCTACAGCAGGTTTTTTCACATAGGCCAGATTGTGCTTATTTATAGCAAAGAAGTTTCAGAGAAGTCAGACTGCTTCCCTAATGGCTGAGAGCTTCAAGAGTGAAAGTTACAGGGAGCAAAATAAAGCTTCACCAACTTTTATCACTTAGCCTCAGAAATCACATATCACTTCTATCAAATTCCTTAGGTCTGTAAATTTAAGTTAAAACTGCCTCCTTACTTATGTTAAGTGTGGCCTAAAGACTTCTCCGTAGAATGAACTGTAACCTAACTGGATATATAAACAGACTATAACCTGCTCTTGTAGCCAATCACATGCAGCCAACTATCCAAACCCTGTTCAAACAAGGCAAATGCCAAGCTGTAACCAGTCCAGCTGTTTCTATACCTTATTTCTATTTCTGTACATCACTTTCCTTTTTCTGTTCATAAATACTGTCTGACCATGTGGCAGCCCCAGAGTCACTCTGAACCTATTGCAGTTCTGCAGGCTGCCTGAGTCATAAATTGTTCTTTGCTCCATTAAACTATTAAATTTAATTTGTCTGAAGTTTTTATTTTAATAGGTCACATAAAAGCCATCCAATGTTAAGGGGGAAGAAAAGTAGACCTTAATCTATGGGAAGAGTGTGAAAATCACACTTTAACAGCAGAACGTGGGATGAGACATATTGTTGCATCCATCTTTGAAAAATACAATCTGTGTAAGCCACATTTTCAGACAAAAACAGGTCATTGCCAACTAATAATAAACCATAATCTAAAGGAGGTGATGCCTGATTCAAGAAAAGAAGAGCAAATCAGTAGGTATTTGAAGTTAATGTAAATGAACTTTAGATAAAGCAATGAAAATGTCTAGCAGAGTTAATGAGTAATATATAAATATAATTAAATACACGACAATAGTAATATATATTTCAGAAGGCAGAAATGAGTTATCAAATATCTTACTGTCTAGGATAAGGGCAAATTTTTTTTTAATTTAAATTTTTAATTTAAAAAATTTTAAAATTTAAAATTTTATTTTAAAATTTTGACAAGTTGCCTGTGCATGCTGCAAGTTCAAGAATAACCACAAAGCTGAATAGAAACACAGTAGCAGAGTGAAATAAGCTAGTAGAGGGAAAAATGAAGTCATAACAACAATGTCAATACAAAGAAGGAAATAAAATGAGAAAACAAAGAATAGTTGGAACATGTAAAAATCATAAAATAAGATGGTGGATTTAAACACAAAATATGGCAGTAGTCATATTAAATACAAATTTATTAAAATATAGTTAAAAAGACAGTTTTTCCAAAAGATTTTTTTTGATCCAAGAATATGCTGTTTAAAAAGGATTATATTAAATATGAGGATAGAGAAAAGTTACAAATACAAATCAGAAGAAAGCTGAAGTAATTATATTAATATAAGACAAAATTGATTTTTAAGATAAAAAGCGTTGCTAGAGACCCAGTGATCACTACATGAGGACAAAACTTCAGTTCACAAAGTAGATAGACAATTTTAAATTTATGTTCATTTAATGCCGTTTAAAAGTATATAAAGCAAAAATTGATTAAGGCAAAATGGCATGGTCAAATACAAACTCATAGTGCAAGGTATTTAAATCATCTCTCTCAATAACAAATATAGGAGGAAGAAATCAGAACAGACATAGATTATTTGAACAACACAATTAATACACATGATTTCTTAACCTATTTTGTGTTACTACAAAATACTACACGAGGCCAGGCAGTTTATAAAGAAAAGAGATTTAGCTCACAGTTCTGGGGGCTGTACAAGAAGCATGGTGGAGAAAGTCAAAGAAGTGGGCATCTGCAAGGAGAGGGACAAATGAGGAACATCATGGTTATAAAACAGCGCAATCCCATGGGAACTAAGCCATTGCCACAAGAGTTAATCCAGCCTCCAGTTTCGTGAGAAAAATAACTCACTACCTCTAGAATAGCACCAAGCCACTCATAAAGAATCTGCCCCATAACTCAAACACCTCCCAGTAGGCCCCACATTCTAACACGGTCGCAATGGTAATCAAATTTTAACATGAGCTTTGATGGGGACGAACAAATCATATCCAAACCCTAGCACCTGGCTAGTGCACATATGCAGAATACCACACTCCTAAAAGGCAGTGTGGTATTCTGCATATGTGCTTCTTTTACGTATGTCCTTCCTTTAAAGGACATACGTAATTTTAAAAATTTACTGTTTATTGGGTAATAAAGAAAATAGCAATTATTTGGGGGGAAGGAGGGAGGGATAGCATTAGGAGATATACCTATTGTAAATGACGAGTTAATGGGTGCAGCACACCAACATGGCACATGTATACGTATGTAACAAACCTGTACATTGTGCACATGTACCCTAGAACGTAAAGTATAATAAAGAAATTGAAATAATTTAGATTCTGTCTTGTGACTAAAATATGATTAGAAATCAGTGCAAAAAAGATGAATAAATGTCCACATATACCTGGAAATCAAGAGAAACACTGATAAATAGCCTTTGAATCAAAACAATCATATTAGGAAATAAAAAATTTGAACCAAATGATAACAAAATAAGTCTCTTTACAGCACAACTTATTGCTTTGCACTTAAAGTATTACTCAGAGGGATTATTTTTCAAATCAGAAAGATTGAAATAGAATTTCTGTATAGTAAAACACATGTGGTGCGGTGTGTACTTATATGGAACTTGACAAAGGCATTGACTTGTGCATCTGCCACTACAGTTATGATGCTGAAGTGTACCACTACTCCAAAGATTCCCCATGTTGCCCCATTATAATCACCACTCCTCTCACTTTTAACCACTAAACTGTTTATATCTCTACAGTTTAGTCTCTTCCAAAATGTTATATACATAAAATGACATAATATAATTAAATACACTACAATAGTAATATATATTTCAGAAGGCAGAAATGCTTTTTGAGTTTTGAGTCTGGCTTCTTTTTTTAGTAGAGTTCATTTAAAGTTCATTTATGTTGTTACATATGCATATAAATAAATTCAATCTTTTTCACTGCTGAGTAGGATTCCATTTTACAGTTGAAGGGCATCTGGGCCATTTCCAGATTTTGGCAATTATGAATTAAGCTACAATGAATACTTGAATGCAGGCTTTTGGGTGAACATATGTTTTTATTTCTCCAGTATAAATATCTAGAAGTGTGTTTGGTGGGCTGCATGGTCAGTATGTGTTTAACTTTTTTTTTTTTTTTTTGAGATGAAGTCTTCTTTTTGTCGCCTAGGCTGGAGTGCAGTGGGCCATCTCAACTCACTGCAACCTCCCTCTCCTGGGTTCAAGCGATTCTCCTGCCTCAGCCTCCTGAGTAGCTGGGATTGCAGGCGCCTGCCACCACACCTGGCTAAGTTTTTGTACTTTTAATAGAGATGGAGTTTCGCCATATTGGCCAGGCTGGTCTGTAACTCCTGACATCAGTTGATCTGCCCGACTCAGCTTCCCAAAGTTCTGGGATTACAGGCGTGAGCCACTGCGCCCGGCTGCGTTAAACTTTTTAAAACACCGCCAAACTGTTTTCCAAAGAGGCTATACTCACACTTAGCATTTCCACTGGCAATGATAGAGAGTTCCAGTTGCTCCTCTGCTTGCCAACATTCGGTAGTGTCAGGTTTTTATTGCTATTTATTTCCACCCTAATAGGTGTTTAATGGTATCTCATTGTGGTTTTAATTAGAATTTCCCAAAAGAATCATGATGCTGAGCATTTTTCATATACTTCCTTTCTATCCATTTTTCTTCTTTGGTGAACTATCTGTTGAAATCCCCTTTTTTTCTTTCTTTCTTTTTCTTATTTTTATTGTTGAGGCTTGAGGATTTTTAAAAAATGTTTTCTGGATATGTCTTTTATTAGATGTACATTTTGCAAACATTTCCCCCCATCATTGGCTTTTTTTTTTTTTTTCACTTTCTTTTTTTTTGTTTTTTTTTGAGACGGAGTCTCGCTCTGTCACCCAAGCCGGAGTGCGGTGGCCAGATCTCAGCTCACTGCAAGCTCCGCCTCCCGGGTTCCCGCCATTCTCCTGCCTCAGCCTCCCGAGTAGCTGGGACTACAGGCGCCCACCACCTCGCCCAGCTAGTTTTTTATATTTTTTAGTAGAGACGGGGTTTCACCATGTTAGCCAGGATGGTCTCGATCTCCTGACCTTGTGATCCGCCCGCCTCGGCCTCCCAAAGTGCTGGGATTACAGGCTTGAGCCACTGCGCCCGGCCTTTTTTTTCAGTTTCTTAACAACGACTTTTGACCAGGTGCAGTGGCTCACGCCTGTAATCCCAGCACTTTGGGAGGCCAAAGTGGGTGGATCACCTGAGGTCAGGGGTTCGAGACCAGCCTGGCCAACATGGTGAAACCCCGTCTCTACTAAAAATACAAAAATTAGCTGGGCATGGTGGCAGGAGCCTGTGATCCCAGCTACTCAGGAGGCTGAGGCAGGAGAATCGCTTGAACCTGGGAGGCGGAGGTTGCAGTGAGCCAAGATCATGCCATTGCAATCCAGTCTGGGAGACAAGAGTGAGACTTTGTCTCAAAAACAACAACAACAACAACAACAACAAAAAAACAAAAACAAATGACTTTCAAAGTACAGAAGGTTTTAATTTTAACAAAGACCAACTTATTCTTATTTTCTTTTTTATATATTGTGCTTTTGGTGTCGCATATATATATATAGATATAGATATAGATATTTGTCTAACCCAATGTTGTAAGAATTTTATGTTTTCTTCTAATTAATTTTGTAGTTTTTAGTTCTATGTGTAGGTCTATAATCAATGATGAGTTCATTTACTGGAACATGTGAGACGTCCATGTCAAGATTTTTTTTCTTTTTTTTGCACGTGGAAGTACAGTTGTCCTAGAATTTTTGTAGAAAATTCCATTCTTTTCCGTTTAATTGCTTTTTCACCACTTTTGAATTCCAATTGACTATGTATGTGTGTGTGCCTATTTCTGGGCTCTCAATTCTATTTTATTGTTCTGTATCCAACAGATATAGAACACACTTTTCCAATAGCACACTGTCTTGATTACTATAGCTTTATAGTAAATGTTCAAATCAGATAGTTTGAAGTAGCTATAAATTAACTTTGAACTTAAATGATAGAAAAGAAGAATGGCTGAAAGTCAATGACTGCCTTTCTAGCTGTCAGAAGAAGACCAGCATTAAAAACAAAGAAAGGTAATAAAGAATAAAAATTACTCAAATAGAAAACAAAATTCAGTAGAGAAGATCAACAATGCCAAAATTGGAAAAAGTAGAGGAAATAGTAACCAGGTAAAACAGTGTGAAGCCACAGATGTATCATATCATGAATGAAAAACTCAAAATGGACCCAGCCATCCCACTACTGGGTATATACCCAAAGGATCATAAATTATTCTACTACAAAGACACATGCACACGTATGTTTATTGCGGCACTATTCACAATAGCAAAGACTTGGAATCAACCCAAATGTCCATCTGTGACAGACTGGATTAAGAAAATGTGGCACATATACACCATGGAATACTATGCAGCCATAAAAAAGGATGAGTTTGCGTCCTTTGTAGGGACGTGGATGCAGCTGGAAACCATCATTCTTAGCAAACTATCACAAGAAGAGAAAACCAAACACCGCATGTTCTCACTCATAGGTGGGAACTGAACAATGAGATCACTTGGACTCGGGAAGGGGAACATCACACACTGGGGCCTATCATGGGGAGGGGGGAGGGGGGAAGGATTGCATTGGGGAGTTATACATGATATAAATGATGAATTGATGGGTGCTGACGAGTTGATGGGTGCAGCACACCAACATGGCATAAGTATACATATGTAACAAACCTGCACGTTATGCACATGTACCCTAGAACTTAAAGTATAATAAAAAAAAAAAAGAAAAACTCAAAATGAATATGTATATATTGCATCAATATGAAGATAATTCATATTAAGAATAATTATTTTGCATTATAAATAATACTTGAATAAGAAATATGAACTTTAAGAATAAATAACAAGTTTTTAATACATTAAACTTAACTTTTTATATTTATATTTTTAATTTTTGTGGGTACAAAGTAAGTGTATATATTTATGGGGTATATGAGAAGTTTTTGATACAGGCATGCAAAGTGAAATAAGCACATCATGAAGAATGAGGTATCCATACCCTCAAGCATTTATTTTTTGAGTTGCAAACAATCCAATTACACTCTTTTAGTTATTTTAAAATGTACAATTAAGTTATTATTGCCAGGCATGGTGGCTCACGCCTGTAATCTCAGCACTTTAGGAGGCGAAGGAAGGTGAATCACTTGATTCCAGGAGCTTGAGACCAGCCTGGCCAGCATGGTGAAACCCAATCTCTACCAAAAAGTACAAAGATTAGCCAGGTTGAGGCAGGAGAATTGCTTAAACCCAGGAAGCAGAAGTTGCAGTGAGCCGAGATTGCACCACCGCACTCCAGCCTGGGTGACAGAGTAAGAATTTGTTTCAGAAAAAAAAAAAAAAAAAAGTTATTATTGACTATAGTCACCCTGGTGTGCTGCCAAACACAGCATACTTTCTACTTGTTTTTGTAACCATTAACCATCCCCACCTCTCCTCCACCCCCTAACTACCCTATAACTATATGCCATTTTAACTGGGGTGAGATGATATCTCACTGTAGTAGTGATTTACCTTTCTCTGATAATCAGTGACGTTGAGCACATATGCCTGTTACATATGTCTGTTTGCAATTTTTGTGCCTTCTTTTGAGAAATATCTACTCAGAATGTTTGGCCCATTTTTTGATGGGATTATTACATTTTTTCCTATGGAGTTGTTTGAGTTCCTTATGTATTCTTATTATTAATTCCTTGCCAGATGCATAGTTTGAAAATGTTTTCTTCCATTCTGTGGTTTGTTTCTTCACTTCCTTGATAGTACCCTTTGCTGTGCGGAAGCTTTTTAACTTGATATGATCCCATTTGTCCATTTTTCTTTGGTTGCCTGTGCTTGTGGTGTACTACTTAAGAAATTTTTTTTTATATATATACTTCAAGTTCTAGGGTACATGCGCATAACGTGCAGGTTTGTTACTTATGTATACTTGTGCCATGTTGGTGTGCTGCACCCATCAACTCGTCATTAACATCAAGTATAACTCCCAATGCAATCCCTCCCCCTTCCCCCCTCCCCCCTCCCCGTGATAGGCCCCGGTGTGTGATGTTCCCCTTCCCGAGTCCAAGTGATCTCATTGTTCATTTTTGCCCAGACCAATGTCCTGGAGACATTTTCCAATGTTTTCCTGTAGTAGTTTCATAGTTTGAGGTTTAGACTAAACTCTTTAATCCATTTTGATTTGATTTTTTATATGGTGAGAGATAGTGGTCTAGTTTATCTTTTGCCTATGGATATTCTGTTTTCCCAGCACTATTTATTCAAGAGACTGTGTATGTTCTCGGCAGCTTTGTTGAAAGTAAGTTCACTGTGGGTGTGTGGACTTGTTTCTCGCTGCTCTATTCTGTTCCATTGGTTTATGTTCCTGTTTTTATGCCAGTATCATGGTGTTTTGGTTATTATATACAATTATACTATAATTTTACGTTAGGTAACGTGATTCCTCCACTTTTGTTCTTTTCGCTTAGGATAGCTTAGGCTGTCCTGAGTCTTTCATGGTTCCATATAAATTCTTTGTCTATTTCTGTGAAGAATGTTATTGGTATTTTGACAGAAATTGCATTGAATCTGAAGATTGCTTTGGGTAGTATGAACATTTTAACAATATTGATTCTTTCAATTCATCAACATGGAATTTTTTTTTATTTATTGGTGTTCTCATTGATTTCTTTCACCAGTGTTACATCGTTTTTATTATAAAGATTTTTCACTTATTTGGTTAAGTTGAATCCCAGGTATTTAATTTTAGGTGTGGGTATTGTAAATGGAATTACTTTTTAATTTTCTTTTTCAGTTTGTTCACAGTTGGCATATAGAAATGCGACTGAATTTTGCCAGGCACATTGGCTCCCACCTGTAGTCTCAGCACTTTGGCAGGCCGAGGTGGGTGGATCACTTGAAGCTAGGAGTACGAGCGAGACCAGCCTGGTCAACTTGGTGAAACCTTGTCTCTACCCAAAATACAAAAATGAGCTGGACATGGTGGCACACACCTGTAATCCCAGCTGCTAGGGTGGCTGAGGTAGGAGATTTGCTTGAACTGAGGAGGTGAAGATTGCAGTGAGCTGAGATTGTGCCACTGCACTCCATCCTGTGTGACAGAGTGAGGCTCCGTCTCAAAATAAAAAAAAAAAAAAGAAAAAAAAAAGAAAAAAAAGAAATGTAACTGAATTTTGTATGTTGGTTTTCTGTTCTACAACTTTACTGAATTTGTTTACCCATTCTAATAGTTTTCTTGTGAAGTCTTAATGCTTTTCCAAATCTAAGATCATAGCATCTGCAAACAAGGATAATTTGACGTCTTCCTTCCCAATCTGGATGCTATTGATATCTTTCTCTTGTCTGACTGCTCTAGCTAGGACCTCCAGTACTACGTTGAATAACAGTAGTGACAGTGGGCATTCTTATTGTGCTTCCGATATCAGAGGAAAGGCTTTCAGTTATTTCCCATTCAGTATGATACTAGCTATGTTGAGGTAGGTTCCTTCTATTCTCGGTGTTTTAAGGGTTTTCATCTTAGGGGGATGTTGAATTTATCAAATACATTTTCAGCATCAATTGAAATGATCATATGATTTTTATCTTTCATTCTGTTGATATGATGTATCACATGGATTGAATGCATATGTTGAATTATCCTGACATCCCTGGTATAAATCCCATTTGGTCAAGATGAATGAGCTTTGTAATGTATTGTTGAATTCTGTTTGCTAGTATTTTGTTGAAAATTTTTACATCACTATCACTATTCATCAGAGATATTGGCCTGTGGTTTTCTTTTCTTTCTTTCTCTCTTTTTTTTTTTTTTTTTTTTTTTTTTTGATATGTCTTTGTCTTGTGTTTAGTATCAGGGTAATACTGGCCTCATAGAATGTGTTTGAAAATATTTCCTCCTCTATTTTTTGGAATAGTTTGCATAGGATTGATATTAGTTCTTTAAATGCTTAGTAGAATTCAGCAGTGAAGGCTTCAGGTTCTGGGCTTTCCTTCACTGGGAGCTTTTTTATTATGGTGTTGATATCACTACTTGTTATTGGTCTGTTCAGGTTTTGGACTTCTTCCTGATTTAATCTTGGTAGCCTGCATATGTGTAGGAATTTGCTCATTTCTTCCAGATTTTCCAATTTATTGGCATACAGTTGCTTATAGTAGCCACTAATGATCCTTTGAATTTCTGCAGTATCTGTTGTAATGTCTCTTTTTTCATTTCTGGTTTTATTTATTTGTATCTTTTCTGATTTTTTTCTTAGTGTGGCCAAAGGTTTGTCTATTCTATCTTTTCAAAAACCAAACTTTGTGTTTTACTGATTATTTTGTATATTTTTTCTTTGTTTTAATTATCTTATTTCTGCTCTGATCCTTGTTATTTCTTTTCTTCTACTAATTTTGGCTTTAGTTTTCCCTTGCTCTTCTAGTTCCGTAAGATGCATCATTAGATTATTTATTTGAAGTTTTTCCTCTTTATGACGTAGGCACTTATAGCTATAACCTTCTCTCTTCATACTGCATTGGCTGTATCCAATGGGTTATAATATGTCCTGTTTTCATTATCATTTGTGTCAAGAAATGTTTCAATTTCCTTCTGAATTTCTTCACTGACACAATAGTCATTCAGGAGTATGCTGTTTAATTTGCATGAGTTTGTATAGTTTTCAAATTTTCCTCTTGTTATTGATTTCTAGTTTTATTCCATTGTGGCCAGAGAATATGCTTGATATCATTTTAATATTTTTGAATGTTTTAATAGTTGTTTTGTAGCCTAACATATGATCTATCCTTGAGAATAATTCATGTGCTGAGGAAAATAATGTGCATTCTGCAGCTCTTTGATGAAATGTTCTGTAATTATCTATTAGAGCCATTTGATCTACAGTGCAGATTAAGTCTGATGTTTCCTTGATGATTTTCTGTCTGAAAGATCTGCCTGGAAGACCTGCTCAGTGCTGAAAGCGAGTGTTGAAGTCTTCAGCTATTATTGTGTTGGGGCCTTTCTCTCTCTTTAGCTCTATGTCGTTTTTATATCTGTGTGTTACAGCATTGGGTGCATATATATTTAAAATTGTTATAGCCTCTTGATGAATTGACCCCTTTATTATTATAGAGTGACCTTATAGAGTCTCTTGTAGTTTTTATCTTAAAATCTACTTTGATTGATGTTAAGTATAGTGACTTCTGCTCTTTCCTGGTTTCTGCTGGCTTGAAATATCCTTTTTTCATCCCTTTATTTTCAGTCTATGGGTGTCTTTATAGGTGAAGTGTGTTTCTTATATGCAACAGATCAATGGGTCCTGTCCTTTCATGTATTCAGTCAGTTTATATCTTGATTGGAGAGTTTATTCAATTTACATTCAATGTTATTGATAAGTTAGCACTTACCTTACTCCTGTCATTTTGCTATTTGTTTTCTGGTTGTTTTGTGGTCTTCTCTTCCTTAATTCTTTTCTTCCTGTTTTCCTCTAGTGAAGGTGATTTTCTCTGGAGTATGATTTAGTTTCTTGCTCTTTATTTTTTTGTAGCATGTTTTTTGGTTTTGGGTTGCCATCAGGCTTGCAAATACTATCTTATAACCTGTTATTTTAACTGGTAAATAACACTGTTTGCATAAGCAAACAAACAAAAAGAAAACTAATGTAAAT
Organism: Rhinopithecus roxellana; assembly: GCF_007565055.1. Classification (NCBI taxonomy): domain Eukaryota; kingdom Metazoa; phylum Chordata; class Mammalia; order Primates; family Cercopithecidae; genus Rhinopithecus; species Rhinopithecus roxellana. The sequence goes on from NC_044555.1 coordinate 142,293,811, forward strand.
TCTACACCTTAACTTCATCCCCTTGCTTTTTAACTTTTTGTTGTCTCTACTTTCATCTTATTGTATTGATTATGTCTTGAAAAGTTGTTGTAGTTATTATTTTTCATTGGTTTAATTTTTAGTCTTTCTACTTGGGATAAGAGTAATTTACACACCACAGATACAGTGCAATAATATTCCGTGTTTTGCTGTGTACTTACTATTACCAGTGAGTTTTGTTTTTCTTTTTTTTTTTTTTTTTTTTTTTTTTTTTTTTTTTTTTTTTTTTTTTTTTTTTTTTTTTACCTGTAGGCAATTATTTACTGCTCATTAACATCTTTTTCTTTCAGACTGAAGGACTCCCTTTAGCATTTCTTCTAGGACAGGTCTGGTACTAATGAAATCCCTCAGGTTTTGTTTTTCTGGAAAAGTCTTTATTTCTCCATGTTTGAAAGATATTTTCACTGGATACACTATCCTAATGTAAAAGTTTATTTTTTTTTTTCCTTTAGTACTTTAAATATGTCATGCCACCCTCTCCAGGCCTGTAACATTTGCACAGAAAAGTCTGCTGCCAGACATGTGGAAGCTCCACTGTGTGTTATTTGTTTATTTTCTCTTACTGCATTTAAGATCCTTTTTCTATCCTTGATCTTTGGGAGTCTGATAATTATATGCCTTGAGTCTTTTTTGGATTATATCTGCTTGATGTTCTATAACCTTCTTGTACTTGGATATTTATATCTTTCTCTAGATTTGGGAAGTTCTCTATCATTATCCCTTTGAAGAAACTTTCTACCCTTATCTTTTTCTCTACCTCCTCTTTAAGGCCAATAACCTTAGCTTTACTCTTTTAAGGCTATATTTTTTATCCCGTAGGCATGCTTCATTGCTTTTTATTTTTTAATTCTTTTAGGGAAAACTCTATCTATTTATATATTTTCATGATTATACTTGAAGTTCTGGGACACATGGGCAGAATTTGCAGGTTTGTTACATAGGTATACACATGCCGTGGTGGTTTGCTACACCCATCAACTCGTCATCTACATTAGGTATTTCTCCTAATGTTATCCCTCCCCTAGCATCCCACCACCTGACAGGCCCTGACTTGTGATGTTCCCCTCCCTGTGTCCATGTGTTCTCATTGTTCAACTCCCACTTATGAGTGAGAACATGTGATGTCTGGTTTTCTGTTCCTGTGTTAGTTTGCTGAGAATAATGGTTTCCAGCTTCATCCATGTCCCTGCAAAGGACATGAACTCATCATTTTTTATGGCTGTGTAGTATTTCATGGTGTATATGTGCCACATTTTCTTTATACAGTCTCTCATTGATGGGCATTCGGGTTGGTTCCAAGTCTTTGCTATTGTGAATAGTGCCTCAGTAGACATATGTGTGCATGTGTCTTTATAGTAGCATGATTTATAATCCTTTGGGTATATACCCACTAAAGGGATTGCTGGGTCAAATGGTATCTCTGGTTCTAGATCCTTAAGGAATCGCCACACTGTCTTCTACAATGGTTGAACTACTTTACAGTCCCACCAACAGTGGAAAAGTGTTCCTATTTCTCCACATTCTCTACAGCATCTATTGTTTCCTGATTTTTTAATGATCACCATTCTAACTGGCATGGGATGATATCTCATTGTGGTTTTGATTCTCATTTCTCTGATGATCAGTGATGTTGAGCTTTTTTTCATATGTTTGTTGGCCACATAAATGTCTTTCTTTGAGAAGTGTCTGTTCATATCCTTTGTCCACTTTTACGTGGAGTTGTTTGTTTTTTTCTTGTGAATTTGCTTAAGTTCTTTGTAGATTCTATGTATTACCTTTTGTCAGATGGATAGATTGCAAAAGTTTCTCCCATTCTGTAGGATGGCTGTTCATGCTGATGAAGTTCATGATGATGGCTGTTCATTCGATGTGGAAGTTCTTTAGTTTAATTAGATCCCATTTGTCAATTTTTGCTTTTGTTGCCATTGCTTTTGTCATTTTCGTCATGAAGCCCTTCCCCATGCCTATGTCCTGAATGGTATTGCCTAGGTTTTCTTCTAGGATTTTTATGGTTTTAAGTCTTACATTTAAGTCTTTAATCCATCTTGAGTTAATTTTTGTATAAGGAGTATGGAAGGGGTCCAGTTTCAGTTTTCTGTATATGGCTAGTCACTTTTCCCAACACTTTATTAAATAGGGAATCTTTTCCCCATTGCTTGTTTTTGTCAGGTTTGTCAAAGATCCGTTGGTTGTAGATGTGTGGTGTTATTTCTGAGGCCTCTGTTCTGTTGCATTGGTCTACATATCTGTTTTGGTACCAGTACCATGCTGTTTTGGTTATTGTAGCCTTGTAGTATTGTTTAAAGTCAGGTAGCGTGATCCTTCCAGCTTTGTTCTTTTGCTTAGGATTGTCTTGGTTAAATGGCCTCTTTTTTGATTTCATAGGAACTTTAAAGTAGTTTTTTTTAATTTTTTTTTCTGTGAAGAAAGTCAATGGTAGCTTGATGGGGTTGGCGTTGAATCTATAAATTACTTGGGACAGTATGACCATTTTCACGATATTGATTCTTCCTATTCATGAGCATGGAATGTTTTTCCATTTCTTTGTGTCCTCTCTTATTTCCTTGAGCAGTGGTTTGTAGCTCTCCTTGAAGAGGTCCTTCACATCCCTTGTAAGTTGTATTCCTAGGTATTCTATTTTCTTCTTAGCAATTGTGAATGGGAGTTTACTCATGATTTGGCTCTGTCTATTACTGGTGTATAGGAATTCTCATGATTTTTGCACATTGATTTTTTATCCTGAGACTTTGTTGAAGTTGCTTATCAGCTTTAGGAGATTTTGGGCTGAGACAATGGGGTTTTCTAAATATACAATCATGTCATCTGCAAACAGACAATTTGACTTCCTCTTTTCCTAATTGAATACCCTTTATTTATTTTTGTTTTTTGTTTGTTTGCGTGTTTGTGACAGAGTCTCACTCTGTCACCCAGGCTGGAGTGCAGTGGTGCGATCTCGGCTCACTGCAAGCTCTGCCTCCTGGGTTCATGCCATTCTTCTGCCTCAGCCTCCAGAATAGCTGGGACTACAGGTGCCTGCCACCATGCCCGACTAATTTTTTGTATTTTTAGTAGAGACAGAGTTTCACCGTGTTAGCCAAGATGGTCCCGCTCTCCTGACCTCATGATCCACCTGTCTTGGCCTCCCAAAGTGATGGGATTACAGGTGTGAACCACCGCACCTGGCCGAATACCCTTTATTTCTTTCTCTTGCCTGATTGCCCTTGCCAGACCTTCCAATACTATGTTGAATAGGAGTGGTGAGAGAGGGCAGCCTTGTCTAGTGCCGGTTTTCAAAGAGAATGCTTCCAGCTTTTGCCCATTTGGTATGATATTGGCTGTGAGTTTGTCACAAAGAGCTCGTATTATTTTGAGATAGGTTCCATCAATACCTAGTTTGTTGAGAGTTTTTAGCATAAAGGAATGTTCAATTTTATCAAAGTCCTTTTCTGGATCTATTGAGATAATCATGTGGTTTTTGTCATTGGTTCTGTTTATGTGATACACTACGTTTGTTGATTTGTGTATGTTGAACCCAGGGATGAAGCTGACTTGATTGTGGTGGATAAGCTTTTTGATGTGTTGCTGGATTCAGTTTGCCCGTATTTTATTGAGGATTTTCACATCGATTTTATCAGGGATATTGGCCTGAAATTTTCTTTTTTTATTGTGTCTCTGCCAGGTTTTGGTATCAGGATGATGGTGGCCTCATAAAATGAGTTAGGGAGGATTCCCTCTTTTTCAAATGTTTGGAATAGTTTCAGAAAGAATTGTACCAACTCCTTTTTGTATCTCTGGTATAACTCGGCTGTGAATCTGTCTGACCCTGGGCTTTTTTCGTTGCTACACTATTTTTTTTTGTATTATTATTATTATACTTTAAGTTCTAGGGTACATGTGCATAATGTGCAGGTTTGTTACATATGTATACTTGTGCCATGTTGGTGTGCTGCACCCATCAACCTATCAGCACCCATCAACTCGTCATTTACATCAGGTATAACTCCCAGTGCAATTCCTCCCCACTCCCCCCTCCCCATAATAGGCCCCAGTGTGTGATGTTCCCCTTCCTGAGTCCAAGTGATCTCATTGTTCAGCTCCCACCTATGAGTGAGAACATGCGGTGTTTGGTTTTCTGTTCTTGTGAGAGTTTGCTGAGAATGATGCTTTCCAGCTGCATCCATGTCCCTACAAAGGACACAAACTCATCCTTTTTTTATGGCTGCATAGTATTCCATGGTGAATATGTGCCACACTTTCTTAATCCAGTCTGTCACTGATGGACATTTGGGTTGATTCCAAGTCTTTGCTATTGTGAATAGTGCCACAATAAACATACGTGGGCATGTGTCTTTATAGCAGCATAATTTATAATCCTTTGGGTATACACCCAGTAATGGGATGGCTGGGTCATATGGTACTTCTAGTTCTAGATCCTTGAGGAATTGCCATACTGTTTTCAATAATGGTTGAACTAGTTTACAGTCCCACCAACAGAGTAAAAATGTTCCTATTTCTCCACATCCTCTCTAGCACCTGGTGTTTCCTGACTTTTTTATGATTGCCATTCTAACTGGTGTGAGATGGTATCTCATTGTGGTTTTGATTTGCATTTCTCTGATGGCCAGTGATGATGAGCATTTTTTCATGTGTCTGTTGGCTGTATGAATGTCTTCTTTTGAGAAATGTCTGTTCATATCCTTTCCCCACTTTTTGATGGGGTTGTTTTTTTCTTGTAAATTTGTTTGAGTTCTTTGTAGGTTCTGGATATTAGCCCTTTGTCAGATGAGTAGATTACAAAAATTTTCTCCCATTCTGTAGGTTACCTGTTCACTCTGATGGTAGTTTCTTTTGCTGTGCAGAAGCTCTTTAGTTTAATTAGATCCCATTTGTCAATTTTGGCTTTTGTTGCCATTGCTTTTGGTGTTTTAGACATGAAGTCCTTGCCCATGCCTATGTCCTGAATGGTATTACCTACATTTTCTTCTAGGGTTTTTATGGTATTAGGTCTAACATTTAAGTCTCTAATCCATCTTGAATTAATTTTCGTATAAGGAGTAAGGAAAGGATCCAGTTTCAGCTTTCTACTTATGGCAGCCAATTTTCCCAGCACCATTTATTAAATAGGGAATACTTTCCCCATTTCTTGTTCTTGTCAGGTTTGTCAAAGATCAGATGGCTGTAGATGTGTGGTATTATTTCTGAGGACTCTGTTCTGTTCCATTGGTATATCTCTCTGTTTTTGTACCAGTGCCATGCTGTTTTGGTTACTGTAGCCTTGTAGTATAGTTTGAAGTCAGGTAGCGTGATGCCTCCAGCTTTGTTCTTTTGACTTAGGATTGTCTTGGCAATGCGGGCTCTTTTTTGATTCCATGAGAACTTTAAAGCAGTTTTTCCAATTCTGTGAAGAAATTCATTGGTAGTTTGATGGGGAGGGCATTGAATCTATAAATGACCTTGGGCAGTATGGTCATTTTCACAATATTGATTCTTCCTATCCATGAGCATGGTATATTCTTCCATTTGTTTCTGTCCTCTTTTATTTCATTGAGCAGTGGTTTGTAGTTCTCCTTGAAGAGGTCCTTGACATCCCTTGTAAGTTGGATTCCTAGGTATTTTATTCTCTTTGAAGCAATTGTGAATGGAAGTTCATTCATGATTTGGCTCTCTGATTGTCTGTTACTGGTATATAAGAATGCTTGTGATTTTTGCACATTAATTTTATATCCTGAGACTTTGCTGAAGTTTCTTATCAGTTTACGGAGATTTTGGGCTGAGACAACGGGGTTTTCTAAATATACAATCATGTCATCTGCAAACAGGGACAATTTGACTTCTGCTTTTCCTAACTGAATACCCTTGATTTCTTTCTCTTGCCTGATTGCCCTAGCCAGAACTTCCAACACTATGTTGAATAGGAGTGGTGAGAGAGGGCATCCCTGTCTTGTGCCAGTTTTCAAAGGGAATTTTTCCAGTTTTTGCCCATTCAGTATGATATTAGCTGTGGGTCTGTCATAAATAGCTCTTATTATTTTGAGATACGTTTTATCAATACCGAATTTATTGAGCATTTTTAGCATGAAGGGCTGTTGAATTTTGTCAAAGGCCTTTTCTGCATCTATTGAGATAATCATGTGGTTTTTGCCTTTGGTTCTGTTTATATGCTGGATTACGTTGATTGGTTTGCATATGTTGAACCAGCCTTGCATCCCAGGGAGGAAGCCCACTTGATCATGGTGGATAAGCTTTTTGATGTGCTGCTGAATCCGGTTTGCCAGTATTCTATTGAGAATTTTTGCATCGATGTTCATCAGGGATATTGGTCTAAAATTCTCTTTTTTTGTTGTGTCTCTGCCAGGCTTTGGTATCAGGATGATGTTGGCCTCATAAAATGAGTTAGGGAGGATTCCCTCTTTTTCTATTGATTGGAATAGTTTCAGAAGGAATGGTACCAGCTCCTCCTTGTACCTCTGGTAGAATTCAGCTGTGAATCCATCTGGTCCTGGACTTTTTTGGTTGCTAGGCTATTAATTATTGCCTCAATTTCGGAGCCTGCTATTGGTCTATTCAGGGATTCAGCTTCTTCCTTGTCTAGTCTTAGGATAGTGTAAGTGTCCAGGCAATTATCCATTTCTTCTAGATTTCCTGGTTGATTTGTGTAGAGGTGTTTATAGTATTCTCTGATGGTAGTTTGTATTTCTGTGGGGTCGGTGGTGATATCCCCGTTATCATTTTTTATTGCATCTATTTGATTCCTCTCTCTTTTCTTCTTTATTAGTCTTGCTGGCAGTCTGTCAATTTTGTTGATCTTTTCAAAAAACCAACTCCTGGATTCATTGATTTTTTGGAGGGTTTTTTGTGTCTCTATCTCGTTCAGTTCTGCTCTGATCTTAGTTATTTCTTGCCTTCTGCTAGCTTTTGAATGCGTTTGCTCTTGCTTCTCTAGTTCTTTTCATTGTGATATTAGAGTGTCAATTTTAGATCTTTCCAGCTTTCTCTTGTGGGCATTTAGTGCTATAAATTTCCCTCTACACACTGTTTTAAATGTGTCCCAGAGATTCTGGTATGTTGTATCTTTGCTCTCATTGGTTTCAAAGAACTTCTTTATTTCTTCCTCCTTTCATTATGTACCCAGTAGTCATTCAGGAGCAGGTTATTCAGTTTCCATGTAGTTGAGCGGTTTTGATTGAGTTTCTTAGTCCTGAGTTCTAGTTTGATTGCACTGTGGTCTGAGAGACAGTTTGTTATAATTTCTGTTCTTGTACATTTGCTGAGGAGTGCTTTACTTCCAATTATGTGGTCAATTTTGGAATAAGTGTGATGTGGTGCTGAGAAGAATGTATATTCTGTTGTTTTGGGGTGGAGAGTTCTGTAGATGTCTATTAGGTCTGCTTGCTGCAGAGATGAGTTCAATTCCTGGATATCCTTGTTAACTTTCTGTCTCGTTGATCTGTCTAATGTTGACAGTGGGGTGTTGAAGTCTCCCATTATTATTGTATGGGATTCTAAGTCGCTTTGTAAGTCTCTAAGGACTTGCTTTATGAATCTGGGTGCTCCTGTAATGGGTGCATATATATTTAGGATAGTTAACTCTTCCTGTTGAATTGATCCCTTTACCATTATGTAGTGTCCTTCTTTGTCTCTTTTGATCTTTGGTGGTTTAAAGTCTGTTTTATCAGAGACTAGGATTGCAACCCCTGCTTTTTTTTGTTCTCCATTTGCTTGGTAGATCTTCCTCCATCCCTTTATTTTGAGCTTATGTATGTCTCTGCATGTGAGATGGGTCTCCTGAATACAGCAGACTGATGGGTCTTCACTCTTTATCCAATTTGCCAGTCTGTGTCTTTTAATTGGACCATTTAGTCCATTTACATTTAAGGTTAATATTGTTATGTGTGAACTTGTTCCTGCCATTATGATATTAACTGGTTATTTTGCTCATTAGATGATGCAGTTTCTTCCTAGCCTCGATGGTCTTTACATTTTGGCATGTTTTTGCAATGGCTGGTACCGGTTGTTCCTTTCTATGTTTAGTGCTTCTTGTAAGGCAGGCCTGGTGGTGACAAAATCTCTAGGCATTTGCTTATCTGTAAAGGATTTTATTTCTCCTTAAGTTATGAAACTTAGTTTGGCTGGATATGAAATTCTGGGTTTAAAATTCTTTTCTTTAAGAATGCTGAATATTGGCCCCCACTCTCTTCTGGCTTGTAGAGTTTCTGCTAGAGATCTGCTGTTAGTCTGATGGGCTTCCCTTTGTGGGTAACCCAACCTTTCTCTTTGGCTGTCGTTAAGATTTTTTCCTTCATTTCAACTTTGATGAATCTGGCAATTATGTGTCTTGGAGTTGCTCTTCTCGAGGAGTGTCTTTGTGGCGTTCTCCGTATTTCCTGAATTTGAATGTTGGCCTGCCCTACTAGGTTGGGGAAATTCTCCTGGATGATATCCTAAAGAGTGTTTTCCAACTTGGTTCCATTTTCCCCCTCACTTTCAAGCACCCCAATCAGATGTAGATTTTGTCTTTTTACATAATCCCATACTTCTTGCAGGCTTTGTTCATTTCTTTTTCTTCTTTTTTCTTTTGGTTTCTCTTCTCACTTCATTTCATTCATTTGATCCTCAATCACTGATACTCTTTCTTCCAGTTGATCGAGTCGGTTACTGAAGCTTGTGGATTTGTCACGTATTTCTCGTGTCATGGTTTTCATCTCTGTCATTTCGTTTATGGCCTTCCCTGCATTAATTATTCTAGTTATCAATTCTTCTACTCTTTTTTCAAGATTTTTAGTTTCTTTGCACTGGGTATGTAATTCCTCGTTTAGCTCTGAGAAGTTTGATGGACTGAAGATTTCTTCTCTCATCTCGTCAAAGTCATTCTCCATCCAGCTTTCATCCGTTGCTTGCGATGAGCTGCGTTCCTTTGGAGGGGGAGATGCTCTCTTATTTTTTGAATTTCCAGCTTTTCTGCCCTGCTTTTCCCCCATCTTTGTGGTTTTATCTGCCTCTGGTCTTTGATGATGGTGACGTACTGATGGGGTTTTGGTGTGGGTGTCCTTCCTGTTTGTTAGTTTTCCTTCTAACAGTCTGTAGTTCTGTTGGAGATTGCTTGAGGTCCACTCCAGACCCTGTTTGCCTGGGTGTCAGCAGCAGAGGCTGCAGAAGATAGAATATTGCTGAACAGCGAGTGTACCTGTCTGATTCTTGCTTTGGAGGCTTCCTCTCAGGGGTGTACTCCACCGTGTGAGGTGTGGGGTGTCGGTCTGCCCCTAGTGGGGGATGTCTCCCAGTTAGGCTACTCAGGGATCAGGAACCCACTTGAGCAGGCAGTCTGTCCGTTCTCAGATCTCACCCTCCGTGTTGGGAGATCCACTGCTCTCTTCAAAGCTGTCAGACAGAGTCGTTTGCGTCTGCAGAGGTTTCTGCTGCTTTTTTTTGTTTTTGTTTTTGTTTTTGTTGTTTAGCTGTGCCCTGTCCTCAGAGGTGGAGTCTACAGAGACAGGCAGGCCTCTTTGAGCTGCTGTGAACTCCACCCAGTTCAAGCTTCCCAGTGGCTTTACCTACTTAAGCCTTAGCAATGGTGGATGCCTCTCCCCCAGCCTCGCTGCTGTCTTGCTGTTAGATGGCAGACTGCTGTGCTAGCAATGAGGGAGGCTGCGTGGGCGTGGGACCCTCCTGGCCAGGTGTGGGATATAATCTCCTGATGTGCTCATTTGCTAAGACCCTTGGTAAAGCGCAATATTGGGGTGGGAGTTATCCGATTTTCCAGGTGTTGTGTGTCTCAGTTCCCTTAGCTAGGAAAAGGGATTCCCTTCTCCCTTGCACTTCCCAGGTGAGGTGATGCCTCACCCTGCTTCAGCTCTCGCTGGTTGGGCTGCAGCAGCTGACCAGGACCGATTGTCCGGCACTCCATAGTGAGATGTACCCAGTACCGCAGTTGAAAATGCAGAAATCACCTGCCTTCTGTGTTGCTTGTGCTGGGAGCTGGAGACTGGAGCTGTTCCTATTCAGCCATCTTGCTCCCAGGAAAAACTTTCAGATAAAATTTTTTCTTTCTTTAGTTGATTTGTATCCATCAGGATAAAAGTATACTTAGGTTGGTCTATGACGTATTTGAAGTGAATAGGTATATTCTTGTGTATGTTTAGATTGGTTTAATCATTTCCATCCTGTTTTTCATGTTCTCGTTACAAAAAACATGAGATTATGCATCCTGTCTCATGATTGGTTGCGATTCATTTTTTGAATTCTTTGTTGACTCTTATTTTATTTTGTAGCCAAAGACATGCACTCCACTCTGAAGGAGCCTTACTTTTTACTCATTAGGTGATTGAGAACTTGAGACTATCCAAGAAATGGAGACAATGTTTAATACTTTGTATAATAATTTAATAAATAGTATGGAAGGGAGATTCCATGGTGAAATTAATCAACAGAAGAGGAAAGAGGTCCCAGGTGATTTCTTTAGTGACACACAGATAGTAGCAGAGACATTGCTAAAAACTGTGACAATTGACCCTTAATTAAGCTTTTTTTACACAATACAATGCCTCTGTTCCTCCATATTTGTGAGAGATACTTAACCTCTATCTGGGTGGTGTACTGACAGGCCGATGGAGAAATCTTCAAAAAACTATCCCAAGGCTGAGAACATAGAAAAGTATGAATGAATTTCATCATGACTAAGTTCAAGTAAATAAATTTTCAGAAAAATTAACTAAAATCTACAATATTAGATATAATCCTAGTAAATAACTAAGAACTCACTATAGAGATGGACATAATCAAGAAAGGTATTAGACATTTTGTTCTAGATATGTTCATTATGGTTTTATATTAGAAGATGTTAATGTTTTGCAGTTTTTTCTAATACGCTTCTTGATTATGGGTGTCTAAGTTCCATCACTCTACCTCAAGGAAAATAGAAATGTTCAGAAAAAGTTATGGGGAAAATAAAATAGAATAACCTAAAAAATAGATACTTCCATAGAAAAGTTTTCCAGCATAGGAAAATACGAAGTGTGAAGACATAACAAAAATATTTATTATATTTTATGAGTTTAAGGTTTAGATGAACATATTCTGTTAGAACTAGAAACTTGAAAGATGTAGTTTTAGGAATCTTTTGCCAGGGATTTAATGCATTGAATAAATTATTTGTTTGCCTCATGTTACCTGTCATTGTTGCATTCTCCTCAGAGATTTTGGCCCATGCATCAGAGATTTAAAAAGTAGACAGTCTTAAAGAACCACCATAGTGATGAAAAGAGTAAAAGGAGGTGTAAAAATATCATTTGGAGGGTCAGAAAGAGTAACAGACTTCCCTGATCTTCACATCAAATGCCTTCCCCAGGTTAGCACAATACGTGATATGTGAGTAAAACTTTATTGTGAGAAATATGCATTGTGTGGCTAAAACGATTAGGCTTATTGATGACTGAAAAATATTCTCTCCTTGACCAAACTCTAGCCAGGGTCTTCTGAGTCTTTTCTTTACAAGACCTTAACTTTAGTCTATAAAGACTTAAATAAAACACTAACATTGTTGTCAATCCAAAGCCAAAGTCTGAGGATGTCTCCCCACCCATAAAGTGCATGCCTGAGAAAACTGAAGATTGCCCCCAAAATTTACTGTTTGTCCTAGCCAATAACTGAGGTTAAGGCCTCTGTTTCCAAGTCTGTGAGAGGATAGAATCCTGACTTCCATTATAGCCAGCTTGGAGACACAGCTGGCCTAATTACATTTATACTGATTAATCCATCGTAACTCTTTACTTTCTTGACTCTACTGAGCCCCCTTTTATACTCCCTCACTATTCCCTCATTCTCCCTTTAAAATATCCAGTCACCTCTGTACAAATGACAGTTGAGTTCAGTTCACACTGGACTCTTTTACCTTTTGTAATGGTTATTATTGATTTTCTTTCTCAAGGGAAGATCTGGAAATAAACAAAACAAAACAACAACTATTCTTACTACTTTAACTGGTGTCCAGCTTCGTTTATCTTTGACATTACATAGATGCTACAGTGCTCTGCTTGTGTAATCTATCTTATTAAAAATGTGAGTTTCACACTCTCACAGAAAAAAGAGAGGTGTGATTTACATTAAATAGCTGCTCTCAGGTACTTTTGATAAATTCATCACATTTTCAACAGTCACAAAACTTTTACTTTGGGAAATTTAGCAGGTGTGTGTGGTGTATGCCCCTCTCTCCCCCTCTTTGCTTATGGTAAGAACAATAAAATCTTATAAAAGCTTTCTTCCTCTTCTACTTTCTTGGTTGTTTCAGTGGCAATGCAGGAAGAAGTTAATCAGGTGGCCTGGTGCTACTTTTCTGTTAAGTGCCTTTAAATCTCCAGAGTAGGGAGGGAGGATCCAAGAGAAAAGAAAGTGACGCTCTGTAGTCAGAGCTGCCTTTAAGCTCTGAAGATTTTAGGAAGGGCAGTAGAAGGAATTTTATTGACCAGCACAGCTAATCAGGGCAGGAAAACAGTGAGGACTGGGACCAGAATCTCTGTTCAAGAATAGATAGTGCATTTAGCAGAACTGTAGCCAGTGATGCATTTCTTGGGAGCTGAAAGGAAGAAACCAGAGACAGGGTAGCAATCTGCCACCAGACACATGGGAAAGCAAGTAGCTTTAACCCACTCTCTCTCCCCATTCTACCTAATGTCTTTTGGTACTTTTTCTAAAGGAAAAGAAGGAGAGTTGGAGAATCGTAAAGCTGGAGTAAAAGCTCTTCAGGCATCTTCCATGCTCATGCTTTTACTGATAAAAAATATCAATTGTTATCTTTTCCCCCTTAATTTCTAAAATAATGCATGCTCGCTGAAGAAAACCAGGAGAAAATTAGAAAATAAAGAGGTAACACAAATCACTCATAATCCCAGTACTTGAAGAAAAATATCATTTCGGTCTCTTTTATGCTTATGTATAGAGACTTATGAACAAATGGTATCATTTCTACAGACTGTCTTATTATTTGCTTTTTTAACTAGCAATGTTTCATAAATATTCCAATGCCAATATGTATTACACTTCAAGAAGATTTTAATTGCCATTTAATACACCTGTATCATACTTCAATCAACATGCTTTATTGTTAAACATTTCATAAACATATCTTTGATAAATATTTCTGTAAAGAAGTCTTTCTGTATTTCATAATTATACTGTTAGAAAAAATTAATTGAAGTAGGTCAGTTGGTAGGTATTATTTTGAAAACATTTTTATTTGCATTTGGGAAGTGTACAAAATTGCACATCTACCATCAGTGTATAAGTGTGCCTGGTGCCTCATGGCACTTTCACCAGGAAAAAGAAACACAGGGCCCAGAGCAGTGGCTTACACCTGTAATCCCAGCACTTTGGGAGGCCAAGGCAGGCGGATCACAAGGCCAGGTGTTTGAAACCAGCCTGGCCAATATGGTGAAACCCTGTCTCTACTAAAAAAATACAAAAATGTTTTGGAGGTTGTGGTGCGTGCCTGTAGTCCCAGCTACTCAGGAGGCCGAGTGTTTTTGAGAGAATTGCTTGAACCGGGAGGCAGAGGTTGCCATGAGCCGAGATCCTGCTACTGCACTCCAGCCTGGGCAACAGAGTGAGACTCAAGAAAGAAAGAAAAAGAAACATAGATGTTCTATTTTGAGGAGAATATATAGAGTAATTGAACTGGACATTACTCTGTCAGGTGTAAGTACTATTAATAATAGCTACCATTTGTTAAATGTGTTTTATATAAAGTGTGTCACTTCCTCTTAACTTAAAAAAATAATTCTAAAGGAGAAAACAGATTAATAAAATACTAATATGCACAGATGTGTAGTGAAAATCATATATAGTAATCTATATATTACTGCTAATTACATGAATTCATTAGGATAAATGGCCTAAGATGAAAGTTGAGTTTGAGGATTAATGCAGGAGAAGTTTCTTGTGTAAGTAATAGTCATTATTACTATCATCTTTACTTAAGCAGCTACAAGGCACATGACATTGAATTAAGTGTTTCATGTATTTTTCTTAGTGGAAAAGGAAATAAATGACTACCTATTAATTTTTCTTCATCATGGCAGTTGCTGATTTTAGGTACCTCTGAAATAATTCAATTCTAAAGATAGTAGTTTTCTAGCATTCCCCTTATTCCTAGTGCCCTATCTTTAGCATGATTTTATTAGCTTCTAAAAATCATTGCAAAGGCAATTATTTTGAAAGAGATCAAGACCTATTTGATTCATTTCAGCACTCACACACAGATTAAAGGCACAAATGTAATCAAATGTGCTTAGTCAGAAAGGACTTGAAATAAATCTATTCTAAAAAATGAAATTCAACCTCACAGATGGATGAAAGGTGTTTTATTTTTTAATTAGTGTTTCTGTTTGGTTTGAAAAAGGAAACCGACTAGAGGCTATTTTGGATGTCTTGTGTGTTACAGTAGCATAGATGGAGTACAATGACTGCCCACAAGGATATTGAAAAATTGAACACTGAGACATTATCTTTGACTCAGATACTATTAAAGTTAACACCAAAGGTCATTTAATTTCTTCTGTATGTCTAGGCATTTTCTTATTTCCCTAAACTGAACTAAGACACAATGTGTCTTCAAAGTTTAGAATAGCTCCTGTAGCATAGCTCACCAAATTTCAAGAAACTGGCATAATCTTTAACTATTCAAAAGATTCACTAACACACACCTTGCATACAAAATAGCAAATAAATCTTTTAGTAAGCAACTAGCTGAGACACTAATTTTGAGGCTGAATTTCTAAGTGTATGAACTGGCTTGGCCCTACCAAATACTTTATTAGAAATTTGTTTTCAACCATTATGTTCTACCACGTTAAGGAAAATTTCCAGACAAAACTTTAGTAATTAGATGGTGATTTGCCACACCCAGGCATGTTCTCAGACAGTTTTTTTCTTGGTTCCTGCAAACAGACACACGTCAGATGTTTATCTCATACAGATACAACCATAATTATGTGTTTTATAAAAGGTCATGCCAAGTTTCTCTTTTTAAAGATTATCAGATCTCAGGTCTTACCAAAGAAATCTTGTGAAAGTAGAGCCTTAGATGGGAGGGCATAAAGCTGATTTTGTACTTAAGTAGTACAGTCAGCTCTCAAATATTCATATTCATGGAAAAAATGATGTAGATTACAAAAAGAGCTTCGCTCCATTAGGGTAAATAACCTGGGATAAGACAATTTTAAGAAACTGGTGAGAAAAGTAAACCTTAGCCAATTGGATGGGGGAACCTGCATCTGATACCAAAAGGTGATGGGGTTCCTGGAAGTCAGAAAACAAGCAGTAGTAGTAGTAGTAGTAGTAGTAGTAGTAGTACTAGTAGTAGTAGTAGTAGTAGTAGTAGTAGTAGTAGTGTGTATTAGAAGGATTAAGACACCATGGTTTGAGTTTTTTAAGCCAAATGGAATAGAACTATCTGCTATCCACCTTTGGGACCACTTTCTCATTATATACTTCTTTATGTTCTCAGCATTAATTCTTATGGTGTATTTATTAATCCCATTACATTCTTGATTGATTAGAACTCTTTTATCTTTGAATTAAGTACAAAAAATTTTTCAATACAGGACATTATTTGTCACTTTAGAATTTGGAAAGGAAGATAATAGAGAAAAGAGATACTAATGTTATCTCTATGGAAATTGAATGCCCAAGAATTAACTTCTGTTTTTTCCTCAATTCTTGTAAAATTTTACCTCCATTGTCCCCAAATCCATCATTTTGATTCTGAAATGTTTAATTAATTCTTTTTTACTTTTAATTCATTAATTGCTCTTTAGGCCCCTTCTAGTCTCCGTTCATCATCAACTGTAAGATATTTAACTTCATTATGTCTCACTTCTTTTTTCTTGCTTGCTTTTGAGACTTTCTATGTTATTTTATTGGACTTACTTCATATAATTTTGGTTGCTCATTTTTTACTTTGGTGACTTCTCTCCTCTCCAAAACTTCTATCTCCTATAAACATAGCATATTTTGATTTACAATTATTTACAGAATCTAATTTGTTTAATGTGTTTATGTGATTAGGTGACATTAGTCTTATGCTATCTTGATTGTAATTAAAAGTGAGAAATGATGACAAGTCTCAACACCAAAAAGAGCTCTTATATTGAGAATATTCATGTTTAGAATACATTTTTGTTCAGATAATTGCCAATGACATATTTATTTGTCTTTCACAGTAACAAACAAGACAGGACAGAAAAGAAACTGAGGATCAATACCAAAAATCAAATCATGTTATTGAAGTGAAGAAAGAAGCAAAGCCCAAGATGGGGGAAATGATAGCAATATATCACTAAGTCTCTTTCTGCACATACAGCTCTCCAACTCAGACAAATTAAAACTAAGGGACTTGAAAGAATTTGCTGATTAGGTTGTTGAACCACTGTCAGTAACTTTAAGCAAATTATGGAAGTCTGTAAAGATATCAAAAAATTGGAGAGGTGGATTTCAAAAGTTGTAGCAGGTAAAATTTAGCCTCAATGCTTCTAAAAAATCAAGAATGTAATGTTGTAAATGGTTTGTGTATACTTATAAGAGATCTGGGAGGCAGCAAAGGCATGTTGAAAACAACTCATACCAAAGGTGTCTCATTTCCATTCTTGATGGGGTAACTCGGTAGGTAGAAAAAGGAATGCTCCAGATATTACATCTCAACAAGTCATTTGACAAAGTGTTTCATAATGTTCTAGTCAATAGTATGGGAAATGAGAGCTGAATACTAGGATTAGGAGGAATGAACAAGAGAACCCAAACAGTGTTAATTTATGTTACTCTGGAAAGAGTTATTGAAGGTTGCACTATAGAGCTCTGTTCACGATCCTTTTCTCTTTAGCGTTTTAATTGTTTTTTAGATGAAGATACAGAAGGCAAGTTTATCATATATGTAAAAGGAAAAAGTTGGGAAAAAGCAGTTAGCATTCTGAATGATTAACTCAAAATTGTAAAAGATGTTGAATATTTATTTAGAAGAAAATAGAAGTTTATAAAAATGCTAGAAAAATGGTGGGAACTTTTGTAAGAGCAGAGTTAAAAAAATAGACTAAGCATCCCTACCCAGAAAAAAGAGGAAAAATAAAAATAGCGTGCAATGGATATGAAGGAACTTAATAGGTGCACATGTCAAGTTCTGTATTTAGTTTTGAAAATCAGAGACCTGAGAGCAACACTTGATAGCACTTCATAGGGAAAAGATCTAGGAATTTTACTGATGATAAGCAGCCTTTGAATCAACTAATACAACAAAATGAAACAAAACAAAAAAAGCTAATGCAATCTTAGGTGGCACTAGTAAAAGCCTAGTATCCAGATCTGTAAAATCGGGGTAATAATAATACCTTCCTCATAAGATTTTTGCAAGTATTAAATGAGAAAATTCCTATAAAACACTTAGGAGTGGTTTAAGTGTAAGCATTCAATGCATTTGTTATTATTACTAAAAAGATATATGATAGCCCTACTTTACTTGTGCAAAATCACATCTAGAGGAGTATGTCCATGTGGGGGATACTGAGGAGGGTAGAAATACCAGAACAAATGTGAGGACTAGAGAAAACTTGAATGGAGAAGATGAGTTAATGGCAGTCTTCCAAAATATTAAGGGATTGTAAGGAAGAATTAGATTTACGCTTCATGACTCCAAGTATTACCAATAGGAGAAATAAGCAAAATGCACAAAGAGACTCATTTTAGAACTATGGGAACAAATTTCCTAATAATCAGAGTTATTTAAAGTTGAAATGGACTGTTCAGGAAGTGGTGAGTTTCTTGTCACTTGCGGTGTTTGGACAGAGGCTGAATGATTGCCTGGCAGGAAACTCCATAAAGGGCATTCTTGTGTGGGATCTATCTATACATGAATCCATTTATTAAGATTGTTATGAAACAATTAGTTAAGAGAAATCTACTACTATGGGTCAACACTCCGATAAACTCTAGTGGACATCTAAGGTTCTTTCCAAGTCAATGACTGCATGATTTTGAAGAAACGGGTATAAGCAGTCCCTGACATGGGATTTTTCGATTTCACAACAGTGCAAAAGCAATATGCATTCAGTAGAAATAGTACTTAGAATTTTGAATTCTGGCCTTTTTCCAGGCTAGCAACATGAAATAGGATACTCCTGTGATGCTGGGCAATGGCAGCCAGCCACAGCTCCAAATCAGTCACTGGATCATGAGAGTAAACAACCAATCTGTAGGCTATTGTAAGCTTTCTTAACATGTTTAACATAGGCTAGGTTTGGTAGTTTAGGTGCATTAAATGAATTGACTTTCAATATTTTCAATTTACAATGGGTTTACTGAGATGTAAACTTATTATAAGTCAAGGAGTAACTGTATCTTCAGCTTTTAGAGAGGATTGCTAAGCGCCATGTAGAGGTTATTTTTCTTAGAACTTAACCTCTGCTCCTTACTCATAATAGCTCCTACATCGCTTACTGCAAAAGTAAACACCTGCTAAACTATTCCATGCTCTGCCCTAGACACCAATGCCTCATGAATCACATCAAATAGAAGTCTTTACCATTTGAGCAGCATGACTTTTTTTTTTTTTTTCCTCAACTCAGCTGCAATGCTAGAGGGGCTGTCCACAGTTTCCAATTCGGGCTTTGCTGCCACTGTGTGATGCTTCATGTTGAAATGGCATTTTCTTTTCAATGTAAACATTTTTAGAAACACTGTGAGGAGATTTCAGTGTAACAAATGTACCAGAATAGCTGTGTCTAGCCTGCTCGGTGAAATCCTTTTTTTGAAATAATGTTGGAACAAAGAAATTCATTCTCTGTAAAAGGGAAAGCTAGTTAGTAAATCATATAAACAGTATTCACACCCTGTGTTCCAGACGAGGTGTTCTCCCTGCTGCTGTCAGCAACATTTGCTGCCAAGTCCACTAACTACTTTACCCTGACCTTGAGTGAGTAAACAATATAATCTTCCATGCTGCATCTCATTAGTATCTGCTAGTCAAGAAAAGTATGTCTGTTTCATAATTACATCACGAAAGCATCTTGCTGTACTAGAACAGCAAAGCATTTGAATTAGAAAATGCACTTGTCCAAGATTTTCAAGCCAGTATAGAAGAATGACAATTGCCATCATTTTACTTGTTACGTATGTCCTGCATAGAATATGGTCTGACGTTAGAGTGGGAAGAGAAGGTATAAACTGGTCACAATCTTCCATATTTATTTTAATGTTTTACACTCATCTTAATTTTGTCAAATGTATTATTTTTAAAATTTCTAACTTACCCTTTAAAAAAGAACATACTCCAACATTTTAACCATTTTCCTTGGGAACAAAAAGTTGTCCCTTACCCTAGTTGAATGAAAATTTGCAAGTCTGTCCTAATAAATTTATGAAACTGGTTATACATTCATATCCATTTAGCAATATCTATAATGTCATCATATCTAAAAGAGTCAGCAATGTGAAAAGGTTATCAATTTATTTTTTAAATTATTTTGTTTTTAATTTTGTGGGTACATGGTGTATATATTTATTGAGTACATGAGATCTTTTGATACAGGCATGCAATGTGAAATAATCACATCATGGAGAATGAAGTATCCATCTTCTCAAGCGTTTATACTTTGTGTTACAAACAATCCAATTATACTCTTTTAGTTATTGAAAGGGTAGTGGGGGGTAGGGGGTGGGGATGGTTAATGGGTACAAAAAATAGAAATAATTTATGGTCAAAGTTATCAATTTAGAAGAACTTAAACAAGTCAACAAAGCAGAACTTCCTAACATAAAATCAAATGAGATGGCTTAACATTGCCCCTTATTCTGTCATATGTATGAAAGTCTAGACGATGCCATCATTCTGAGGAAATATTAGGACCATATAATGGAGTTGTCTTTGGTGGGTGCATGGAATGACTGGCATAATTTTGCCTCCTGGAGTGAATGGCAAACAAACAGAAGGGAAAACAGTCACAGCTACTTAGAACTTCATGGCCAACAGGGATGAGAAAGATCAATGATTAAAAGGTTATAAAGTTGCACAGAACATGAGCAGAAGCATGTACTCTCTATCCATAGAAACTGTAGGATTAGCTAGTGAGTTTTAAAATGTTGATGGATTAATTTTTTTTCAAATGGGCCTTGATTCAAAACATTGAAAAAATGGGAACACTCACTTAAAAATGGGTGAAATACTTTAAAAATTTCATAAAAATACATATAGCTAGCATCTGAAAAAATTCATATGCACTGGAACTCAGAGGTAAAAACTGAATAAAAATGGGATATTGTTTATCACCTACGAACTTAGTAAAAATGACAAAGAGTGATAATACTTAGTATTGGTGATTGTGTTGACAAATGGGCATTCTAATACACTGCTGGTGTATACATTTTCTGAAGAGCAAGCTGAAGGTCAATATACCAACATGCTAACTGTAAGTGATTTTACTTTACTTCTTTACATTTCCTGCAGCTCCCAAATAATTATTTTTAATTTTTAATTTTTGTGAGTATACAATAGGTGTGCATATTTATGAGGTACATGAGATATTTTGATACAGGTATATAATACATAATAATCATATCAGGGTAAATGGGGGTATCCATCACCTCAAGCAATTATCATGACTCTGTGACTTTGTGTTGCAAATATTCCAATAATATTGTTGTAGTTATATTTAAATGTACAATAAATTATTGTTTACTGTAATCATCTTGTTGTGCTTTCAAATACTAGATTGCTTTCCTCCTATCTAACTATATTTTTGTACCCATTAACCATTCACACTTTCCCTTCTGCTGAGTACCCTTCTCAGCCTCTGGTAACCATCACTCTACTACCTACCTCTATGACTACAATTGTTTTAATTTTTAGCTCCCATATATGAGTGAAAACATGAAGTTCGTCTTTCTGAGCCTGGATTATTTCACTTAACACAATGGCTTCCAGTTCCAAAAATGTTGTTGCCAAAGACAGGATCTCATTCCTTTTTATGGCTGACTAGTACCCCATTGTCTATATAAACAATATTTTCTTTATCCATTCATCCGTTGATGGATGCTTAGGTTTCTTCCAAATCTTGGCTATTGTGAATAGTGCTGCAATAAATAAGAGAATGCAGATATCTCTTTGATATACTGACACCTACCAGTGGGGTTGCTGAATCATATGGTCGTTCTATATTTAGGTATTTAAGGGGCCTCCATACTGTTCTTCATGTTGGTTGTACAAATTTACATTTTGAACAATAGTGTGAGTGTTTCCTTTACTCTGCATCCTGACAAGCATTGACTATTACCTGTCTTTTGGGTAAAAGCCATTTTAGAGCTTAGGGGTGGAGTTTGATGGTGGAATAGAAAGCTCCACTCATTATCCCCTTCATAAGGACAATAATTTAAGTACTATCTACACAAAAGTAGCCCCTTCATAAGAACCAAAAATCAGGTGAGCACTCGCAGTACCTGGTTTTAGCTTTACATTGCTGAAAGAGGCACTGGAGAGGTAGAAAAAACAGTATTGAATCACTGACATCACCCAACCCCATCTCCCAGCAGTGGTGGTATACTGCAGAGAGCATTTCTGTGCAATGGGGAGAGGGAGAGTGCAGCAATCAAATTCATTGAATTAGGTGAGCATTGAATTCAGTGATGTCCTGTTACAGCAGAAAATAAGACTGGATCAAACTCAGCAGATGCCAGCCCACAGAGGGAGAATTTAAACCATCCCTAGCCAGAGGGGAATCACCAATCCCAGTGGTCTAAACTTTATTTCCAGCAAACCTCACCACCATAGACTAAAGGGCTCTGGGACCGTAAATAAACCTGAAAGGCAATCTAGGCCACAGGACTGCAACTCCTATGTGAGTCCTAGTGCTGAACTGGATCCAGAGCCAATGGACTGGGAGGGGCACATGACTGACTGAGACATCAGCTGAAGTGACTATGAGAGGGCTGGTATCACTCCTCCTCTAAACCCCAGGCTATGCAGCTCATGACTCCAACAGTGACCCCTTCCTCTTCTTGAGGAGTGAAGAGGTAAGAGTAGGGAGGATTTTGTCTTGCATCTTGGATACCAACGTAGCCACAGTAGAATAGGGCACTATCAGAGTTGTGAGACCTCCCCTTTCCAGGTCCTAGCTCCCAGATGACACTTATAGACACACCTGGGACAGAAGGGAAACTGCTGTCTTGAAGGGAAGGACCCAGTCTTGGCAGAATTTATCACATGCTATCTAAAGAAACCTTGAGTCCTGAATAATCAGCAGCAATACACAAGTACTACATCAAGTACCTTGGATGAGACTCTGAGACTTGCTGGCTTCAGGTGAGACTTAGCACATTCCTAGCTGTGGTGGCTACAGGGCAGGACTCCTTCAACCTGAGAAAAGTAGGCAGAAAAATAAAGGGGAGCTCATCTTGCACCTTAGGTACAAACTTGGCCACAGGGATACAGAACACCAAGTGGGGTATTAGGATCAGTAATTCCAGGATGAGGCTCTTGGATGACATTTCTGGACCTGCCCTGGGCAAGAGGGGAGACCACTGTCCTATCTGACTGAAGTGCCCTTGTGCCTCAAGGAAACATTGGCAGTAGTCTGGTAGTACTCCCCATGGGACTGTGGTGGCAGTAGTCATAGGATAAGGCTCCTCTGCCTTTGCAGATGGGAGGACAGAATCAGAAGGACTACGTCTTGTCATTTGAGTGCCAGCTCAGCTACAGTACAATAAAACATCAAGTAGGCTTCTAAAGTTTTGACTCTAGTCCCTGGCTCCCAGACTACACCTCTAGACCTGTATGGGACATAGGGCAACTCGCTACCCTTAAGGGAAGAACACAGGCCTCGCTGGCTTCACAATCTGCTAAATGTGGAGTATCAGGGCCATGAGCACATATAGGCTATAACCAGTATGTTATTGTAGTAGGCCCTTGGTTAGACCCAGTTCTGTGCTGGCTTCAGGTCTGACCAAGTGCAGTCATAGTGGTGACGGCTACAGGGGTGATTGTGTCACTCCATTGCCAGCTGCAGGTGGCTGAGAACAGAGAGAGAGGGAGAGATTCCATTGGTTTGGAGAAAGAGAGAGAAGTGAATAAGAGTCTCTGCCTGGTAATCCAGAGTATCCCTCTAGATCTTGTTCAAGACCATCAAGGTGGTGCCTCCATGAGTCTACAAGAATCAAAACATTACTGGATTTGGGGTGACTCATAAAGTAGATGCAGTTTAGATCACAACACCCAAGGTTTTTTGAATATCCAGAAAACCTTCCCAAGAAGGACAGGTACAAACAAGCCCAGACTTGAGAAGTGATATGGTTTGGCTGCGTCCCCACCCAAATCTCATCTGGAATTGTAGTTACCATAATCTCCCTATGTCACGGAAGTGACATGGTGAGAGGTAATTGAATCATGAAAGTGGTTACCCTCATTCTGTTCTCATGATAGTGAGTTAGTTCTCACGAGGTCTGATGGTTTTATAACAGGTTTTTCCCCCTTTGCTTGACACTTCTTTCTCCTACTGCCATGTGAAGAAGGACGTGTTTGCTTCCACTTCCACCATGATTGTAAATTTCCTGAGGCCTTCCCAGCCATGCAGAACTGTGAGTCAGTTAAACCTCTTTTCTGTATAAATTACTCAGTCTCAGGTATTTCTTCATAGTAGCATGAGAACAGGTTAATACAAGAAGACTATAATACATATCTAACTCTTCAATGCCCATACACAGATGAACTTCCACAGGTATCAAGACCATTCAGGAAAACATAACCTCATCAAATAAACTCAATAAGTCACCAGGAACATATCCAGGAGAAATAGAGATATGTGACCTTTCAGAGAAATAATTAAAACTAGTTGTTTTGAAAAAATTCATAGAAATCCAAGATAACACAGAGAAGGAATTCACAGTTCTATTTAATAATGAGATTAAATTTAATAATGAGACAAATGTAATAATGAGATTAAAATATTTTTTTAAAAAATCAAGCAGAAATTCTGGAGCTGAAAAATACAACTGGCATAATGAAGAATGCATCAGAGTCTCTTAACTGCAGAATTGATCAAGCAAAAGGAATATTTATTGAGCTTGCAGGCAATCTATTTGAAAATACACAGTCAGAGGAGACAAAAGAAAAAAAGTATAAAAAACAGGGAAGAATGCCAACAGAATCTAGAAATGTCCTCAAATGGTGAAACTAAGAGTTTTGGGCCTTAAAGTGAAGGTAGAAAAAGAAATAGGGGTAGAAAGTTTATTCAAAATGATAATAACAGACAACTTCCCAAACCTAGAGGAAGATATCAATATCCAAGTACAAGAAGGTAACAGAACACAAAGCAGATTTAACCCCAAGAAAACTTCCTCAAGGCATTTATTAATCAAACTCTCAAAGGTCAAAGATAAAGAAAGAATCCTAGAAGCAGCAATAGAAAAGAAACAAATAACATGCAATGGAGCTCCAATATATCTGACAGCAGATTTTTCAGCAAAAACCTTACAGATCAGGAGAGGCGGGCAAGCCATGTTTAATGTACTGCAGAGAAAATAATACCCTAGAATAGCATATCTGGTGAAAATATTCTTCAAACAAGGAGAAATAAAAACTGTCCCAGAAAAACAAAGGCTGAGAAATTTCATCAACACCAGACCTGTCCTGAAAGAAATGCTAAAGGGAGTACTTCAATTAGAAAGAAAAAGGTGTTAATGTGCCGTAAGAAATCATGTGAAAGTACAAAACACATTGATAATAGCAAGTATACAGAAAAACACAGAATATTATAACACAGTAATTGTGATGTGTAAACTACACTTACCTTAAGTAGAAAGACTAAGCAATGAAACCATAAAAAAACCACAAAAGCTTTTCAAGACATAGACTACAATAAGACATAAGTAGAAACAACAAAAACTGAACAATTGAAAAGAAGTTACCTATTTTCTTTTGCCTGTTTAACAGTGTTAAGTTGTGATCAGATTAAGAAAATGGGTTATAAGACAGTATTTGCAAGCGTTTTTGTAACTTGATTCACCATACAACAGATACAAAAAAATTAAAAGCAGATAACTAAATAGTATCAGTAGAGAAAATCACCTTCACTAAAAGGAAGACGGAAGGAAAAAAAAGAAGAGAAAACACAAAACAACATAAAACATATAAAAAAGGTGGGAGTAAGTCCTTACTTATCACTAATAATATTGACTGTAAATGAACTAAACTCTCCAGTAAAAAGACATGGAGTGGCTGAATGGAGTAAAAAAAATAAGACCCCATGATCTGTTGCCTACAAGAAACACCATACATATATAAAGACACACACATATACTCAGAAAAAGAAAAAGAAAAAACCGAAAATAAAACGAGGGAAAAGATATCTCACATGAATGGGAAAAAAGAGAAAGAGTAGTAAACTTATATCACACAAAATAGACTTCAAGATGAAAACTATAAGAAGAGACAAGGAACATCACTATATAATGATAAGGGGGTCAATTCAGCAAGAGGACATAACAATTATTAATATATATGCACCCAACACTGGAGCACCCAGATATATAAAGCAAATATTAGAGCTTAAGAGAGAGATAAGCCCCAATACAATAATACCTGGAGACTGCAACACCTCACTTTCAACACTGGACAGATCTTCTGATAGAAATTCAACAAAGAAACAGACAGAAACTGCACTATAGACCAAATAGACCTAATAGATATTTATGGAACATTTCATACAATGGCTACAGGATACTCATTCTTCTCCTCAGCACGTAAATCATTCTCAAGGATAGACCATATGTTAGGCCACAAAACAACCTTAAAAACATTGAAAAAAATAAAATAATATCAAATATCTTCACTGACTATAACGGAATTAAACCAAAAATCAATAACAAGGGGAATTTTGGAAACTATACAAATACATGGAAATTAAACAATATGCTCCTGAATAACCCCTGAATCAATGAATAAATTAAGAAATAAATTGAAAAATTCTTTTAAACAAATGATAATGGAAACACAACATATTAAAACCTGTGGGATACAGCAAAAGCAGTGCTAAGAGGCTATCATAGTACTTTGTACATAGTACTTTTGCCTTACTACTTTGAAACTTCTTAAAAAACTAGAAAAGCAAAGCGCCAAATGCAAAATCAGTAGGAGATAAGAAGTGAAGGACAGAAACAAAGGAATTGAAATAAAGGAAGAGAAATAAAGGAATTGAAATGATACAAGGGACATAATTTAATGTAATAAAAGCCATCTATGACAAACCCAGAGCCAACATAATACTGAATGAGGAAAAGTTGAAGGCATTCCCCCCGAGAAGGAGAACAAGACAAGGATGCCCACTCTCACCACTCCTATTCAACATAGTACTGGAAGTCTTAGCCAGAGCAATCAGACAAGAGAAAGAGATAAAGGGAATCCAAATCAGTAAAGAGGAAGTCAAACTGTCCCTGTTTGCTGACGATATGATGGTTTACCTTGAAAACCCCAAGGACTCCTCCAGAAAGCTCCTAGGACTGATTAAAAAATTCAGCAAAGTTTCTGGATACAAGATTAATGTACACAGATCAGTAGCTCTTCTACACACCAATAGTGACCAAGGAGAGAATCAAATCAAGAACTCAACTCCTTTCACAATAGCTGCGAAACAATAAATAAATAAATAAATAAATAAATAAATAAATAAATAAATAAAGTACTTATGAATATACCTAACAAAGGAATCAAAAGATATCTACAAGGAAAACTACAAAGCACTGCTAAAAGAAATCATAGATGACACAAACAAATCGAAACACATCCCATGCTCATGAATGCGTACAATCAATATTGCGAAAATGATCATACTGCCAAAAGCAATCTACAAATTCGAAGCAATCAATGGGATATATTGTATGGACACAATGATTGACAAAAACGATATGATTATTTCAACTGATGCACAAAAAATTATAACATATAACATCCTTCATGATAAAAATGCTAAAAAAGCTGGTTATAGAGGAAGCATATGTCAACATAATAAAAAGCCATATATGACAGATAAGCAGCTAGTATCATAATGAATGGGAAGAAATTGAAATATTTCCTTTAAGATCTGGAAAACAACAGAGATGCTCACTTTCACCACTGTTATTCAACGTAGAACTAGAAGTCTTATCTAGAGCAATCAGACAAGAGAAAGAAATAAAGGGCATCTAAATTAGAAAGGAAAAAGTCAAATTATCCCTGTTTGCAGATACTATGATCTTATGTTTGGAAAAAACCTAAAGACTCCACAAACAGCAACAACCAAAATCTATTAGAACTGATAAATTCAGTAAAGTTCCAGGATTAAAAAATATCATACACAAATCAGTAGCATTTGTATATGCCATCACTGAACATCCTGCAAAAGAAATTTTAAAAGTAATCACATTTACAATAATTATAGATAAAATTAAATACCTAAGAATTAACCAAAGAAGTGAAATATCTCTATAATGAAAACTGTGAAATACTGATGAAAAAATTTGAAGAGGACACCAAAAAATGGAAAAATAACAAAACTGGAGGAATTACATTAGTTGACTTTGAATTATACTACAGAGCTACAGTAACCAAAACTGCATAGAACTAGCATAAAAACAGAAACATAGACCAATGGAACAGAACAGAGAACCCAGAAACAAATCCACATACCCATAGTGAATTCAATTTTCACTAAGGTGCCAAGAACATATACTGGGAAAAAGACAGTCTCTTCAATAAATAGTGCTGGTAAAACTGGATATCCATATGCAGAAGAGACTAGACCCCATCCCTGGCCACATACAAAAATCAAAACAAAAAGAATTAAAGACTTAAATGGAAGATTTCAAACTACAAAACTACTAAAAGAGAACTTTGGGCAAACTCTCCAGCACATAGGACTGGGCAAAGGTTTCATGAGTAACACTTCACAAGCACAGGCAACCAAAGCAAAAATGGACAAATGGGATCACATCAAGTTAAATAGCATCTGCATAGCAAAGGATACAATCAGCAAAGTGGAGAAACAACCCACAGAATAGCAGAAAATATTTGCAAACTACCCATCTGACAATGAATTAATAACGAGAATATAAAAGGAGCTCAAACAACTCTAAAGGAAAAAAAAATCTAAAAATCCAATCGAAAAATGGGCCAAAGATATTGCCCAAAAGAAGGCTTAAAATTTGCAAACAGGGTATATGTAATAGACATATGTGCTCAACGTCATTGATTAGCAGAGAAATGCAAATCAAAACTACAATGACATATCATCTCATCCCAGTTAAAATAGCTTATATACAAAAAAACAGGCAATAAAAAATTCTGGTGAGGATGTGGCATAAAGGAAAACCTTGTACACTCTTGGTGGGAATGTAAATCAGTACAACCACTATATGATGAACAATTTCAGGTTCCTCAATAAACTAAAAATAGAGGTACCACATGACCCGCAATCCCACTGCTGACTATATACCCAAAAGAAAGGACATTAGTATATTGAGGAGATATCTGCACTCCCATTTTTGTTGTAGCAATGTTCACAATAACCAAGAATTGGAAGCCACCTAAGTGCCCATCAGCAGATGAACACATAAAGAAAATACAATGCTTATATACAACAGAGTGCTATTTAGCCATAAAAAAGAATGAGATCCTGTTATTTGCAACAACATGAATGGAACTGGAGGTCATTATGCTAAGCTAAATAAGCCTAGCACAGAAAGACAAATGTAACATGTTCTCACTTATTTCTGAGATCTAACATTCAAAGCAATTGAACTTATGGAAATAGATGTAGAAAGACGGTTACCAGAGGCTGGGAAGGTTAATGGAGCAGTGGGGTGAGATGTGTATGGTTAATGGGTACCAAAAATAGTTAGAATGAATAAATAAAGCCTAGTACTTGATAGTACAACAGGATGACTATAGTCAATAATAATTTTTTTTTTTTATTTATTTATTTTATTTTATTTTATTTTATTTTATTTTATTTTTTTTATTATACTTTAAGTTCTAGGGTACATGTGCATAACGTGCAGGTTTGTTACATATGTATACTTATGCCATGTTGGTGTGCTGCACCCATCAACTCGTCAGCACCCATCAATTCATCATTTATATCATGTATAACTCCCCAATGCAATCCCTCCCTCCTCCCCCCTCCCCATGATAGACCCCAGTGTGTGATGTTCCCCTTCCCGAGTCCAAGTGATCTCATTGTTCAGTTCCCACCTATGAGTGAGAACATGCGGTGTTTGGTTTTCTCTTCTTGTGATAGTTTGCTAAGAATGATGGTTTCCAGCTGCATCCATGTCCCTACAAAGGACGCAAACTCATCCTTTTTTATGGCTGCATAGTATTCCATGGTGTATATGTGCCACATTTTCTTAATCCAGTCTGTCACAGATGGACATTTGGGTTGATTCCAAGTCTTTGCTATTGTGAATAGTGCCGCAATAAACATACGTGTGCATGTGTCTTTGTAGTAGACTAATTTATAATCCTTTGGGTATATACCCAGTAGTGGGATGGCTGGGTCATATGGTACATCTAGTTCTAGATCCTTGAGGAATTGCCATACTGTTTTCCATAATGGTTGAACTAGTTTACAATCCCACCAACAGTGTAAAAGTGTTCCTATTTCTCCACATCCTCTCCAACACCTGTTGTTTCCTGACTTCTTAATGATTGCCATTCTAACTGGTGTGAGATGGTATCTCATTGTGGTTTTGATTTGCATTTCTCTGATGGCCAGTGATGATGAGCATTTTTTCATGTGTCTGTTGGCTGTATGAATATCTTCTTTTGAGAAATGTCTGTTCATATCCTTTCCCCACTTTTTGATGGGGTTGTTTGTTTTTTTCTCGTATATTTGTTTGAGTTCTTTGTAGATTCTGGATATTAGCCCTTTGTCAGATGAGTAGGTTGCAAAAATTTTCTCCCATTCTGTAGGTTGCCTGTTCACTCTGATGGTAGTTTCTTTTGCTGTGCAAAAGCTCTTTAGTTTAATTAGATCCCATTTGTCAATTTTGGCTTTTGCTGCCGTTGCTTTTGGTGTTTTAGACATGAAGTCCTTGCCCATGCCTATGTCCTGAATGGTACTACCTAGATTTTCTTCTAGGGTTTTGATGGTATTAGGTCTAACATTTAAGTCTCTAATCCATCTTGAATTAATCTTCGTATAAGGGGTAAGGAAAGGATCCAGTTTCAGCTTTCTACTTATGGCTAGCCAATTTTCCCAGCACCATTTATTAAATAGGGAATCCTTTCCCCATTTCTTGTTTCTCTCAGGTTTGTCAAAGATCAGATGGCTGTAGATGTGTGGTATTATTTCTGAGGACTCTGTTCTGTTCCATTGGTCTATATCTCTGTTTTGGTACCAGTACCATGCTGTTTTGGTTACTGTAGCCTTGTAGTATAGTTTGAAGTCAGGTAGCGTGACGCCTCCAGCTTTGTCCTTTTGACTTAGGATTGTCTTGGCAATGCGGGCTCTTTTTTGGTTCCATATGAACTTTAAAGCAGTTTTTTCCAATTCTGTGAAGAAAGTCATTGGTAGCTTGATGGGGATGGCATTGAATCTATAAATAACCTTGGGGAGTATGGCCATTTTCACGATATTGATTCTTCCTATCCATGAGCATGGTATGTTCTTCCATTTGTTTGTGTCCTCTTTGATTTCACTGAGCAGTGGTTTGTAGTTCTCCTTGAAGAGGTCCTTTACATCCCTTGTAAGCTGGATTCCTAGGTATTTTATTCTCTTTGAGGCAATTGTGAATGGAAGTTCATTCCTGATTTGGCTCTCTGCTTGTCTGTTGCTGGTGTATAAGAATGCTTGTGATTTTTGCACATTAATTTTGTATCCTGAGACTTTGCTGAAGTTGCTTATCAGCTTAAGGAGATTTTGGGCTGAGACGATGGGGTTTTCTAAATATACAATCATGTCATCTGCAAACAGGGACAATTTGACTTCTTCTTTTCCTAACTGGATACCCTTGATTTCTTTCTCTTGCCTGATTGCCCTAGCCAGAACTTCCAACACTATGTTGAATAGGAGTGGTGAGAGAGGGCATCCCTGTCTTGTGCCAGTTTTCAAAGGGAATTTTTCCAGTTTTTGCCCATTCAGTATGATATTAGCTGTGGGTTTGTCATAAATAGCTCTTATTATTTTGAGGTACGTTCCATCAATACCGAATTTATTGAGCGTTTTTAGCATGAAGGGCTGTTGAATTTTGTCAAAAGCCTTTTCTGCATCTATTGAGACAATCATGTGGTTCTTGTCTTTGGTTCTGTTTATATGCTGGATTACGTTTATTGATTTGCGAATGTTGAACCAGCCTTGCATCCCAGGGATGAAGCCCACTTGATCATGGTGGATAAGCTTTTTGATGTGCTGCTGAATCCGGTTTGCCAGTATTTTATTGAGGATTTTTGCATCAATGTTCATCAGGGATATTGGTCTAAAATTCTCTTTTTTTGTTGTGTCTCTGCCAGGCTTTGGTATGAGGATGATGTTGGCCTCATAAAATGAGTTAGGGAGGATTCCCTCTTTTTCTATTGATTGGAATAGTTTCAGAAGGAATGGTACCAGCTCCTCCTTGTACCTCTGGTAGAATTCAGCTGTGAATCCATCTGGTCCTGGACTTTTTTTGGTGGGTAGGCTATTAATTGTTGCCTCAATTTCAGAGCCTGCTATTGGTCTATTCAGGGATTCAACTTCTTCCTGGTTTAGCCTTGGGAGAGTGTAAGTGTCCAGGAAATTATCCATTTCTTCTAGATTTTCTAGTTGATTTGCGTAGAGGCGTTTATAGTATTCTCTGATGGTAGTTTGTATTTCTGTGGGGTCAGTGGTGATATCCCCTTTATCATTTTTTATTGCATCTATTTGATTCCTCTCTCTTTTTTTCTTTATTAGCCTTGCTAGCGGTCTGTCAATTTTGTTGATCTTTTCAAAAAACCAACTCCTGGATTCATTGATTTTTTGGAGGGTTTTTTGTGTCTCTATCTCCTTCAGTTCTGCTCTGATCTTAGTTATTTCTTGCCTTCTGCTAGCTTTTGAATGTGATTGCTCTTGCCTCTCTAGTTCTTTTAATTGTGATGTTAGAGTGTCAATTTTAGATCTTTCCTGCTTTCTCTTGTGGGCATTTAGTGCTATAAATTTCCCTCTACACACTGCTTTAAATGTGTCCCAGAGATTCTGGTATGTTGTATCTTTGTTCTCATTGGTTTCAAAGAACATCTTTATTTCTGCTTTCATTTCGTTATGTACCCAGTAGTCATTCAGGAGCAGGTTGTTCAGTTTCCATGTAGTTGAGCGGTTTTGATTGAGTTTCTTAGTCCTGAGTTCTAGTTTGATTGCACTGTGGTCTGAGAGACAGTTTGTTATAATTTCTGTTCTTTTACATTTGCTGAGGAGTACTTTACTTCCAATTATGTGGTCAATTTTGGAATAAGTGCGATGTGGTGCTGAGAAGAATGTATATTCTGTTGATTTGGGGTGGAGAGTTCTATAGATGTCTATTAGGTCCGCTTGGTGCAGAGATGAGTTCAATTCCTGGATATCCTTGTTAACTTTCTGTCTCGTTGATCTGTCTAATGTTGACAGCGGAGTGTTGAAGTCTCCCATTATTATTGTATGGGAGTCTAAGTCTCTTTGTAAGTCTCTAAGGACTTGCTTTATGAATCTGGGTGCTCCTGTATTGGGTGCATATATATTTAGGAGAGTTAGCTCTTCCTGTTGAATTGATCCCTTTACCATTATGTAATGGCCTTCTTTGTCTCTTTTGATCTTTGATGGTTTAAAGTCTGTTTTATCAGAGACTAGGATTGCAACCCCTGCTTTTTTTTGTTCTCCATTTGCTTGGTAGATCTTCCTCCATCCCTTTATTTTGAGCCTATGTATGTCTCTGCATGTGAGATGGGTCTCCTGAATACAGCAGACTGATGGGTCTTGACTCTTTATCCAGTTTGCCAGTCTGTGTCTTTTAATTGGAGCATTTAGTCCATTAACATTTAAGGTTAATATTGTTATGTGTGAACTTGATCCTGCCATTATGATATTAACTGGTTATTTTGCTCGTTAGTTGATGCAGTTTCTTCCTAGCCTCGATGGTCTTTACATTTTGCCAAGTTTTTGCGATGGCTGGTACCGGTTGTTCCTTTCCATGTTTAGGGCTTCCTTCAGGGTCTCTTGTAAGGCAGGCCTGGTGGTGACAAAATCTCTAAGCATTTGCTTATCTGTAAAGGATTTTATTTCTCCTTCACTTATGAAACTTAGTTTGGCTGGATATGAAATTCTGGGTTTAAAATTCTTTTCTTTAAGAACGTTGAATATTGGCCCCCACTCTCTTCTGGCTTGTAGAGTTTCTGCCGAGAGATCTGCTGTTAGTCTGATGGGCTTCCCTTTGTGGGTGACCCGACCTTTCTCTCTGGCTGCCCTTAAGATTTTTTCCTTCATTTCAACTTTGGTGAATCTGGCAATTATGTGTCTTGGAGTTGCTCTTCTGGAGGAGTATCTTTGTGGCGTTCTCTGTATTTCCTGAATTTGAATGTTGGCCTGCCCTACTAGGTTGGGGAAGTTCTCCTGGATGATATCCTGAAGAGTGTTTTCCAACTTGGTTCCATTTTCCCCCTCACTTTCAGGCACCCCAATCAGACGTAGATTTGGTCTTTTTACGTAATCCCATACTTCTTGCAGGCTTTGCTCATTTCTTTTTCTTCTTTTTTCTTTTGGTTTCTCTTCTCGCTTCATTTCATTCATTTGATCTTCAATCGCTGATACTCTTTCTTCCAGTTGATCGAGTCGGTTACTGAAGCTTGTGCATTTGTCACGTATTTCTCGTGTCATGGTTTTCATCTCTGTCATTTCGTTTATGATCTTCTCTGCATTAATGAGTCTAGCTGTCAATTCTTCCACTCTTTTTTCAAGATTTTTAGTTTCTTTGCGCTGGGTACGTAATTCCTCCTTTAGCTCTGATAAGTTTGATGGACTGAAGCCTTCTTCTCTCCTCTCGTCCAAGTCATTCTCTGACCAGCTTTGATCCGTTGCTGGTGATGGGCTGCGCTCCTTTGCAGGGGGAGATGCGCTCTTATTTTTTGAATTTCCAGCTTTTCTGCCCTGCTTCTTCCCCATCTTTGTGGTTTTATCTGTCTCTGGTCTTTGATGGTGGTGACGAACTGATGGGGTTTTGGTATAGGTGTCCTTCCTGTTTGATAGTTTTCCTTCTGACAGTCAGAAGGACTCTCTGTTGGTCTGTTGGAGATTGCTTAAGGTCCACTCCAGACCCTGTTTGCCTGGGTATCAGCAGCAGAGTTTGCCGAAGATAGAATATTGCTGAACAGCGAGTGTACCTGTCTGATTCTTCCTTTGGAAGTGTCCTCTCAGGGGTGTACTCCACCCTGTGAGGTGTGGGGTGTCAGACTGCCCCTAGTGGGGGATTTCTCCCAGCTAGGCTACTCAGGGGTCAGGGACACACCTGAGCAGGCAGTCTTTCCGTTCTCAGATCTCAACCTCCGCGTTGGGAGATCCGCGGCTCTCCCCAAAGCTGTCAGACAGAGTCGTTCGCGTCTGCACCGGCTCCCGCTACTTCCCCTGTTGGTCTTCAGCTGTGCGCTGTCCCCAGAGGTGGAGACTACAGAGACAGGCAGGCTTCCTTGAGCTGCTGTGAGCTCCACCCAGTTCGAGCTTCCCAGCGGCTTTGTTTACCTACTTAAGCCTCAGCAATGGCGGGCGCCCCTCCCCCAGCCTCGCTGCTGCCTTGCGGATAGATCGCGGCAGACTGCTGTGTTAGCAGTGAGGGAGGCTTCGTGGGCGTGGGACCCTCCCGGCCAGGTGTGGGATATATTCTCCTGGAATGCCTGTATGCTTACAGCGCAGTATTGGGGTGGGAGTTACCCGATTTTCCAGGTGTTGTGTGTCTCAGTTCCCCTGGCTAGGAAAACGGATCCCCTTCCCCCTTGCGCTTCCAGGTGAGGCGATGCCTCGCCCTGCTTCAGCTCTCGCTGGTCAGGCTGCAGCAGCTGACCAGCACCGATTGTCCGGCACTCCCTAGTGAGATGACCCCAGTACCTCAGTTGAAAATGCAGAAATCACCGGTCTTCTGTGTCGCTCGCGCTGGGAGTTGGAGACTGGAGTTGTTCCTATTCGGCCATCTTGCTCCGCCCCCTCTAGTCAATAATAATTTAATTGTACATTAAAAAATATCTGAAAGGGTATAATTGGATTATTTGTAACACAATTGGTAAATGCTTGAGGAGATGGATACCTCATTTTACACGATATGATTATTAAGCATTACATGCTTATATCAAAACATCTCATATATCATATAAATATGTATACCTACTATGTGCCCACAGAGATTAAAATATAAAAATTTTGAAAGTCACTTTAACTGGGGTGAGATATCTCCTTGCAGTTATGATCTGCATTGAGCACCATTACATATGCCTGTTTGCCATTTGTATGCCTTCTTTTGAGAAAAATCTACTCAGGTGTTTGACTCATTTTATTGGACTATTACATTTTTTCCTATAGAGATGTTTGAGCTCCTTATTTATTCTGCTTATTAATCTCTTGTCAGATGCATACTTTGCAAATATTTTCTCCCATTCTGTGAGTTGACTCTTCACTTTGTTGATTAATTTCTTTGCTGTGCAGAAGCTTACTAAGTTGATGTGATCCCATTTGTCCATTTTTGCTTCGGTTGCCTGTGCTTAGGGTATTGCTCAAAATTTTTTTCCTAGACCAACATCCTGGAGAGTTTCCCCAATGTTCTCCTTTAAACTTTCATAGTTTGAGGAAATAGATTGAAGTCTTTAATCCATTTCAATTTGGTTTTTCTATAAGTTGAGACATAGGGGTCTAGTTTCATTCTTCTGCATATGGATATCCAGTCTTCCCAGAACTATTTATTGAAGAGACTGTCCGTTCCCCAGTGTATTTTCTTGGCACCTGATATGATTTGGCTCTGTCCCCACCCAAATCTCATCTTGAATTCCCATGTGTTGTCAGAGGGACCCAGTGGGAGGTAATTGAATCATGGGAACAGGTCTTTCCCATGCTGTTCTCATGATAGTGAACAAGTCTCATGAGATTTGATGGTTTTAAAAATGGGAATTTCCCTGCACAAGTTCTCTCTCTTTTTGCCAGCTGCCATCCAAGAAAGACGTGACTTGGGCTCCTTGCCTTCTGCCATGATTGTCAGGCCTCCACAGCCATGTAGAACTGTAGGTCCATTAAACATCATTCTTTTGTAAATTGCTCAATCTCAGGTATGTCTTTATCTGCAGCATGAATACAGACTAATATGGCACTTTTTTAAATGATGAGCTCACCATATATGTATGGATTTATTTCTGGGGTTTCTATTGTGTTCCATTGGTCTATGTGTCTGTTTTTATGTGAGGACCATGCTATTTTGCTTACTATAGCTTCATAGTATAATTTGAAGTCAGGTAATGTGATTCCTTTAGTCTTGTTCTTTTTGCTTAGGATAGCTTTGGCTATTCTGAATCTTTTGTGGTTCTATATAAATTTTAAGATTGTGTTTTCTATTTCTGTGAAGAATGTCATTGGTTTTTTGATAGGGATTGCATTGAATCTGTAGATTGCTTTGAGTATTAAGAACATTTTTACAATATTAAATCTTCAGGCCATAAATATAAAATATGTTTTCATTCCTTCTGTCCTCTTCAATTTCTTCAATCAATGTTTTATAGTTTTCATTATAGAGACCTTTCACTTCTTTGGTTAATTCCTATATATTTTATTTTATTTACAGCTACTGTGAATTGGATTACTCTTTTGATTCCTTTTAAGATTTTTGTGTGTTAATTTTGTATCCTGTCACTTGACTAAATTTGTTTATCAGTTTGAATAGCTTTTGATGGAATCTTTAGGTTTTTCCAAATATAAGATCACAGCTTCTGCAAATAAGGATAATTTGACTTCCTCCTTCTCAATTTGGATGCTCTTTGTATCTTTCTCTTGTCTGATGGCTCTGGCTAGGACGTCCAATACTAGGTTGAATAACAGTGGTGAAAGTGGTCATCTTTATATTGTTCCAGGTCTTAGATGAAAGGCTTTCAGTTTTTCCCCATTCAGTTATAATACTAACTATGGGTCTGTTGCATACAGCTTTTATTGTGTTTAGATACATTCCTTCTCTACCCAGCTTTTTGAGAGTTTGTGTCATGAAAGGATGTTGAATTTTATCAAATGCTTTTTTTGCATCAAATGAAATGATTATTATGGTTTTCGCCCTTCCTGCTGTTGATATAATGTATTGCATCGATTGCTTTGTGTATGTTGTACCGTCCTTGCATCCCTGGGATAGATCCCACTTGGTCATGATGAATGATCTTTTTAATTTGTTGTTCAATTGGTTTGCAGTATTTCATTGAAAATTTTTACATTAATGTTCATCAGGTTTATTGGCCTGTAATTGTCTTTTGCTGATGTGCCTTTGTATGGTTTTTGTATCAGGGTAATATTGACCTCATAGAATGAGTTTCAAAGTATTTTCTACTCCTCTATTTTTCAGAATAGTTTGAATAAGATTGGTATTAATTCTTCTTTAAGGTTTGATAAAATTTGGTAGTTAAATCACTAAGTCTTGTGCTTTTCTTTGCTTGGAGATTTTTCGTTATGGCTTTGATCATGTTACTTGCTATTACTCTGGTCAGGTTTGGGATTTCTTCATGGTTCAATCTTGGTAGGTTGTTTGTGTCTAGGAATTTATCTATTTCTTCTAGGTTTTCCAATGAATTTGCATGTATTTGCTCATAGCTGCCTCTAATAATCCTTTGAATTTCTGTGATATCAGTTATAACATCTCTTTTATTTCTGATTTTATTTATTTGGGTCTTTTCTCTTTTGTTTGGTAGTTTTTCTGGCTAAAGGTTTGTAGATTTTATCTTTTCAAAAAACTATTCATTTCATTGATCTTTTGTATTGTTTTCTTCACTACAATTTCATTTGTTTCATTTTTAAAGTTTCATTTCTTTCTACTCTCATCTTTGTTGTTACTTTTCTTCTACTAATTTTGCAGGGTTTTATGCTCTTCCTTTCCTCATTCTTAAAGATGCATTGTTAGGTTGTTTATTTGAATTTTTTCCACTTTTTTGATGTAGGTACTTATAGCTATATACTTTCCTCTTACTGCTGTTTCTGTTGTATCCCATAGGTTTTGGTACATTGTGGTTCTGTCGTCACTTGTTTGAGAAAAGTTTTCAATTTCCTCTTAATTTCTTCTTTGGTCCACTGGTCATTCAAGAGCATATTGCTTAATTTCCATGTGCTTGAATAGTTTTCAAATTTTCCCTTGTTATTGATTTCTAATTTTCTCTCTTCTTGAGAATGAGACATGTGCCAAGGAGAAAAGGTGTGTATTCTGCAACCATTGGATGAAAAGTACAAAATCTAATAACCCAATCAAATATGAGCAAATCTGAACAGGCATTTCTCAAAGGAAGGCATACAAGCCAAAAACAGGTATATGAAAAGGTGCTCAATATCATTGATTATCAGAGAAATGCAAATAAAAACTACAATGAGATACCACCTCAACACAGCTAAAATGGCATTTATTTAAAAGACAGGTAATAACAAATGCTGATAAGGATGTGGAGAAAAGGGAGCACTCATACACAGTTGGTAGGAATGTAAATTAAAATAGCCACTGTAGAGAAGAGTATGGAGGTTCCCTAAATAACTAAAATAGAACTACCATTTAATCTAGCAATCCCACTGCTAAGTATATAACCAAAAGGAAACAAGTATATCAAAGAGTTATCTGCACTCCCATGTTTATTGCAGCATTATTCACAGTAGTCAAGATTTGGAAGCAACCTACATGTCCATCAACAAATTAATGGATAAAGAAAGTGTGGTTCATATATATTATGCAGCACTATTCAGCCATAAAAAGGAATGGTATTCTGTCATTTGCAACAAAATAGATGGAACTTAAGGCCATTATGTTAAGTAAAATAAGACAGGCAGAGAAAAACAAACTTCTCATATCCTCACTCATTTGTAGGAGCTAAAAATTAAAGCAGTTGAATTCATGGAGGTAGAGAGTAGAAGGATGGTTATCAGAGGCTGGCAAAGGTAATGGAGGGGGTGTGAATGGGAAGTGGGGATGGTTAATGGGCATAAAAATATAGTTAGATAGGATGAATACAACCTGGTATTTGATAGCACATCAGGGTGGTTACAGTCAAAAATAATTCATTGTGCATTTAAAAATAACTAAAATAGTATAACTGGATTGTTTGTAACACAAAGAAATTATAAATACTAGAGGTAATAGATATTCCACTTGCCCTGATGTGATTATTATGCACTATATCTTTGTATCAAAATATCTCATGTACCCCATAAATATATACAGCTATTATGAAAACCCATAGAAATAAACAAGAGGAAAGAGGAAAAGGGTGAGTTCTGCTAATAAGAAATACCGTCTGAATGCAACAATATGTTATATTCTTTCTTCTCAGGTTTTCTGGACTAAAAATTTGGGTTTAGCGCCTTTTATTATTTTATGTATTAAG
The DNA here is from genome assembly GCF_007565055.1 of Rhinopithecus roxellana. Taxonomy (NCBI): domain Eukaryota; kingdom Metazoa; phylum Chordata; class Mammalia; order Primates; family Cercopithecidae; genus Rhinopithecus; species Rhinopithecus roxellana. The sequence continues at coordinate 142,333,421 of NC_044555.1, forward strand.
TGTTATTTACCTAACCAGATTGAAAACTTTTTGTGGGCAGCACTGTTGCCTCGATATAAGTCATATCCTTAAAGTGATACGTAGTACAAATGTACACCCAATGAATATTAATTATGCTTTAAACGGTCAAATTAATCTTCTTTCTTCCAAATCCGGTGCCCTACCACTCTCCACCAGTGAACCTGGCAATATAGTCAGTACCACTACATTATCTTATTCACTCAGTCTTTTTTTTTTTTTGTTTGTTTGTTATACTTTAAGTTCTAGGGTACATGTGCATAACGTGCAGGTTTGTTACATATGTATACTTGTGCCATGTTGGTGTGCTGCACCCATCAACTCGTCAGCACCCATCAAGTCATCATTTATATCATGTATAACTCCCCAATGCAATCCCTCCCTCCTCCCCCCTCCCCATAATAGGCCCCAGTGCGTGAAGTTCCCCTTCCCGAGTACAAGTGATCTCATTGTTCAGTTCCCAACTATGAGTGAGAACATGAGGTGTTTGGTTTTCTCTTCTTGTGATAGTTTGCTAAGAATGATGGTTTCCAGCTGCATCCATGTCCCTACAAAGGACGCAAACTCATCCTTTTTTATGGCTGCATAGTATTCCATGGTGTATATGTGCCACATTTTCTTAATCCAGTCTGTCACAGATGGACATTTGGGTTGATTCCAAGTCTTTGCTATTGTGAATAGTGCCGCAATAAACATACGTGTGCATATGTCTTTGTAGTAGAATAATTTATAATCCTTTGGGTATATACGCAGTAGTGGGATGGCTGGGTCATATGGTACATCTAGTTCTAGATCCTTGAGGAATTGCCATACTGTTTTCCATAATGGTTGAACAAGTTTACAATCCCACCAACAGTGTAAAAGTGTTCCTATTTCTCCACATCCTCTCCAACACCTGTTGTTTCCTGACTTCTGAATGATTGATATTCTAACTGGTGTGAGATGGTATCTCATTGTGGTTTTGATTTGCATTTCTCTGATGGCCAGTGATGATGAGCATTTTTTCATGTGTCTGTTGGCTGTATGAATGTGTTCTTTTGAGAAATGTCTCTTCATATACTTTGCCCACTTTTTGATGGGGTTGTTTGTTTTTTCTTGTATATTTGTTTGAGTTCTTTGTAGATTCTGGATATTAGCCCTTTGTCAGATGAGTAGGTTGCAAAAATTCTCTCCCATTCTGTAGGTTGCCTGTTCACTCTGATGGTAGTTTCTTCTGCTGTGAAAAAGCTCTTTAGTTTAATTAGATCCCATTTGTCAATTTTGGCTTTTGCTGCCGTTGCTTCTGGTGTTTTAGACATGAAGTCCTTGCCCATGCCTATGTCCTGAATGGTACTACCTAGATTTTCTTCTAGGGTTTTTATGGTATTAGGTCTAACATTTAAGTCTCTAATCCATCTTGAATTAATCTTCGTATAAGGGGTAAGGAAAGGATCCATTTTCAGCTTTCTACTTATGGCTAGCCAATTTTCCCAGCACCATTTATTTTATTTTATTTATTTTTTTAATTTAATTTTTTTTTATTATACTTTAAGTTCTAGGGTACATGTGCATAACGTGCAGGTTTGTTACATATGTATACTTATGCCATGTTGGTGTGCTGCACCCATCAACTCGTCAGCACCCATCAATTCATCATTTATATCATGTATAACTCCCCAATGCAATCCCTCCCTCCTCCCCCCTCCCCCCTCCCCATGAGAGGCCCCAGTGCGTGATGTTCCCCTTCCCGAGTCCAAGTGATCTCATTGTTCAGTTCCCACCTATGAGTGAGAACATGCGGTGTTTGGTTTTCTCTTCTTGTGATAGTTTGCTAAGAATGATGGTTTCCAGCTGCATCCATGTCCCTACAAAGGATGCAAACTCATCCTTTTTTATGGCTGCATAGTATTCCATGGTGTATATGTGCCACATTTTCTTAATCCAGTCTGTCACAGATGGACATTTGGGTTGATTCCAAGTCTTTGCTATTGTGAATAGTGCCGCAATAAACATACGTGTGCATGTGTCTTTGTAGTAGAATAATTTATAATCCTTTGGGTATATACCCAGTAGTGGGATGGCTGGGTCATATGGTACAACTAGCTCTAGATCCTTGAGGAATTGCCATACTGTTTTCCATAATGGTTGAACTAGTTTACAATCCCACCAACAGTGTAAAAGTGTTCCTATTTCTCCACATCCTCTCCAACACCTGTTGTTTCCTGACTTCTTAATGATTGCCATTCTAACTGGTGTGAGATGGTATCTCATTGTCGTTTTGATTTGCATTTCTCTGATGGCGAGTGATGATGAGCATTTTTTCATGTGTCTGTTGGCTGTATGAATATCTTCTTTTGAGAAATGTCTGTTCATATCCTTTCCCCACTTTTTGATGGGGTTGTTTGTTTTTTTCTCATATATTTGTTTGAGTTCCTTGTAGATTCTGGATATTAGCCCTTTGTCAGATGAGTAGGTTGCAAAAATTTTCTCCCATTCTGTAGGTCGCCTGTTCACTCTGATGGTAGTTTCTTTTGCTGTGCAAAAGCTCTTTAGTTTAATTAGATCCCATTTGTCAATTTTGGCTTTTGCTGCCGTTGCTTTTGGTGTTTTAGACATGAAGTCCTTGCCCATGCCTATGTCCTGAATGGTACTACCTAGATTTTCTTCTAGGGTTTTTATGGTATTAGGTCTAACATTTAAGTCTCTAATTCATCTTGAATTAATCTTCGTATAAGGGGTAAGGAAAGGATCCAGTTTCAGCTTTCTACTTATGGCTAGCCAATTTTCCGAGCACCATTTATTGAATAGGGAATCCTTTCCCCATTTCTTGTTTCTCTCAGGTTTGTCAAAGATCAGATGGCTGTAAATGTGTGGTATTATTTCTGAGGACTCTGTTCTGTTCCATTGGTCTATATCTCTGTTTTGGTACCAGTATCATGCTGTTTTGGTTACTGTAGCCTTGTAGTATAGTTTGAAGTCAGGTAGCGTGACACCTCCAGCTTTGTCCTTTTGACTTAGGATTGTATTGGCTATGCGGGCTCTTTTTTGGTTCCATATGAACTTTAAAGCAGTTTTTTCCAATTCTGGGAAGAAACTCATTGGTAGCTTGATGGGGATGGCATTGAATCTATTAATAACCTTGGGGAGTATGGCCATTTTCACGATATTGATTCTTCCTATCCATGAGCATGGTATGTTCTTCCATTTGTTTGTGTCCTCTTTTATTTCACTGAGCAGTGGTTTGTAGTTCTCCTTGAAGAGGTCCTTTACATCCCTTGTAAGCTGGATTCCTAGGTATTTTATTCTCTTTGAAGCAATTGTGAATGGAAGTTCATTCCTGATTTGGCTCTCTGCTTGTCTGTTACTGGTGTATAAGAATGCTTGTGATTTTTGCACATTAATTTTGTATCCTGAGACTTTGCTGAAGTTGCTTATCAGCTTAAGGAGATTTTGGGCTGAGACGATGGGGTTTTCTAAATATACAATCATGTCATCTGCAAACAGGGACAATTTGACTTCTTCTTTTCCTAACTGAATACAATTGATTTCTTTCTCTTGCCTGATTGCCCTAGCCAGAACTTCCAACACTATGTTGAGTAGGAGTGGTGAGAGAGGGCATCCCTGTCTTGTGCCAGTTTTCAAAGGGAATTTTTCCAGTTTTTGCCCATTCAGAATGATATTAGCTGTGGGTTTGTCATAAATAGCACTTATTATTTTGAGGTACGTTCCATCAATACCGAATTTATTGAGCGTTTTTAGCATGAAGGGCTGTTGAATTTTGTCAAAAGCATTTTCTGCATCTATTGAGACAATCATGTGGTTCTTGTCTTTGGTTCTGTTTATATGCTGGATTACGTTTATTGATTTGTGAATGTTGAACCAGGCTTGCATCCCAGGGATGAAGCCCACTTGATCATGGTGGATAAGCTTTTTGATGTGCTGCTGAATCCGGTTTGCCAGTATTTTATTGAGAATTTTTGCATCGATGTTCATCAGGGATATTGGTCTAAAATTCTCTTTTTTTGTTGTGTCTCTGCCAGGCTTTGGTATCAGGATGATGTTGGCCTCATAAAATGAGTTAGGGAGGATTCCCTCTTTTTCTATTGATTGGAATAGTTTCAGAAGGAATGGTACCAGCTCCACCTTGTACCTCTGGTAGAATTCAGCTGTGAATCCATCTGGTCCTGGACTTTTTTTGGTGGGTAGGCTATTAATTGTTGCCTCAATGTCAGAGCCTGCTATTGGTCTATTCAGGGATTCAACTTCTTCCTGGTTTAGTCTTGGGAGAGTGTAAGTGTCCAGGAAATTATCCATTTCTTCTAGATTTTCTAGTTGATTTGCGTAGAGGCGTTTATAGTATTCTTTGATGGTTGTTTGTATTTCTGTGGGGTCGGTGGTGATATCCCCTTTATCATTTTTTATTGCATTTATTTGATTCTTCTCTCTTTTCTTCTTTATTAGTCGTGCTAGCGGTCTGTCAATTTTGTTGATCTTTTCAAAAAACCAACTCCTGGATTCGTTGATTTTTGGAGGGTTTTTTGTGTCTCTATCTCCTTCAGTTCGGCTCTGATCTTAGTTATTTCTTGCCTTCTGCTAGCTTTTGAATGTGTTTGCTCTTGCCTCTCTAGTTCTTTTAATTGTGATGTTAGAGTGTCAATTTTAGATCTTTCCAGCTTTCTCTTGTGGGCATTTAGTGCTATAAATTTCCCTCTACACACTGCTTTAAATGCGTCCCAGAGATTCTGGTATGTTGTATCTTTGTTCTCATTGGTTTCAAAGAACATCTTTATTTCTGCTTTCATTTCATTATGTACCCAGTAGTCATTCAGGAGCAGGTTGTTCAGTTTCCATGTAGTTGAGCGGTTTTGATTGAGTTTCTTAGTCCTGAGTTCTAGTTTGATTGCACTGTGGTCTGAGAGACAGTTTGTTATAATTTCTGCTCTTTTACATTTGCTGAGGAGTGCTTTACTTCCAATGATGTGGTCAATCTTGGAATAAGTGCGATGTGGTGCTGAGAAGAATGTATATTCTGTTGATTTGGGGTGGAGAGTTCTGTAGATGTCTATTAGGTCCGCTTGGTGCAGAGATGAGTTCAATTCCTGGATATCCTTGTTAACTTTCTGTCTCGTTGATCTGTCTAATGTTGACAGTGGAGTGTTGAAGTCTCCCATTATTATTGTATGGGAGTCTAAGTCTCTTTGTAAGTCTCTAAGGACTTGCTTTATGAATCTGGGTGCTCCTGTATTGGGTGCATATATATTTAGGATAGTTAGCTCTTCCTGTTGAATTGATCCCTTTACCATTATGTAATGGCCTTCTTTTCTCTTTTGATCTTTGATGGTTGAAAGTCTGTTTTATCAGAGACTAGGATTGCAACCCCTGCTTTTTTTTGTTCTCCATTTGCTTGGTAGATCTTCCTCCACCCCTTTGTTTTGAGCCTATGTATGTCTCTGCATGTGAGATGGGTCTCCTGAATAGAGCAGCCTGATGGGTCTTGACTCTTTATCCAGTTTGCCAGTCTGTGTCTTTTAATTGGAGCATTTAGTCCATTTACATTTAAGGTTAATATTGTTATGTGTGAACTTGATCCTGCCATTATGATATTAACTGGTGATTTTGCTCGTTAGTTGATGCAGTTTCTTCCTAGCCTCGATGGTCTTTACATTTTGGCATGTTTTTGCAATGGCTGGTACCGGTTGTTCCTTTCCATGTTTAGGGCTTCCTTCAGGGTCTCTTGTAAGGCAGGCCTGGTGGTGACACAATCTCTAAGCATTTGCTTATCTGTAAAGGATTTTATTTCTCCTTCACTTATGAAACTTAATTTGGCTGGATATGAAATTCTGGGTTGAAAATGCTTTTCTTTAAGAACGTTGAATATTGGCCCCCACTCTCTTCTGGCTTGGAGAGTTTCTGCCGAGAGATCTGCTGTTAGTCTGATGGGCTTCCCTTTGTGGGTAACCCGACCTTTCTCTCTGGCTGCCCTGAAGATTTTTTCCTTCATTTCAACTTTGGTGAATTTGGCAATTATGTGTCTTGGAGTTGCTCTTCTGGAGGAGTATTTTTGTGGCGTTCTCTGTATTTCCTGAATTTGAATGTTGGCCTGCCCTACTAGGTTGGGGAAGTTCTCCTGGATGATATCCTGAAGAGTGTTTTCCAACTTGGTTCCATTTTCCCCCTCACTTTCAGGCACCCCAATCAGACGTAGATTTGGTCTTTTTACATAATCTCATACTTCTTGTAGGCTTTGTTCATTTCTTTTTCTTCTTTTTTCTTTTGGTTTCTCTTCTCGCTTCATTTCATTCGTTTGATCTTCAATCGCTGATACTCTTTCTTCCAGTTGATCGAGTCGGTTACTGAAGCTTGTGCATTTGTCACGTATTTCTCGTGTCATGGTTTTCATCTCTGTCATTTCGTTTATGACCTTCTCTGCATTAATTAGTCTAGCTGTCAATTCTTCCACTCTTTTTTCAAGATTTTTAGTTTCTTTGCGCTGGGTACGTAATTCCTCCTTTAGCTCTGATAGGTTTGATGGACTGAAGCCTTCTTCTCTTCTCTCGTCCAAGTCATTCTCTGACCAGCTTTGATCCGTTGCTGGCGATGGGCTGCGCTCCTTTGCAGGGGGAGATGCGCTCTTATTTTTTGAATTTCCAGCTTTTCTGCCCTGCTTCTTCCCCATCTTTGTGGTTTTATCTGTCTCTGGTCTTTGATGATGGTGATGTACTGATGGGGTTTTGGTATAGGTGTCCTTCCTGTTTGATAGTTTTTCTTCTGACAGTCAGGACCCTCAGCTATAGTTCTGTTGGAGATTGCTTGAGGTCCACTCCCGACCCTGTTTGCCTGGGTATCAGCAGCAGAGGTTGCAGAAGATGGAATATTGCTGAACAGCGAGTGTACCTGTCTGATTCTTCCTTTGGAAGTTTCCTCTCAGGGGTGTACTCCACCCTGTGAGGTGTGGGGTGTCAGACTGCCCCTAGTGGGGGATTTCTCCCAGCTAGGCTACTCAGGGGTCAGGGACCCACCTGAGCAGGGAGTCTGTCCGTTCTCAGATCTCAACCTCCGAGTTTAGAGATCCACAGCTCTCCCCAAAGCTGTCAGACAGAGTCGTTCGCGTCTGCACCGGCCCCCGCTGCTTCCTCTGTTGGTCTTCAGCTGTGCGCTGTCCCCAGAGATGGAGTCTACAGAGACAGGCAGGCTTCCTTGAGATGCTGTGAGCTCCACCCATTCGAGCTTCCCAGCGGCTTTGTTTACCTACTTAAGCCTCAGCAATGGTGGGCGCCCCTCCCCCAGCCTCGCTGCTGCCTTGCCAATAGATCGTGGCAGACTGCTGTGTTAGCAGTGAGGGAGGCTCCGTGGGCGTGGGACCCTCCCGGCCAGGTGTGGGATATATTCTCCTGGTGTGCCTGTTTGCTTAAAGCGCCGTATTGGGGTGGGAGTTACCCGATTTTCCAGGTGTTGTGTGTCTCAGTTCCCCTGGCTAGGAAAACGGATTACCTTCCCCCTTGCACTTCCAGGTGAGGCGATGCCTCGCCCTGCTTCAGCTCTCGCTGATCAGGCTGCAGCAGCTGGCCAGCACCGATTGTCCGGCACTCCCTAGTGAGATGACCCCAGTACCTCAATTGAAAATGCAGAAATCACCGGTCTTCTGTGTCGCTCGCGCTGGGAGTTGGAGACTGGAGCTGTTCCTATTCGGCCATCTTGCTCCGCCCCCCCCCCCCCAGCACCATTTTTTAAATAGGGAATCCTTTCCCCATTTCTTGTTGCTCTCAGGTTTGTCAAAGATCAGATGGCTGTAGATGTGTGGTATTATTTCTGAGGACTCTGTTCTGTTCCATTGGTCTATAGCCCTGTTTTGGTACCAGTACCATGCTGTTTTGGTTACTGTAGCCTTGTAGTATAGTTTGAAGTCAGGTAGCGTGACACCTCCAGCTTTGTCCTTTTGACTTAGGATTGTCTTGGCAATGCGGGCCCTTTTTTGGTACCATATAAACTTTAAAGCAGTTTTTTCCAATTCTGTGAAGAAACTCATTGGTAGCTTGATGGGGATGGCATTGAATCTATAAATAACCTTGGGCCGTATGGCCATTTTCACGATATTGATTCTTCCTATCCATGAGCATGGTATGTTCTTCCATTTGTTTGTGTCCTCTTTTATTTCACTGAGCAGTGGTTGGTAGTTCTCCTTGAAGAGGTCCTTTACATCCCTTGTAAGCTGGATTCCTAGGTATTTGATTCTCTTTGAAGCAATTGTGAATGGAAGTTCATTCCTGATTTGGCTCTCTGCTTGTCTGTTACTGGTGTATAAAAATGCTTGTGATTTTTGCACATTAATTTTGTATCCGGAGACTTTGCTGAAGTTGCTTATCAGCTTAAGGAGATTTTGGGCTGAGACGATGGGGTTTTCTAAATATACAATCATGTCATCTGCAAACAGGGACAATTTGACTTCTTCTTTTCCTAACTGGATACCCTTGATTTCTTTCTCTTGCCTGATTGCCCTAGCCAGAACTTCCAACACTGTGTTGAATAGGAGTGGTGAGAGAGGGCATCCCTGTCTTGTGCCAGTTTTCAAAGGGAATTTTTCCATTTTTTGCCCATTCAGTATGATATCAGCTGTGGGTTTGTCATAAACAGCACTTATTATTTTGAGGTACGTTCCATCAATACCGAATTTATTGAGCGTTTTTAGCATGAAGGGCTGTTGAATTTTGTCAAAAGGCTTTTCTGCATCTATTGAGATAATCATGTGGTTCTTGTCTTTGGTTCTGTTTATATGCTGGATTACACTTATTGATTTGCGAATGTTGAACCAGCCTTGCATCCCAGGGATGAAGCCCACTTGATCATGGTGGATAAACTTTTTGATGTGCTGCTGAATCCGGTTTGCCAGTATTTTATTGAGAATTTTTGCATCGATGTTCATCAGGGATATTGGTCTAAAATTCTCTTTTTTTGTTGTGTCTCTGCCAGGCTTTAGTATCAGGATGATGTTGGCCTCATAAAATGAGTTAGGGAGGATTCCCTCTTTTCCTACTGATTGGAATAATTTCAGAAGGAATGGTACCAGCTCCTCCTTGTACCTCTGGTAGAATTCAGCTGTGAATCCATCTGGTCCTGGACTTTTTTTGGTGGGTAGGCTATTAATTATTGCCTCAGTTTCAGAGCCTGCTATTGGTCTATTCAGGGATTCATCTTCTTCCTGGTTTAGTCTTGGGAGAGTGTAAGTGTCCAGGAAATTATCCATTTCTTCTAGATTTTCTAGTTGATTTGCGTAGAGGCGTTTATAGTATTCTCTGATGGTTGTTTGTATTTCTGTGGGGTCGGTGGTGATATTCCCTTTATCATTTTTTATTGTGTCTATTTGATTCCTCTCTCTTTTCTTCTTTATTAGTCTTGCTAGCGGTCTGTCAATTTTGTTGATCTTTTCAAAAAACCAACTCCTGGATTCATTGATTTTTTGGAGGGTTTTTTGTGTCTCTATCTCCTTCAGTTCAGCTCTGATCTTAGTTATTTCTTGCCTTCTGCTAGCTTTTGAATGTGTTTGCTCTTGCCTCTCTCGTTCTTTTAATTGTGATGTTAGAGTGTCAATTTTAGATCTTTCCAGCTTTCTCTTGTGGGCATTTAGTGCTATAAATTTCCCTCTACACACTGCTTTAAATGTGTCCCAGAGATTCTGGTATGTTGTATCTTTGTTCTCATTGGTTTCAAAGAACATCTTTATTTCTGCTTTCATTTCGTTATGTACCCAGTAGTCATTCAGGAGCAGGTTGTTCAGTTTCCATGTAGTTGAGCGGTTTTGATTGAGTTTCTTAGTCCTGAGTTCCAGTTTGATTGCACTGTGGTCTGAGAGACAGTTTGTTATAATTTCTGTTCTTGTACATTTGCTGAGGAGTGCTTTACTTCCAATGATGTGGTAAATTTTGGAATAAGTGCGATGTGGTGCTGAGAAGAATGTATATACTGTTGATTTGGGGTGGAGAGTTCTATAGATGTCTATTAGGTCCGCTTGGTGCAGAGATGAGTTCAATTCCTGGATATCCTTGTTAACTTTCTGTCTCGTTGATCTGTCTAATGTTGACAGTGGAGTGTTGAAGTCTCCCATTATTATTGTATGGGAGTCTAAGTCTCTTTGTAAGTCTCTAAGGACTTGCTTTATGAATCTGGGTGCTCCTGTATTGGGTGCATATATATTTAGGATAGTTAGCTCTTCCTGTTGAATTGATCCCTTTACCATTATGTAATGGCCTTCTTTTCTCTTTTGATCTTTGATGGTTGAAAGTCTGTTTTATCAGAGACTAGGATTGCAACCCCTGCTTTTTTTTGTTCTCCATTTGCTTGGTAGATCTTCCTCCACCCCTTTGTTTTGAGCCTATGTATGTCTCTGCATGTGAGATGGGTCTCCTGAATAGAGCAGCCTGATGGGTCTTGACTCTTTATCCAGTTTGCCAGTCTGTGTCTTTTAATTGGAGCATTTAGTCCATTTACATTTAAGGTTAATATTGTTATGTGTGAACTTGATCTTGCCATTATGATATTAACTGGTGATTTTGCTCGTTAGTTGATGCAGTTTCTTCCTAGCCTCGATGGTCTTTACATTTTGGCATGTTTTTGCAATGGCTGGTACCGGTTGTTCCTTTCCATGTTTAGGGCTTCCTTCAGGGTCTCTTGTAAGGCAGGCCTGGTGGTGACAAAATCTCTAAGCATTTGCTTATCTGTAAAGGATTTTATTTCTCCTTCACTTATGAAACTTAGTTTGGCTGGATATGAAATTCTGGGTTGAAAATGCTTTTCTTTAAGAACGTTGAATATTGGCCCCCACTCTCTTCTGGCTTGGAGAGTTTCTGCCGAGAGATCTGCTGTTAGTCTGATGGGCTTCCCTTTGTGGGTAACCCGACCTTTCTCTCTGGCTGCCCTGAAGATTTTTTCCTTCATTTCAACTTTGGTGAATCTGGCGATTATGTGTCTTGGAGTTGCTCTTCTGGAGGAGTATTTTTGTGGCGTTCTCTGTATTTCCTGAATTTGAATGTTGGCCTGCCCTACTAGGTTGGGGAAGTTCTCCTGGATGATATCCTGAAGAGTGTTTTCCAACTTGGTTCCATTTTCCCCCTCACTTTCAGGCACCCCAATCAGACGTAGATTTGGTCTTTTTACATAATCTCATACTTCTTGTAGGCTTTGTTCATTTCTTTTTCTTCTTTTTTCTTTTGGTTTCTCTTCTCGCTTCATTTCATTCATTTGATCTTCAATCGCTGATACTCTTTCTTCCAGTTGATCGAGTCGGTTACTGAAGCTTGTGCATTTGTCACGTATTTCTCGTGTCATGGTTTTCATCTCTGTCATTTCGTTTATGACCTTCTCTGCATTAATTAGTCTAGCTGTCAATTCTTCCACTCTTTTTTCAAGATTTTTAGTTTCTTTGCGCTGGGTACGTAATTCCTCCTTTAGCTCTGATAGGTTTGATGGACTGAAGCCTTCTTCTCTTCTCTCGTCCAAGTCATTCTCTGACCAGCTTTGATCCGTTGCTGGCGATGGGCTGCGCTCCTTTGCAGGGGGAGATGCGCTCTTATTTTTTGAATTTCCAGCTTTTCTGCCCTGCTTCTTCCCCATCTTTGTGGTTTTATCTGTCTCTGGTCTTTGATGATGGTGATGTACTGATGGGGTTTTGGTATAGGTGTCCTTCCTGTTTGATAGTTTTTCTTCTGACAGTCAGGACCCTCAGCTATAGTTCTGTTGGAGATTGCTTGAGGTCCACTCCCGACCCTGTTTGCCTGGGTATCAGCAGCAGAGGTTGCAGAAGATGGAATATTGCTGAACAGCGAGTGTACCTGTCTGATTCTTCCTTTGGAAGTTTCCTCTCAGGGGTGTACTCCACCCTGTGAGGTGTGGGGTGTCAGACTGCCCCTAGTGGGGGATGTCTCCCAGCTAGGCTACTCAGGGGTCAGGGACCCACCTGATCAGGCAGTCTGTCCGTTCTCAGATCTCAACCTCCACGTTGGGAGATCTACGGCTCTCCCCAAAGCTGTCAGACAGAGTCGTTCGCGTCTGCAAGGCCCCCGCTGCTTCCCCTGTTGGTCTTCAGCTGTGCGCTGTCCCCAGAGGTGGAGTCTCAGTTGAAAATGCAGAAGTCACCGTTCTTCTGTGTCGCTCGCGCTGGGAGTTGGAGACTGGAGCTGTTCGTATTCGGCCATCTTGCTCCGCCATCCACTCAGTCTTAAAATTTTGGAGGTCCTCTGAATTTTCTCTTTCCCTTACCTCCAATATCTAATCATTGAGTCGTTTAGACTCTTTGCAGTGTTTCATTATCCTTTTCAAATTCATAGTAACCATCATAATGAGAGCCCTAGCACTTCACTTGTGGACTACTCCAATTGCTTCCTAAATCTTCTTTGTGCCTATAAATCTATACGATACAACACTCCCGCACCAATCTTCCTAAAGCAGCATTTTACATGAGACACTACCTTGCTCAAAAGGCATTCAAGAAATTACCTTGAACCAGGGGATAAAGTAAAAATTTCCCACTTTAGCATTTATAGTAATTTAGAACATAGCTCCAACCTGTATGCCCTTATCTCCCTGTCTTCTCTAATAATAGTAACAACAAAGAGAGCATTTATTTAGTGCTTACAGTGGGTCAGACACACACACACACACACACATATATACATATACATATACATATATATTTCCCTCAACAATACATACAATTCCCCTCAACAATCCTATGTGCTGTAAGATAGTTACCATTATTATCCCACTTTGCTGGTAAGGAAGCTCAAGATGACACAGTGAGAAAGTGATAGGACATTTCACTCTTACTGGATGTTTCTATTCCCAGTACCCTGAACATAACACATGCATTCCTGTCTTAGCATCTTTGTTCATTCCATGTCTTTCACCCGAAATGGCCACCCCTTCACTCTAACAAAACTTTGGTAGTCTTTTGGAATCAAGGTCAAGCTTTCTATGACCATTCCGGCACTAACTACTACTTTCTTCTTCATAGTCCTTTTTCATTCACAGTCCCATTGCACTTGTTCTTATAACCCATTTGGCACTTATTGTAGACTACCCTGTGTTGTTATTTATTTGTGTATCTGTTTTTATTCGTTCTGTCACCTTAACTAGATTGGAGCCTGTTGAGGGCTAGAACCATGTCCATATACTTTGATTTGCCCAGTACCTAGCACAGTGCCTGAGAAGAGTAGATCCTTAGTACGTGTTTGTTGATAATAATCATGAATTTATTCATCAAATATATACTAAACATCACATGCAAATAGGAATTAAATATATAAAGATAATTAGATGATTATTTCCTCCATCTCAGGATCACACATTTACAAGTTGCAAGTGATGCAATTTGTGCTGTATCTGTGAGATGTTATGGTAGTACAGAAGAGGAGGTGCTCATCTTTGACTAGAGAGATATGAGAAAGTTTCATCTAGTTGTTACATTTGAGTTTAGTCTTGAAACATAAATTCATCGGTTACACAAATGATTTCCAATAAGGAGAAATATCATATACAAAGGTGCTGAGGTGAAAAAGAAAATCATTGCACATTCTTAATTGCAGATAGTTGAACATGAGTAGAGTGCAGGATATATAGCAGTAGATAAGGAGGTGAACCTTGAAATATGAGGACAACATTATCAAGGGCCTTGTATAATGGACGAAGGAAATATGGTATTTATTTAGTAGCTAAACACTAAAATTTGACCATTCAGTATGGCAATTGGAAAACCCACTCTGACCCTAGCAAAATAAATTTCAGTGAAGTGATAAAACAGATGTCAAATCAAAGGGGGTTGAAGTGTAACTGGATAATAAGAGGCAATGGTGAATTTAAACTACCCTTTCCTCAAAATAGCTATACGAAAAGTGAGACATTATATGGTAGATAAAAAGGATAAATGATTGATGGGGAAACATTTTTGGAAAATTTGAGATAGGCAATACATGATGGAGATTGGACTCTAAAGAGATGGGAGAATATAATGTACAGATCATATACAAAGAGATTATTTAGAAATGAACAGGAAGAGTGAGCAAGAAGATGGAAAACAGGGAAAATGTGTATGGATATCTTAGTCTGTTTTGTTTTGATATGACGGAATATCTGAGGCTGGGTAATTATTTTTAAAAAAGCAGACTTATTTGGCTCATAATTCTGATGACTGAAAAATCCAACAGCATGGCACTTGTATTTGGTTGGCTTCTGGTGAGGGCTTTCATGATGCATCATAACATGGCAGAAGGTCAAAGGGGAAGCAGGCACATGTGAAGGGCAAAATACAAGGGACATCCTTGCTTTATAACAATTCACTTTTTTTGTGTTTTTTTTGTTTGTTTGTTTGTTTGTTTTGGAACTAATCAATTTCTCCCTAGAACTAATCCAGTCTCTTGAGAGTGAAAACACTACCTCAAGAATGGCACCAAGCTACTCATAAGGATAGAGCTCCCATGACCCAAACATTTGCCATTAGTCCCCACCGCTTAAAGGTTCCACCTTACAATATTGCTGCTCTGGTGATTAAGAATCTAACATGAGTTTTTGTGGGGACACTCAAACCATAGCAACGGATATGGATAGGTTTGTAAGTATGCAGTTATATGTTTAGGAATTTCAGTTTGATGATTTGTGAAGTAGCAGGTGAGATAGTTTGCTGAGACTGAGGGCATGGGAGTTTCTAAGTGACTTGAAGAGAGAGAAAAAGAGAAGGATTGATCTGGTGGAGGGATAGCATATGATAATGGTGGATGATGAAATCTGGGCTGACTGATAAATGAAGGAAAGACAAAGGGGTTCTGGTAACTTGATAGAAAAACAAGTGGAGGTCAAAAGACCGAGATAGCAGTAAGGTGAAATATTAGTGAAGCAGAAGGAAGGCAAAAAGAAAACTGAAAGGATTAAAGGCTCTTATAGTCAGAGAGTGGGATAATAAAGTTTAAAATTTCAGTAGTCAAGCATTCTCAGGCCAAAAATGAGTTCATGGTTTGATCAGCAGATGGGGACATAATGAGGAAAGTTGGAAAATATGATATCTGGAAATCTAAGCAGATACCAGACAATTGTCAGCTCTACCTTTAAGTTTGTATCTTAAATCAGACCATTTATCATCAAATTTTCTACAGCCACTTAGTCTAAGCCACTACTAGCTTTTACACTAGCCTTCTGATTGATCTCTCAGATTCTACTCATGCCCACTCCCTTCTACACCAGGCAGTTTCTCACACATTGACCAGCATGTATATTAGATCAGATCATGTTCCTTCCCTCCTTTGCTCAAAAAGTTTCCCTCTTTGTTGGCTTCCTTAAAGTCCTTATGTAATTTGACCTCAACTTTTTGAGCCATATTACCCAACTCTTTTCCTGTCCACAGAGCTTCAGCTACACTGTGCTCCCTGGTATTCCAAGAGCACACCAAGGGTGCCTTAGGCTTTAGGGCCTTTGGACTTTGGACTTGTTCCCTCTGCCTATAATGTAACCCCACCACCAACTCTACAGATCTCTAACTTCATTCAAGTTGATGTTAAAATTTCATTCATTTCTATGGTAAAATTTCCTCTTTCGTTAAGTATCCTACTTAAAAATGTATGCCTCTGCCCTTCTCTACATCAACTTCCTGCATTATTTTTCTTAAAATTCTTTCACTAACAGAGATACTTTATATGTGTTTATTTTGTTTATTTTCCCTACTCTATCCTCCACCTGGAATTTAAGCTCCATGGGAATAATGCCCTTTTTGGCCTTGTCTTGTGTTTTATCTCATAGCACCTAGAAAAAAATTCTGACACAAAGCAGGACTCAAGACAAGTGCTAGAATACTTGGTGAAGGCTAAGCTCTGCTAAAAGTGCTGGAGCTACAAACACAAATAAGGTATGGTCTCTGCTATAAGCAGCAGAATCTGCCAGACTAAAGATCCAAGAGGAACACAGAGTCAAGTACACTCCCTAGAGAATGGCAGAAAATGAAGTAAACAGTGGAGGCTTAACTTGTAAGTCTTTATTTTGCTCCCTTTTCTTCCCTGACAACATTTTTAAAGTCTGTGATTCTGGTTTCTCAAAGATCACCCTAAACAGGTATTTGAAAACATGTAAAATTCAGGGCCATGGATTGGACAGTTGCCTTGCCATTCAATAATACCAACAGGTAAAGGAAACACAGATGGGTAATCAGATGATAAAAGTATTTCAAAATATTTAATACCACACATCTACAGCCATCTGATCTTTGACAAACCTGAGAGAAACAAGAAATGGGGAAAGGATTCCCTATTTGATTCCCTATTTAATAAATGGTGCTGGGAAAATTGGCTAGCCATAAGTAGAAAGCTGAAAATGGATCCTTTCCTTGCCCCTTATACGAAGATTAATTCAAGATGGATTAGAGACTTAAATGTTAGACCTAATACCATAAAAACCCTAGAAGAAAATCTAGGTAGTACCATTCAGGACATAGGTATGGGCAAGGACTTCATGTCTAAAACACCAAAAGCAACGGCAGCAAAAGCCAAAATTGACAAATGGGATCTAATTAAACTAAAGAGCTTCTGCACAGCAAAAGAAACTACCATCAGAGTGAACAGGCAACCTACAGAATGGGAGAAAATTTTTGCAACCTACTCATCTGACAAAGGGCTAATATCCAGATTCTACAAAGAACTCAAACAAATATACAAGAAAAAAACAACCCCATCAAAAAGTGGGCAAAGGATATGAACAGACATTTCTCAAAAGAAGACATTCATACAGCCAACAGACACATGAAAAAATGCTCATCGTCACTCGCCATCAGAGAAATGCAAATCAAAACCACAATGAGATACCATCTCACACCAGTTAGAATGACAATCATTAAGAAGTCAGGAAACAACAGGTGTTGGAGAGGATGTGGAGAAATAGGAACACTTTTACACTGTTGGTGGGATTGTAAACTAGTTCAACCATTATGGAAAACAGTATGGCAATTCCTCAAGGATCTAGAACTAGATGTACCATATGACCCAGCCATCCCACTACTGGGTATATACCCAAAGGATTATAAATTATTCCACTACAAAGACACATGCACACGTATGTTTATTGCGGCACTATTCACAATAGCAAAGACTTGGAATCAACCCAAATGTTCATCTGTGACAGACTGGATTAAGAAAATGTGGCACATATACACCATGGAATACTATGCAGCCATAAAAAAGGACGAGTTTGCATCCTTTGCAGGGACATGGATGCAGCTGGAAACCATCATTCTTAGCAAACTATCACAAAAAGAGAAAACCAAACACCGCATGTTCTCACTCATAGGTGGGAACTGAACAATGAGATCTCTTGGACTCGGGAAGGGGAACATAACACAGGGGCCTATCATGGGGGGGGGAGGGGGGAGGGATTGCATTGGGGAGTTATACACGATATAAATGATGAATTGATGGGTGCTGATGAGTTGATGGGTGCAGCACACCAACATGGCACAAATATGCATATGTAACAAACCTGCACATTATGCACATGTACCGTAGAACTTAAAGTATAATTAAAAAAAAGCAACAAAAAGTGCTGAGTTTGTACTTTATTTAAATATAATCTTTCCTTAAACAGTTAAAGCTGTAAAAAAATGCTCTTCAAACTTATATAAAATAATCTTTTTACAAGATTTCTTTAATCCTTCCAGTAAAATGACTTAACCTTTCAAAGGTCTTTGCCCTAAGGAGTATATCTGCACTTAGCGTTGTTTTATCTGCATTCATTTCCCAAGCAAAAGAAACAAACAAAACCCCAAAGAACCCTAGAGTTAATTGCACATGTTTGCAGTCATCTGCAAGTTTTCTATTTTCATTAACTTTTTTTTCTCTCAGGTTTTGCTTAAGACTGTTGAGCCTTATTATTTAAGATAGGAATTAAAGACTAAGCCATGGCTACTGAGCTAATAATTGTCAAAGAAATAAATCACTGGTACCTGGTGCTATTTCAGAATTTCTCGAGGTTTTAACCTTAATACCAACCATTCACCACCATCTTTCTAAGGGAAAAAAAAAGCCCCTGGTGTGGAGATGCTGTGACATTCTTCCCAATCTTGGTTTCTTAAAATGCAACTGTTACCCCCTGATATCTGTAGCAAAATCCTAAGATACTTTAATTTCAGCACATGAGAGTACTTTCTGGTGAACTTTATTTTTTTATTTTTGTAATTTGTGGGGTAAGTTCATAATTGTCTGCACTGTCACATGAGTGAGGAAGAATGGAGACCGAGTTACTAGAGTAAATTTTCTTCCCCTAGGAAACTAGTTAGTTAAGTTTCAACTGAA